>NC_140172.1:143272353-143889853 GCF_963971535.1 Notolepis coatsorum | reverse complement strand
ACAATGTTGATAATGAGTTATAAATAATGTAGAACTAATTTGTAAATGTTATACAAATATAGTTATAAATGATTTAATAATAATTTATGAATGTATATAAATGGTTTGTTCATGATTAGTTCATTATCTACAAATACCATATATTATTATTTAAATTGTTTTTATTGTTTTTTTTAAAGGTTCAACAACATTATATACATACGTACAAACATACATACAATACATGACTACATATAACCGCACAATACCTAAAATAAATGAAAAATAAAGTAGACAAAAAGATAAAAATAATAATAATAATAAAAGAAAATTGCATTGTTCTTATACAGGTTGTCACTTGCCATATAGAAATGGCCTAGATCTAATAAATCACCGTCTTATGCCTAAGCATCCTCAGCCGTGAATTTTAGATTAAAATAATCCAAAAATGGCTGCCAAACTTGGAAGAATGTCTGGGTAGAGCCCCTGGTGGAGTATTTAAGTCTCAAGTTTTAGGTGTGCCATCACATCTTCGACCCAGTGTTGATGTGATGGAGGAATGGCTGACTTCCAGTTAAGCAAGATAAGGCGTCTAGCCAACAAAGAGGAGAAGGCCACAGCATCTGATTGAGCGACAGATACCCTAATTTCGCCAGGGAGCACTCCAAAAACTGCAACCAAGTGGTTGGGGCTGATCTCCCTGTCGCACATTTACATTTAGTCATTTAGCTGACGCTTTTATCCAAAGCGACTTACAAGTTCTGTACGACAAGCCATCAGGAAGGGCACAACTCTTATCAGCTGAGTAACAATGTTCATCAAAGTGTTGAGTGCTACAGTGTAGGTTAGTTTATTAGGACAAGTGCATGACAGTATGGTTAGTTAGGGTTAGATTTTTTTTATTCAGATAATGGTTGAAGAAGTGCGTCTTTAGTCGACGGCGAAAGATTGGACGGGATGCGGCTGTCCTAACTGGGGTGGGTAGTTCATTCCACCATTGTGGGGCAAGGACTGAGAATAGGCGACTTCTCTTTGATGACCCTCCCGGAGCTTGGATAGGAGTAGGTCTGAGGCGGCCAGAAGATGCAGAGCGTAGGGGTCTTGAGGGTGTGTAGTTAGAGACCATAGACCGGAGGTAGGCGGGAGCGGTTCCCTTTGCCGCACGGTATGCTAGGTCGAGGGCCTTGAAGCGGATTCGTGCAGCAATGGGGAGCCAGTGCAGGTCCCTAAGAAGTGGGGTGACATGGGCCGACTTCGGTAGGTTTGAGATCAGGCGGGCCGCTGCGTTCTGAATGAGTTGAAGAGGCTTAGTGGCAGTGGCCGGGAGGCCAGCGAGCAGTGCATTGCAGTAGTCGAGGCGGGAGATGACTGTTGATTGGACGAGGAGTTGGGTGGCTTCTTTTGTCAGGAAGGGGCGGATCCTTCTGATGTTGCTCAGGAGGAATCGGCAGGTTCTGGTTGTCGCTGCGATGTGAGCAGAGAAGTTCAACTGGTCGTCGAGGACAACACCAAGGTTCTTGGCGGTCGGGGACGCGGTCACGGCTGCATTCTCGACATGAAGGAAAAGGTTTCAAAAACAGAGAGCCAGAATCGGGATAGTGATGGGCATGACCAGAACATATGGCAGAGAGTGGCTGGAGCCTGATGGCACCTGGGGCAGGTCGGATCCACATCCGGGTAGATCTCGGCAAGTCTGCTCTTAGAGAGGTGTAGTCTATGAAATACCTTGAATTGGAGTAATCCATGTCTGATGCAGACCGATGATGAATGTATTCTTTTAATTGCCAATTGCCAAGAATCGTCAGGGATTTCAAGTCCCATATCCTTACCCCATGACTCCCTGATACGGTCCAGTGATGGGGATGCCATCTCTTGGATATCACTGTATAGTGAACTCACTATCCTCTTTTGTTTTGGGTCTCCCTCCAGCCACTTATCCAGCCACCTGTCTGGTTGAAGTACAGGAAAAGAAGCAAAATATTAGAAGAATGCCCTTCTAATACGTCGGGTGGTCTTATTCCAGATAAAGGTTGTAATAAATGTGTCTAATTCTTTGAAAAAGGATTTGGGGATAAAGACGGGCACTGTTTGAAACAAAAATAGGAACCTGGGCATAATTGTCATCTTGATTGAGTTAATCCTGCCGGCTAGTGATAGGGGAAGTGTTGACCAGCGAGCAAGGTCTTGTTTAGCCTTATCCAGCCTTACGAACCTAAACTAACGTTACAACTAACCTAAAGTTAGTTTAGGTTCGTGTTAACGTTAGATAATGTACAAAATAAACGTTTTCCGCTGCTATAGACGTCGCTCTTTTATTTTGAAACCCCCCAGAAAGGAAGTCATTGCTCTCGTTATCTGCTTGACTGTCCGGTTGCTGGTTAGCTCCGAGCGTTAGTAGTATATTATCAATACCAGCCATTGTATTACTGTTTTCTAAATTGGGGAGGCTTTTAATCGTCAAGGTAAGAGGATTTCAAGTCATGGTATCTATAAACTTCAATCGGTTCGGTTCTTTTGAATGAATGAGAATGTAAACAAACACGCCGTCACGTTGAAATCACTGGCTGCGCTCATACAGTAGTGGTTGGGCAAGTATATTTGCTTATAAAACGTAATTGTCTAATTCAATAATTTTTTATTTCTCCACGTGGTGAATACACAGGTCACAACATGTTTACATGAACGTTTTGGAGTTGTATTTGGAGTGTATTCTGCAATCTGTTAATAAACTTTTCAATCAATCAATCAAACTATACACTGTGTGGGAACGCCAGGCTCCGGCCCCTACTCACTTCCAGTGATGAAGCTAAGCTATGCTAACGGAGCGACTGTTCCCTAAGCCTAATGCATGCACAGAGACAAAAAAAGTATGTATCTTCTTGTCTAACTCCAGGGAAGATGTTAAATAAGCTAATTTCCCAAAATGTTGGAGTTTTCCTTTAACCGGAAACAACAAGCTCTTAGAGAGGTTAATCTTGTATCCTGAGAACTTGCCAATGTTTGAGATAATATCCAGTGCCTTCGGGATGGAAACATGGGGATCGGACAGGTACAGGATCAGGTCATCTGCATAAAGTGATAGTATATGTGTTTGGCCGCCCCTAGAAATACCTGCGAGGCCCGCATCACTCCTCAGAGCGACCGCCAGTGGTTCAATGGCGAGATCGAACAATGAGGGACTCAATCCGCAACCCTGTCTAGTGCCCCTCCCTATCTGAAAGTATTTGGAAATAGTCTTATTGGTTCGGACTGAGGCCTGTGGTGAAAGATACAAGACCCTAATCCAAGCGTGGAAAGTGGGCCCCAACCCAAACCTCTCTAAAGTTGTGAAAAGATATTCATATTCAATGCGATCAAACGCTTTCTGACAGGGTGTCCGCGGATGGGAGTGACTCCCGTTCCAATGCCTCTGCATATACATCTTTTAAAATAGGAATTAGTTTGAGAGAGAATGTTTTAAAAAAATTCTATTGGGAAGCCATCCGGCCCTGGGGCTTTGCCACCCTTCATCTACCTGATAGCTTGATCAATTTCAGCCACAGAGATATTGCGGTCAAAATCAGACCTATCCTGGTCACTTAAGGTCTGCAAATCAAGATCATCGAGAAACTGCACCATTTGTATATCGTCCCTCTTCTCAGAGGTGTAAAGGTTCTCATAGAACTCCTTAAATTGGTTATTAATGATTTTTTGATCGGTAGCTATTAGGCTTGGGCGGTATGACGGTATGACGGTATACATGGGTATTTAGAAATCCAGACGGTATTGAAAATCAATACCGTCCGTCACCGTCAAAATCACAGATGCGCTTCAGTTTCTATAACAGTGAAACAGAGTTTTGAGTGTAGTGCACACACGGAGTGTAGTGCACACACGCGCCAGCAGAGGGCGAGACCGCTCTAGTGGAGCGAGTGGGTCACAACGGTGTTCACGTTTTACGGTAATGTTGCGACAGTGCTGTGAAAATACCGTAAAGCGTTGTGACAAGAGTTGGTGTGTGTTGTTGTGGAGCAACTGGTGGAGCAAGCAAATAATCCGTCTCTTATTATGTGAGTACAAGGTTTACACAACAGCCCCCACCCGCCTTTTTATTGTATTTGTACCGTCCTGTACTATCCGCTGTCAGCTGTTTATCTCTCTCTGTGAGCTACTGAGCTTGAATAACTAGCGTTATCTCTGCGGCTAATCTTAGATTACTCTGAACTAAATCAATGACTAGGTTATAAAGCATTCGAGTAGTTTTCACTGCACATAGAAGTAGCCAAACAACGGGAGCAACGGGAGGCAATTTCTAGCCCTTAAGGAATCTAATAGTCTGCCATGGCTAGATGCTAACGCTAAAACGGTGCAGGCTTCTGCCGGTGCGGGACTACCATTCTGAGAGCTGACGATGATTTGTTTACTTGGTAACACGGGTTACAGTGTTTGTGTCCGCATGTTTGTTAGTTTCTATGAAAAAAATCTATTTGGAAGTTAATAAAATCAACAAACTTTTCATTCGACAATAAGCATGAGTTCAGCCGCCATATTCGTTGTGGGGGTTCATTATTTGGAAATCCCAGTGCCATTGTAACTGGGCCGTGATCTGAGATAACAATACTCTCACAATCGCTTGACTTAAGAAATGGGAGGAGCCTTTTGTCGAGTAGAAGATAATCAATCCTGCTATAGGACTGATGTGCTGCTGAGAAGAAGCTATATTGTCTGGACCCTGGGTGTTTGTACCTCCATGCGTCAATCACTCTGTATGCCTGTAGAAAAGCATTAACACTTTGAGCGCCACGTCGGGTTTTCCTTTTTACCCGCTGAATGCCACCATCGGCGCCAATGTTAACGTTAATATCGCCTAATCTATGTTTTAAATTATGGCTGTGTCTAATCTGCCCATCGCATTATCAAAGACTATTTTCCAGTCAGTGCTGTCAAGGCAGATTGTTTTTTTATCGCGTCGTTTCCGTTTCAGAGCATTTAGAAAAGCACCCGTTTTCAGATAAAAAACAGCCCATTCTGGAGCATTCTATGAAAATCGTCTTTTACTGGAATATTCCACAACGTTGATATTCGATATTTTTATGAATCGTTTTCAAATAAACGCTAGATGATCAATATTATACGTGCACGCAAGCACATTCGAGCCGCGCACGGATAATCGCCCCGTTGATTTCCTCTCTGACTTTTACAGTGAAACCGAAAGCGGACATTTCACAAAACAGCTTATAACTTCATCAAACTTACTCTGATTATCCTAACACTGATAACATAGAGTCCTTACCTGACATCAGATGGTATCGGTGTCAGGCCACGGTATGGCTGTACCTAATCCTAATAAATTGCGGGGGGCAACTACAAAATTTACAACATGGAACACCAAAGGGATTAATCACCCAGTGAAACGCAGTAAAATATTTGCACACTTATCAAAATTGCAAACAGATGTAGCCTTTTGACTGAAACACATTTGCTTAATAAGAATCATAATATGCTGAAGAGGGGGGGCTTCTCACAGATTTTTCATTCCAAATTTGATGCCAAATTCTGTGGTACAGCCATTCTTATTCATAGAGATGTGCAGTTTACACAATCAAAGGTGATATCGGGCAGCGATGGTCGCTATATTCTCGTTCAGGGACACCTGTCTAATATACCGGTGGTACTGGCATGTGTCTACGCTCCCAACTGGGACAATGCAAACATTTTTTGTGATTTGTTTTCTCTGCTTCCAGACTTGAATAGTCATCATTTGATTTTGGGGGGAGATCTAAATACAAATACCTTATAAAGGTCTTATAACTGAGTGTTATTATAAAGTGTTACCGAATGCTTTATATGAAATGCTTATTTCTGAAAGAGCCCCTGAGGCCTGAGAGTGGGCTACATACAGTAAAAGAAAGTAAGTAAACAAAAAAAAGTTATTAAGAAGTAAATAAAAGCAAGTAAAGTCAATATACATACAATATATATACAATACAGAGTAAAAAGAGTAACTGTAACTGAGGGGTACAATTCCCTGACTGTATTGAGAGTATGGTATCATTAAACCACTACTTAGTTATGTACTTTAATTACTGGCCATACAGTACATGGTATATCTGGTGAACACCCACACAAGAATACGGCAATGACAAAGAAAGTTCTAGTTAGAGGTATTTATTATTAGAGCAGCAACGGTAGGTTACAGATTGAGAATTATAATTGCGCTTGTAAGGCGAAGAACACTTAAAGTAAGTCAAGAGCGTAAGTCCATGAGAGTAGTAAGATGGGTATAACTGACGCCACCTGTAGCATAAGAATTACATAAGGCACACTCGTAGTCAGCTGGAGACACTAGGGGGTTCCCTCCGGTTGTAAGCCGGCAGGGTAGAGGAATGTTCGGGAGCAAAGTCTGGGTCAACGCGGAATAAAGAAGCTCCAGCTACGGGAGTCGGTGCAGTACTCCCTTGATCCTTAGACAAAGCAACAGCTATAATCCAGTATGCTCGACAGCATGGATGAAAGCTAGCCAGCCTCTGGTCCTAGAGGCGGGCTCGAGGGATGCTCCTCACGGGGGTAGATCCCACACGATAGTGGGGTAGACGGTTCTCTGCTCCAGCAGTCACGGTACCAAAGCAATATAATCCAGCCAGAAAAGGCTCTGCATTCGCCGGTGTAGATTCTCCTGTGCACTATACTTCACATTAAAATAAGTCGAACTCAACGGTACTGCGTTAAACTCTGACACTTTTACTATCTTATTCGCACATGTTCTAAACGCTCTATTTAGATGCAAAGTGGCTCACTTCACTTGGTCGTTGACTCGTGGTGAAGGCTTCAACGTTTAGGTACTCAACTACTGCTGTATCCACCTGCGACGTATTTATACGTAAGGTGAATAATCTAGTGCCAACCTCAGTTCTGTCTCGTATTACTGCGCAAACCTGGACATGTTGAGACATGCCTTGGCGGTGGCTTTGAACTTGCCATTGGGGGTATGGCCGTTGGCGCCTAGGGGTCGCTGTCCAATAGGAGAACGAATATTATGGTCTGGTTTGTACCCAGGTAAAGGGATATTCTGTGTATATATACAAAGAATATACAAGGGATATCAAACAATAAATATATATATTCGGTTTAATCTGACCCTTTGTAACAGTAACAGTGAGGTACAATGCAGAAATGAGATTGGGTACAAAACTTAGGGTAGGGTGGAAATGAGGTATGGATGTAGTGCAAAATCTCTTTAATAATAGATAAATATAAAGTGTGTTAAAGTGAGTGGTAAGGTGAGTGTTTGTTTAAAGTGAGTGTGTACATGTGGATGTGAGTGTAGATGATGGCGCCATCTTGTGGAGATGATGGGTTGTTACATAGTGTCATTGTCATTGAGCATCCTGATGGCCTGGGCCCAGGAGTTCAAAACGTTGAATCCCTATCTGATTGGATCAGATTAGGATTTTGGGTAGTTGAAAACCAAAAAACAGGATTAGGATCAGCTTTAAAGGGGAACTATTTTACTATTCCTTTCACTATTTGGGCAATTTGACACAATTCCTGTGAGTCTATGGAACACATCTGTAAAGTTTTTTTCAAAGAAAAATCATTGTTTTGTATTTCTAATCAAGTACTCAAAAACAGCATTTTTCGACCTCAAGATTTTAAGCTGATTTGAGGCTGGGCTCCGCTCATACTCTGAATGCGATTTGAGTGGCAGACCCCCACCTGTAGCTCCGCCCATACTACTCTACTAACATCAAAGTGAACCTAATACACAAACAAATATGGCTCAAGCCTATGTTTTCGCATACAATACAATCCACAAAGGGATGACACCGAAGCAGGTACACATGCCATACGATTTATAGAGAAAAATATATGCAACGAAGCACAGAGCTAAGATAACGTTAGCTAAGCTAGCTTGCTCTCTCACTCCGTCTAACACACACGCACACACAGTGCTTGCACTAACGTTAGACTGTCTTGGCGCGCACACACACGGAAGAGTACCGTAATACACAAACGGATGAATGAACGACGTCATACTGCTAATTAACTAATTACGACGTACTGGATGTACTTACTGATTCGATGCTTTCTTTCTGTCCTGAAGACTTCGTATCGGCTAGCTCCCTTCTTTAGCAACAGCCAGGAAATCAGCCAGCATTATCCTTCATCTTTGCAAATATCCAAAAACAAACTTGGTCCATTGCTTGTGGAGCACGATATCATTATCACCTTATGTTATGGATGGATCATCACCGTTTTTCCTCTTCCTCTTCATAATTAATAGTTCGCCATTGTAGGTGACTCCAAATAGTTAGAGAGCATTTGGCGGGTCGCCGAAAACAAACTTGTCGCATTGATGACGGATCACGACATCATGAATGAATGCAAGGACATATTCGCTGCTTGGCAGTCAGGAACAGCACAACGTATCTTGTCCGTTTTGCTCATAACGTTTTTAAATGCTAACCCAATGCTAACTCACTGTTAAACTTCAATTCCACGCATTTGCTTGCGTACTGCAATAAATAATGTTTGAGTGTTCACCTGCGGTAGCTGGCAACAAGCATAGAGGGGGCGGGCGTTATTATGCAGATGAGAAATGTCTTACGTCAAAGGTACGCTAAACTTCAGATGACTCACTTGAGTGAGGGACAATATTGTGAGATGAGAATTGGAAGAATGTGCCAATATGAGAATTAGAGACATAGATCCTATTAATATAAGTCCACATAGCTAGGAAACAATGCTAAACACTGGAAAAGATAGTTCCCCTTTAACCTGTTCCACCGGACGGGACCGGTACCGGTCCTAAAATGGCATCTGGTCATAAATCAATATTTTTCATAGTGTTGCAAAAAGTTGCGATGTTAATATCAAACGTTTTCAAGTATTAACATCACTAACATGTCACAAAAGCATGTAGAATGTATATTATCATCAATACGTTAGTTTAGCAATAGGTTAAAAGTGCCATTTAATAGATTTAACTTTTCGATTTAGAGAAGTGTTTCCGAGAGGGCGACCATTTCGAAAATGTTGACCCAAAGGAATTGTAGTCTTTTTGCTGCCATTTCGTAGAGGACATGCATAGCTGCCGATCAGCGTTGGAATCTTTGAAAACTACACTTCCCCTAAAGTTCTATGGGGTTCAAGGTTCAGAGGTCTGTATGAATTATTTCAATAACTGTTATTATTCGGGATAATAAGCCACAAAAGGTAACGTTTTTGACACATTTTAAAACGCAGTTAGTTTCTCTTCCCTATTGTTAACATGTAGGAACAATTAGATCTGAAATTAGTTTCAAAACGATTGCACTGTGGGGAAAATGTAAAAGTACAGTAGATTTCATTATCTGTTCTTATGCATGCCTGGTGATACTAAATCCAAATTGAACTCTGGCATTTGAAAGATAATATATGTATATATATATAAATGTGAGAATTGGCTATAATAAGGTAATTTATAAGCATCATATTCTATATTCTATAATAATATTTCAAATTGCATTGGTCCGGATGGGATAATTCAGTACTGTATCTACAGAACCTTCGGTTTAATCATCTTCCCTTTATTAATTTCCTTCGATTTCTTTTTACAACTGATCTCAAGAGGGTACTGAATGAGATCAGTGGCAGTTTTTAATGTTTGGTCATTATTAGCATGGTGTTATTCACTGTCAAAGATGCAAATAAAAATCATAATTCATATTCTCCTTTGTTTCATCACAATTTAAGCAAGCCTAGTAGTGGCCACAATATTTCTGACACTGAATACATTCCCTGAGGTCCATAGGTGTCCCTAGATACCAAGAATATGCAAATGGACCTTGTAGAAGTGGATCAATATTCCATTTACCTAGGTATATATTTTAGGCGAAAATATTCCACGGGTGGAACATGTTAATCTGGATAAAATCTTAAACGGGTAGTTCAAACCGACAACACAGGATTGGGATCAGTTTGATCCCAAATAACTGGATTATCTTGATCCCACCAGAGGGGTGGATTTCCAGTGGATTACCAGAGTAAAATGTACTATACAATTTATTTAAAAATATGTTTCAATATAAATAAGAAGGCAACGTTTGTTGACTGAAATAATTAAAAAGAAATGCCTTCATGGCAAAAAAAATATATAATAAATGTTGGTCACATTTGTGGTGGCCTATTTTGTTTTCAGCCAAATGTCTTGTGTATGTACAGTATGTGATGAATAAATATCTTGAATCTGGAAATGTTGATGACAAAAATGTTTATGCTCATAAAAGTATCACAACAAAGATTGTCAATCACAAATGTAATTTAGATTAAAGAAAAAATATATTTAAAAAAAAAAAGTCTGTCATCACCTTCAGCAAACTGAAACCTCACTTATAATTCAGCTCCTCAAAGCACGCCTGGATGATCAGCTGCCTTTGAATTAATGTTTTTTTTTATTGTTACCCTAGTGGGAGTATTATTTTTTTAATACAATTCCATTATGATTTTATGTATTTAACAATATAATTAGACATTATAGATGTATCTGCAATGTGGTCCCTTGTCTTCCTTGTATTATTTTTCATATCCACAAGATGGAGATTGGTAGGATTAAAGCACTGATATTCAGGATCTAGTAATCTTGAAAAGTCTGAATCTGGATCAGGGTGATCCTATCTTGGATTGCTTTGAAATACCGGGACAAAATCTGGGAGTTGTCTGATCCTGGATCACAAAAAAGTGGGATTTAAAAATCTGATCGGATCAGATAGGGATTAAAAGTTTTGAACTCCTGGGCCCTGGGGATAGAAGCTCCTTCTGAGTCTCTGTACTGGCCATGAGACTCCTGTAGCGCTTGCCTGACCGTAGCAGTTCGAAGAGGCAGTTGTTTGGGTGACTTAGGGCTAGAAATTAACATTTTTACTTGGTAGCACTGGTGCTCCCTAGAGATGGGACTTTCTAGCAAAAGTGCAAAATGACACCATTCACCACCGTAGCCTATAATAACAGCATTGCATTGGCCGGCTTTAATATACAAACAGTAGCATGTGCATCTTTTTGATCAATTAGGCTATGCAAATTAGGCTGCCTCTAAATCTAAAAAGGAATTAAATAAGAATATTTGCACACAAAAAAATTAAAGCATACAAAATAATAATAATAAAAATGAATATTCGATTGTTAAAAAATGAAATCAATCTTAATAACAGAAATTACTATTCGAATTTTCGAATATTCGGTTGAAGTTGGGAGCACCAGCAAAAATGTAGGAGCACCCATCAAAATGTAAGGAGCACCAACAATATATTTTTTTTATTGAAAAAAGAAAACTACAATATAACAGTACTGTAAAACAGTGAAAGTAGCCTTAAATGATAGTATAGAGTAGACCTAGTAGTGTAGCCTATAGTGTAGACTAGGCATGTGCTGGTATGACATTTTGAGGGTACGATAACCTTGGGCAAAAATACCACGGTATTCGGTACAATAAAAAGAAATCTCCCATTGAACAAAACGTATTAGTTATTACTAGGGGTGGGAATCACCAGTTTCATCACGATACGATACGATATCGATTCTTTGGACAACGATACGATATTTTCCGATATCACAAAGTCTGCCACGATACGATACGATTTGATTCAGGTGCCTGCGATCCATATGAGACGATATTATATGCCCATTTAACACAATCAGTAACATTTAGATCAACTCAAAAAAGGCAACGGAAATATCATTTGACATTTTTATTTTTGACCTCTTCCAGACTTTTAAAGGAAAAACAATCTATTGTTTTTAATACAAATATACCTCCTGTTCACTGTAAAGTGCCACGTTTTGATATATTGAGCTTTAAACTTTAAGTAAATTATTTTGGAACTCACAACACGCAACCTAAAACCCCTTCCTCTCCCAAACCATTCCTGCAATTGTTTTATGTTGCATGATGATCATGAATACATTTATTATGTATTGTATTTGTATATGTTTAAATATCAACATTATCTGTCCATCCTCAGTACACTTACTATAAATATACTATACTTCATCTGATCTTTCCAAACGCGCGCACACACACACACACACACACACACACACACACACACACACACACACACACACACACACACACACACACACACACACACACACACACACACACACACACACACACACACACACACACACACACACACACACACACACACACACACACACACACAGAAACAGAGAATGCTCCCCCCCCTTCCCAGTCCCCACTCTGCTGTTCTCTCTATGGCTCTGAACAGGGTTAGCTTGTTGTTAGCTTACACTAACGTAACGTTAATTTCAGTCTTTAACACGAAGTGGTCATAAAGGAATGGCGAGGATTGTAAAGCATGTTAAATGCATTTGACCCGTTGTGGAATAAAACAGTAGGGATTTGGTTTCGGTCTCAAAATAGGCACACTAGCCTTGCTATGTTGCAATGTCCGCTACTGCTGTGCTGTGGAGCCGAGCGGATACGACTTCACTGGATTTTCAAAATAAGAGTATCGCAATATGAATCGATCTTTTTACATTACATCGATCCTATTGGATCATTGATAATAGATTGATATATCGTCCCACCCCTAGTTATTACAGTGCGCAATAAGCTTTTCTGTAAGTGTTATTTATGAACGTGTGAAGACTGTCTGTATTACACACAAAGGGAACTGTCTGACCACTTTCAAACTAAGTACAGAATATAAAATACTTCCAAATAAACTTTCATGATTATGAATATGTAGGCTACATGTCAAAAGGGCATTTTGCTAATGTAATCTACTTGCAAAGATGTATGTTATATAGCCTAGTATTATTCTTACTGGATTCAACTTTGGATTCATCTTTTGTGGTGGCTCAACATAATTCACACACGGAACTATGTGTTGGTGTGACGTACATGGGTACGTGGGTTGGTCATTACCATTATTACTGTATTTATGACACCATCTGAACATCAGGTTAGTATATGTAAATATGTGCTGTTTTGTATGTGTGATGTTGTGTCATCTCCTAATTTATGACACCATTATTACTGTTTGTGTGGAATAATTATTATAACACTGCCCTTGATTTACCACTGTTTGTGTGGAATAATTATTATAATACTGCCCTTTGTTTCCACTGTTGTGTGGGACTGATCTATTGTGTGATCTTGCTGTTCACACCACTTACCTGGTAGGCATTGTATTTGTGTTGGTGTAGCTACCAGGTGAGTATATATATATATATATATATATATATATATATATATATATATATATATATATATATATATATATATATATATATATATATATATATATATATTGTGGCCTCTTGCCTTTTTGCCACTTGTGTGGAATTAATATATATATCTATGTATTGGGCCTTCTGCCTTTTTGCCACTGTTGTGTGGAATTATATTGTGCTGTGCACGTTGTGTACATTTGCTGGGGGATTCCCAGACTGCCAACCGCAGGGCTTGTGGTTGTGTCCTGTGACACTAGGTCACTAGGGTTTGTGTTGGCTCTTGTGCCTTACTCTATTATATGTACTTGTTTGTTCTTCCCTTACCCTTTTCCCTATTTGTTATATGTTTGTGGGATTATTTCCCCTCTTTCCTCATCCTAAATCAGTGGAGGTTTGAAGTCCTACCACAGTTAATAAATATAATTTACCTTTTGAAAGAGCGTTTGTGTTGTTTCCTATCTGCCGGGACCGTGCTTTAAAAGCATCTACTGAGGGGGTTGTTTTTGTTCATGTGCAGCCTGCTTCAGTTTCTATTCTATGTGGTCATCAGACCTTGGTACATGACAGTTGGGGATAAGGGTTCCGCACGGACCATATTGTTTGTTACATTGCTTTCGGCAAACTAGCTCAGAGTGTCAACAGAGTGTTGATGTTGAGTTGATATTGCCTGCTAGCTGGCTACCCGAATCCACAACAGCCAGGCAGCCAACCGTACAAAATACAGTCTCAGCCAATCACATCGATTTGTACAGTTAGTTAGCTCCACTCCATTGCGAATTAAAAGGTAGCCAGCCAGCACAGCCCGTATTAGCTAGCTACAGTTGCTAGGTAGCTAACGTTAGCCAACCGAAGAACGGTAGCGAGCTAACGTTAGCCACAACTGCAAAAACTAACGCCAATGATGTTATGAGCTATCAGTAGCTAGCCAGCTAGATAACATTAGACAACGCCTTGTGTATGAAACTAAATTGAATAGTTTACTGGGCCATTGTTTAATGCTTCAGTGATGTTAAAAGAGGAGCTGCACACTTGCTATCTTCGGTGTGAATGAAACGGGTCTGTGACAAGATGGGTCTGTGAGGGGGAGGGGCAATGAGGGTAGGGCTGGGCGATATGGCCAAAAATGATATCACGATAACGATATAATAATGTTATCATATCACTCGATATCGATAATTATCGATATTGTTATACGTATACACATTTTTAATTTTTTTTAACATATGTATGTTTATTTTGCAGCAATTCTTTGTCGTTGCCGCCATCTTTAGTGTTACAGCCCCTCACACTCCAGTTCTCAGGCTGCAGGTGGTTTGAAAGTGAAAGTAAACAGGCTTCTCTGCTGGCTGTGGCTCCAGGGGGGTTGAATAGTTCTGGCTCTGCTAGTTTCTTTTCTATCTTTTGGTGCTTTTTTGGTGGACAAACCACCGCACATGTGCACTGTGACTTTCGACTGGAGACTAGCTCTGCTAGCACACATAGCCTACTGTGTACAGACGGTTTCAAACTGTATTTTAAATTAGAAAGGCAAGAAAGACAAGTCTGTCCACTGTCTCTGGTTTTAAAACTGCCCTGTTGCAAAAAAATATATAAGTATTGATATATATTTTTATATTTTATTATCATTCTATATCAATTATTAAAATATATCGCGATAATTATTATCGTTTTATCACCGAGCCCTAAATGAGGGCACTGCGAGCAGCGTGTATGAGCGTGTGTGTGCGTCAACAATTAGTTGTAGGAGAGAATACAGCGAGGCTTGAAGGCTAATCTTAACACATTCAGTGCCAACCACAAGATTAGTCGGGTTAACTCGCCATGCGTTGAGTGCCAAGACCCCCGAAAACCTGAGAAAACTCGGGTTTTTATTTTTTTTAATCCTCTTTTTCTCCGCCTGATTTTCTATGCTTTTCCTCCCATCCCAATTTTACTCGTTATGCCAATTCCCCCCCTCCCCTACCTGGTCGTTGTGCGCATGTTCCCCCTACTGGTCGGTACAAGGGAACCCTGAAGTCTACCACATGCTTCCTCCGACACATGCAGAGACAGCCAGCGGCTCTCTTTTCACCTGGCAGCGAGGACTCTCATTGGTGAAGTGTAACGCGTGGGCGGTCACGCTGCCTTCACCACTTCCTGCCTTTCGCTGAGCAGGTGCCCAGACCTGACCTGTAGGTGTCGCTGTCCACAATGCCAGATTACCACCCACGTCTTCCCTCCCGCTAACTCAGCCAAACATGTTAGTATGACGATCGGCCCAAGCCGCAGCCAATGCTGACTCCGGGAGTCGAGACTGCAGCCTCTTGCATTGGTGACGAGCGCAATCTCCGCTACACCACCCGACCGCCCTAGAAAACTCAGGTTTTAATCGTTATTTCTTTTATTAGCAATATCCATTCATTTTTCATCCATCCAGCCTGACGTTATCATTGGGAATGGGTCTGAGCTCGAAAAGGGCAAATACCGCCGCCTATCGTCTCCCGGATGGTATTGCACATCATTGGATTGGGTGGGCATGTGCATCAGAAAAAAAGTCCGGTCTGGGGTTTTCCCTTCTCTGGCAAGCAGTATCTGTTACCACATTCACTGGGGAGGCTCGGAGCAGCTTTCGATTATGTGTTTTGGACTATAACGTTGGATCAATAAACGCGATTAATATTTGGAATGGTGATCAGGAATAGGATTAATCTTTTTGCAGAACATCTGATGTGAGGTAAGGACTCTATGTTACCAGTATTGGGTTAATCAGATGTTTTTTTCACAGCGATCACAACGTGTTTGTGTGTGGCGTTAGGCGCTGAGCACGGCATGGATAATCGATTTTCAGCCCGCTTCTCTAGCATGCATAAGTACACATGAATCAGCCGAAAAATTACAACGTGTTTTGTGTATTCTACTAAAGAGCTATTAGCGCGGAATTTCTCGTATTCAAATGGTATAAAACGGAAATGTACCAATAAAAAAACTATCCGTTTTGTACATGTTGACTGCAAGCAAGTCATTGATAAGCGAGGGGTGTTTTAGACCCATAGCCATAATTTAAGATATAGTTTAAGCCTTCGCAAATTTCCCCGGCCTCCCATTGACTTCCTTATTGGCACGCTAGCCCTATTATGGTCATAAGGGCGTGGCTCTGAATGTGTTAAAGGTAAGAACGTTAAGCTCACGTTTGATTGGTTAGAATGGCCACTGTCAACTCACAAGGCACATACTGAGTGACAAACTAGCGAATGTACAGAGAAAGGGACATTTGGGGAGGGGGGAGGAGGTTGCACCAGAACAATTATTTGCACTTGCACGAATGCTCCCAATTATATTTTGAGGTCGCACAGATACAATTTTGATCGCATATGCGACCAATTCGGTCGCAATTTCGAGCCCTGTGACTAGAGTCTTTGATTATTCTCTTAGCCTTGGCCCTGCAATGCTTGTTGTAAATGTCCTGAGTGGGAAGCCCACCTCCAATTGTGCGTTCAGCTGAACAGGCCACTCTCTTTAGTCTGCTGCGGTCTTGTGCGGTGCTATTCCCAAACCAGGAGGTGATGTTACCAGTCAGGATGCTCTCTATTGTGCACAAGTAGAAGTTCTTAAGGATCCTCTGACTCACTTTGAACTTCCTTAGGCGCCTAAGGAAGTAGAGGCGTTGCCGTGCCTTCTTCACTACACTGTCAATGTGTGTGGTCCATGTCAGGTCCTCGGATATGTGGACTCTGAGGTACTTAAAACGGTTCACTCTCTCGACCGGTGCCCCGTCGATACTGAGGGGGCTGTAGTCCCTGGCCCCCAACCTCCTAAAGTCCACAACCATCTCTTTCTTTTTGCTGACATTCAGGGAGTCTGTTCTCCTGACACCACCACGCCAGGTCCTCTACCTCTTCCAGGTAGGCCCTCTCATCGTTTGCAGAGATCAGGCCCACCACTACTGTGGCAGTCTAAGGCAGTCCGGATCCTCTCTGGACTCCATTCGTCACCGGGTGCGCGCACTTCAGCTCCGTACACAAACGAACGTTCCCGATCAATGGCTTCAGGTCCAGCAATGTTGAGGAGTATATAAGCCTTTGTCCTTGCAGGTTTTTCTGAGTGAGCCGCGGCAATACAAATATTCCCCTTCGAGAATCCGCCAATTCTCAGCATCATTTTCAAAAACAACAAGGCCGGGTCTGAAATCCATCCACCATAGTGTCCACCAATCAGGGCGTCTGTGGCTAGGTTAGCACAGGCTAGTCCGGTAGCATCAACGTGAGGAAAAAAACACGTTACTCACAGGCGAAAAGTCTGTACCGTCTTCTGACACCATGTAGAAATGTACTTCTGTTGTGAGTCAAGGATCACACCGGGTTTATTTAGCATCAATGTAGTGTGATGCGAGAGGCCGTTTATTACCTAGCAGTCGATCTCCGAGCACATCGATAGACATGAAGGTACAGTGGCTCATAGTAAACAAAACAGGATAACCTGAAGGTACGGTGGCTCATAGTAAACAAAACAGGATAATAATTTAGTCAATGATCTATAGGTATATTTCAGAATATGCTATTCCAATACTGATATACAGTCTGTGAAAAACACATTGTTATTGTCAGATCTGCAATATCATTGCCAAATAGGAGGTAACTACTATGACAGACAGATGTGACCAAAATATGCTGGATACTACAAGACTGTTGAAAGAAACAGGCAAAATGTGATCTTAATTCTTTATTAATGTTGGCCAGTTTTCAATTACCGCCCTTGGAGCAGGATTAACAAGCAACATAAAAAATATGCTGGATACTATAAGACTGTTGAAAGAAACAGGAGGAACAACAATGATATTGTTACAAGGACGGATAAAACCACAATGTCATATTGTATTTTTATTAATGTTGGCCAGTTTTCAATTACAGCCCTTGGAGCAGATTCACTTTCACTTGCATCATACACAAAATCTGACCTTCATTGGTGTACTTCTCTCTTCTCCAGGTACAATTGCTGAATTGCTCCCCAACAACAAGCAGAGATATGAATGAGTCAAGGCCTCACTGCTGTGACCAGTGTGGAAAGCGCTTCATCAAAAAGGCCACTTTTCTAAAACACCAGTGCATTCATACAGGAGAGAAGCCTTACCACTGTGACCAGTGTGAGAAGAGCTTCAATAACTCTGGACACTTAAAGAGACACCAGCGTATTCATACAGGAGAGAAGCCTTACCACTGTGACCAGTGTGAGAAGAGCTTCAATAACTCTGGACACTTAAAGAGACACCAGCGTATTCATACAGGAGAGAAGCCTTACCACTGTGACCAATGTGGATCGCGCTTCAGTACATCTGACACCTTAAAGCATCACCAGCGCATGCATACAGGAGAGAAACCTTACCACTGTGACCAGTGTGGATCATGCTTCAGTACCTCTGAACACTTAAAGCAACACCAGCGCATTCATACAGGAGAGAAGCCTTACCACTGTGACCAGTGTGAGAAGAGCTTCAGTCAATCTGGAAGCTTAAAGACACACCAGCGCATTCATACAGGAGAGAAGCCTTACCACTGTGACCAGTGTGAGAAGAGCTTCAGTACCGGTGGAAGCTTACAGATACACCAGCGTATTCATACAGGAGAGACGCCTTACCACTGTGACCAATGTGGATCGCGCTTCAGTACATCTGACACCTTAAAGAAACACCAGCGCATGCATACAGGAGAGAAGCCCTACCACTGTGACCAATGTGGATCGCGCTTCAGTACCTCTGAACACTTAAAGCAACACCAGCGCATTCATACAGGAGAGAAGCCTTACCACTGTGACCAGTGTGAGAAGAGCTTCAGTCAATCTGGAAGCTTAAAGACACACCAGCGCATTCATACAGGAGAGAAGCCTTACCACTGTGACCAGTGTGAGAAGAGCTTCAGTACTGGTGCAAGCTTACAGAGACACCAGCGCATTCATACAGGAGGGAAGCCCTACCACTGTGACCAGTGTGAGAAGAGCTTCAGTAACTCTGGAAACTTAAAGAAACACCAGCGCATGCATACAGGAGAGAAGCCCTACCACTGTGACCAGTGTGAGAAGAGCTTCAGTAACTCTGAACACCAGCGCGTTCATACAGGAGAGAAGCCCTACCACTGTGACCAGTGTGAGAAGAGCTTCAGTAACTCTGGAAACTTAAAGAAACACCAGCGTATTCATACAGGAGAGAAGCCCTAGCAGTGTGAGAAGAGCGTCAAGACCTCTGGAGAATTAAAGAGCCACCAGAGCATTCATACAGGAGAGAAGCCCTACCACTGTGACCAGTGTGAGAAGAGCTTCAATAACTTTGGAGGCTTAAAGAAACACCACCGTATTCATACAGGAGAGAAGCCCTACCACGATAAAAACATACTTAATTGTATTGCTATATTGACATTACTATGGCCCATTCAACATCGATTATCTATCGTTCAGGATCTGGGAACGTTATACTTTTTCATTCATACAAAAATACCGTCGAGAATATAAATATGTTTTTATCGTTTTCTGCAGTAATTCCTAGAACGTGAGTTATAGGCCTAAACGCATATATAGATTATCATCCCTATACACGCTAAATAAAAATTCAACTGTATATGATCGGTATACGTGTTAAGGCTTCTCTCCTGTATGAATGTGCTGGTGGCTCTTTAATTCTCCAGAGGGCTTCTCTCCTGTATGACGCTCTTCCCACACTGCTCACAGTGGTAGGCCACTCCATAGGGTTATAGTGCTGGCAGAGAGGGGCAAAGTGTTAAAGACAGTGGGGGAAACATTTAATTTGATAATTGAATTTAAAGACACACCAGCACATTCATACAGGAGAGAAACTTACACCAGTGAATACATACAGGAGAGAACCCTTACCACTTAAAGAAGCACCAATATATTCATTCACGTGTCAAGGGCCCCATTCCCCATACCTGGTTCAACTAAGTCGATCAAAAGTCCCATTAGCCAGCTTAAATTAACCCGATGATTGAAGTCAGGCTATCTCGGTTTCTTGAAGGCTGATTCGGTCTCGTTAATTCGAACCAGACTTCAGTAATCAGGATAATTGCGCGTAGCCGTTTTACCTGAAAGGGTCCATCCCCGAAAACCATGATTTTCTAACAAGAAGATATCGCAGACAAGTTAAATGCATATCTATAGGCTAATTTTAAGTCCCTCATTACCCCAATCAATCAGATTATATTTATTTAAATGTGGCTGCTGGCAGTAGGCTTAATGGAATGAATAATCTAATGAGATCTTGCTAGCGAAAATAATTATTTCAACTCTTTCAGAACTCTTTCAGAATAAGTAGATAAAAACGAGCCTAAAGTGTATCTAATTGATACGAATTAATAGATACTTATGAGGATATCTGTACTGTATGCGCTTAGGTATCATGTACTATATAAATACATGGTTCCCAAAGTTTTCAAGGCGCAACCCCCAAAATAACGGTGTCAGAGAGGCTTGGAGGCTATTAACAGTTTCACTATTAATCAGGTTTTAATCTGTTTCGGACATCATCCATACATGCATTGAATTGATTAACCTTTGGTTTATACCAGTCATGTTCATCACCCTCTTTTTCATCAATAACAGTGCTTGAACAGATAAATGCATTTTCTCAAATTCATTCATCAAAACGTCAAAGGCTTGCAATTGCTCATTCACTTTTATCAAGTCCGTCAAACAGCGCATCTCCTCAGACATTTTAATCCCAGTTACAATATCACAATAACGTGTGACAGTGATACAATTCAACAATCCACGGATTCAGATTCAATTCACAATCCACTCATAAAGATGCTTACATTTATGCTTGAATGAAACACAATCCGGGCGCTCCGGTTAAGCAAATACATCCACAGCGGAGAATATGAAACGAATCAGAGCCAAAAGCCCGATAGGATCCAAGTTTCATTCATTAAAAATATCCCACGGGATTCACATTGGCAATGCTCCGTTATTTAAATAACCACATAGTGTGTGTCGTGAGCGCCGTATAGCTATGACGTGCATTGTTTAGGACAAAGTAAATCCATAGGCTGAATATGATTTATTTTCAGCATTTTAGGTCTATTATTTTACATAACTTTTTACAATTTTTTTTTTAAGTATAATCGGATCTATGATAGCCCAGAGTCCCCAGACCAACAACCATCACCAAAGAGACCAAGGGTTATAGTAGAGAATAAGGTGAGTGAACCAAGGTACAAGAAGACCAGGTGGAACTGGGCCCGCAACTCAGAAAGAAGAGGGGCAGAACAACAGCTCGAAGCCGTAAGACGGGAGCTCTACTCACCCTTCCTACTAAACTACAGCCCACCATTGGCCCCAAGTTATAGCCCAACCGAGGGATAGCTGACAAGAGACCCAGAATCAGGTGAGATGGAGAAAAGTGTGATTGGTCTAGGAGAACTGCAGACTCCTTCCTCAGACCAGAAGCAGGGCCAATCCTTCCAACCCTTCCAGAGAAGAAGTGGGACCTGGTTCAAGGTTGGTGTGATGTAAGCCTGATACCATTCGAAGGACCACCAGAGGATACAGAGAGAGTGGGCGAGACAGCATTGGAAATGCTGATACGAGAGATGGAAGAGGGGATCCTGAAGATGGAGCAGGCCCAGGGAGACCAAGCGGAAGGAAAAGCAGATCAAGATGATTGATTCAGCGCCACCGATCCTGGGGATCCAGGAAGGGCCGGAGAATGACGAGATTCCAGATGAAATACTGGAAATACATGCCCCAGATTATGAGATTCCAGAAGATATACTGGAAATACATGCCCCAGACCATGAGGGTCAATGGACAATTTGGTAAAAGGACTGGTGCTGAATACAAAGTAGGTACCAAGAAGAATAAATGCAACAAACACAAGTAGCCTCCAGAGGGCGATGAATACTATGAATACTAATAATCAATGTCAAGTATGACTGAAATGAAATAAATTTATTATATTCAACATACACAGAAACATGATTATAATAAAGACAAAACCGTATCTACAAGGGAAGTGTGATACTGAAGGAAAAATAAATGAATAAAGTGTACTGTGTGTAACATGATTTAAGCAGGCAGGTTGTGACTGAGTAGGGCCGTAACTGCATGGAAAGAATGACTCATGCTGGAAATGGCCCACAGAAAAAGGAACTCATGCTGTGTCTGGGCAAGAACAGATGGGAGGTCGTAAAGGAACGTTCTAGTAAGATTGGTCAGAACTAAAAAAGAGAGTTATTGGTTGAGCAGATAAAGGAGGGAGGACCAGGGGGATCGGAAGACTTATATAAAAGGCTGTTTTACTAGTTTTAGGCAGAGCGCTAAGATCGGCTCTCAGGGTAAGTTGTCCTCCTCCGATCCTCATCTTGTTGATACAGGCAGATTGTTACACGCACTACGGAGACTTCGAGGGGATCATTAGCAGCTCCAACAAGGCTCCATTGGTCAGGATTGAGAGCTGTGGGTCGAACTGAGTGCGTTCACAGCTTACTTTCCTATCTTGTCTCAAGTCAGGATTGTGGGCACGGGAGGCACTCTCGACCCAGGTGAACCCTCGGAGTCCCTAGCTGAGTGCGAGGCTATAATTCTCCTCTGGTCCATCGCTCTCCCTGCTCAACCGAGGGTATTGGCCCACGGTCAGACTCCCTGTACTGGGCATCGGGCTTATTGTTAGAATGCATCAGGATAAGGGGAGGTAAGGTCGATCTGATCAGTCTACTAAACTCCCCCAGAATGGTTATATACTCAGTCACAGTTTTATGATTTTAATTTTTTTTACTCTATTTTCTTATGTAATTCGAACTAAGTTGTTTTCTCTATTTTCTTATTAATTTGAACTGTGGCTTATTTCCCCATGTGCAAAAATAATTAAGCTTGAATAAAAAATACATCATTGGATTTAAAGAGATTGTGTGGAAATTCTCTATTTTACCCCGAGAAGGGGTTTTTCTGGATAGTGATCGTAAAGGTTAAGGTAGAGTGTGCATTTTAACAGGTTCTCAAAGGTAACTCTTAAGACGAACATTTCCCTGACTGAAAGTATACTCATGGTTAAAGCTTTTAAAGTGTCTTTTCAATGATTCTATTTGCTAAAGTCTCAGGATCGTATAGTGGATCGCTACTGTATCTCTGCTAATTGTACTCACACGTTTGTTCAAATGTCTTATAAAAGATTTGGAGTCGGAGCCAGGCGCTGCGGTACAAAGACAGTCTCGCCGTCGTTTATTTGTTTAAACAGACAGCTTAAAGTTCTTGCCAATTTCTCTATGTCTAAAACAGCGTCTGCAGCACGTCTCGATTGGATAGTTTTCAGCGCGGGTTGGGATCGTCTCAAGCTGCTTTCTCCGTGCGTCGTCGTGGTGTCCTTGTCTCCGTGCGCGCTCCTCAACGTCTCTCAACCTGTGGTACATATAGGACCAAAAAACTCCGCCCAGTGGTCGAGTCTCTGCCCCGTGATGTCACAGAACAGAGACTCCGGTTTCCTTCTCTAATTGGTGTAACACGAAAGAACTGGGTTCCCTGACCAAATAAGGAAGTGAAATGACTATTTCAGACGGTTCTTCCTTCTAATGAAACGGACTAACATTTGTTGTTTGATTGAATAATACTTTACTAACAGATTGCAGAATGGGTACAGCACAGCACAATACATACAATCTGCCAAGGGGATATAGATCAGCGAAAGCCCTTTTTTCTGTGTTTACATCAGGGTCCCCCATTTTATTCATTTTCCTATATAACCTGATTTTTCAATTTCAGTTAAACCATTCTTATTAGCACTTCTTACCACACACAACTTTCCAACCGATGAGAAATACAGTATTATTATTCTAGTTTTACTAAATGCTTTTTACTGTTACATTCCAGACTGTTAGACTAGATAAACCTATAACATGATTATAGTATATTTCAGAATTAGACAATTGAGGTCACAGTTTTTCAGTGACAACATGTGTACAATGTTTGTTGCATAAACTCCATAGTTAATTAATGTATCAGGAGAAAAGGTAATAGTTGTTTTAATCTTACTTTGTCTTAGTTTAAGTTCTAAACCCTAGTTTGTTTAACTTGGTCTCCCGCTGGTAATAGTCTTAACTATTAGTCCTAAATTAACTAGAATCTTATTTCTTTGACAATGATATGTTTCTCCTATTTTATTAATGTTCTTTAGTAGGTATTCCAGCATTTGATCCAATTTCACCCTCTATCTTAGTCTCCAAATGGAGGGAACCCTATGTGTGGCTTTCTTTAGCAGCGAGTCTGTTTCTTCCATTTATCAGTGGTCAATTAGTCTCCTTTTTAGTGTCATTTTGCTTGTATTTTCTTGATGTCTTCTCTACTTTCTCTTTTAATTAATAATTCTTTATAGTTTTTGGAGTTTAGTCTTTTGCCCCCTAATCTAAATACTTAATCTCTACACAGCTGCGTTCTGCTATTTCCTCTTACGGCCCTGCTTTTTATCTACTGACGGCCCTAAACGCCCTCTGACCTTCCTGTCTGTTGGTTCTTGTTAAACTATGTGACCAAAAGGTTCCAACTGTAACAGGGGGGGGGGGGAGGTTGCACAAATGCTCTTAGTCTATCTTTAAACTAATCACCCACAACCTCCCGTTTTATCATTAGCATATAGTGGAGGGACCTAGTTTATGACTTTAGCCAGAATGTCTGCCCCTCGCCCCAAGTCTATTATTAACCAGCCAGGGTATTTTAGTGGTTACACGCTGATTCCTATTTCTTTTGAGATGCTGTCTCTTAAAATTCATTACTTAGCACTATTGTACATTTTTGATTCAATTAATTTACGATAATCCCTTCTCTGAGGGGTCTACCCTCATTATGTAACCAGTAAATTTCCAAAATCAAAAATGATATAATTACCATAAAACATAAACAATTTTTAAAAAATCTCAAAAATCCAAAAAATCCAAAATTTCACTTACCTCTTCTTCTTGCACAGTTATACACATTATCAGTTATTATTATGACATCCAGTCTAGGTCCGTCTCTCTATGCAAAGAGATGATCGTACCATTCTCAGCTTTTTTCCGTTTGAGACTATATTTATCCATGTAATTACCATATATGTCTATTTTGTGTAATGGACTCTGCAAGAAAAGATTTACCTCACACCAATATAAGACTAACAGTTCTAATAAAAACGAAGGAGACTTAAACCATAAACATAAAAAAAACTGAATTTCTCCTTCGCAAAAGACCTTCTGAGGTCTATTCCCTCTTAGCTGCAATTCTACCAGTTATCCTCACTGAAACCTCTGAGGTCTATTGATAACCCTTTTTGACCGTGGCTCTTTCGTTGCACTTGCGCTAAGCGCCCTCTCCTCCGGCGTCCTCGGTTCTGCTGCTGGTACTCCGCCAAAATCCACAGAGGAAAAATCATCATTTTCCAATTCCAATTCATGATCTCCTCTGTCTGGCTCCTGCAAAAATCCTTCATTTCCCCTAGAGGGACCATCATGTTCGCCCCTGTCTGGTTCCCCATAATCGTCTTCCTTTTCCCCTTCGTCGTGCTTTTCCTCCTGTTCTTGATCATTGAACAGGGGTTCGGATTCCAATTCTTGCCCATCTTGCAGGGCTTTTACGCAATGCGAAAGGTGAAACCACATTGAAGATCCTTTTACCTGTAGAGCTCTTTCCGTAGCTCTTACGACCTCGTACGGTCCTTCCCGCCGCGCGCCATACCACTTGCGTCTGAACACTTTGACATAAACGTAGTCTCCTGGTACTATCTGGGGAGCATTCCGCCTATCCTCCTCCTCCTCTGTCTCTCGTTTACTAGAGACATAATCATAGATTGCCCCGTGGAGCTTTGACATGTACTTCACGTACTCACGCATCTCGTGGTCTAGAATATCCAAACTCTGACCTTTTCCTGCTGCGCGCAATCCGGGCACAACCATACATCGGCCAAACAACATTTCGTGCGGAGTTAAACGCAGGCCCCGGATCTCGCTTGATCTACACGCCATCAGTGCTAACGGTAACGCGCTCAGCCAACTTAGACCTGTGTGTTGACAGATCTTAACCAATTTGTTCTTAAGTACCCCGTTCATGCGTTCCACAGCCCCCTGGCTCTGAGGGTGGTAAACGGACCCGAAACGCTGTTTTATCCCCATCTGTTGGAGTACTAAACGTACAGTTTTGTCCACAAATTATTTTCCATTATCTGACGAGATCTTATCTGGAATTCCGTAACGGCTTACTACCTCACGGCATAAGAACTTAGCCACTGAGGCAGCATCCTTATGTTTAGTCGCGCAAGCCTCCACCCACTTTGAAAATCGACACACCACGACAAGAATGTACCTTTTTTGGTTAATCGGTTTTATCATGTCTACATAGTCAATCACAAGTTCTCTCATTGGGCCATTTGGGGTGGGGATGTGTCCCGGAGACACAACGATCCCTCTGCGTGCATTGTTCTTCAAGCAAATTGCACATCTACTTATTACACAATCAATCTGCCGTAGCAGGTTTGGCGCCCAAAACCCATACTCCTCTATTTTCCTACTCACCTCTCTCCGGTGTGCATGACAGAACTCATGCGCAGTTTGGATCAGCAGTCCGACCAGGCCCGTTGGTGCAACCACAAGTCCTTCATGGTTCCGCCACAAACCTGCCCCATCCCTACTAGCCCCCCTTGCTGACCAGAGATTTCTCTCCACCTGACTCGCCTCTTCCTGAAAGGTCAAAACATCTTTGTAAGTAATCTTATCTTCCAACTCCACCTCATGTGTGATAACCAATACCTTACCTGCTCTGTCCGCACCTGTCACTTGTTTGGCAGCGACATCCGCCATGTTGTTACCTCTGGTCACCTTAGACTCATCAGACTGATGGGCAGCACATTTGATAATCGCAATTTGTTTGGGTTTCATTATTGCTTGCAACAAATCGGTTATCTGACTACAGTGTCTTATGGCGGTACCATCTGCTCTCTTAAAACCTCGCCCTTTCCACACCGCTCCGTAGAGAAAGGCTATGTTCTGCGCATAGCTACTGTCTGTATAGACATTACAGCTCCTGCCTTCTGCCATTTTGCACGCTTCAGTCAGAGCGACTAGTTCCGCCAGCTGAGCTGAACAGGGTTGTGTCAAGGCTTCGGCCTTTTCTACGACAAACCCATCACCTTGTGATTTTACTACAGAGTAACCTGCTTTTAGGTCCTCTCCAACTCTGTAACATGAGCCGTCTGTCCATAGTTCCAAATCAGGACTGCTAAACGGGAAAGCCTGCAAGTCAGCTCTAAGTCTGGAGTACCTCTCAGCTTCCGCCACACAGTCGTGAGGTTCTCCATCCTCAGGCTTAGGAAGGGTCTGCGCTGGGTTCACTATGGAACACCTAGTCAAAGTAACATCTTCCTGTTCCAAAATCCTGTAATAATTTTTCAGACGGGGTATCGTTAGTGCAGATTTACCAGATTCCAAAAAAATTTGGATCGCATGTCCTACCATAATATTGACTGGATACCCCATCATGATACTTGCAGCTTTCTCGTACATCAGGAAGACTCCGGCGCAATCTCGGTAGCACGGAGGCATTCCCATTTCCACCTCTGAATAGGCGATGGAGTAGTATCCTATTGGTTGTGGATGGATCCCCACTCCGGTGTTTTGTGCCAGTACTGCGCATGCATACCTCTGATCTGAAGAGGAAGAGACATATAGTATGAACTGCTTGGTATAATCAGGCAAAGTCAAGGCCGGGGCAGCTAACATACGGGTCTTTATGGTCTCAAATGCCCTCAGGCCCTCCTCAGTCCATGTTACTTTAGCACTCAACTTATCATTTCCGCAAACTTTTATCATAGCTCTTAAGGGCCCTACTAGTTCTGTATAATTCTCCACCCAAGTGGAACTATACCCGACGATTCCCAAAAACATCATCATCTGTCTTACAGTCACTGGCTTGGGAGCTTTCTTAATAGCCACCAAATGTTCCTCTGTAATAGCTCGATGGCCTTTTGAAATTGTTTGACCTAGATATGCTACTTTCGGTCGACAGTACTGCAATTTTTTCAAAGACACCTTGTGTCCCTTCTCTGCTAGTAGTTGCAATAGTTCGATAGATTCCTTATGACATGTTATCTGATCGTCGGCACACAAGATAATATCGTCCATATACTGAATGACTCTGGATTTTATTCTCAGGTCTAACCCGTCCAGATCCTCTCTCAAGATCTTGTTAAAGATGTGTGGGGAATGCTTTAATCCCTGTGGGAGCCTAGTGTACTCATAATGCTCATTCTTATAGGTAAAACCAAAAAAATGCTGGCACTCTTTGCTCAAAGGTACGCTAAAATAGGCGCTACACAAATCTATAACCGTAAAATACTCAGCTTGCGGCGGGATGAATGTCAGTAGTGTGTGGGGATCTGGGACATCGGCGGGATAGTCAATTAAAACCTCATTGACGGCCCTCAAGTCGTGTACCAGACGGTACGAGGTGTCAGGTTTCTCCACTGGCAGCAACGGCGTGTTGCTCTTGGGGCTCTTTGTCTTTCGTAGTACTCCGGCTTCTAGAAGTCCTTTGATTTGTGGCTCGATTCCGGCCACCGCTTTTTCCTTCAGTGGGTACTGACTTTTCCAGGGCAGGGTTGCTCCTGGTCTAAGCTCCACCCTCACTGGTTGAGCAGATTTGATCAGTCCAATGTCGGTGCTATGTTTTGACCACAGCCCTTCTGGTATGGCCCCCATCATCTCCTCCTGGAGGCTCAATTTCTGGGGGTTTTCTTCTACTGTCTCCTGTGACAGCTGCACCGTCTGGGGACGTCCCATCCCTGTGCCTTGAATCATTATCTTGACGAACCGTTTGTCCGGGCTTATCCATATGAGTCGGTTCTCCGTCGTCTGTTCGAACTTTATTCCTTCTGCCTCTTTCATCATCCTTCCGATGTGTTGTTGGTCGCACGAGTCGGTCACTTTTAGCGTCACGTGGGGAACGCTGTCTGTGATCTCGTGTTCCTTTTGCAGATAGTTGCTCCGTGCAAGCCGTATTGCTGCTCCTTGGGGACCCATCACTATGCTGGTGGCGTTGAACTGCACCTCCTCTGGTTGATTTCTCATCCACTCCTCGGCTTGTCTTTCATCCGCATCTTTATAGTACTGTAGTGTGCAATGGTATGGTGTCTCTGGGTTCTTTGCAGCTGGCATATTGGCGGTGATGAATGTCTCCCATTCCAACGCTGGTCCGAGCAATTCCTGGCTTAGGTTCCCCAACCAGTATACTTCCGGGGGTCGGGGGTCTGTTCTTTGCATCATTTCGTAGTATTGGTCTTCTGGGACGTCGATCACACAACCATCAGGCGTGCATAGAATGTTCATCCCCAACATACCAAGGCCGTCTCTGCCCAGTAAGCCAATGGGTGCGGTGTCGGAGACCAAGATGGAAACCGTCGCCTCTTTGCCTCTGTACTTCAGGGTGACAGGCTCTGTCACTGGAATCAGCTTCTTTATCCCTTCAAATCCAATGGTCCGTACATATCGACTGGACATGGGCAGGTGTGTCGCATCTTTAGGTTGGACCACAGTGTACGCCGCCCCGGTGTCTGCCATCATCCTGACAGATTTATTATTCACCGCTACGTGCACTATCGGTTCCTCCCTTAAGTGTGACAATGACAGCTGGCACCCCCCCATTGAACTCTCTGGGCCTCGTCAGAACTCCTGTTCCGGCCCTCTGGATGGATTCACTGGGCCCCTGTTCTGTTGCTGGTTCTGGTCTTGCATCTGGTCTTGGTCTTGGTTCTGGTATTGGTTGGGTCCGTACCACTGCTCCTGGGATCGGCCATAACCTCTTCGGCCACCTCCTCTGTTATTTCCTCGACCCCTGCTGCTGGGTCCTTGGCTTCGCCATCCTTTTTCACAGTTCCGGGCGAAATGTCAGATTTCTCCACAATTCCAACACTCCGCCGACGCCGGCCATTCCAGGGGTCCGCTTCTTGGCTGTCCATTTCCTCTTCGTGACTGCCCGTTTGATCCCCTCTGATTTTGTTGTTGAGTGGGTGCCGGTGCTTCCTGTTTGGTGGGCTGTGCTGTTTCCTGGTTGTTCAGTTGTCCACTATTCCCCGTCTCGGCTCTGGGCGGTGTGGCTTGTACCATGGCTTGGAGGTACTCTACCATCTTGATTGCCTCGACCGGCTGTTGGTACATGAGCTTTCGCTGACTTGCCGTTTCTTTGTCTTTGGCCTGTTGTTCCTTCTTCCTGTGCAGCTCCACTTGATGGCTCACGTTCTCCATGTATGCATCTAAAGGAAGGCTTCCCAGGCATACCACTTCGTTCAGTTTTTGTCTCACCTCATTGGAGAGGCCCTTCTGTATTTTTTCTCTTAGCATCGCCTCTCCCATTGGATTTTGTGCGGGGTCTTGGCCAGTCATGTCTCTCCAGGTGGCGTAGGCTTGTGCCACATACTCTCTGGGGGGGGGTATCAGGTCCCAACGCACCAATGTGGATCTTGTCTGGATGCATCAGGGTTTGATAGGTCTCCCGCAGGACCCGCCACAGTGCTCCTCTGTGAGCGGCGAAGAGGTCCTGGTCGTGGGCTCCAGACACTACATACCGCACCATGGCAGCCTTGGTTAGTAGTTCTTCCATGCCAGCGACTCCTACTTTGTGAGAGAGTAGTCGCTTGACATCGCCGATAGCCAGCTGTTGGCCTACCATCATTTCCTCCAGCTTGGCAATCCATGGAAAAGCCCCATTCTGGAGGGAGGGCAACTTCTCCGATATTTGGGACATGTCTGAAGCATTCCATGGCTGGTACTCCAATCCCTGATGTCTTATCATCAAGGGTTGCATGCTGGCCATAGGCTCTCTGGTACTGGATCTGGTCACTCTTTTTTCTTCCGACTTTTTCAACGCTTTGATTTCATCCTTTGCTTTTTTCATTTGTTCTTCCAATTCTTGTCGTGCGGTGGTGCCCCTTCTCCAGTTCTCGGCGCTTGCTTGGTATCCCGCGGAATCAGTGTCTTGGGCCTCGTGGTAGGACTGTATCTGTGCTTCCATCTCTCGGTTTTCCTTACTCATTCCCTGATGTCGTCGCTTTAATTCCTCCATGGTAGCCGTCAGTTTCAGCATCTGGTTGCTTTCTTCGAGGGTAGGTGCGGAAACGAGGAGTGGGGTAGTGAATCGTGGAGCAGGTCTTCTGCTTGGCGTCACTCCTCTGGGGGGTCTCTCCCTTCTCTCCTCTTCCTCTCGTTCTCTGTCTTTCTCCTGGTATTTGTTCAGGGGCTCCCATGTCATGTCCTCTGTGTCTTCCCAGTATTCGCGGGATGCGTGGGGAGAGAGCTGGCGACGGCGGGGAGCTTGTCTTGACCTCTCCTGGGGATAGTCTCTTCTGTGGCTGAGACTCCTGTCGTATAGACTATCTATTTGGTCGTCTAACTCCCTGATGTCGTCGCTTCGGCGTCCCTCTCCTTCCGCCCAGAGAATTTCTTTCTGTGCGGCAGTGAGCGGTTCATGTATGCATCGATGTCTCTCTTCGTCTCGATATCTCTCCGCCGCCCTGGGATAAGGAATACTGTGGGACTGAACGTCTCGCTCCCTTCTTCTCTCCCCCTCTGTTTCGTCTGCTTCAGGCGTTAGGGTGATTGTTGTCACTGCCCGTCCCATCTCTGTTCTAAGGCCGTTATTGTTGGTTATCTCATATTGGCTATCCATGTCTATTATAGGCAGGATAGGGTAGATTGGTTCCCTATTCCTGCTGGCATAAGGTGGAGGTGCTATATTTACCTCAGTTGCTCTTTGGGAGGTGACTATTGTCCTTTTAGGGGCCTGGGGAGTGATCAGGATGGGAGCTAGCTCCTCTGTCGGCAGGGCCTCCTCATTGACAGTCGAACTGTCCTCTCCCTTACTCTTCCTTCTCTCAGCTTCCCGAGCGAATTTTGATAAGGCGTCCATTTCTTGCATGCGTTTTTTCCCTCTGGTTGTCATCTTTCCCACTTTTTCCTCCCCCGTTCTATATGTCCTAATTAGAGCATGCAGATCTGATATTATTTCTAAATCAAAAGAGCCCTCAATAGGCCAGGGTTTGGTGATGTGTGGCCATCTTTTATTCCATTTCTTTGATAATTCAATAAGTCTTTCCACATAGTAAGGATTGTCCTCTGTGTAAGGATTATTTTTAGCAAGCACTTGTATCGGGTTATCCTCCATCCAACCAATTGGGGTACTCGCATCTTTATTTGCCTCCGTTTTCATTTTTCTATATGCGTTTCTTCTTCTCATGTACTAGAGTTTTTTTTTAATTCCTCTTTCTGTATCCTATTTTATTTTTAAAATGGCAGCAGGCAAGAGTGATCTTTGTATTCCCTGTCTAAATGTAGGTGTCTATGCTTTTGTGACTATCTCCTACTCGAACAACCGCTAACGGTACTTGTAGCCCTGTCTATTCTCTTCTTTCCCTTTTCACTGGTGATCTGTAGTCTTACCTGACTTGCGGTGCCCTTGTTGCCTGGCAGAACTGCTGAAAACAGAGCACAAAATACAACAGTTCTTTTTAATTTTTCAACTGGAATTTCACTTTACTCCGTCTTTTCAGTATGAATATATCTTCTATCTAATATTCATACCACATCTAATTTTTGAGATTTTTTTATCAACAGTATGAATAATCCTTTACTTAATTCATACAACTTTTTCAAATTTTTGAGAGATATTGTGATTGACAGTGGTGTTTGCGTTTCCGGTGTCTACTCCCTTATTCTCGCTTCTATGTTGACTCCTCCTTCGTCGAATTTCCGCTTTCCGATGTTTCCCCCGTGGTCCCGCTCCAATATTCTGTTTTACCTCGATTAGTGTCTCAGCCCTCATTACACATTTCATTCATTCTTCTGTTTCCATTTTCCAATACTACTTCCCCCCAGTGGACATTTGTCCTCCTCCGACACGTGTCCACCAACATTGTTCTTACGCACCTTCTGACACCACTCCCTGCACGCCGCGAGGCCCCACCCTCTGTTTTCCGAAGCGTCCATTACAGACTCCCCACAGAGGACAGGATAACCTCACCACAGGTACAAGGTAGTCAACGCCCAGGCACCCCACCTTGTCACTAACCCCAGGAAGCCCAGTGCCCTGCTAAACGGTCATGCATAACCGTACAGACTCAGCACCAGACCCCAGGGACCTAACAACTCTCAACCCATTCCTTCTCCGTGTACCTACTATGGAAACAAAACTCACTCACAAAAACAAACATCACTTTTACAATATCCCCAGGCACGTCCCCCAGCACCATACCCCTCTGCACACCCCATCCCCCACCCATCGACCCAGACTGTCCAGCAGTCCAGATAAAAAAATGACAGACAGGGCGTACTCATGGTACCTTGGCACCAACGGAACGCCCACCTCCGCTCGGCCCCCTTCCTCATCCTCCTCTACCGCCATCATCTTAGTCATAACAGGTGCAGCCGAGCGGAGTGACTTCTCCACCGCCGGACCGGCTGCGCAGAGAGTCCTAATCAGATACCCAAAGCATGCTCTAATTACAGACACACACACAACCAATATCACAAATATCACCACTGCATAGAGAACGTACTTAATTATCACCCAACCTATATACCCCATCTGCTCCTGACCCCAATCTTCCCACGACCTCTCCCGAGTGTCATGGAGATCCCTCGTAATGTTCCTCAAATGTTCTATCACGTCTGGCATCCCTACTTCGTCATTATCGGGCACATACGTGCAGCATTCCTGACCAATTAACGCACACGTACCCCCTGAAGCTGCCAACAAAAAATCCATAGCCGCCCTTGTCTGCATCTCCATTAACCTCAACGACCGCATCTCCTCATTCTCTAGGCTAAACCCCTTCGTCGTTGTGGTCGACATCTCCTCAAACAATGCCGCCAAATGATCAATCTCCTGCCAATTAGCATATGTCCCATACGCAGGAAGTGCCACCCTGAAAAAATGATCCGCACTCACAGCTCGCGCCTTCCTAGCCCCAGGGTGCGTCGGCAAAACATCAGTTATTCTCATCGCCGGTACCAGATATCCCAACGCACACCTTCCTTTCCAACCCGCCGGTAACGCCGCATACGCACTTTCACCACAAATCCAATACGTACCCTGGGGAGCCCGCGCAGCCACCCTCGCAGGTCCCAGGCTCACCCCACCCACACAATTTCCTAGCGTGCCCACATATTTACCATTCTCGCCGTCCTCACATCTCGTAAACTCCTCTGGCCTAACTGCCACCGGAATAGGCGTAACATCCAACTTAGCCTGCTCCGCCACCGCCCCTAGCAACCCCTTCGTTTTATGATACACCTCTAACCTCTCCTTACTCACTCCCTTACATAGGAAAGGCAGATTAAAACCCTTCAACACAGAGTTATGACACTCAGTGACCGGGTGGGCCATAAGCGGTAAACCGGCTGCAGAAGATTCTGGCGCTAGGCCGCACACATAACAATCAGTCTTATTCGCACTTTTCGCCACTTCCCTTGCTATTTTTATAAACATATTCGTGTGAGGCTCACGCAATTCCCGCTTGTCCACATCTATATTTATAAGCTCCGGTGTCTGGTCCCAAAAATACAGCATAACCCCCGCCGTACACAATATGACAGCTGTTACCAGAGCGCACGTCACTAAAGCGCACTCTGCATTTCTAGACAAACCAAACATCCTTGGACCGGCCTGCCCTCCTCCGCGTTATCCCTGCTTCCCTCCTCCTGCCGCGCGTTTCCTACTCTCCCTGCAACGCCCCACAAACAACAACCAACAACATCCCTTATTACAACATGTTCACCATACAACACACAACCCCGTCCTATTCCCCCCTAAACCAAACCTCCAGTTTATCCCTAATAGGAGAGTGGAAGAGAGGGGGTGGGAAGGCGCCCCCGGGCCGGGGATGGGGACACACACTGGGAAAGGCCCGGGAGGGAGGGAGCACACCCAATTTCCCCAGAGGAGAGGAGACCAGGCAAGACTCGAGTACGTCACGCTAGACAGGAAGGAAGGGAACGTCTAGTGAGGGAGTATACCACTAGGGAGGGAGTGACGTACCTAGGAAAGGAGCTTGGAAAGGAGGGGAGGGAGGAAAAATTCTTGACGAGGGGGGGCCCGAAACAACAATACCACCACATACCACAACACGACAACACAATCTATCTCTAACTGGAGGTCGGCGGTGCCTCCTAACCTTCCGATTTTGGTGGAGACCTCCAGCCAAATCTATCATGGGTCTTTACCAGTGTTTTAAAGGCTGCCTCCGCTTCTCTTTGACTCAAAGACACCCCCTCTGCTCCCTCTCCCCCCCTGACCATGCGACTCTGACCCATCACTAGGCTAGTAGCCAACTGCCTCACGACAGCCTCCATGGTGTATGCGCTAGACCAACCACTCGGTGTCAACAATTCCATACATATGACCCCACCCTTACTCACATAACCATGTTCTAATGGCGGGGAGAGCACCCGCATGAACGGCGGAGAGAACGGGAAATCCTGAGGGAAAGAGACACCCAGCAATATAAACTCCGTCTTAGTCTCCTTCATATCCTGCCACAACAAAGAGTCCACATCCAACTGAAACAACCTAACCTCCCAGCTGAATAGATTATCCCCAACCAACTCCACTGTAATAAAACCGCCGCCCAGTCGTCTCCTGAAGCTCCCTCATAAGCCTCTTTGACCGGACCAGGGCACCCCGAGTCATTGGTGATGATGTAGATGGCGTACTGGTTCCCCTCATTCTCGCGAATGTCCTTGCGAACCAGCCCTGTGGTGCAGACCGCCGCTCCACCGTCTGGCCATTCACCATCTTTCACTGGTCAGATCAGTCAAGCATTAGTCAACCTTAATAGATCAATTAATCCCCATATTCAACACCCATACTCGTTAGTACCCTAGACCCTGCCTACAATGTCTCAGACCCCAGACCGGATCCCCCTAAAAGGGACCCAGAATTAAGGAAAGAAAGCCAGGGCAGAAAACAGCGCGTGGGGGGGGGGGGGGGGGGGGGGCAAAAAGAGCACTACATCTGTACGGGGGCACACACCACGTCATGGAGAGAACTGATATCTCAATCCTACAGCGGGGCGGGGGGCATACACCATAGTATATACGGGAATAAGGGAACGAAAGACTAGGAAGGGAGGGGAAAGAGGCACCTAGGAAATGAGGGGAGGGTGCATCAATGTAGGAAGGGGAGGGGGGGGTTCACACTAAACTTCCAGTATCACCACACCTCTGCTGTGCACACTGCACCACATAGGGAGGGAAAGAGAAGTGAGGGAGATTGGAAGGGAGAGAGAGAGAGACGGAGGGAGGGAGAGAGAAGTGAGGGAAACAGGGAGGGAAAGGAAAGGAGGAGAGGAGAGGAAGGGAGGGAGGAGGAAGGGAGGGAGGGAGGGAGAGAGGAGAGGAGAGGGGGGGGAGGGAGGGAGGAGAGGGAAGGAGGGAGGGAGGGAGGAGGGGGGAGGGAGGGAGGGAGGAGAGGGAAGGAGGGAGGGAGGAGAGGAAAGGAAGGAAGGGAGGGAAGGGAGGGAGAGGAGAGGAAAGAGGAGAGGGAGGGAGGAGGGAGGGGGGGGGAAGGAGGGAGGGAAGGGGGGGGAGGGAGGGAGGGAGAAGAGGGAAGGAGGGAGGGAGGGAGGAGAGGAAAGGGAGGGAGGGAGGGAAGGAAGGAAGGAGGGAGAGGAGAGGAGAGGAGAGAATGAGGGAGGGAGGGAGGAGGGAGGGAAGGGGGGGGGGGGGGGGAGAGGAAGGGAGATGAGGGAGATGAGGGAGCACGCAAGGGCGAGAGATTGAAAGCACCCGGCACAACATACCAGGGGGACCGTGGAACAATAGGCTATAATAATTTCTAAAACAATATCGCCCCCTGCTGCATTTTATCGCACATCACCCCTATTGCACCACAGTACCCCCAACATCCTGCAGGAGGCGCCCTCATCCTTCTAACAATATGTGACCCCGACCAGTGCTATAGCCTACATGTCTATTTTTTCATTTTCCAGATTTTTCCAGATTGTGAAAGTACAGAATGTAAGCTTTCAAATGATGTGTCATACTTTGAAATCTGAGAATGTTATTATTGTGATGTGCTAATTTTAAATCTTGTAGCAGTCTTTTTTCCCCAGAGACCTAAGCAGAGAAAACAGCTCTTAAAGATTTGACACCTTTTGCCAGGATTCTGCTGGGCGTAAACAATACCTCCCAGCCACACCTCTCCCCTGAATAGTATTAACATAATTAAGTGCTGTGACAGCCATGCTGACAGATCAGATACAAAATCAAACATTTTCTATTGTAGTAGTAATATAACTACTAGTCTGAATAATGTATATTTCAGTTATTGAATTGAAAACCTTTATTTATGTATTCCAATATCTGTTTTATTGATTAATGATATATTTTGAAAGAATGCAGGTTATAGCTGTATAAAACAAATGTCTGTCCCATTGTACCAATCAATGGGATATATTGCATGTTGGCTATAATGATTTTATAAAAAAGAGAGAGATTAAATGCATGGCCATATATTTATACATTCATGTGACATCACAGCATATTCTTTGTATAGCCCAGTGTTTCCTGAAAACAGATATGTACAGTGTTCAGGTTATACATCTATCATTACACAATTACAACCAAAATAGGAAGAAATTATGTTGACCGCAGGGAATTGTAATGCATAGTTGGTAGAACTGGCCAGCGGAGTGATAGACACAAGCCTCATTATTATCATTATCATTGTTCCAACCTTTCATGTGACAACTGGATGAAAATCAGCAGACAATATCAAATCAATTCAAGAGGTTTATTAGTCACATACATACCAGGGCATACAGTGAAATGCGGGTGGTCATGCCCGCATCGATTGTGCAATAATACTAATAATAAAATACATAAACAGGTAATAAGAAGGCATAAGATGTGCATGATAAAAATAGACATGCTAATACAGTTTCAACTCTGTCATTATGCTATACTACAATAATCTAAACTATACAAGAACCACATCGGTTCTTTCCTTTAAAGTGACCTTTCCATTTAGTTTAAAGTGACATTTTTTTTTATTCATTGCATATCATACCAGGGCATACAGTGAAATGCGGGTGGTCATGCCCGCATCGATTGTGCAATAATACTAATAATAAAATACATAAACAGGTAATAAGAAGGCATAAGATGTGCATGATAAAAATAGACATGCTAATACAGTTTCAACTCTGTCATTATGCTATACTACAATAATCTAAACTATACAAGAACCACATCGGTTCTTTCCTTTAAAGTGACCTTTCCATTTAGTTTAAAGTGACATTTTTTTTTATTCATTGCATATCATACCAGGGCATACAGTGAAATGCGGGTGGTCATGCCCGCATCGATTGTGCAATAATACTAATAATAAAATACATAAACAGGTAATAAGAAGGCATAAGATGTGCATGATAAAAATAGACATGCTGTCATTATGCTATACTACAATAATCTAAACTATACAAGAACCACATCGGTTCTTTCCTTTAAAGTGACCTTTCCATTTAGTTTAAAGTGACATTTTTTTTTATTCATTGCATACCAGGGCATACAGTGAAATGCGGTTGGCCATGCCCGCTACGATTGTGCAATAAAACAATAGTAATAAAAATATAATGTACATGTATGATGTACCGGTACAACAATACAATTCTTCTATGTCCCTATGCTATACTAGTACTACTATACTATCAAGTCAAGTCAAGAATGCAATAATAAGATTCCAATAGGATGAGAATGCGACATTGTGCAATAATACAAGTAATAAGAACAAGTAATAAGCTTTTACTCTACAAGAACCACTCCTGTTCTTGTTTAATTTTTTTAAAGTGACCTTACATTGTGAGCGTGTGCAGCATGAGTGTGTGTGTGTGTTCATGTTAAAGTGACTGCTAGTACAGTGTGTGTGTGTGTGTGTGCTCTACATCCATGTGTCTAACATCGTACAGTCTTCTTGTTCTGAGGTGCTCTAGATGTTGGGAGTGGGCATGTAATGTCTTTTGCGTCATCAGAACAGTATTGTCTTATCTCCTTATAAAGATATTCCTGTCGGTCATTGTCTAGACCAGGTGGGGTGAGGACAGGAAAACCAGAGATGGTTGGGTAGCGTTTTGGGTCTTTCAACAGCTGAAACGTGAATGGCTCTGTATCATCACAGTGTAATTTCGCCGTCACCATGCCAGGACTGTTGGCATCGAAGCTGAAGTGCTGGTATTTCTTTATTTGTGGGAATCTTTTGAAGAAGCCTCCGAGATGTTGCTGCCAGTCGTGGCTTGGAACATAAACTGTGCCATCTTCGCGACCGACAAGTTGGGGGATATTGACTCCTTTCACTGCAGAGCTTTTCCTGACGATGTCTGCGATGCCTGCCAGGGTGTCGACCGCAGTCTTCCTGTAAACCTGCTTTATCAAACCAAAGCACCAGTCGGGGCCAAATTTAGTGTGGCCTGCAATTAGGAAGTGGAGAGCAAGCTGCAGGTGAAGTTTGTGAATAGTACGCCACGCAAAATACCACAAGACATAATTGTTTTTATTTTGCCCGGAGCAATTGTCGCAGTGCAGGTCCACTGATTTTTCTCCAACTCCATAGTTGGTGAAGAAATGATCCACATAGCTGATAACGGCATTGCTGCCTTTACCAGTTGACATCCCTTCATCAATTAGGTAATTCACTTGCTTCGTCAGCCCTTCACAGTGGACACCGAACATATACGTCCAATACAATACATCTACGTCCAATACAATATACAAGCATAAAAACACTTACCCATAAATGAAACAGAACGTTGGACGACAGACGACAACGTCGTGGAATCTGTACGTTGTCCTTGAAGCCAGGCGTATAGCGTTGACTTTCTTTGTACTTTGCGTCATCTCTGAAACATTTTGGCATGTTCCAATAATGGACAACAGACACATGTCCCTTTCTCTTGGTGTCAACGACGCGGTGTCCAATCGGTTTTGGTAAATTAGCTCAACCGACAGTTTTTTTTAACAAGACAGGGCAGATCGTTCTGAATTTTCCTTTCGGCGCGCCTGGCACTTGCAGTGGAAAGAGTTTATCTTTCCGAGTTCCTCTTCTATTTCGCCCTCCACCGTTAAACCAGACATCTTTTCAACTGATCGCATGGTCAATTCAGCTGAAAAGCCCAATGCTACAGTTTCAACGCAAAGGTCTCCGTCTTCCTCTGTTTCACCATCGTCGGCAGGTTCGATTGGATCTGGGACAATTTCATCTGCGTCTTCATCTGCGTCTTCGGTCTCTTCATCGTCGGATAAAAGAGCTGGTGGCGGCTCACCTTCTGTGATGACCATGTAGTCCGTGATGTGGTCACTCATCGTCGCCGAGGAGTCTATACTCATTCCATCTCTTCCTCTATTAAGAGCAGCTGATAATTTTTGTGCGGCCATGTCGATGTTATCTAAGCAGCAAAAAAGTGTTCTCTGCTACAGGTGCTGTGAATATAAACACCACACCGTGTGGGGGCGTACCTCACATCAACAGCAGCCTTTCACATGCAAAAATAGGACAGCCCGAGGGAACTGCCCCCACAGCTTCGTGAGAGACGATCAGAGTATGTCTCAAGGAGCCATTTTTAAACACAATTTAAACACAATTAGAGTTATTATATATGTTCGCTGTTATACTAAATATGTTCTTCAACCCTCGAACTGTAAGTATATATAAAAAAAAACGGAAATGAAAAAAAAAAAAAAAATTCTTTCTCTTCTCGTGAGGAACCTGGGTCGCCGAGTTGTAGGCGCGCACGCTGGGCGGAGTCACATATGTGCGTCAACACGCAGCCACACCCCCCAGTACGTCAGCCCACGTGCCCACTCAACTTTAACCCCAACTCCCAGAATCCCCTGCACCGAATTGTAGTTTGTCTTCTAGGCCGGCCCCCTACAACACGTCGTCACCGAAATTACGTCACGTCCACAATCCTGAAGTCTCGTTGACCACCAGAATAGCATCACGCGAGGCTTCGTCACGGGACTTTACATTTGTTTACAAAAATTATCTCTTTCTCATTCATTCCTAACCTTCTAAATCAACTCATTTTCTCTCCATTTCACACAACGCCACAGTCACACACATACTCTTATCCAGCATCATAATAATCTTTTAGCCCTGGGCAGCCTCGTACAGCCTGTAGCACCTAACATTAGCCCTCGGGTTCCAAACGGCAACCTCTTAGCACGGTCCCCGCCGTAGCAACTCGCGACGCCAATGTTAAACCGGCATTACACACTGGATTAATACATATGTCAATTTACATCCCTAAACCATATAGTTATACATCTTCACACAGGTCCTCATTAGCCTCGCTACTAAACAGTGCTTTATATACTAACCCCAAACGCTTCTAAGTGCCTTTCTTTAATTCTAACATAAGCGCAGTTACCCCACAAGTGCACTATCCCAAGAGTTACTTTCCCAACGTCATCCCTCTCCCCATCCTCTTAATCTTCATATTTAGCGCCGTCGGGGAGCTCACCCGTCTCACCCCCAACAACCAAATACCTCCCCAAAATTCGTACCAAAGGCGAATTTTTAAGCAGATTGCGTCGGACCACGATACAACAGATTTGCATGAAACGTCTTTCTAAACTTGTCTGTCATACGCGCCGATTCTAAGAGTGAAGCCGCGAATGACGGTCTGGCAAAGCAACAATCTCTTGGTTGACGCGGTCTGAACGAACACAATCCAGTCTATTACATTTATGATTGCGTCCGTTTCAACTGACCGCGTCCTCTCCTTCCTCTTCAAGCGCTTAATTCACATCACAGCGGCCGATACCAGTCCAATCTTGTGAGAATTGGAACCAAATCCCGGCCGTCTTGATGTTATTAGCCGCTCCGTTTCAACCCTCGATTCACAGCTGTCCAAATTCCACCCTTCTAAATCCATCTCCCCTGCTGAAACTTACCGTTACTCTCCGCTGGCGCGTTGGATGTCCGTAGAGTGTAAACAGCCAGATGTCGTCGAAGACGTCGTTGCTCTGCTACTGAGAGATCTTGTATGTTGAAGACGTCGTTGCTCTGCTACCGAGAGATCTTGATCTTCGAAGGATGGTAGAATTGGATTTTTCAGCCCAGGAAAACGGCTCCAGATTAACGTGTCTTTTCAATGATTCTATTTGCTAAAGTCTCAGGATCGTATAGTGGATCGCTACTGTATCTCTGCTAATTGTACTCACACGTTTGTTCAAATGTCTTATAAAAGATTTGGAGTCGGAGCCAGGCGCTGCGGTACAAAGACAGTCTCGCCGTCGTTTATTTGTTTAAACAGACAGCTTAAAGTTCTTGCCAATTTCTCTATGTCTAAAACAGCGTCTGCAGCACGTCTCGATTGGATAGTTTTCAGCGCGGGTTGGGATCGTCTCAAGCTGCTTTCTCCGTGCGTCGTCGTGGTGTCCTTGTCTCCGTGCGCGCTCCTCAACGTCTCTCAACCTGTGGTACATATAGGACCAAAAAACTCCGCCCAGTGGTCGAGTCTCTGCCCCGTGATGTCACAGAACAGAGACTCCGGTTTCCTTCTCTAATTGGTGTAACACGAAAGAACTGGGTTCCCTGACCAAATAAGGAAGTGAAATGACTATTTCAGACGGTTCTTCCTTCTAATGAAACGGACTAACATTTGTTGTTTGATTGAATAATACTTTACTAACAGATTGCAGAATGGGTACAGCACAGCACAATACATACAATCTGCCAAGGGGATATAGATCAGCGAAAGCCCTTTTTTCCGTGTTTACATCAGGGTCCCCCATTTTATTCATTTTCCTATATAACCTGATTTTTCAATTTCAGTTAAACCATTCTTATTAGCACTTCTTACCACACACAACTTTCCAACCGATGAGAAATACAGTATTATTATTCTAGTTTTACTAAATGCTTTTTACTGTTACATTCCAGACTGTGTTAGACTAGATAAACCTATAACATGATTATAGTATATTTCAGAATTAGACAATTGAGGTCACAGTTTTTCAGTGACAACATGTGTACAATGTTTGTTGCATAAACTCCATAGTTAATTAATGTATCAGGAGAAAAGGTAATAGTTGTTTTAATCTTACTTTGTCTTAGTTTAAGTTCTAAACCCTAGTTTGTTTAACTTGGTCTCCCGCTGGTAATAGTCTTAACTATTAGTCCTAAATTAACTAGAATCTTATTTCTTTGACAATGATATGTTTCTCCTATTTTATTAATGTTCTTTAGTAGGTATTCCAGCATTTGATCCAATTTCACCCTCTATCTTAGTCTCCAAATGGAGGGAACCCTATGTGTGGCTTTCTTTAGCAGCGAGTCTGTTTCTTCCATTTATCAGTGGTCAATTAGTCTCCTTTTTAGTGTCATTTTGCTTGTATTTTCTTGATGTCTTCTCTACTTTCTCTTTTAATTAATAATTCTTTATAGTTTTTGGAGTTTAGTCTTTTGCCCCCTAATCTAAATACTTAATCTCTACACAGCTGCGTTCTGCTATTTCCTCTTACGGCCCTGCTTTTTATCTACTGACGGCCCTAAACGCCCTCTGACCTTCCTGTCTGTTGGTTCTTGTTAAACTATGTGACCAAAAGGTTCCAACTGTAACAGGGGGGGGGGGGGAGGTTGCACAAATGCTCTTAGTCTATCTTTAAACTAATCACCCACAACCTCCCGTTTTATCATTAGCATATAGTGGAGGGACCTAGTTTATGACTTTAGCCAGAATGTCTGCCCCTCGCCCCAAGTCTATTATTAACCAGCCAGGGTATTTTAGTGGTTACACGCTGATTCCTATTTCTTTTGAGATGCTGTCTCTTAAAATTCATTACTTAGCACTATTGTACATTTTTGATTCAATTAATTTACGACACTTTTCCAACACCCACACCATCAGACTCAATCATAAGTAGAGAGCTGTCGTAAATTGTGGTGACTTCAGTAGTGTCTCTATCTACAGGCTATTCATTGAGAGACGCTGAGGTTGAAACAGGTGAAGACCACGAGACTGAGACGGTGATTAAGTTGGAGGAATCTCTACACCTCGCAGCTTAAACACTCCGGGAGGAGCTCGGTTGGGTAAGAATCTCTATGCCTCACAGCTTAAACACTCCGGGAGGAGCTCGGTTGGGTAAGAATCTCTATGCCTCACAGCTTAAACACTCCGGGAGGAGCTCGGTTGGGTAAGAATCTCTACGCCTTGCAGCTTAAACACTCTCGGAGGAGCTCGGTTGGGTAAGAATCTCTATGCCTCGCAGCTTAAACACTCAGGGAGGAGCTGGGTTGGGTAAGAATCTCTACGCCTCGCAGCTTAAACACTCCAGGGGGAGCTGGGTTGGGTAAGAATCTACGCCTCGCAGCTTAAACACTCCGGGAGGAGCTGGGTTGGGTAAGAATCTCTACGCCTCGCATCTTAAACACTCCGGGTGGAGCTGAGTTGGGTAAGAATCTCTACACCTCGCAGCTTAAACACTCCGGGAGGAGCTCGGTTGGGCGACTTCAACCTGCCTGACTCATCTCAGTCGGTCCCAGTGGTCTCCCTCCTACAACAATTTGACCTGACTCCCACTGCCATGCCTCCCACCCACAAAGCAGGCAACTCCTTGGATCTCATATTTTCCCGTAACTCCAGCATCATTAACACCACGGTAACTCCCCTACATGTATCTGACCATTCCTTCATATCCTCACTAACTCTCATGCTTAACCAAAAGGTCTTCACCCCAACTCAAACCGTCTCACTCAGACGTAACCTGGCCTCCCTATCCCCCTCCACCCTCTCCTCTGACATAATATCCGCTCTACCTTTGAGTGACACCTTCTCTGCTCTCCCCACAGAGATGGCAACCTCCACCCTCCTCTCAGCCCTTGCAACCTCCTTTGACAAGCTCTGTCCCCTCGTTGAGAAACCTGCCCGCCGTTCCCCACCCAGTCCATGGCTGACGGATGCAGTGAGAGAACAAAGACAGGTCCTGAGAGAGGCTGAGAGGAAGTATAGAAAGTCACGCCTCACTGCTGACATCGACACATATCACAACCTCTTGTTAACATTCTCCAAAACCATTACTAATGCCAAAGCTTCTTTCTTTCACCATAGGATCGAGGCCTCTGCCAAGAATCTTCGCAAACTGCATGCTACCATGTCCTCCCTCCTCACTCCCCCCCCCCACCCCCTCCTCCCTCATCTTCAGACTTTGCGATCTTCTTTGAGGAAAAAGTGGAGAACATCCGCAGCTCCTTCTCCCAACCCCCACCCATTCCAAACGCTGAATCGAGAACCTCATCCTTCACTCTGTCATCTTTCTCTCCCATTACAGAAGCCGAGACCCTGACACTGGTAACGTGGAACCGTCCGACTACATGCAAGCTGGACCAGCTACCCTCCCCACTCCTCCAGACCATAGCACCGGACATCCTCCCATTCCTAACTGCAACCATCAACTCCTCACTCAACTCGGGGGTGGTCCCCACCTCCCTAAAACAAGCCAGAATCACGCCCCTCATAAAAAACCTGAACCCCACCGTCATAGCCAACTATCGTCCTGTCTCTCTTCTCTCCTTTCTTTCTAAAACACTTGAACGTGCTGTATCCAACCAACTTACTGCTTATCTCTTACAGAATGACCTCCTAGACCCCAATCAGTCTGGCTTCCGAACTGGCCACTCCACAGAAACGGCCCTCATTGCGGTCACAGAGGCACTTCACTTAGCAAAAGCGAAAGGCCTCTCTGTCCTGATTCTCCTAGATCTATCTGCAGCCTTCGACACAGTCAACCATCAGATCCTCCTTGCGGCCCTCGCAGGAATGGGAATGGCTGGATCTGCGCTGACATGGCTGACATCATACCTCAACGACCGCTCCTACCAAGTGTCATGGAGAGGGACTCTGTCGGCCACCCGCCCCCTCCGGACGGGTGTCCCCCAGGGCTCGGTCCTAGGACCCCTTCTCTTCTCCCTCTACACTAAATCACTGGGTAACATTATCACGTCTCATGGCTTCTCATATCATTGTTATGCCGATGATACTCAACTCTTCCTCTCCTTCCCTCCCTCAGATATCCACGTCTCTGAGCGGATCTCGGCCTGTCTGTCCGACATCTCCGCCTGGATGACGACCAACCACCTCAAACTGAACCTAAGCAAAACAGAATTGCTCCACCTGCCGGCCAAATCCTCCCCCCTGACCGACCTCTCCATCACAGTCGAGAATGCAGCTGTGACCGCGTCCCCGACCGCCAAGAACCTTGGTGTTGTCCTCGACGACCAGTTGAACTTCTCTGCTCACATCGCAGCGACAACCAGAACCTGCAGATTCCTCCTGAGCAACGTCAGAAGGATACGCCCCTTCCTGACGAAAGAAGCCACCCAACTCCTCGTCCAATCAACAGTCATCTCCCGCCTCGACTACTGCAACGCACTGCTAGCTGGCCTCCCGGCCACTGCCACCAAGCCTCTTCAACTCATTCAAAACGCAGCGGCCCGCCTGATCTCAAACCTACCATAGTCGGCCCATGTCACCCCACTTCTTAGGGACCTGCACTGGCTCCCCATTGCTGCACGTATCCGCTTCAAGGCTCTCGACCTAGCATACCGTGCGGCAAAGGGAACCACTCCCGCCTACCTCCGGTCAATGGTCTCTAACTACACACCCTCAAGACCCCTACGCTCTGCATCTTCTGGCCGCCTCAGACCTACTCCTATCCAAGCTCCCGGAGGGTCATCAAAGAGAAGCCGCCTATTCTCAGTCCTTGCCCCACAATGGTGGAATGAACTACCCATCCCAGTTAGGACAGCCGAATCCCGTCCAATCTTTCGCCGTCGACTAAAGACTCACTTCTTCAACCATTATCTGAAATGATTATAAAAAAAAAAAAAAAAAACGAACCCTGACTAGCCTTACTGTCATGCACTTGTCCTAATAAACTAACCTACACTGTAACACGCAACACTTGATGAACATTGTTACTCAGCTGATAGAGTTGTACCCTTCTTGCTGTCTTGTCGTACAGAACTTGTAAGTCGCTTTGGATAAAAGCGTCAGCTAAATGACTAAATGTAAATGTAAATGTAAGGACCCCCCTGGCCTCCGGAGTGGACCCTTTGAACGGAGAGCTGCTCAGTAGTCTTGTACAAGGCTAATGACTGGGATTGAACAATACTTAACGTCTTAAGCCCAGAGCCCTATTTTCTGAAAATCCGCCTAAAAGTAAATGGAAGATTGCTCCACTTCTACAAGGTCCATTTGCATGTTCTTGGTATCTAGGAACATCTATGGATCTCTGGGAATGTTTTCCCAGTGTCATAAATATTGTATATGTTACTAGGCTTGAGTAAATTATAAAATATCACGTCTATGGATCGGGCCAAATCTCCTCTTTCCAATGGCAGAGTTCAATCTGGATTTTGTATCACCAGGCATGATCCACAAACCGTGAATGAAATCTACTGTAAGTACAGTTACTTCTTTATAATGGAAACTGCTCCACCATTTTTCATCAGATTGCAATGCAGATTTTTGCTAAACGTTCACAGAAAGTTAGATAAACTAACTGCATTCTAATTTATGCCTAACATTCAGTTTTGTGGTAGATAATCCCGAATAATAAGATAAATAAAAAAGTTATTCCACAAATCATTTGATTGACAGGAGCTGGGTAGTGTAGTTTTTTGAAATTCCAAAGCTATTCGAAACCGCTGGGTGTCCTCTCCTCATATGACTACAAACAAAATGGCGGATGTTTGCTCGTTTATGAATACATTTTCCAAACTAATAGTTAACTAATAACACTTTAACCTATTGGTAAACAAACGTATTGCTGAAAATATACACTTTGACTGCTGTTTTGACAGGGTTAGGGTCTTTACTCTTGAAAAGAAATGCAAAATTTTTCCATACAGTCTGTAGATATGGATTTATGACGTGACGTCATTTGCGGTCCGCCAACGGACCGCTCAGGCTAAAGAGGTTAAGCCCGAGCGGTCCGGTAGCGGTTCGAGATTGATATCACGCCATAATAGATGAATACAGAACGTATTCATTAATGTTGCGTTTCTTTTTTAAATGTAGCCAATAAGGCTGTAAGAAAAACCTTGGTCGACCAAAACCGAAAATAATTTACGATTGGTCGATTGGTCGAGGGTTAGGTTGTATAAAAATAAAAAGATCAAAAAAAGAAATAAAAGTTATTTCTGGATTAATAAAACAGCCACAGTGCACTGGATTTACTCTACTTGGTGTCCTAAATGAATGATATGAACTATAATTAAATATAAAAAGCTATTTGCAGTGTATTGGATAATTATTTTTAACAATTATTTTATACAGAAATCAGAATACAGAAATGATTCCTGACAGTCTCTTACCTCGCGACGCTGCCCACACGGACATCCGGGTGAGACAGGACCTGGAGACGCATCTTTATTTTTACGCCAAAACGTTGTTGTGTGATTTAAGCAGTGGCGAATCCTTATGGAAGCCAACGGAAGCCATGCCTCCCTATTAAAATATGAATTCATATCAAATATGAAATATGAAAGAAAAAAAAAGATATAATTTTTTTTAATATAGTTTACATTCTTTTTCATCTGCATCTGTGTTATAATTTTTTATTTTTATTTTTTTAATGTCTCTCTCTTCTCCTTCTCACTCCCTCTAACACACTGTCAGCCTCAGTATGCTCACTGCAGCTATAGAGGAGAGGAGGCAGGGGGTAGGTCTCTTTCTCCAGGCTTCCAGCATGTGATTCATGTATCTAGAGTCCAAATCCGATCCTAGCCAATCAGATTCGAGCTGACTGCCACACCCTAAAAGTTTAAAACGGGGCTGTGAGGAAGACACATGAGTGTGGCCTCCCCGTTGCACTCATTTCACATTTTCCTCCCTGGAGGCGGGGCAGGTCAGAACACGTCTGAACGTCATCCCCTCGCGGGATTGATTGAAAATGTTATTAACAGAGCGGGCACGTTCGAATCCTCTATTAGTGTATCTAACATTTAGCACTTTAATAGCAACTTATTTTCGCCGGCGGGACATTTACTGAGGACCAGCAGAGCACACCACTGTGGATATTATGATTTAACAAATCTATCTGGCAAGAGGAGTACCACATTATTGACCAGGTAAGCACTGAGCAGCCTGACTAAGGACTAACTAACGTTATCAGGCAAGCTTGTAGACCCTTTCATGACTGCAATGCAAGCCAGGGGCTGGAATATGCAGTCACTTATTCCTCGTAGTAGCCAGGTTAATGTGCACCATCAAGCACTGCTTAAAAGCTAGCGGTGGGTCCAAAATATATCGGATATAAATGTCAAAGGTACCCAGCGTTCCATTAGGGTTTCACACACAGATGCGGCGGGGTTTGAAAGCTCGGCGTTGCTAATAAACATTTTAAATCATTTTTATAAACGAGTAAAACTGAGGCTGAAATGGCTGCTTCCTCATTTTACAGTAGGAGCGCTCTGATGGCTGGGCGCGCCGCGCAACAGACACGTGAATGAATGAATGAATGAATGAATGAAAACTTTATTTAACAGATTGCAGAATGGGTACAATACAGTACGGCTCAATACACACAATTGTTAAGGGGATGCAGACCAGAGAAATACGTTTGTCTTGTCTTGTTTGTCTAGACTCTAGACGTCATATTCTCTCCCGGCCGTATGTATATTTCTCTCCCACCCACCCACCCCCTCCTAATGTACAGTCTCCTCCCCATCATATACTCTGTCAGGATCTATGGGTAACAGTACTGTATATTTGAATATCGTATATGTCACAAATGTAACCATACTAAATACCTGTATGTCATGTATGTCCCTATGCCATAAATGTCATGATGTCTTGTATGTCATAAATGTCACTATGAATTGAAAATGGGGGACCCTGATGTAAACAAGACAAACGTCTTTCTCTGGTCTGCATCCCCTTATACAATTGTGTGTATTGAGCCGTACTGTATTGTACCCATTCTGCAATCTGTTCCCCATAGGCTATTTTCAATTTATTATTATTATTAAAAAAAATGTGGCACGTTTTTTTTTTTTTTGATTGGTCGACCAAAATCTCATTGGTCGACCAAAGAGCATTTCGACCAACAATCGACCAATCGACCAGCGGACTACAGCACTAGTAGCCAAGAGTAAAGACCCTAAACCTGTCAAAACAGCAGTCAAAGTGTATATTTTCAGCCCTACGTTTGTTTACCAATGATTTGAAGTGTTATAATACATATGAGTTTATAGAAATCTCAGCGCATTGAGATGGAAACCGTTGTATATAGATGCAAGGACATGGGGCAACCTAACTTGAGTGTAGTCTTTTGAAAGAAGAGACCCTGGGCTTTTGATGGGCTTTCAAATTTCATAAAACTACACTTCCCAGATTACGCCAGCCGCTGTCAATCATCTGACTTCCAGCGTGAACTTAAAAAAATGTTACGTTATTTCGGGATCATATCTTACGGGTCGAACAAACCTGAACATTATTGCCATAAAACAGAACGCAGTTAGTTTCTCTACCTTTTCTGTGAACGTCTAGCAAAAACAAACACGTTGTAATCTGATGAAAAATGGATTTACTGTACTTACAGTAGATTTCATTCACGGTTTTTGCTTTTCTGTCGGGGGTGCCTGGTGGTACTAAATCCAGATTGAACTGACACTGGGAATACATTCACTGAGGTCCATAGATGTCCCTAGATACCAAGAACATGCAAATATACCTTGTAAAAGTGGAGCAATCTTCCATTTACTTGGGTATGCATGTCTTTTTCACCTCATCAGTTTGCAGGTCTGGTTATATACTGTAGTTACTGAAACTGAGTGAATATGGCACCGCCCCACCTAGAAAGATGTTCACCAGCCGCCACTGATCTTGACTTCATATGTGACTCGCCGTGACCAAACCCGATTTGATCCGCAAAGGGGGAGGTGCTCTGAAATGAACTTAATGTCTTGCTGTCCAGAAAATCCCAAAAATCGAAATCTTGATTTTTTTTTACATATTTGAATTGTCATTAATCTGTTCCATTATTTGCCCTTAGTTGCAAACTTAAATACAACTTGTAAATGAGGTAATTATTGCTATAATAGTTCCACAAATTTTCTTTCAATTGAGGATAAAAAACTACACGAGCAGGCTTGGGCCTGTCCACAGGGGCCAAGTACATGTACTTAATAGGTGTTAACACACAGACGTCATTATTTAGCTCTCCTTTCTCAGAGAGAGAATAACACACTATTAATACACTATCTTAATGTTATAAGTTATAAGCAACGTAACGCAGTGTCTAAAAAAAAGATTAAAAAAAAGAGGCCTTCACCGTTATAAAACGCATGTTTTAACTTAATTAAAAACCATTAAAAACAGTTAGAATTTTATGAGCGAACGAATTTCGTTAGGGTGCATTTTTTCCAACCTAATGGGTAAATACATCTAAATAACACTGTTGAAAGCTTGGCTGTGTCGACGTTACAAAATGTTACAATCGCGCGATGCTGCTGCTGCTGCTGCTGCTGCTTGGTGCTTGGTGTGCAGCGCGAGGCGTTAACCCTTTCACTGCCACACTACAGAAGCGCATAACGCTTCGCCTCAAAGCCGTTTCTGGCCGAATTAGTCATGGAATCTTAATTTTTTTTAAATTCTTATTCGGAGGTATTTCGTCGCGATTTCATAATTTGTAATGTGGCAGCGAAATGTGTAGAAATATGGTAAAAAAAAATATTTATCAGTTTTTTTATCCATCACTACCACACTACAGAAGGTTAACCTTTCACTACCACACTACAGAAGGTTAACCTAGTTGTTGTGTCTTTCACTACCACACTACATGTATTTACATCTAAATGCTTATTGGTCAGGCGGTGACGTCATTAAGTTGATGCCATTGATGGATGAGTATTAAACAGAGAGCAGGGCAGTGCATGTTTGCCAGTCACCATGGAACCCACAGCGAGGGCAGTTGCCGAGGCATTAAACCGGTTTGCTCACTTCGGAGCACACTGTGTTGAAGATGAACGCGCTTTAGGAACATTCATCACGGATTTCTTTGTGCAGAAGAAAAATCCAAAAAGAAACTCAGATTCTGGTTCAGAAGAAGAAGACAATTGTGACGAGTTAGAGGCAGATGATGGTGATGGTGGTGATGGTGACAACACTAACGGATTTGAAGACGAGGCAGAGCCAGATGGTGGTGATGGTGACAACACTAACGGATTTGAAGACGAGGCAGAGCCAGATGATGGTGACAACACACCTAACGGATTTGGAGACAAGGTAGAACACGTAATGTGCTTTGTGGAAGTTGAATCTGACGAGAGCCACGAACGCCAAATGGAAAGACTTTTGCGATTTACTTGTAAATGCGTCCAGGGTGATAAAGAAAATGACATTCTTAATCGGCGGTCATGTATCACAAAATTGGACCGTGATGAAGTTTACACAAGGCGTTTTGAGATAGCGGCTCTCGAAGAGGATCATAAAGACTTGATTATTATGGCACAGCTCCAGGCTTTTGGTCGAAAGTCAGAATGGACTATCGGAAATAAATCGATTTCCAAAAAAAGACAACGTGCTTACACAAACTATTTCTTCGGGGCGATACAAATCTGCCGTGAAGCTTTCCTCTTCATCCACGGGTAAGTTATTATTATTGTCTATTTAAAACTAATATAGTACATCATGCCTTTTTTTTTTTTAAATGATAATAAAATCTTGAAACTTGATTAGTCTTGTTTATTATCAGGGTCCCCCATTTTATTAAAACTAATTATAGTACATTATAGTAGAGTATAGTAGCATAGTATAGTATAAAGTATAGCAGATAGTATAGACCAAAGACACTATTTGTGTCTTTTGATTTGTCCCACAATTACAATAACTATCTCTCTCTGTCTCCACAATCATGTAGACTGGGTGTGGTACAGACAGGTACCGGTACTTGTGATGATGATGATGATGATTGATGATGATGATCTAACTATCTCTCTCTGTCTCCACAATCATGTAGACTGGGTGTGGTACAGACAGGTACCGGTACTTGTGATGATGATGATTGATGATGATGATGATCTAACTATCTCTGTCTCTGTCTCCACAATCATGTAGACTGGGTGTGGTACAGACAGGTACCGGTACTTGTGGTGATGATGATGATCTAACTATCTCTCTCTCTGTCTCCCCCCCCCCTCTTCTCTCCCAAGAATAGGTAAGGATCGCTTGATTGCAATAAGCAAACACATGTCAGAAAATGGCATGTGTCTTCGCACAAAGAAGCGATCGCCACGCAACAACAAGCATTGCATAAAATATGAAGATATCGAAAAAGTAGTTCAATTTGTGTTGAATTATGCAGAAGATCATGCTGTTCACCTCCCTGGACGCCAGGCACACCAAAAGAACTTTACCGGTCAGCTGTTACCATCTTTCGTCACGAAGGCATCTGTGTGGCGTTTATATACCAAGGCAATGCCAGTTGGTAGGTGTAAGCAAATCTTTGTCAAAGAAATAGGTCAAATAGGTCTTTGTCAAATAAAAACAAAGCTTGAAAATGAATGACATTGTGCTAACATGTGTTCTTATTAATCTTTCAGACCAGCGAGCAGTGGGCCTGTCCACATTTAAGTCCCTCTGGAGGCAATTACTGAGTCATATCACAGCAATCAAACCAATGTCTGATCTTTGCTGGGTGTGTCAGAAGAACAATTATCTGGTTAGTGAACATCACAGTGTTATGAACTTTGAACTGCAACTTCTGTATGAAAAGTGTTATACAAATACAGTTTATTATTATTAATATTAATCATCATTTACTTAACTTTTTTTTTTCAGATTTTCAAAAGTGCCAATCTGCCAGAGGCTGAGAAGTCTGCAAAGCTGAAGCAGCAGGAACAACATCTGGAGCATGTAACCTCCGAGCGGGCTGCCTACAACGCCATGCTTAAAGCCGCCAAGGAGATCGGTGATGGTCTTTCTCTGGGTGGTCATGTGCCACCGGCAAGCAAGCCCTTGACAATGCATTACAGTTTCGACTACGCTCAAAAGGTGACTACATACCAAGCCCTCTTTCACAACATCATGTTATAATTGTTATAACTACTGCATTGCTCCCTTTTTTTTCTTTCTAAAATCCTTATTCATTTATTGCAGGTGCACTACCCATCAGACCCCCTTCAGCCAGGGCCCATGTACTTCTTGGCTCCACGCAAGTGCAGCATATTCGGTGTTTGCTGTGAGGCGATTCCACGGCAAGTCAACTATTTGGTGGATGAGGGGATGGAGTCCAGCAAAGGTAGCAACGCCGTCATAAGCTACCTGCACCACTTCTTCAAAGACCATGGTCTTGGGGAGACAGATGTTGACCTTCACTGTGACAACTGCAGTGGCCAAAACAAGAACAAGTACATGTTGTGGTACTTAGCGTGGCGAGCGCTACATGGTCTTCACCATCGTGTCAATCTCCACCTGCTGATTGTAGGCCACACAAAGTTTTCCCCGGACTGTTTCTTTGGGCTTCTCAAGCAGCGTTTCAGAAAGACCAAGGTGAACACTCTTGATGAGATTGCAGCAGTCGTAAGGGACAGCTCAGTGGCTGGAATCAACATACCACAGCTAGTGGGAAAGGAAGATGGCACTGTAATCGTGCAGTCCTACAACTGGCAGGAACATCTGGGGCCTTACTTCAAGCCACTGCCACAGATCAAGCAGTACCAGCACTTTAGGTGGGTGTGGCCACTGTGTGTTGTGTATTTACTGTAATTAATTATTCACACTTTAGTGCAAAGAATGTCATTGGCAAATGATACAAATGCATTGATATTGTTATGTGCCCTGTACTAACGTTTCACTTTATTATTGCAGCTTTGATTCCAAGGAACCTGGTGTGGTTGTGGCAAATATGTCTATTGATGGCGCTGAAACCAGATTCCAGCTGCTCCGTGACGTCCGTGTCCTGCCGCCTATAGATGGACTTCCTGTGCTGCCACCACCGGGACTGGACTCTGCAAGACAACACTATCTGTTCCACAAGATCAGAGAGTTCTGTGATGAGGAAGCCCAGGACATAACATGCCCAGCACCACCAGCCAAAATATCCAGCGGCGGTTCAAAAAGACCACGGTGATCATCTGGAGAGGCCATCAGAACATTGAACATTGACTTTAGCATGTCTATTTTTATCTCGTGTTATTTTAAATGCTAATAAAATCTTGAAACTTGATTTTGTCTCTTGTTTATTATCAGGGTCCCTTTCACTACCACACTACAGAAGGTTAACCTTTCACTACCACACTACAGAAGGTTAACCTTTCACTACCACACTACAGAAGGTTAACCTTTCACTACCACACCACAGAAGGTTAACCTTTCACTACCACACTACAGAAGGTTAACCTTTCACTACCACACTACAGAAGGTTAACCTTTCACTACCACACTACAGAAGGTTAACCTTTCACTACCACACTACAGAAGGTTAACCTTTCACTACCACACTACAGAAGGTTAACCTTTCACTACCACACTACAGAAGGTTAACCCTTTCACTACCACACCACAGAAGGTTAACCTTTCACTACCACACTACAGAAGGTTAACCTTTCACTACCACACTACAGAAGGTTAACCTTTCACTACCACACTACAGAAGGTTAACCCTTTCACTACCACACTACAGAAGGTTAACCTTTCACTACCACACTACAGAAGGTTAACCTTTCACTACCACACTACAGAAGGTTAACCTTTCACTACCACACTACAGAAGGTTAACCCTTTCACTACCACACTACAGAAGGTTAACCTTTCACTACCACACTACAGAAGGTTAACCTAGTTGTTGTGTCTTTCACTACCACACTACATGTATTTACATCTAAATGCTTCTGGAGAGGCCATCAGAACATTGAACATTGACTTTAGCATGTCTATTTTTATCTCGTGTTATTTTAAATGCTAATAAAATCTTGAAACTTGATTTGTTTCTTGTTTATTATCAGGGTCCCTTTCACTACCACTACCAGTCACCAGACTCATTGTAATAACAAAGAGCCTCAGACTGGAAAGCTGCCAGGTGTTAATTGCCCTAGAGAGAGGGGGGCCATGGATTACAATGACTTCTGGGTAGTGTTGTAGTTGTTTCACTATTGTCACCGAATAGCCTGCTCGTCTCTTGAAGGCTATTATCTCTGAATACGTTTTGTGATAATCACCATGAATCATAGGAAGTAGCTTGCAAAGTATCCCACCAAAATGTTCAAGTGATGGCTTATTTTGAAGGTATGAATCTGTACTTTCATAATATGTAAAAAAAAAAAAAAAAAAAAAAAAAAAATGAAGATCCCTCAACATGACCCTGAAGTCCATACCTGGTCACATATTTCAAAAATATCATGTTCCAAAGCATTATTGAGCAAAAGCTTAACTATTTTCACAAATTATGACCACTCAATAATAGTTTCATACAGGCTAAAACACTGAAGCACACATTTGATTTAACAGAACCGGACCACCTGCTATCAGAAGGCCTTGTTGAGTCATGGTGTCCTACTCAATCAACCCTGCACCACCAGCGGCCAGTCTGTTGTTATTTCATCATGTATTTTCTTTGTTGAACCAGACCAGGCTTTAGCGCCACTATTTTCACCTTTGTTAACTACCAGGAAAGGCCCAAGAGAACGTATTGTATTGTTGTTGAAATCTAGTAATCCATGCATGACATATTTTTTCAGAGAATGTCTTAGTTACATCAAGATTGTGCCATGAAGGCAGTGTTATGTTTATATGTGATGTATTTACAATGATGACATGTCTCTGCATATATAGACTAATAGTGCTGAGTGGAATATATTGGAGCACATAATCCTCTCAAAGTAACTCTGAAGTAACATGTTTATGCATTCAAGATATATCTATTTTAATGGCTCTATCTTACCATACAGTAAATCTATTATATTTTTACAATATATTTCACATTCTGTTTATAGTGAAGACATTAAACAATAAATATACATTTGTATTCTCATCATTGTGCAGTCCTTGAATATATAGGTACTAATCGTGTAGTTCCACTTAGATGGAAACTGAAGAATTGTAGGGTTTTTCTCTGTGATTATAGCAGGATAGTAAATTATGTCAGGACACCTTTAGATTGGTGTCTGTAGCAGATGTTTTGTGGTGTTTGAAGCTCTGATCTCTCCCTCCTACGCAAGGCTAGGGCCCGAGGTCAGGTTACCAAGGCAACCTGACCTGAGATGCCTGAAGAAGATGGAGTCTGGTAGAGAAAACAACATTGACAGATTTACAGGGAATGACTGGCACCTCCAAGGATGGCCTGCATTCCTTTCATCTAGGCCAGTTCTTTGTCTCAGCGGAGAGAGAACAGAGTGAGGAGTCATTATAATCAGTATCTCGAGCACGATTTTTAAGCGCCCTTTTCGGGCGGGGGGCCCCTTTTTTATGCTTTTTGGGGGGTTTTGGTGATCAAATATTGAATATTGAACTATAATAATCAGTGCAGGAGGTCACTTATCCTTGAAAGACACTTTTATCACTGACTTAAAAGGCCCATACATCTCCATAAATGTTCAGGGGGGAGGGAATAAGTGCTTACCCTACAGACTCCAAGAAGTGCTGTATATTCTGTATTGTTTAATATAAATGCATTTTTTATTCCAATCCCGATTTGTATTTGAGATTCCCAAATCCCATCGGACTTGACTTCTTTGTGTCCCTCAATGAGTGTAATACCAGCATTCAACAGCGGTTTCTATCATGATCATCATCACCACCCACGCTATGCATAAAATATATAGGTCCGCGGAGAGGCATGCTGAGGAGGCCGTGCAAACTGCAATGGAATATGGGGCATCTCTCTCTCTTTACCTAATATTTTTATTCTATCCTGAAATTTTTCAGTTGGAAGGGCAGTCTATATGCGTAACAGTAAAAAAAAAAAAAAAAAAAAAAAAAAATTCAAAAAGGGCACTTTTTTGATGAGGCTCAAAAAGGCAGGTGCTCAGGCACCCCTTGGCCTCTATGTGTGCACGTGCCTGCCCGACACCATGGACAGATTAGGGCTCGGGAATTTATTTTATGGATAGATAGGGTTCGGGTAGGGCTCTGGCTCCTTTTATTTGTCTCGCTTCATTTTACTCGCGCGAGTCAAGCTAGACCGTTGAGAGCGTGCATGTCGGACATGGAGAAGCTGCCTTTGCTAGCTAGACTCATGTGCTATGTGTTGAGTTGAGACCCGCAAGCAGCAGCTCGAGCGAGCGATATTTCAGCACCGCAGGGAGAGCGCTGCAGGAGAGGAGAACAGCGCGGAAGCCATCAGCGGTGGGTGCCATTATTTTCCTTCACAGCGCCCACGAATGAACAGCAGAGTGGAATAAACTGTAAAAAGTGTTGCATGATTGTTCTTGGATTGTGAGTTTTTTTTATATATATTTTTGCACAAATCTTACAAATATTCAAGAGACATCTTTCAACAGCATAAATATGCAAAATCCAAGATTTTTCTTTTTCGTATTGACATATAAAACATACAAAATACTTATACAGACATACCAAAAACAGACATGGAAATAAAAAAAAATACTTAAAAAAAAAACAGTACAAAATATATATTATGCATATATAACCAACACGTATACACGTTACATGAGGTCCAATTCTACCTGCGATGCGAGTACATGGTGCATTTCTATCGGGATGCCATCTTTCTCCATAGTGCATGTGAGAAAGTGTGTCTCAGATATATGTAAATGTGCGTGAGTGTGCGTCTCAGATATGTGTATGTGAGTATGTGCCTCTCATGTGTAAGTATGTGTGTGTGTCTCATATGTGTGTGTACGTCTCAGATATGTGAATGTGAATCTATATTTTTGTGTGTGTCTCGTACACATGTATGCGAGTGTCTCAGACGTGTATATAAATGTGTGTCTCAGCTATGTATGTGTGTGTGTCTCATATGCATGTGTATATCTCCGATATGTGTAAACGAGAGCGTATGCTTCAGATATGTGTGTAAGTATGTGTGTGTATGCATGCTTCCTATATGTGAGTGTGTCTCCGAAATGCGTATATGAGTGTATGTGTGCCTTAGATATGCACGTCTCAGCCATGCGCATGTGAGTGTGTGTAGCTCAGTTATGTGTACATAAGAGTGTGTGTGTCCTAGATATGCGTATGTGACTAGATATGCGTATGTGATAGAGCAAGTGGCTAGGCCATAGTTACACTATTCGGACATACAATATATGTATATACATACATAATACAAGATAAAATACAGGTACCATCAGGTCAGATCCTAATTTTCACATTAATCATCGATAATACTGAAACAACGCCTCAATCATTCATCACCAGAACGTTCAGTTAGATTAAAATGATCCCACACCTCAGCAAAGATATCTTCTCTCCCTGCAACTCTATATGTCACCCTTTCATATGATGTTGTCCAAAACATTAGTTCCATCCATTCCTTAAACGTAATATCAATGGGTGATTTCCAATGTCGTAAGGCGATTCTACATCCTGATATCATGGCCATTCTATACCACATTCCTTGGTATTTAGACAGTTTAATCTCTTTCGGTACTATACCCAATATGCATGCCGCTGGGGAGTTATTTACCTTTACATTCAGAAATTCACTTAGGAATATCACAATTTGATCCCACATTTTCAGAACTTTTTCACATTCATATAATAATAATAATAACTTTATTTGTATAGCACTTTTCATACAGAGATTGCAGTTCAAAGTGCTTCACAACAGTAAAAAATACAGGCATAAGCGAGCATAAAAAAGATAGACAGGTAGAATCACAGTGTTTCACATTAGGATCTAGCATCCCAATAGGCTCTCCGCTTACAGTTTTCAGTAACACAATAGTAAAAATAGTTTAAAATGATTCAGTTTAAAAATAGTCAAAAAATTATTAAATAGAACGGACATAAAAAATACAGGCATGAGCGAGCATAGCAAGATATGGCAAATCACAGTGTTTCACATTAGGATCTAGCATCCTAATAGGCTCTCTATTCAGTAATACTCCTGTAATTCATGAACACATAATCACAGTGTTTCACATTTGGATCTAGCAAATAATAAGAATAGTTTAAAATGATTCAGTTTAAAAATAGTCATCAGTAAGAAGTAAAAAGTGCAATAACCGACACATGAATTTGATAGGCAGTGTATAAGAGTAGGCAGGGTAAGAATAAATACAAGTTGTGTCAGGATATCCCTGATGTTTCCTCTTGCCACTAGGTGGTAGCAGATATCTATCAGTGAAATGCCTGAGCAAAGAGATTTTTAAGCTGTCTTTTAAAGATGTCTAGCGAGTTGGCTTCCCTGATGTTTTGGGGTAGTTTGTTCCATAGTTTTGGGGCATAGTTGATAAAGGCTGCATTACCGATCCTCTTTTGACTGCTTCTGGGAGCCTCTAGTAGTCCAGCAGCTGAGTGTTGGCGATGTAGCTAGGTCCCTGTCCATTTAGAGCTTTGTATGTAAGGAGAAGGACCTTAAAGTAAATTCTAAATGTTACAGGAAGCCAGTGTAAAGACTGGACTAATGTGCTCTCTCCTTTTGGTTCTAGTTAGCAGTCGGGCTGCAGAGTTTTGGATTAGCTGAAGCCTCTCTGTGGTTTTCTTAGGGAGACCCGTGAAAAGTGCATTACAGTAGTCTAACCGGCTAGATATGAATGCATGAATTAGCTTCTCAGCATCGTTCTGATTAATAAATGGTCGTACTTTTGCTATATTTCTGAGATGGAAGAACGATGTTTTCGTCACTTTGCTAATATGAGAATTGAAGTTCAGTTCTGAATCTATGATAACCCCAAGACTAGTGACCTCAGATTTGATCCAAGGGGTTAGTCCCCCCAGGTTCTTTATTAATGTTTCTTTTTTAGTTTTGGAGCCGATAATTAGAATTTCAGTTTTGTTCTCGTTTAGTTTCAGGAAGTTCTTACTCATCCATTTATTTATTGCCAGTAAGCAGTCTGTAATGGAGCTAATCGCTGTATCATTTGGTTCAGCAGATATGTACAGTTGTGTATCATCCGCATAGCTATGGAAATCTACATTATGTTCTCTGATGATATCACCCAGTGGTAACATGTAAAGGGAGAAGAGTAAAGGACCTAAGCAACTCCCTTGTGCAACTCCATAGTTGTTGTCGTATATATCAGACATGTGATCTCCTAGTTTAACATAGAATTTCCTCCCTCTGATGTATGTTTTAAACCAGCCCAGCACATGGTCTGAGAAACCGACATGGTTTTCAAGACGATCGATTAGAATATCGTGATCGATTGTATCAAATGCTGCACTGAGATCTAACAGGATAAGGATGGAGATCTTATTCTCGTCAGAGTTTAGTCTGAGGTCACTGATTATTTTGATGAGGGCAGTTTCAGTGCTATGATATTTTCTGAATCCTGACTGAAATTCTTCTAAGATGTTGTTTTCTTCAAGAAAGGAATTTATTTGAACTGAAACTATCTTTTCAAGTACTTTACTAATGAATGGTAGGTTGGATATTGGACGATAATTTGCCATTTCATTACTATCCAAGTTAGGTTTTTTTAGTAATGGCTTTACAACTGCTGTTTTAAAGGCATCCGGGAAAATACCAGTCCTAAGGGAAGTGTTTATGATATCTAGCACAGGGCTTGAAACACTATTAAATACCCGTTTGAAGAAAGCTGTAGGTATAGGGTCAATGTCTGAGGTGGAGGAGTTACATTCTGAGACAGTTTTGCAGAGTACATCTAATGTGATGCATGTGAAACTTCTCATGGATACATTGCACGGTTTGCCGCAATCAGCTTTATTTCCATCATGAGTAATGCTGGCCCTGATCAAGGTTATTTTGTTGTTAAAGAATAGTGCAAGTTCTTCACACTTAACCGTTGATGACTGAGGAGGTGTAGGGGCAGTGTTGAGTAGTACATTAATAGTGGAAAAGAGGATTCTGGAGTTTCCAGCATTTTCTGTAATGATTTTAGAGAAGTAATCTTTCCTTGCTAAGCGGATGGTTTTATTATAAGCAGTTAAAGCATCTTTGTATATATCACAGCATATGGTGGTTTTTGTTTTTCTCCATTTTCGCTCCGCTGCACGACATTTCCTTTTTTCTTCGTTGACCGTATTATAGTTTAACCAGGGCGAGGCTCTAGTTATAACAACATATAACAATGTAGTAGAGTACCTGTACCCTTCTCACATCTCCAGCAGATGTCACTGTTTCTTAGTTTTAGCCTGGCTAATTTACTAGGCGTCCAATAGCTTCTGTTTAAGACTTTGTAAAAGATAAGTTGTGACTGTGCCTCCAGAGAGAATTTACCCCATTTGGTCACTAGTTTATCCCATGTTTCTTCAGTAATATCCTCACGTACATCGTTCTCCCAGCTCAACCTCAGACCCGCCAATTTGGGTGCATTGTGTTCCCTGATGACATCGTAGAACCTTGAAGCACCTCCTTTTCTGCGCCAACCTTTATAAAATATTTCTTGAAATGCAGAAAACGGGTCACATTTTAATCCATCTACTGATGACGATATACAGTGTCTAATCTGCAAGAATCTATAGACGTTTTTATTTTCTATGCCAAAATCATTTTTAATATCCTCAAACGGTAATACCCCATCTTCCCCGGCTATATCACCTAGTACACAGGGATGCGGCAACTGGGGGGGAGTGTAACTGCAACTGCAAGGTTGTTTTGGCTTTTATTCCAAATTTGTAACCGAGGCTACTCATGTCACAGAGCAGAGCGGCACTGCAGATTTACCCTACTCTTGGAATTCATTGCCAGATCGTCATAGGGGCGCTGTCTCGATAATGCAGTGTTATTAACAGCGTGTAGCCGACGCATGAACCGGTTGGGATTCGAATAGACGCGGCCTGGAAGCGTCAACGCGGAACTGTAAATCCGTTGTAAAGAGGACCGGCCCCAATACCGGACCCTGTGGTACACCCTTAGACAATGGCAGGAAATCAGATTGAAAGTTACCTGAATTCACAGATTGACACCTTGAAGATAAATAGTCCTGAAACCAAGCACAAGCGGCTTTATCCAGGCCAATGCTAGCTAGACTATTCAAAAGCAAGTGATGGTCTACTGTATCAAACGCCTTTGAGAGGTCTACAAAGAGAACTGCACAATGCTTCCCATTGTCCAGGGCTGAAATAATGTCATTAGTGACCAAAGTAACAGCTGTAATAGTACTATGATTTGCTCTGAAACCTGATTGGTGAGTACTTAGCACTGAGCAACTTGAGAAAAAGGTTTTTAATTGGTTGTTTACCAAGGTCTCCAGTGCTTTGGCTAGGCATGATAGTTTGGAGATAGGACGATAGTTATCCATCTTATCACTATCCCCCCCTTTATGCAAGGGGAGCACCTTGGCAGATTTCCACACTTGCGGGACTATGCCAGATGCAATAGAAAGGTTAAAGATGTGTGACAATGGCTCACAAATGACAGGGGCTGCCAGTTTTATAAAAAAAAATAGTCTAAATTGTCCACACCAGTAGAACACTTAGAGTCTATGGATTGCAAGATATTGAGAGTTTCACTAGATGAAAATGGCTGGAAGGAAAATGTAGGTACACACGAGGCATGATCGAAGATTGGGCTAGGGTCAGAGTCAACATCCAGTGGAGCCAGCCCAGTAGACAACCTGTCAAATAAGGACCCAGCCTCAATGAAGTGTTTATTGAAAGCAAGACAAATTTCCTGAGGATCCGAGATTTTACAATCAGCCACATTAATACACAATGGCAATGTAGCAGGGTTATTTTTTGACAGGTTTACTGCACCCCAGAATTTAGCTGGGTTAGAGTAGGAATTCGAGACTAAGTCTAAAAAGTAATCAGATTTAGCCTTCCTCACAGCTGCAGTAGTTCTATTTCTAAGTTGTCTGAAGGAAAGCCAGTCTTGCGTATCCCCAGTGCGTCTAGCACGTGACCACCAGGGGCGTTTTTAGGGTTAGAAAACATTGGGGGCTTCAGCCCAGGGGGGTGGAGGGGGGGGTCACCCCCCCCCTTTTTTTTTTTTTTTTTTAAGCACAGAAATACGCAATTTTAGATTAATTAGAGATGAATACTGAATAACTAGAATCATTAGAGGTTCTCAAAGTGAGGTCCAGGTCCATGAGAGGGATATGGGCAGTCCCTAGAAAATTCAAAGTTAACAGGACCAAATCATCAGTTTCTTATTTATTTATTTATTTAGCCAGATAAAACATTGATCTGGTCCAAGAAGCCCCAACAGGAGTACAAATATACATATATACACATATATATACATATAATATATATACATATACTGTACATACATACACATATACACCAATAACAAAATAAAAACACAGTTAATTGTAGATACACAATCAGGTTTAAGCACTATAAAAATGCAGCAGGTGAGTTCACCTGTCTTCAACCAAAATGGAAGGAGAGTGAAGTACTGTACACAGAGAACGTGAAAATATACAATACATTCACCAAACACTACACAAGACAACCAATGATGCAGACTGATGAAAATATACATTTTCTCCCATTTTCCCAAATCAGTCAACATGGAGAATCACAACAAAAAATTATCTTGCCAGATCCAGCTAGGCAAAGAGATAATGTCTAGTATTTTCTGTTTACATTTTTTCAAAAAAAAAAATTGTGTTACTGTAATTTTAACCTGTACTGGATACAGTATTTTATGTTTGTCTGATATTTGCTGAGCTTACAGTGTTATGCACATAGTAGCATGAAAACTGGGACATGTATTGTTGTGATTCTCCATGTTGAAATGTTGACTGATTTGGTTATATGGAGAGAAAATGTTATTTTTTTCATCAGTCTGCATCATTGATTTGGGTATATGTAGATAAATAAATTATATTTTCATCAGTCTACAGCATTGGTCTTGTGTAGTGTTTGGTGAATTTATTGTATATTTGCACATTATCTGCGTACTTCACTTACAGTACTCTAATCACTGAGAAGTAGAATTGCTAAATGTGTTTTAGGTTAAGCACAGCAGTGTGTGTAACTGGTTCAAACAGAATTAAGTCATTATGTAACGTGTGTTTCATATGGTAACAAAATTAGTGTATGGTTTTGACAAGTGTTTAATTTAGCAAAGGATCTGAGGTGTTCTGATAATTGTGTGTGTGGTTGTGCTAATTGTGTGTTTTGAAACACCGGGCCCCGTTTTCAAAATCATGCTTAGGCAATTGAAAAAAAACTATTGTGTGTTTCATTATATACATATGTTTCAGTCTTCTCATTAAAAAAAGATTCGATTTTTGGGTCTTTTCCTGCCTTTGGTCCGCTTTGCATTCACATCTCAAATGAACCGCAGCAGGGTTCACTTGCAAGAGTGAATGAGCTTTCACACCACCCCAAACCAACCGGACTATCCGAGGTTCGATTAAAGCTTATTATAGGACACTGGACATGGGTATGGATGGCTCCAGGTGCTGCTGCGTTAAAGTGCACATCTTCAATATCTGTACTATTTAAAAGCACAGTGCAGGACACACTCAAAGGTTATCGCACATCAGAGATGGCAGTGGACATGTATGACAGGACAAAGGCCATATGTAATGGCCTTTGGATTGAGGAACATACTACCAGCCAAAGGAGGAAGCAGAAAAGGATGGACGAGTATGTAGTTGAGTCATCTTGTGGCACAAGCTCAGACCTCAGCTCAGGAGATCAGCTGAGACAGAGACTGTTCTATCCAGTCGTCGACAGAATGCTGCAAGAGCTTGAGAGCAGGTTCTCATGAGTTGGATAACAATTTATGAGAGGCATACAGGCATGTTATCCAGCCTCAGACCAGTTTCTCTCAGTGGAATTGCTGCAACCCCTCGCCACACATTACAATATCCAACTATTGCCAGAGGAGATCACAGTTGCAAAGTGTTTCCTGGTCAGGACAGGCAGAGATGCAGTCCCTACTATCCAAAGTGTCTTTTCCCTCCTGGATGATAATAATAATAATAATGCATTTGATTTATAAGGCGCCTTTCAGGACACTAAAAAAAAAGTCCACAAATCGGTGAATGAAAGAATTATAGGATCAAATGAAAACGACTTACTAAAAATGTTTAAAAGTACTAAAAACCAACAAAAAATACCAAACACTAACAAACATTCAGCACAGACAATGGGGATGCTGACATAAAAAAAAAAAAAAAAAAGTAAAAAAAAAAAGTAAAAAAAAAAATGTAAATTTTTTTTTTTTTTTTTTTTTTTTTTTTTTTAGATCCGGGGCTAGGAGAAAAACATCCGGGGCTAAAGCCCCGGAAGCCCAGGGCTAACGACGCCACTGGTGACCACGCAGAGTTCCGCTCAGAAAATAATGCTGACAGCTCACTTGAGAACCACAGTGCCACCCTATCCTTAATCCTAGTCCTTTTATAAGGAGCATGTTTATCTACAAAGCAATTAAATGTCTTTATAAAAGAATCCAGTGCAGTTTGCACATTATCAGACCCTGCTAAACATAGACTATTATTAGTAGCAATGTCCTCCAAAAAGGTTTGGGGGTTAAAGATTTTAAGATTTCTCCTTTGAACAATACGCGGTCTTGATTTCAGCAGCTTTGTGGATCTAACACAGACCGTAGGACAATGATCACTAATGCCTAAATCAAAAACACCACTAGCAGAGATCCTGTCACATCTGTTAGAAAATATCAAGTCAATGAGAGTGGATTTAGCATGATCTTTAGGGTTTGGTCTAGTGCTCTCAGTAATCAACTGAGTAAGGCAGAGGTTACCACTCACCTCCTTCAGGTAACTAGAAGCAGCATTTCGCCAGTCCAAGTTAAAAATCACCCAGCACTAGCATCATATAAATATATATATATGATATGTAACTATATATCCATATCTGTCTGAATATACCTGCATATAATCCTATATACCTACTTGTAGACCTGCATATTACCCATGCAACTCTCCATGATAGCATGTATAATAATGCTGTATATGTATATATATATATACACACATCTGTCTGTACATACCTGCATATAATCCTTTTTACATATCTATCTGTATATCCTTATACTCTTACTAGTTATTCTGCTGGGCAGTACGACTTCCTACCATAGTGTCTTTATACCTGTATCACTGTACATATTAATACTACAACTCTGTAGATACATCTGATTAGTACTATTACTCAGTAGTACTCATTTATATATTTTATGTCCAGTTTAAGCACCTGTACATTGTGATAAAAATTGTGTTGTATAATGACAAGAAATTTGAATCGAATCGAATCTAAAAGAAGGTCCAGGGTTTGAACCCTGACATGGGGAATTTCTGTGTTTGCGTGGGTTTCCTCTGGGTTTCCTCCCCACACCAAAAGAGATGCATGCTAGGTACACCCTTGATAAAGATACTGGCATTACAACTGGAGTAGGTCTCCGGCACTTGTGGCGGCCCACCGCTCGTTTCTGAAAAGTTCAGAGGTTTTAAAACGTAAAAAGTGCTCAGCAGCCGCACAAAAATGGCAGAATGCTGTGAATTTCTCTAGGTGGCTGCATATGCTCGCTCCTCATTGGTTGGGGGGCAGCGGTGGCCTAAAGGTTAGAAAAGCGGGTTTGTGACCAGAAGATCACCAGTTCAATCCCCTGGACCGGCAGGGAAAATCTGGGCGCAGAAATGAACACTCTCCCGTCCCTCAATACCAATTGCTGAAGTGCCCTTGAGCAAGTCACTTAACCCCCAACTGCTCCAGTGGAGTTGCTCAATGGCCGACAGTGTCAGACTGTGGTTGTACTGGACACCTCCCAGGTGTGAATGGAACTGTGTGAGTGTCAAGCAGGGCATTGCTGAAAAAGAGCATCCATGCTCCTTTCAAACGATTGAAAAAAGACGTGTGTTGTTCACTGAGTGTTTATTAACCATGGTGTTGCACCAGGTCGCTGCCAGGTGTGGATGTGTGTTAACTGGGAGTGTTTATTAACCATGGCATTGCTGAAAGAGGGCATACACGCTCAGCAAATCTACCCTGGGTAAAGGTTTGAAATCAGTTGTGTTTTATTTTCCAGGTGGACTGACTAAGGCAGACCGGGAGCTGATAGTTGTGGCCACCAGTATCTACAACAAGTGCCTCTACTGCGTGGTATCCCACAGTGCACTGCACCGCATCTACTCCAAGAAGCCCACTCTTGCTGACCAGGTATATGGCGGCATATCATCTTCAGGTCAATAATTTAGACTGAGATTAAAGTACAGATACCCCCAGTGCCCTTTCACATAATGGTTTGTCTACTTACAGTATTTGATGGGAAGCACCCTCAGCACTCACTCACGGGCTCGATCTCATTCCATTCACTACACCCTCACCCTATCCACTCTGTGCGTTCATGTGAAGTGTTGTCCATTGTGTGTTGCTGTCCTTTCCTATGGATGTGAATCCTAAGAAGAAGGTCTTTGCTTGTCTTCACCTGGTCTTACTCCAACTCTTCTCCCTGTCCCCTCCGCCCAGGTCATAGTGAACTATGATAACGCAGAGCTGTCTCCTCGGGAGTGGGCCATGCTGGACTACGCCATGGTCGTGTGTCGCAGTGACACCATCACGGAAGACCACTTCCTGGCCCTGGAGGAATCGGGCTTTGACCGCGAGGACGCCTGGGACATCGGCGCCATTGCTGCTTTCCTTTCTCTGGTCTGCATCCCCTTAACAATTGTGTGTATTGAGCCGTACTGTATTGTACCCATTCTGCAATCTGTTAAATAAAGTTTTCATTCATTCATATTCATTCATTCATTCATTCATTCATTCATTCATTCATTCATTCATTCATTCATTCATTCATTCATTCATTCATTCATTCATTTATTCATTCATTCATTCTGTAATCAGAGAGCCTATTGGGATGCTAGATCCTAATGTGAAACACTGTGATTTACCATACCTTGCTACCTGTCTATCTTTTTTATGCTCGCTTATGCCTGTATTTTTTACTGTTGTGAAGCACTTTGAACTGCAACCTCTGTATGAAAAGTGCTATACAAATAAAGTTATTATTATTATTATTATTATTATTATTATTATTATTATTATTATTATTATTATTATTATTATTATTATTATTATTATTATTATTATTATTATTATTATTATTCACACAATGGCAATGGTATGACAAGGTTTGGCACATGTTACCACGAGAGCAGGATATAATTTTTTATTTTTTATAAATCAACTCTGTAGATCATCCTCCATGTGTGTGTGGTTTTACAAAGTAAACAATGGGAAATAGGGGTGTAACGGTACACAAAAACCACGGTTCGGTATGTACCTCGGTTTTGAAGTTCGGTACGGGTTTTCGGTACAGTGGGGGAAAGTTTGGCTTTCCATCTTCCACTCAGGGGTGATGTAGTGTGCAATAACTAATTGTACTTGTAGGGCTGTCAACGAATATTCTATATCGAAATGAATAATCGACTTGTAAAAGAGAAAGCATTAAACAGATCATCTGTCTAAACCTCGTAACTCTATTTGCCCTCAAATCTGTGTTCATTTTTTATTTTGCATACTCATGTTCTGTGTCTTGATTCGTACTGTATTGTATTCTGCATCTGTTAATACAGTTTCAATCTGTAAGAGCCTCAAATTTCCATGTACATTTAATAAGTTGTCAGCCAGTTTCTAACCTGTAACATTCCTAAATTAAAGGCACAAGGGTAGATCAATGTCGTTGAAGTTATGTAGACGATCTTTCCATTCCTGGTAACTGTAATGCATTCTACATTGTTGGCAGTATTTATAGTATGTGGAATCTAGAGATGGAAATATGCAGCATTGCACTTGACATACAGTAATTTCTCACATGGTTGATTATCAAAACAATCGCTTATCAAACCCATTGTGTTTACTGATATATACCATATAAACCATTAAGAGTGGGTGTCAGACAAGAGGGAAGACTCAGGTTTTAAACTGTGCATACCAACAGAAGGTAAACATTACTTTGAACTGTACAGTAATCCAGAACTATTTCATTGCACTGTAAATAAACAGATTTTATAGTATGTCACATCATTCATGTCTTTCACATTCTACTAAAACTGAATCAAACCATAAACAAGGTGGCCTGTTGGGATGTTAGATCCTAATGTGAAAAACTGATTTTATATGTCAGGAGAAGACTGGTACTCATCAGCAGGTCCACAGACGGGCCTCCCATCTTCGTCTCCACAAAGTACTGGGGGGGGTCTACTGTATGTGAGACATATTTCCTTAGAGTGAAAGAAAAATTATATATGTGAACAAGTATGTTGTGTGCCAGGTTTATGTGCAGTCATGGTAAAGTGAGAGGTGACGGGTGGACCACCACTTATGTCATGTGTCCAGGCAGGCCTCAGGTACAAGTCATTTTAACTCCAGCAGCCCATTACGTACCAACCAGTTTCTTTTCCCATGAATCCCTGCACAGCCACAGACACTAAACCGAAAGAAGCTTTAGCTGTCATGACATAAAGATGCCAGACATCCATACATCTGCTTATAGATCTGTTTGATAATGTCTATCTCAGGAAAGGCTAAAGTAATCTTGTGTGCATTTAACATCCTGCTATCCTCAAATTTACTATTTACATTACATTTGGTTTCCTTGAGGTAAATGTCACCCCAGCTATTTAAACCTCTAGAAAATTATTAAAATTGTAACCAACGTTTGTGTCTGGGGTGCACGGGGTAAAACAATTAGATTTTAGAATATATCAGATAATGAAATTAAATGTTTATCATCAACTATCTAGTTAGTATTTATAGGTACATTGAGTCCATCCTCACCTCCATCAAACTATGGTACGCTGCAGCCAAGGACAAAGGCAGGCTGCAGCGTGTCATCCACTCTGCTGAGAAGGTGATCGGCTGCAATCTGCCATCTCTCCAGGACCTGTACGCCTCTCCAGAACTCTGAAGCGTGCAGGTAAGATTGTGGCCGACCCCTACCACCCCCGGTCACAACCTGTTTGAGTCACTCCCCTCTGGAAGGAGGCTGTGGTCCACCAGGGCCAAAACCTCACCCCACAAGAACAGTTTCTTCCCCTCTGCAGTGAGCCTCATCAACAAGACTCGGGACCCTCACTGACACCCCCCACTGTGTTACATTAACACACCCTACTGGACTATATACTTGCCCACTGCATTGTTACTCATTCTAATTAGTGTAATTTACCACATCTGCCCAGTTGTACAGCCCTGGCCTATTCCTATTATATTTGTATATATGTGCTATATTTAATTTAGTTTATATCCCATATAATTGTATTCAACCTCTTATTTACTGATTCTGATGTAACTCTAACCAGTTAATTAACAGTCTCTCCATCAATGTAACTCTAACCATATTTGCATATCTTGTATGTCACAAACTTAAATGTCCAAACCCAACCCCCTCCAATGCACAGTCCCCCCACCCAACCCCCTCCAATGTACAGTTTTCCCCACCTACCCAACCCCACCTACCCAACCTCTTCCAATGTACAGTTTCTTCCCCCTCAAATGTATACTCTCTTTTTAGACTATTTTTGTATCACAAACAGTGCTGTATATTTGTAGATCTGGTATGTCATAAATGTATAGATGTAGCAGTATTGTCTATCTGTATGTCATGTATGTCACAGTGGAGGTTATTGTATGACTACTACTGAGGCAGTACTTCACTCATAATTATTATTAATTTACATATATATATATATTCTTTTTATTTATTTTTTTATTATTATTATTATTATTTTTATTAGAAATGTTTTCCTCTGTAAAAAAGAAAATTCCAGTGAATTTCCCCCCCCCCCCCCCTCAAAAATGACCAAGTGACAGCTCTGAGCTCTCTGATCAGGCCTGCTCCCTTAACTGCAGTAATGGCGAGCTGTCAATCACTCAGTGCAAATAAACTGCACGGGCTGATTTTAGGAATATGATTATCCAATCAAAATAGGCTATTTGAGTAATCTAAGCCCCGCCTGTGCAGTTTTGCGCGCGCCATGCACGAACGGGGATTGAATGATTGACACTCTCAATGTTCTGACACTCAAATCAGAGAAGAGCTGCATGACTGTGATGATGTCACCAAGTTCTCCGGCTGTTTGATTGATTGATTGATTGATTGAAATTTGTATTAACAGATTGCACAGCTGTAACAACACAGTAGGCTAAATTAAACTTTGCGGCAACATTAGGACCGAAGTATAAACCAGCAACTGGGCAACATGAAGAAGTGGACTTATGCATCTGGATCAGAAAAAAAGTAAGTAGTAGTGTTTGTAAAACTAAAGCCTGGACGCTAATGTTAGCTAACGTTAGCCAGCCAAATTGTTTACATAACGATACCTGGACGCTAACGTTAGCCAGCCGAATTGTTTACATAACGATACCTGGACGCTAACGTTAGCTAACGTTAGCCAGCCGAATTGTATCCAGAACGATACCTGGATGCTAACGTTAGCTAACGTTAGCCAGCCAAATTGTTTACATAACGATACCTGGACGCTAACGTTAGCCAGCCGAATTGTTTACATAACGATACCTGGACGCTAACGTTAGCTAACGTTAGCCAGCCGAATTGTATCCATAACAATACCTGGACGCTAACGTCCCTGACATCAAGCTAACTGTACACAGTGTTTAATGAGAGATGGTAGATTCAATACACCAAGCTAACTTTACACAGTGTGTAATGATATATGGTAGATTCAATACACTAATCTAACTGTACACAGTGTTTAATGAGAGATGGTAGATTCAATACACCAATCTAACTGTACACAGTGTTTAATGAGAGATGGTAGATTCAATACACCAAGCTAACTTACTGTAGCCTACACAGTTGAGTGTTTAATGAGAGATAGTGGATCCAATACACCAAGCTAACTGTAACAGTGTTTAATGAGAGATGGTAGATTCAATACACCAAGCTAACTTACTGTACACAGTTGAGTGTTTAATGAGAGATAGTGGATTCAATACACCAAGCTAACTGTACACAGTGTTTAATGAGAGATGGTAGATTCAATACACCAAGCTAACTTACTGTAGCCTACACAGTTGAGTGTTTAATGAGAGATAGTGGATCCAATACACCAAGCTAACTGTAACAGTGTTTAATGAGAGATGGTAGATTCTCTCACGCAACCCTCTTTGTGCCGCCCCTGTGCCTCAAATAGATTCGATATCAGCTCTATCTTTAATTTTTCAAAATGTTCAGTTGCTATTGCATGCACTCATCTGTGTTTCACTACACACATGAGTGCATGCTTACCAACTGTTGTTTAAAGAAGACGTGTCCGGCCCGTCGGGCCTTACAAATAAATTTGATTTGATTCAATACACCAAGCTAACTTACTGTACACAGTTGAGTGTTTAATGAGAGATAGTGGATTCAATACACCAAGCTAACTTTACACAGTGTTTAATGAAAGATGGTAGATTGAATACACCAAGCTAACTGTAACAGTGTTTTATTGAGAGATGGTAGATTCAATACACCAAGCTAATGTCACGGTTGTCAACTGGTCAGAGATTGAAGAGACGGAACTGCTTTCGACTGTTTATTGCCTATAAAAGACATGGAATAAAACAGCTGTAGTGTTTTTCCTGGTCACTTGTACATCTTGTAGAACCTCAGCAACTGGGTATAAGACTGCTCTTTTATAATGTCTCAATGACACAGTATTTATAAAAGTACATGTATTTTACATTCTCATAACAATTAAAATAACAAACCCACTACTTTCCAATACAATATACCATGACACAGTACCATAGCCTTCTTGCAGGTACATAACCAAATTGGTAAACGTGCACGACCTGCTGGACATAGCAGGAAATGCAGCAAAATACGTGAACAAAAGTATAACGTTAATTAACATGTTTGCACTATGTACGAAGCCACATACCTATAAAAGACATGGAATAAAACAGCTGTAGTGTTTTTCCTGGTCACTTGTACATCTTGTAGAACCTGCATGTACAACATAAAATGATACATTATACTTCCTTCTCAAGATTATTGTAATAAGAAAGTATTCGCGCCATGACACGTTTCCTCAGTTCTAACATTTGTAAAACGCAACACACATCTAGAACCAATACCAGCGGTCAAACCAACACAGCTATCATTACATTATGTAATACAGTGAGCGTTACGCACTATGTTATTACAGTTTAATGTTTAGACAAATTCTAACCAGAGAAAATAGTGATATAGTGGAGCTACACTTCAAAGGGAAACCTACCTCAGCAACTGGGTATAAGACTGCTGGGTAGGTAGTGGTACGGTGTCCCCACAGAGACATACAGCGCGATATACAATGACCTCAACACGTCACCAGGTGGCTCCCAAAACAAATACGGTATGATGTTTCTCAATTTAGATAAAATTCACATGCAAACAAATATAATTTCTAACTCTGTTACACCAACATACTGGGGATCATCCCTATGTTCCCCGGGTCCTATGTTCCCTGATTTATTGATTAATTGATTGAACATTTTATTAATTTTTATTCTTTTATTAATTAATGTCCGCCTTGTTTCGAACTGGTTAAGCTTAGGCCCTCTTTCGAAGTTGGTTAAGGTTAGAGTTTGGAATCAGGGCTGGTGGTCTAAAATTTTCAATCAATCAATCAATCAATCAATCAGGGAACATAGGACCTGGGGAACATAGGACCCGGGGAACATAGACATGCTCCCACATACTGTACACAGTTGAGTGTTTAATGAGATATAGTGGATTCAATACACCAAGCTAACTGTAACACAGTGTTTAATGAGATATGGTAGATTCAATACACCAAGCTAACATACTGTACACAGTTGAGTGTTTAATTAGAGATAGTGGATTCAATACACCAAGCTAACTTTACACAGTGTTTAATGAGAGATGGTAGATGGAAATTACTTCTATGTTGCGATAACTTCTCTGGATCATGTTTAAATGTGTTTGGGGGGAAATGTCCAGGCTGCAAAGTAAGCAGTATGGTAATAGCCTATATCAGCCAATACATGGAATTACTTCTTAGTAATTGTCCTTAATAGTTCTTTGCTGGTATGGCAACATATTAGATTATATTGAAAGTGGTCTTAAAAGGTCTTAAATGTAACCTGTTGAAACTTGCAGGAACCCTGTCCGTCAACATCCACCTTCAGTGAGACCATAACACCGGCCCATCATGAAGATGACGTGTCACCCACCTCTACAAGCAGCAGTATCACCACCACCACCACCACTAAAGGTTTGACCTCACAAGACCCTGCACTATGGCCAAGTAGGCCATACCCAACAATGTGGTATCAAGGGGACCAATACAGGTCAAAGATATTGTTTTCCCCCAAAATCCAGCGAACATGGCTTCTGTATTTGGTGTACTCAGTCTTCTGTTTGATATTATAAAAAAATTTAATATGATGAATAAATGCCTTGTAGTTAAAGGAAGCTTGAATTTCTGACTTCTTTATTACTTTTAATCTCTCCCGTCCTCCCCAATTTTTTAATGCACCAGCCACCAATGACACACACATTGGGGGATGTTTTAAAAATCAAATGTTTGCTTCACGCCACGCACACCCGCCCTGGAATGTTCCATTAGAGGGGGCTTGTGGTGAGAATGTGAGCGGCAGGTTACGATATTTAAAAAATGGCTAGCTATATGAGTACCTTTCCAGCTGCTGAAAAGTGCCGGTATTTGAACAAAATTGCCTGCTTTGGTGGCCAATGTCCATTTTTTAAATAACGTAACCTGCCGCTCACATTCTCACCACAAGACCCCCTCTAATGGAACATTCCAGGGCGGGTGTGCGTGGCGTCACAATCCGTGGGCAATCTGCGCATGTGCATGGGGAATAGGTGCTTAAAAATGGGCTTTTTCTCTGCCGATTTAGTTCTGATCGATTAGGAATGGATTGCGCCGTGTTCAGGAGATTCAGGCGCATACAAGTCTATACGATCATGTCTCTAGCACCCCCACAGCCGTATCTGCAATCACTTACATCAAGGCTCTCATCCACATTCACATTAATTTGCTCCCCCCGCAATCTCCTCCCCGATTTCAATGTAACGCGGAAGTGTAGAACAAGGAGAGAGAGAGGCGTTATTTTTTTTCCTAGCCGCATTTCTCTGAGACGCTCTCTGATTGGCCACTGACTGACGCTCTCTGATTGGCCACTGACATGTTTGCCCAATCGCGTGACGAGCTGTGTCTTTGCCCATTTCCGCGTTGAACCCTAACCCTAACCCTGCAAACTACCTGGCGTTCTATCACCATGCTCTAAGACAAACTCTAACCTTAACCAACTTCGAAAGAGTGCCTAAGCTTAACCGTCGAAAGAACTTGCCGTCACGCTCTAAGACAAACTCTAACCTTAACACATTCCCCGCCAATAACGGCTTAAGACGGGTTTCAAGTTCATGCGAATTCTGCCAAATCACGGCGTACAGCGTTATTCTGATAATATTTCATATTTTCGCCACGGTATTCATATTTCACTCACGGAGCCTTGTCGGATGCTGTGTGAGCCAGCACAACTCTGCAACACTTCAATACTGCCACCTGGTGGCTGATCGGCGAGTTGCAACCGGAAGTGGATCTCTTGTGATCCCGGTGCGTCTCCCTATTCCGTCCGCCCACTCGTATATCGTTGCGGGACTCAATACACACACCGTGGATATGGATCCTTACCATAACTCAATAATCGACATGATTTGGGCATGTATTCGTATTATACAAACCGGAAATAGATTGCCTCGATCCCCATCACATAACTGGGATCTGTTTGCTCCAGTATCATCGCCTAACGCTAAGAGGAGGATGCCGTGAGTTTCAGCGTGAGTGATTATTATTATCGATACAAACTGCTCTGATCAATATATCACCCATACTACATAAATCATTTAACGTCGATCACGGAATTATAAACGACCCCCCCCCCCCCCCTCCGTTCACCCGTGCATGATCAGTCATAACGTTTAGGACCATGTACAGTTGACATTTTTTATATAGCGTGCATCGGTATCAAACGGCATTTGATAATCTAATATATGCATTTACGTCTATATCTCACGTTCTAGGAAATACTGCAGAAAACGATAAAAACATATTTATACTCTAGACGGTATTTGTGAATGAAAAAGTAAAACGTTCCTACATTCTGAACGATAGATAATCGATGTTGAATGGGCCATAGTAATGTCAATTTAGCAATACAATTTAAAAAGTTATAGCCCTGCAAAGAAGGTAAACATCTCCATAGACTTAAAGTCAGGCGTGCGTTCCTGAAATCAACTGGGGTTGCACGCACCTAATAGGCGCCACGTGCATGCGCGCTCTCGCGAATGCGCATAAATGTCCCCTCGCTTGAGCACAGACTACAGACAGTTCCTAATTGCCTCTACGAATGGAATGTAACACATGTCATTCACAACAAGTTAGGTGTGAATGTATCTGAGAACGTATTTAACACACCTGACGACCAGCGCTATATTGATATGCAAAGTAGCCCAGGTGGGTACTTATAGCAAGTACTTATCTGACCCTGCACGGAGTGCAACCCTGTCCCATGACGAACGCATGCCTGCTTAAAGTGCTGGCAGTGATCAAACATTGATGGATATAAGCGTGGCAGAGAAAGTGTTAACCAACTTCGAAAGAGTGCCTAAGCTTAACCAGTGTAGAAACAGGCGTCGGCCAATCAGAGAGCGTCTCCGAGAAATGCGGCTAGGAAAAAAAATAACGCGAGAGAGAGAGAGAGCGAGCGAGAAAGCCCCCCCCCCCCTCATCCGCATGCGCAGTAGTACAAACCTAGTCCAAGCCATGACGAAGCCCCGCCCAGACGTTGGGCTTGCGGCTCTGCAGATATACCCTACTCGTTGTCGTTCACTCCGCCAGAGTGCCTCTTCGATCAGTGACGTTAGTCCAGTTGAAGACGAGGTGCGAAATACAATAATTAAACAAGTGTTCTGTTGGACATTTCTGTGGGGATTATTAAACGTTGTTTGCGGATTCAACCAAGGCATTCAAGGTGAGACTGTAGCAATATTCGTTCTAGATAACGTTCTCTTAGCTAACAAGCTAACGCTCTGCGGCTAACGGCTGCTAGCTTCTTGTCCTGAGCCTCCTGTTGTCTGTCTCTGAGGTTTGGAACAAAGACTAGCAACTAGTTATTAGTTAACGTTTCATCTGCCACTCGTTGAAGAGTGTGATCACATGTTCACGTTTCACTGAAAGTATTGTTACCAACGTTAGCTAGCTAGTAGATGTGTAAGTTAGTCACAAGCTGACTGGTTGTATACAAATAAAAGTGGTGCATGACCTCTTTGAGACGGAACATTCATATCTTAACGATCCTGGCCAAGTCTATGAACTAGACCCAGGTACCCAACGCTTCATAGTGTGCTATGAAAACCATAGAGGTGCATCATTGAACAACGTTGATCCTGAACAGCTGAATAATTCATGACGATGGTGAAATGCTCATCTCATCCCGACCAGCCTGAATCACAGCCAGCAGCCTTTAGTTTTGTCTGCAGCAATGGTGCAGCTTGTGCTGATTACAGGGGGATGGTTGGTGAGGGCCGGGGGGGTGGTTTATGGTCTGCATGGTGACGGAGGTGTTTAGAATGAGAAGCCAAGTACCTCCAGGGGGTGAGCATGGGGGGGGGGGGGGGGGGGGGCTGAAAGGCCATAGACTAGACTGAGCGCAGATAGGTCCCGTCCACTCAGGTGGAAACATTCCATCGCTCTACATTGACTTTTAGTTTTATTGTGTGAATGAATGAAAACTTTATTTAACAGATTGCAGAGTGGGTACAATACAGTACGGCTCAATACACACAATTGTTAAGGGGATGCAGACCAGAGAAAGACGTTTGTCTTGTTTACATCAGGGTCCCCCATTTTCAATTCATAGTGACATTTATGACATTACACAACATACATGAAATCATGACATTTATGGCATAGGGACATACATGACATACAGGTATATTAGTACTGTTACATTTGTGACATATATGATATGCAAATATATACAGTACTGTTACCCATAGATCCTGACAGAGTATATACATATGATGGGGAGGAGACTGTACATTAGGGGTGGGTGGGTGGGAGAGAAATATACATACGGTGGGGAGAGAAATATACATACGGTGGGGACTGGGGAGAGAATATATACATACAGAGGGGAGGAGACTGTCTATTAGGAGGGGGTGAGGGGGGGTTTGGACATTTACGGTGGCCAGTTTCGAATTGCAGCCTCCCGTAGGTGCTCTTTTAGAGTGGTTTTGAATGTGGGTAGGGATTCACATTCCTTTGGCGTTCCACATTGATGTGGCATAATTGCGAAACGTGTTTAGTCCCTTGTTTGAGCCGAATCTGGGTTTAACATGATTTGTTGAGCTTCCTCTGGAGTTGTGGTCGTGGTATTCACTGACCTTTGGGAAGTATTTTGACATGTACATGGGTACCTTAGTCGTGTATCTTGTAGACCAGGCCCATTGCAAGTTGCTGTACTCTGCAGGGCTCCAGACTAACTTTTTTCACCACTGTCCCCGGAACCGTCCTGAAATACAATTGTTACAAAGTGAATGTAAAACGTCCCAAAAATCTAAACGTCATATCTTTATTTATTTTTTTATAATTTATTTTTTACTTTGGGTTTTAAAGACACCATTCAAATGATTAGGAAATAAATAATTTTGTATTTGAAATAATTATTTATTTGAACAATAGGCACATTATATCAACAGGTAACAACAAAACAACAACCAAAGCAATAACAATATTGAAAGACCTTTCTTATTTTATGGTCAGTAATTGTGTGTGTGTGAGAGAGTGATGAATGAGAGCAAGCATCAAATCTCAGTTGCCTCAGTCTTTGTTTCTGTAGAGAGAGAGAAAATAAATGTATTTAGTCAAAAGGCAACTTATTTCACAAGAATCATTATGATAAAAAAAATATATACTGTATATATATATATATATATTAGGGGTTGGACGATACATCGATCCAGATCGATATATCGATCTATTATCAATAATCAAATAGGATAGATGCAACGTAAAAAGATCGGTTTATATTGCGATTAGGGCTGGGCGATATCATGGCAAAAAATCATATTGCGATAACGATATGATAATGTTATCATATCATTCGATATCGATAATTATCGAAATTGTTATAAGTAATTTTTTTTCTTTTTAAACAACAGAGATGTATGTTTATTTTGCAGCAATTCTTTGTCGTTGCCGCCATCTTTAGTGTTACATCCCCTCACACTCCACTTCTCAGGCTGCAGCTGGTTTAAAAGCGAAAGTAAACCGGCTTCTCTGCTGGCTATGGCTCCGGAGGAGTTGAACAGTTCTGGCTCTGCTAGTTTCTTTTCTATCTTTTGGCGCTTTTTTGGTGGACACCGTGACTCGTGACTGGAGTCTAGCTCTGCTAGCACACATAGCCTACTGTGTACAGACTGTTTCAAACTGTATAATATACACACACTACTGTGAGAAAATAATAATCACACACAAAGGGATAACGGCTTATAGCAGACTTAATGATTTTAGAATATTTCAGATAATGGAATTAAATATTTATATCATCAACTATCCAGTTAGTATTTATACTGTAACGTTTGGCTACTTTAAATCATTGAATGTAGAGAGAGAGAGAGAGGACGAGAACGAGAACGAGAACGAGAACGCGAACGCGCGAGCGCGAGAGAGCCAGCCCCCCCCCCCCCTCGGGTTTTGTTCTAGGTCTGTGTTTTGATCGTCTAAGCTGCCGTAGGTGATGATGATGTCACACTCTAATGTAAACAGGAAGAGTTTTAACACATGGAGATGGAAACTGGATGATATAAAGAAACAAATAACCAATAAATATGAAGTTATGTTTAAACTTCTGTTGTCAAGCGCAATATAACCCACCCCCTTTCCTCACGAATGGAACTAGTGTTGTGGAGTCCGCTTTGAGCGTTTTCCAGGGTTAGCAGCTAACGCTAGTTAGCTTAGCATAGTCCTCATGGATATCTTGGTTAGCAGCTAACGTTAGCCCATTGCTTGTGTCAATTAAATTGCATGTCATTAGGCCTGCTGCGATAAGCAATAAATAGATTAATTGCTGCGATAATTAAAATGAATGCAATGATTTTGACGGGCGCGATTAATTGCTATTTGCGCGTTTGTTTTAATGAGGCGGAACCAGTGCCCCTTGTCAGTCACTGTCCGTGTTGGGAGGCGGGCCGCTGACGTTACTAGAGTACAGCACGGGAGCTCCGTGGGGCAGTAGCAATGCCACATAGCTTAACTACATTTCTCAATAGTGTTGCTCCTTTTAACCAAGTAGCATTATTTGTAGTGTAACGTTAGCTATTTTTAGACCCAAGTAGTTACTCGCTACTGCCCGGAGAAACTGGACTGCTAAATAAAGATGAAAGATAGAGCTTTGATTCTCATTCCATGCTAACAACATTAGCTAAATAGCTAACAAACGAAATACAACGTATAGCATAGCTACAAGTACAACACAGAATAACGTTAATACAATTACATGCATCATTGTTTACAATGAACGGGTGGGGCTAGTCAAAGGACTGGACACGGGGACAAGTTAAACATGAATTAATTTATTATAACACTCCGGTAGTTTCGAGTCGTGCTGCAGTGCTTACGCACCACAGCTATTCTATTATATACTGCTTTGACGCTTCCTCCTCATCGTTGATTGCCTGTAGTAGCTGCATCTAACGTTAGTAGCTAACGTTAAAACTAACCTAAAGTTAGTTGTTCACCAACAATTTGTTTTATCATTAGCTCAAAAACAGAACCGGACGAGACATTGTCGGCTCATAGGTTCTGCTTAGGATAATCACAACAATACTTCCGGTCCGGTCGGTGGGCTTCAAAATAAAAGTCTAAAACACCGGAAAAGACTGAGCGGTGGGCTTCAAAATAAAAGTTTTGGGAAAAATTCTCTAACCGGTCGCAATAATATCGCTTATCGCGATATTTTCGGGGGCAATTAATCGCCCAGCAAAATGTGTTATCGTGGCAGGCCTACATGTCATTAAAGGTCCGCGCTGGTCTGTCTAATGAAATTACAATTGCATGTAATTTAAGGTCCGCGCTGGTCATGTGTCTATAATGAAATGAGAGGACAGCTCTGCGCAAAAGCAAGTCTCATCTCAGCCGCAATGTGACAACATATACTCGATGTTCACGATATAGTAATTTACCTCATCTCATGTAGAACAAGCCGCGATACATCGAGTATACTCGATATATCGCCCAGCCCTACTTGACATTATTTTTTTTTTTTTTTGAACAAATGTTTTTTATTTTCCCTTTTTTTAACATGAAATACAATACATGGGCTCTTGCTCGCTCTTCCTTGCTCTTCCCTTCCCCTTCCCTCCCCCCCACCCACCCCTCAGGACCCCCACTTGGACTATACATCCACTACTTCATTTAACATCAGAAAATTATAAATGTATATGCTTCCCTTTATCTTCTCCACCACAGCTACCCTGACTGCTATGCTGGCTTCATTAACACCTAAAATTCGTGCAGTGGATATCTCTAGATAAATCACATCGAGATAGGTAAGAACCCATACCTTCCGGCACATTTTATCCGGTTGAATCCAGTGTGACGCTATCAACTTTTTGGCGCCCTACTTGAAATGTGTATTTTTATTTTGTGTGCATTTTTATTTTGTCACAATATTATTTGAAAAATATTGTGTAAAATTGAACTGTATTTCTGAGTTGCAGCACTTAAAAACATTTGCATGGACTGTTATATCTTATTCAATTGTGGACATTTATTAATTCCCACTTATTAGACACTATTTCTGATGGTAAAATGAGCATAAAAAGCTAAATACAGAATTCTGAAATATTAAAACGGGAAAAACTGAATTTGGTAAAAAATAAAATGGAATTTGGAAAATAATAAAACGGATTTCATATGGCTCTAGGTATATGGTATGAATTTGCGCTACGGTATTGATTTCCCGGTCCACGTCTCCCACGCAAGCCACCACCCCTTATCAAGGTAAACCACACAGGTGAATAGCTCAGGTAGGTCTCTTTAGTCTGGAGAAATGCGATTCCTTGGTAGGTCGGCCATCTTCTGCTCTTTCACTGTGGCATTAAATCGTCGACACAGAACGCAGTCATTGACGATCTTCCTGGCAGCAGAGTTGGCTCGCATTATCCAGTACTTCTGGCGAAGCCTTGAGAGCATGTGGTTTCTTCCGGAATGGCCTACAACCATGTGTATATGGCTCAGTAGAAGATGAGACCAATGGCTGGTTTTAGGAAGGATAGCCGGATGCTTGGATTCTTCTGGCATCGCCATTCTACTGACTCTTCCTCCAACTCTCAGCACGCCGTTCAGTAGCATTGGGTCCAGTCTGTAAATGGTGCTCCTTTTATTTACAGTATTGTCTTTCTTCAGCGCAGATATTTCATCCTGGAAATGCTGCTGCTGTACGTAGCATACAAGTGTCTCCTCAGCATGCGCAAGATCTTCAATTGAGAGACTCTGAGCTCCTAGCTGAGCTCTTGTTTTGTTCATCTGGTCATCCAGATGGTCTTGTCGTTTCTGGTCTGGATTCTTTGTGCAGATTGCAGCCTGCAGCTCCTTTCTTTTGAGGCTTAGATTCTGAAGTGTTTCTTTGAACTTCAAGATCCATGCTGTAGCCTTCTTTAACTTATCCCATGATGAGAAGTGCTTGATAAGCTTGGCAATGGGATCACTGTCATGATCCATCATGGCTGTACTGAACGTGATAGTGCTCTTCTTAACTTCTGGATCGTCCTCACAGAGGGCAGGCAGCTCCTCTGGGGACTTTGGCCAGTCTTTCTCAGGCCTCTGTAAGAAGTCTGGGTCGTTCAACCATCGACTGGATTTGAGAAAAGAATCCATGGTCAGGCCTCGTGACGCGTCATCTGCAGGGTTGACTGCTGTATTTACATAGCGCCACTGTGATCGGTCAGACAGTTCTCGGATGGTCGAAATCCGGTTTGCAACGTATGTCTGGAATCGACTGGTTGTGTTGTTGAGGTACTTGAGGGCAGACGTGCTATCCGTCCAAAAGACAGATTCCAGAAGTTCCAGTTCCTCTTTCAGCATTTTATCAATGCGGACTGCGACCACTGCTGCCGCCAGTTCCATTCTGGGTATGGTCATCTGCTTCAGTGGGGCTACCCGTGCTTTGCCCATGACAAAGACAATATGGACGTCACCTTTGAGGTTGGTCAGTCGCAGGTAGCTAGCTGTACCATACCCGTGTTCGCTGGCATCACTGTAGTGATGTAGTTGTGCAGTGTGTGGTTTTCCAAAATTACTGGGTTTAAGGCAACGGCTGATGTGGAGGTTTGACAGCTTGCCTAGATCCTCCAACCATCTCTGCCATGACCGAGCGTGGGCCTCTGGGATCTTGTCATCCCATCCACAATTAATTTAGCAAAGATCTTGCATGATCCTCTTCGCTGGGAGAACCAGTGGGGCGAGGAATCCCATGGGGTCGTAAACAGAATTTGTCACAGACAGAATACCCCTCCTGGTTAAGGGTTGTTGCTTTGTAGCAGTCTTGAAGGAGAAGGTGTCGGTTTCCACATGCCACTGGATTCCGAGAGCTTGTTCCACCGGTAGTTCTTCTCTGTCGAGATCGAGCTCCTTCACTTCCTTGGCTTTATCTTCGTCTGGAATGGCAGACAGAACAGCACGGCTGTTACTGATCCACTTCGTAAGTCTGAACCCACCAGTAGAACAGACGGCTCTGAGATCTTGAGTTAGGGAGATGGCTTGCTTGTCATTCGGAACCAACTTGAGGCAGTCGTCAACGTAAAAGTTTCGACGGATGGTGTGTAGGACATCATCACTAGCCTTACCCTCATTGTCGTCCGCTGTTGAGCTCTTGAGTGCATAGTTGGCACAGCTGGGGGACGAGACCGCTCCAAATAGATGGACCGTCATCCTGTATTCAGCTAATGGCTGGCTGAAGTCATTGTTGGGCCACCACAAGAAGCGCAGGAAATCAACGTCTTGCTCCGTTACTTGGACTTGATGGAACATGCCTTCAATGTCAGCCATGACGGCTACTGGTTCCTGGCGGAATCTAAGGATGACACCCAGTAATGTGTTTGTGAGATCGGGACCTTGTAGCAACTCATTATTGAGAGATGTCCCTTGGAATAATGCAGTGCAGTCGAATACCACACGCATTTTCCTTTTTTTCTTGTGGTACACACCGTGGTGAGGTATGTACCACACCTTTCCATCTTCTCTGTGCAGCTGTCCTTCTGGCACCCGCTCGGCGTGCCCCTTATCCAAGATGTCACTCATGAACCCTTTGTAATCAGCAAAGTATGCCTCGTCCCTCCTGAATCTCTTAATGAGGTTTGTGGCTCGCTGCTCTGCCATCCTTCTATTATTTGGCAGATTCACGTCCTCTTTGCGAAATGGCAATCGTAGTTGGTAGTGACCATCCTTCAATGTGATGGACTTAGCTGCAATGTCCAGGAATTGCTTGCCCTCTACAGACGGCTCGGCCTTCTCATCGTAGCCTCGCTCTGGGAAGTCTTGATTGTACTGTTTGATGAGAAGTTCTTCCAGGTTTGCTATGGTGACTCGGTTTGATGTTGTACGTGGTCGACCCTGCTTGTCAATGGGCAGGCTGCTGCTCAGGGGACCATTAACCACCCATCCGAGACAGGTTCTCACTGCATAGGGCCCGTTTCCTTTGCTGTTAATTATTTCCCATGGCTCCATGGCTTTGACAGCATTAATCCCAATCAACAGTCCAACTTCCTCCTCAATAGTAGTCAGAGGTACATCTTTCAGATAAGGCCATTCTTTTAGACCCTCTGTTGGTATGTTTTCTTGTGAGACTGGTATAGCGAGCTGTGTGTAAACTTCAGGGAGAGCAACGAAGTTATTGCTTTCCAAATCACTCACTTCCAGCCCATCCAATCTGTAACTGCTCCCAGGCCGTTCCTGGCCCATTGGGTGTGGCCGGGGGACAAATACACTGGAGGAAAGTAACCCAGCTCAGCACTGCCCAAATTATATCATCACTATTGCCTGTTTGAAGGATATCATCCTCAAACACATATACACCACCTACACTCCTATTCTCAGTCCTTGCCCCACAATGGTGGAATGAACTACCCACCCCAGTTAGGACAGCCGAATCCCGTCCAATCTTTCGCCGTCGACTAAAGACGCACTTCTTCAACCATTATCTGAAATAAAATAAAAAAAATCTAACCCTAACTAACCTTACTGTCATGCACTTGTCCTAATAAACTAACCTACACTGTAACACGCAACACTTTGATGAATATTGTTACTCAGCTGATAGAGTTGTATCCTTCCTGATGACCTGTCGTACAGAACTTATAAGTCACTTTGGATAAAAGCGTCAGCTAAATGACTAAATGTGAATGTAAATGTCTTGTAGAATTCCACACATAAGAAAGAAAGATACTGGGATGAATAAACAAAATAGGAAATAAAATGTAGAAATGCATGCAATACATAAATAAATATGAATCTCCATATATGAAATAGAACATTTAGATAAGGTGCTACTGAGATGTTTTGGTGAGTTCTTTGTTTTTTTGTGGAAGTAGCCCTTCTTAAAAATGCATGAACATTCACTGATAATTGGTCTGTAGTGGAGTCTACAAGGTCTACATTGCCGGACCTTGTAGACTGACATAATTCTGTGCATAGTTTAGTCTACACAGGCCATATTTCAAATAATCAAAATCTTACTTCATTCATCTTAAACATTCTTGATTTGGGGGATTGGTAGTTCCCATGAAATCTGAAGTTGTTCAAACGACAACAGCGATCCACCTTGAATTAAATCACAGCCGTGTTGGCTGTGTCACAGTCACGAAAGGGCTACTTAATTCATTAATCCAATCCACTTTATTTATAGAGCACATTTAAAAACAACAAAGTTTACCAAAGTGCTGTACAAGTCCCACAACATAAGATAAAAAAAAAAAAAATGTATTCGAAGCTTCGAATTAAAATCGAAGCTCGCCCCCGAAGCTTCGATTGCCAAAAGAAAATTCGAAGGTCAGCCCTACTCGACAGATATGGACCTGCCTGTGACAGGGGTTGACTGTATTTAGTTTCCATGGAGTAGTCAGGTGGCATCCTTGACCTAGCTCCTAGCTGGGGGGACTGTTGTCTGTCATCGTCAGGCGGGGGGGGTGAGCTTCCCGGATCAATAATGTCCATTGTCATTGGGGGTTGATCTTGCCTGGCTTGCATTTGGTCAAGATACTCATTCATGCCATCTGTAGGAGTCCTTGCCTGGGATTCACATGATTTGACCTCAGCCTGGGATTCCTTTATTTTGTCGTATTTATCGAGGACTTTCAGTTTAGCATCAGATTCAGCAAATGCCATTTGCATTTCAAGTTGTTCCTTTTTTGCATGCAGATCCTTTGTCATCTTTTGCAGTTTGTCCTCTTCTTCCTCTAATTTCCACTTTTCCTCCATGACTGCTGATTTTGCAATGAGAGCAGCTCTCTCCGTTTCTAGTGTTATACGCAGAGTTGAGGTTGTTGATTTAGTGGTCTTCTTAGATGTGCTGCTGATGCTGTCCTCAGGTCGAACTTGATCCTGTTCTTTATAACCAGGTTTTATTCTGTTTCGAACATCATTCATAAATGAATTGAATTGTTGAACCTTTGGTTTATACCAGTCGTATTCATCACCCTCTTTCTCATCTTCATATAACAGTGCTTGGACAGATTGGTGCATTTTCTCATTCATTCATTAAAACATCAAAGGCTTGCAAATGTTCATTCACCTTTTCCACGTCTACGTCATCAAGTCCGTCGAACAGCGCATCCAACTCCCTCTTGCGCCTAGTCAGTACACCCAGCTTCGCCCTGCGAGAGCCAATCGATTTCACCAGCTCTCTCTCAGCCTCTTGGGCCATTTCCGTTTCAGACATTATTTTTAATTATAGTTGAAATATCACAATAATGTGTGACAGCGTCAGTGATGCAATGTCAACAGTTTAACAGTTCAGAATTCCCGCAAATGTCATTCACAGTCCATGCGTAAGGACGCTTCGGTGTTTATTATTATGCTTGTGAAACACAATGAAACACAGTCTGTGCGCTATGGTCAAACAAATGTTTCCACAGCGGAGAATAACTGAATCAGAGCCACCTCCCTGGTAGCCCTTCCACAATGACGTCGGATCCAAGATTAATTCATTCAAGTTCATAATATCCCCGCGGGATTCCCATGTGTTGCGCAATGCAACGTTACTCACGACCATGCAGTATCTTGTAGAATTAGGCTTGTTGTTGTTGGGGATCCTCTTTCTCCCTGGGTCCTGGGTGAAGCGAACGTGTCCTTGTTCAGGCCTGTACACTGCGATGATATGATCGCAAATTGCCCCCTAATTTGGTCCGTGCGAGTTTAAAATAATATCTGGGGGCAAGCTTGCGAGTGGTGATTTCAACCCTTCATTCGCATTTCACTCCTAAATTAATCCATACAAATTGTAGTAAAACATTAGCCTACAACCAGGGCTGTACAGTGCAATATAATGTTGCGGTTGTAATTTCATTAGACAGACCAGCGCGGACCTTTAATAACATGCAATTTAATTGACACAAGCAATGAGCTAACGGTAGCTTCTAACCAAGGTCTCCATTAGGATTATGCTAAGCTAACTAGCGATCTCTGCTAACCCTGGAAAACGGTCAAAGCGGACTCCACAAGACTAGTTCCATTCGTGAGGAAAGGGTGTGGGTTATATTGACAACGCTTGACAACAGAAGTTTAAACATAACTTTATATTTATTGGTTATTCGTTTCTGTATATCATTCAATTCCCATCTCCGTGTGTCTCCATCTCTTCCTGTTTACATTCGAGTGTGACGTCATCACCTACGGCAGCTTAGACGATCAAAACCCGAAGGGGGGCTCGCTCTCTCTTGATTGATTGATTGAAAAGTTTATTAACAGATTGCAGAATGGGTACAGTACAGTACAGCTCAATACATACAATTGTTAAGAGGATGCAGACCTGAGAAAGACTTTCGTCTTGTTTCCATCAGGGTCCCCCATTTTCAATCCATCATCATTCATCATCTCTCTCTCTCTCTCTCTCTCTCTCTCTCTCTCTCTCTCTCTCTCTCTCTCTCTTTCTCTTTCTCTCTCTTTCTCTCTCTCTCTCTACATTCAATGATTTAAAGTAGCCAAATGTTACACACAGTATAAATACTAACTGGATAGTTGATGATATAAACATTTAATTTCATTATCTGAAATATTCTAAAATCATTAAGTCTGTGTGATTATTATTTTCTCACAGTAGTGTGTGTATATATATATATATATATATAAATATATATATATGTGTGTGTGTGTGTGTGTGTGTGTGTATATATGTGTGTGTGTGTGTGTTTGGCTAAAGTGGATAGAAAACACAGTACTGTGTAAAAGGCACCCAAGAGTTTTTATATAAATTGTCTTAGATGTAAATAATTTGTGTGTCAGTAGACTACTCTTAGTACATTTTCATTAAATAATTTTTTAAAGCATCTTCATGGTTTAATAATGCAAACATATGTTGCAGGGACTTATTATAATCATCATATTGGCGTGACTGTATGCATCAAAGGGTTCAATCAAGCATTTTTAAGTGCTTTAGAGGAAATGTCAAAATATCGCGATATCATTTAGAGGGGGGTTTATCTCAGTATTTTTATTAATATTGGCCAGTTTTCAATTACCGCCCTTGGAGCAGATTCACTTTCACTTGCATCACACACAAAATCTGACCTTCATTGGTGTACTTCTCTCTTCTCCAGGTACAATTGCTGAATTGCTCCCCAACAACAAGCAGAGATATGAATGAGTCAAGGCCTCACTGCTGTGACCAGTGTGGAAAGCGCTTCATCAAAAAGGCCACTTTTCTAAAACACCAGTGCATTCATACAGGAGAGAAGCCTTACCACTGTGACCAGTGTGAGAAGAGCTTCAATAACTCTGGACACTTAAAGAGACACCAGCGTATTCATACAGGAGAGAAGCCTTACCACTGTGACCAGTGTGAGAAGAGCTTCAATAACTCTGGACACTTAAAGAGACACCAGCGTATTCATACAGGAGAGAAGCCTTACCACTGTGACCAATGTGGATCGCGCTTCAGTACATCTGACACCTTAAAGCATCACCAGCGCATGCATACAGGAGAGAAGCCTTACCACTGTGACCAATGTGGATCGCGCTTCAGTAAATCTGACACCTTAAAGCAACACCAGCGCATGCATACAGGAGAGAAGCCTTACCACTGTGACCAGTGTGGATCATGCTTCAGTTACTCTGGAAGCTTAAAGAAACACCAGCGTATTCATACAGGAGAGAAGCCTTACCACTGTGACCAGTGTGAGAAGAGCGTCAAGACCTATGGAGAATTAAAGAGCCACCAGCGCATGCATACAGGAGAGAAGCCCTACCACTGTGACCAGTGTGAGAAGAGCTTCAGTAACTCTGGAAACTTAAAGACACACCACCGCATTCATACAGGAGAGAAGCCTTACCACTGTGACCAGTGTGAGAAGAGCTTCAGTACTGGTGCAAGCTTACAGAGACACCAGCGCATTCATACAGGAGGGAAGCCCTACCACTGTGACCAGTGTGAAAAGAGCTTCAGTAACTCTGGAAACTTAAAGAAACACCAGCGCACTCATACAGGAGAGAAGCCCTACCACTGTGACCAGTGTGAGAAGAGCTTCAGTAACTCTGAACACCAGCGCGTTCATACAGGAGAGAAGCCCTACCACTGTGACCAGTGTGAGAAGAGCTTCAGTAACTCTGGAAACTTAAAGAAACACCAGCGTATTCATACAGGAGAGAAGCCCTAGCAGTGTGAGAAGAGCGTCAAGACCTCTGGAGAATTAAAGAGCCACCAGAGCATTCATACAGGAGAGAAGCCCTAGCAGTGTGAGAAGAGCGTCAAGACCTCTGGAGAATTAAAGAGCCACCATCGCATTCATACAGCCCTACCACTGTGACCAGTGTGAGAAGAGCTTCAATAACTTTGGAGGCTTAAAGAAACACCAGCGCATTCATACAGGAGAGAAGCCTTAACACGTATACCGATCATATACAGTTGAATTTTTTTATTTAGCGTGTATAGGGATGAAACGCCAATCGATAATCTATATATGCGTTTAGGCCTATAACTCACGTTCTAGGAATTACTGCAGAAAACGATAAAAACATACTTAATTGTATTGCTATATTGACATTACTATGGCCCATTCAACATCGATTATCTATCGTTCAGGATGTGGGAACGTTATACTTTTTCATTCATACATTCATACAAAAATACCGTCGAGAATATAAATATGTTTTTATCGTTTTCCCTATACACGCTAAATAAAAAAATTCAACTGTATATGATCGGTATACGTGTTAAGGCTTCTCTCCTGTATGAATGTGCTGGTGGCTCTTTAATTCTCCAGAGGGCTTCTCTCCTGTATGACGCTCTTCCCACACTGCTCACAGTGGTAGGCCACTCCATAGGGTTATAGTGCTGGCAGAGAAGGGCAAAGTGTTAAAGACAGTGGGGGAAACATTTAATTTGATCATTGAATTTAAAGACACACCAGCACATTCATACAGGAGAGAAACTTACACCAGTGAATACATACAGGAGAGAACCCTTACCACTTAAAGAAGCACCAATATATTCCAGTATATTCATTCACGTGTCAAGGGCCCCATTCCCCGTACCTGGTTCAACTAAGTCGATCAAAAGTCCCATTAGCCAGCTTAAATTAACCCGATGATTGAAGTCAGGCTATCTCGGTTTCTTGAAGGCTGATTCGGTCTCGTTAATTCGAACCAGACTTCAGTAATCAGGATAATTGCGCATAGCCGTTTTACCTGAAAGGGTCCATCCCCGAAAACCATGATTTTCTAACAAGAAGATATCGCAGACAAGTTAAATGCATATCTATAGGCTAATTTTAAGTCCCTCATTACCCCAATCAATCAGATTATATTTATTTAAATGTGCCTGCTGGCAGTAGGCTTAATGGAATGAATAATCTAATGAGATCTTGCTAGCGAAAATAATTATTTCAACTCTTTCAGAACTCTTTCAGAATAAGTAGATTAAAAACAAGCCTAAAGTGTATCTAATTGATATGAATTAATAGATACTTATGAGGATATCTGTACTGTATGCGCTTAGGTATCATGTACTATATAAATACATGGTTCCCAAAGTTTTCAAGGCGCAACCCCCAAAATAACGGTGTCAGAGAGGCTTGGAGGCTATTAACAGTTTCACTATTAATCAGGTTTTAATCTGTTTCGGACATCATCCATACATGCATTGAATTGATTAACCTTTGGTTTATACCAGTCATGTTCATCACCCTCTTTTTAATCAATAACAGTGCTTGAACAGATAAATGCATTTTCTCAAATTCATTCATCAAAACGTCAAAGGCTTGCAATTGCTCATTCACTTTTATCAAGTCCGTCAAACAGCGCATCTCCTCAGACATTTTAATCCCAGTTAAAATATCACAATAACGTGTGACAGTGATACAATTCAACAATCCACGGATTCAGATTCAATTCACATCCACAATCCACTCATTAAGATGCTTACATTTATGCTTGAATGAAACACAATCCGGGCGCTCCGGTTAAGCAAATACATCCACAGCGGAGAATATGAAACGAATCGGAGCCAAAAGCCCGATAGGATCCAAGTTTCATTCATTAAAAATATCCCACGGGATTCACATTGGCAATGCTCCGATATTTAAATAACCACATAGTGTGTGTCGCGAGCGCTGTATATCTATGACGTGCATTGTTTAGGACAAAGTAAATCCATAGGCTGAATATGATTTATTTTCAGCATTTTAGGTCTATTATTTTACATAACTTTTTACAAAGTATAATCGGATCTCTGAGGAAGGGAGCTGGCATTGTTTTGCGAGGGAGTGGCCAGTTTATCCAGCTAACTTAACTAACCCTGCACTGGACCAGGTTAAAATGTTCCGCGAGGGAGTGGCCAGTTTATCCAGCTAACTTAACTAAACCTGCACTGGACCAGGTTAAAATGTTCCGATGTGTTGCCATAGTGATTTGGACAAACCTGCTTCATGGAACCGAAAAGCCTGACTTATGTCAAGTTATCCTGAAGATTATCCGGCTAACTCAGTTAGCCACGTACGGGGAACGGGGCCCAGGAGGACCCAGCAGAAGAATATGTGATGGCATGGCTGAATCCAGGAGACCCCCCTCAGCCAGGGACGTTGGAGTGGTACCAGCAGTATGATAGCCCAGAGTCCCCAGACCAACAACCATCACCAAAGAGACCAAGGGTTATAGTAGAGAATAAGGTGAGTGAACCAAGGTACAAGAAGACCAGGACCAAGTGGAACTGGGCCCGCAACTCAGAAAGAAGAGGGGCAGAAGAACAGCTCGAAGCCGTAAGACGGGAGCTCTACTCACCCTTCCTACTAAACTACAGCCCACCATTGGCCCCAAGTTATAGCCCAACCGAGGGATAGCTGACAAGAGACCCAGAATCAGGTGAGATGGAGAAAAGTGTGATTGGTCTAGGAGAACTGCAGACTCCTTCCTCAGACCAGAAGCAGGGCCAATCCTTCCAACCCTTCCAGAGAAGAAGTGGGACCTGGTTCAAGGTTGGTGTGATGTAAGCCTGATACCATTCGAAGGACCACCAGAGGATACAGAGAGAGTGGGCGAGACAGCGTTGGAAATGCTGATACGAGAGATGGAAGAGGGGATCCTGAAGATGGAGCAGGCCCAGGGAGACCAAGCGGAAGGAAAAGCAGATCAAGATGATTGATTCAGCGCCACCGATCCTGGGGATCCAGGAAGGGCCGGAGAATGACGAGATTCCAGATGAAATACTGGAAATACATGCCCCAGATTATGAGATTCCAGAAGATATACTGGAAATACATGCCCCATACCATGAGGGTCAATGGACAATTTGGTAAAAGGACTGGTGCTGAATACAAAGTAGGTACTAAGAAGAATAAATGCAACAAACACAAGTAGCCTCCAGAGGGCGATGAATACTATGAATACTAATAATCAATGTCAAGTATGACTGAAATGAAATACATTTATTATATTCAACATACACAGAAACATGATTATAATAAAGACAAACCCGTATCTACAAGGGAAGTGTGATACTGAAGGAAAAATAAATGAATAAAGTGTACTGTGTGTAACATGATTTAAGCAGGCAGGTTGTGACTGAGTAGGGCCGTAACTGCATGGAAAGAATGACTCATGCTGGAAATGGCCCACAGAAAAAGGAACTCATGCTGTGTCTGGGCAAGAACAGATGGGAGGTCGTAAAGGAACGTTCTAGTAAGATTGGTCAGAACTAAAAAAGAGAGTTATTGGTTGAGCAGATAAAGGAGGGAGGACCAGGGGGATCGGAAGACCTATATAAAAGGCTGTTTTACTAGTTTTAGGCAGAGCGCTAAGATCGGCTCTCAGGGTAAGTTGTCCTCTGCCTGTATCAACCAGATGAGGATCGGAGGATTGTTCCACGCACTACGGAGACTTCGAGGGGATCATTAGCAGCTCCAACAAGTACCTAAGTGAGTATACAAGGCTCCATTGGTCAGGATTGAGAGCTGTGGGTCGAACTGAGTGCGTTCACAGCTTACTTTCCTATCTTGTCTCAAGTCAGGATTGTGGGCACGGGAGGCACTCTCGACCCAGGTAAACCCTCGGAGTCCCTAGCTGAGTGCGAGGCTATAATTCTCCTCTGGTCCATCGCTCTCCCTGCTCAACCGAGGGCATTGGCCCACGGTCAGACTCTCTGTACTGGGCATCGGGCTTATTGTTAGAATGCATCAGGATAAGGAGAGGTAAGGTCGATCTGATCAGTCTACTAAACTCCCCCAGAATGGTTATATACTCAGTCACAGTTTTATGATTTTAATTTGTTTACTCTATTTTCTTATGTAATTCGAACTAAGTTGTTTTCTCTATTTTCTTATTAATTTGAACTGTGGCTTATTTCCCCATGTGCAAAAATAATTAAGCTTGAATAAAAAATACATCATTGGATTTAAAGAGATTGTGTGGAAATTCTCTATTTTACCCCGAGAAGGGGTTTTTCTGGATGGTGATTGTAAAGGTTTAGGTAGAGTGTGCATTTTAACAGGTTCTCAAAGGTAACTCTTAAAGGGGAACTCCACTTTTTTTGGAAATTAGCTTATTTAACATCTTCCCTGGAGTTAGACAAGAAGATGCATACCTTTTTTGTCTCTGTGCGTGCATTTTAGCTTTGGGAATAGACGCTCCGTTAGCATAGCTTAGCTTCATCACTGGAAGTGAGGCAGGACAGTAGCCTTACAGTGTATTGCAAGGTCTGACATTGACCAAACTTGATATGCATGACCTTGGTGGGCTCTAGGTCAACTCCTGAAAAGGGGGTCAATGTCAGACCTTGCAATCAAAAGTTAGGGGCGCACTGAAATTATGGCAAGGGTTATTAGCCCCCTAACTTTTGATTGCAAAGTCTGACATTGACCCCCTTTTCAGGAGTTGACCTAGAGCCCACCAAGGTCATGCATATCAAGTTTGGTCAATGTCAGACCTTGCAATACACTGTAAGGCACTGTAAGGCTACTGTCCTGCCTCACTTCCAGTGATGAAGCTAAGCTATGCTAACGGAGCGTCTATTCCCAAAGCTAAAATGCACGCACAGAGACAAAAAAGGTATGCATCTTCTTGTCTAACTCCAGGGAAGATGTTAAATAAGCTAATTTCCAAAAAAAGTGGAGTTCCCCTTTAAGACGAACATTTCCCTGACTGAAAGTATACTCATGGTTAAAGCTTTTCCAACACCCACACCATCAGACTCAATCATAAGTAGAGAGCTGTCGTAAATTGTGGTGACTTCAGTAGTGTCTCAATCTACCGGCTGAGAGATGCTGAGGTTGAAACAGGTGAAGACCACGAGACTGAGACGGTGATTAAGTTGGAGGAATCTCTACACCTCGCAGCTTAAACACTCCGGGAGGAGCTCGGTTGGGTAAGAATCTCTATGCCTCACAGCTTAAACACTCCGGGAGGAGCTCGGTTGGGTAAGAATCTCTACGCCTCGCAGCTTAAACACTCCAGGAGGAGCTGGGTTGGGTAAGAATCTACGCCCTGCAGCTTAAACACTCCGGGAGGAGCTGGGTTGGGTAAGAATATCTACGCCTCGCATCTTAAACACTCCGGGAGGAGCTCGGTTGGGTAAGAATCTCTACGCCTCGCAGCTTAAACACTCCGGGAGGAGCTGAGTTGGGTAAGAATCTCTACGCCTCGCAGTTTAAACACTCCGGGAGGAGCTCGGTTGGGTAAGGACCCCCACGGCCTCCGGAGTGGACCCTTTGAACGGAGAGCTGCTCAGTAGTCTTGTACAAGGCTAATGACTGGGATTGAACAATACTTAACCCCTTAATGTCTTAAGCCCAGAGCCCTATTTTCAGAAAATCCCCCTAAAAATACATATCTAAGTAAATGGAAGATTGTTCCACTTCTATAAGGTCCATTTGCATGTTATTGGTATCTAGGAACATCTATGGATCTCAGGGAATGTATTCCATCTGTCATAAATATTGGATCTGTTACTAGGCTTGAGTAAATTATAAAATATCACGCCTATAAATTACCTTATAGCCAAGTCGCACATCTATGGATCGGGCCAAATTTCCACTTTCCTCTTTTTCCTTTTTTCAATCTGGATTTTGTATCACCAGGCATGATCCACAAACCGTGAATGAAATCTACTGTAAGTACAGTTACTTCTTTATAATGGAAACTGCTCCACCATTTTTCATCAGATTGCAATGCAGATTTTTGCTAAACGTTCACAGAAAGGTAGATAAACTAACTGCATTCTAATTTATGCCTAACATTCAGTTTTGTGGTAGATAATCCTGAATAATAAGATTAATAAAAGTTATTCCACAAATCATTTGATTGACAGGAGCTGGGTAGTGTAGTTTTTTGAAATTCCAAAGCTATTCGAAACCTCTGGGTGTCCTCTCCTCATATGACTACAAACAAAATGGCGGATATTTGCTCGTTTATGAATACATTTTCCAAACTAATAGTTCACTAATAATACTTTAACCTATTGGTAAACAAACGTATTGCTGAAAATATACACTTTGACTGCTGTTTTGACAGGGTTAGGGTCTTTACTATTGAAAAAAAATTCAACATTATTCCATACAGTCTGTAGATATGGATTTATGACGTGACGTCATTTGCGGTCCGCCAACGGACCGCTCGGGCTAAAGAGGTTAAGCCCGAGTGGTCCGGTACCGGTTCGAGATTGATATCATGCCATAAATAGATGAATACAGAACGTATTCATTAATGTTGCGTTTCTTTTTTAAATGTAGCCAATAAGGCTGTAGTCAACCAAAGAAAACCTTGGTCAACCAAAACCGAAAATAATTTACGATTGGTCGAGGGTTAGGTTATAAAAAAATAAAAATGTATCAAAAAAATAAATAAAAAATTCTGGATTAAGAAAACGGCCACAGTGCACTGGATTTACTCTTACTTGGTGTCCTAAATCAATGATATGAACTATAATTAAATATAAAAAGCTATTTGCAGTGTATTGGATAATTATTTTTAACAATTATTTTTTACAGAAATCAGAATACAGAAATGATTCCTGACAGACTCTCTTACCTCGCGACGCTGCCCACACGGATATCCGGGTGAGACAGGACCTGGAGACGCATCTTTATTTTTACGCCACAATGTTGTTGTGTGATTTAAGTTTCCTTTTTTTTACATAAAATCCCTTGTCATTTGAACTGTCTCAGCCTCCATTCCTCTGCACCTGAGTACTTCATATGGCTCTGCTTCAAGCCAGGTCGTTACAGAAATGATGACAGACAGCCAACCAGCGTTTCCCCGTCCTGCACAAGTGCGCATAATTTAATGATTTCCAAAAAGGCTTGATCAATTAAATAGGCTTTATCCCATCCCAGCACAAAAACGATTACAAATATACAAAAAGACAAGGACATTTTTTAAACGACAATTTATTAAAAGCTCAATTAGTGAGAACACAGAACTTACAGTACGAAGCCATTTAGTTTTTTCAGTCGCAAATGTGCGCAATAAAAAAAAGACATTAGCCTTCAAAACAAAATTTGCAAAGAAATTAATTAAAACGCAAATAAGGTGCTGCGTGCCACATGCAAGGTGGCAACTTATGCTGCATGGTTTAAAGGTCTTTGAACTGGCCTGCATGCAGGCAAATAAAACAGGCTAAGTCTCACGGACAGTCAGTGGTCCATCCCAGAATTTTGCGTTGTGTGCTAGAAACACTAATATGTCCACATTCTTGGGAAGGAGAGAGCTTCTCGACTTGTTGCATATAAATCCTGCTTTTGAAAAGATGCGCTCAGACGGCGTGGATGTCGCAGGGGTAGAGAGGAGACGTCTTGCTACTCGTGCCAGTCTCGGGTATCTGTCCTGGTTTCTTTTCCACCACTCCAAGGGTCCCGAGCCAACTTTGCTTCTCTCCTGGAGGTACCCTTTCATCTCCTCTGTGGCATTACTCCCAGCTGTCTCCATATATACATCTTCCTCCTCTCTGCACAGCAGCATCGCAATCTCCTTCTCCTTGTCAGCTTCGGCTTTTTTTTACTGATTATGCTCCTCCTCAGCCGGCGGGTCGTGGGTGCCTGTGTCGGCGTTTGTGCCGTGCGCCAGTCTGTCTGCCATCTGTGAAGTTGAACCAGAATCACTATCATTAAACCTTATTGATCCCTGGGGGAAATTGAGTGGCATTACAGTTGCGCACATTAAGACACAAAGGAGATCTCTCTCTCTCTCTGCCGTATTAACGGTATATTAACATTAATCAGTATAGTGCCGAATTTCTCAGTTCTCCGCTTGATATAATTAATACAAATGTCCAATCTAACGTAATTCGTTTGCTCATAAAATTCTTAACATGTTAATGTGATTATAAACAGACTGCCGTTTAATGTCGGGCGACCCACCGAATGTCAAATATTCCTGTTTACGTGGAACTAGGAAATACAGCCGGACTTAGTTAACAATAATTAGCTAATTTACAAGTTGTATTAAGTTTAGCAAATAGCAGAAATGTGTAGCCTACATCATTCTCTTGTGTACAATGTACTGTATCTCACCTGTGCAACCACTGTATAGGACTCGTCTCGTTTCGCATCATCCAGGAAAGACGGCTGTTTGAAACGTGGGTCTATCACGGCAGTTGTGATATATGCACTGCTCGTGATCATCACCCGGTCTTTTAGTTGCCACCATTTCTTCGATCAGCTTGCTTTTCATTTCTTTGGTGATGGGGCTGTCGTCGTCCGCGATGGCCAGGTGACATTTTCTCAAGTTTGCCAGCATGTGTGTGGTTCCAGACAGGGAGACGTTCTCCTCTTTTGACAGCAGCTCAGTCAGAGTTATGATGGGCTTCAGCACATCTGCTACGTCACTAGCTGCATTCCACTGAAGTGTAGTAAGATCCAGTGTACTGGCCTCGCTCTTCTTGGTGTAGTTTGGGTCAGAAAGCACTGCGACAATGGGCCAGCGTTGTTCTAGCAGACGCTCCAACATTAAATATGTTGAGTTCCACCGTGTGGATACATCCGCAATGAGCTCATTTGTTTCTCCCTCAGCCCAGTTTTTGCCTTGTGGCCCTTCCTGAAATGTGACACTAAATGTCGGGCTGCTCCCACGGTGCGAGGAATTGGGTCTTGTTTGAGTGCAGCGTCCACATCTACCCATTTTTCCGACTTCTTCAGTGTCTCCATACAGAGTGTCATATTAGATGCGTTGTCACTGACAGCGGAGACTCTCTTTTTCCCTGGAATTGCAAATGCGTCTGCAACTTCACTCAGACGTTTGGCAATGTTTTTGCCCGTATGCAGCTCTTCCATCTGTTTTGTCTCAAGAACAACACCTTTCATGTTCCATTCTTCATCTATGAAATGTGCAGTGACAGTCATATGCTTCCATTCGCAGAGATGACCACAAGTCGGTGGTGAAGCTCACTGCCTCGCTGCATCTTATTTCATCCATAATATTCTCTTTGAGCTCGTCATATTTTGCGGCTGTGACTATATCGCGTCCTGGCACTTTGTATTCAGGTTCCAGAATTGTTATCATCCTTTTGAAGCCCTTTCCCTCCACAACATTAATTGGCCTCATGTCACAAGCAATAAATTGGACAATTCCATCAGTGATTTCGTTTTTTCTTTTTGATGATAGGAGGCTTCAGCTGCAGTTTGGTCTGGGTTAAACCGCTGCCACAGGGAGCTGTCTGGGCCTGGGGGTGCATCTGCAGTATGTACAAGACAATTAGATAATGAGATTTGGTTTCCAGATATAGAGTGTGTGGTATATTTCCAAATGAAAATGTGTTTTATAGGTCGACCGCTACTGGACAGTTGGTGTGATTGGTAAGGAAAAGATATAGGAAGATAGAAAACCTATATTTTAATCTGGTTAACATAGAGGTTAAATAATACAACTAATTTATATTCCGCTAATCTTCAATATATTTCTTCTAGAAAATCACTAAAATTGATAAAAGTATAATGGAAATAATTACAAATAGTTGATTAGAATATACACTGGAAAATGTGGCACGTTTTATTCTTTTTGATTGGTCGACCAAAATCTCGTTGGTCGACCAAAGAGCATCTCGACCAACAATCGACCAATCGACCAGCGGACTACAGCACTAGTAGCCAAGAGTAAAGACCCTAAACCTGTCAAAACAGCAGTCAAAGTGTATATTTTCAGCCCTACGTTTGTTTACCAATGATTTTAAGTGTTATAATACATATGAGTTTATAGAAATCTCAGCGCATTGAGATGGAAACCGTTGTATATAGATGCGAGGACATGGGGCAACCTAACTTGAGTGTAGTCTTTTGAAAAAAGAGACCCGGGGCTTTCAAATTTCATAAAACTACACTTCCCAGATCACGCCAGCCGCTGTCAATCATCTGACTTCCAGAGTGAATTTTAAATTTGTTTACGTTATTTCGGGATCATATCTTACGGGTCGAACAAACCTGAACATTATTGCCATAAAACAGAACGCAGTTAGTTTTACAAATAGACCTTGTAGAAGTGGAGCAATCTTCCATTTACTTAGGTATGCATGTCTTTTTCACCTCTTATCAGTTTTCAGGTCTGGTTATATACTGTAGTTACTGAAACTGAGTGAATATGGCACCGCCCCACCTAGAAAGATGTTCACCAGCCGCCACTGATCTTGACTTAATATTTCAAAAATCTCATGTGCCAAAGCATTATTGAGCAAAAGCTTAACTATTATCACAAATTATGACCACTCAATAATAGTTTCATACAGGCTAAAACACTGAAGCACACATTTGATTTAACCGAACCGGACCACCTGCTATCAGAAGGCCTCGTTGAGTCATGGTGTCCTACTCAATCAACCCTGCACCACCAGCGGCCAGTCTGTTGTTATTTCATCATTTATTTCCTTTGTTGAACCAGACCAGGCTTTAGCTCCACTATTTTCACCTTGGTTAACAACCAGGAAAGGCCCAAGAGAACGTATTGTATTGTTGTTGAAATCTAGTAATCCATGCATGACATTTTTTTTCAGAGAATGTCTTAGTTCAAGATTGTGCCATGAAGGCAGTGTTATGTTTATATGTGATGTATTTACAATGATGACATGTCTCTGCATATATAGACTAATAGTGCTGAGTGGAATATATTGGAGCACATAATCCTCTCAAAAGTAACTCTGAAGTAACATGTTTATGCATTCAAGATATATCTCTTTTAATGGCTCTATCTTACCATACAGTAAATATATTATATTTTTACAATATATTTCACATTCTGTTTATAGTGAAGACATTAAACAATAAATATACATTTGTATTCTCATCATTGAGCAGTCCTTGAATATATAGGTACTAATCGTGTAGTTCCACTTAGATGGAAACTGAAGAATTGTGGGTTTTTTCTCTGTGATTATAGCAGGATAGTCAATTATGTCAGGACACCTTTAGATTGGTGTCTGTACCAGATGTTTTGTGGTGTTTGAAGCTCTGATCTCTCCCTCCTATGCAAGGCTAGGGCCCGAGGTCAGGTTACCAAGGCAACCTGACCTGAGATGCCTGAAGAAGATGGAGTCTGGTAGAGAAAACAACATTGACAGATTTACAGGGAATGACTGGCACCTCCAAGGATGGCCTGCATTCCTTTCATCTAGGCCAGTTCTTTGTCTCAGCGGAGAGAGAACAGAGTGAGGAGTAATTATAATCAGTATCTCGAGCTTTGCTAATCTTTTGTTTCATTCTTGTTACTTTGAAGTGACTTTATTCACATTTCAGCATCAGGAGACTAAATGCACCCATGGGGCCTGCAAGCCCAGTATATGTTTACATGTATTTAAACATTTTAGGGAGTGGTTAGGGATAGGGTCATGGAGTGGTTAAGGTTAGGGTACACTGTGTTGTACGAGGTCATGCAGCAGGTGATGGCTATTCATTCACCAGCTGACAGGCAGAGGGCGCACATGAGTAATTTACAGTAGAGGTCTGCAAGCCAGAGGGGGCCCGACACCATTTTTTTTTTAATGCATAGATAGGGTTCGGGTAGGGCTCTGGCTCCTTTTATTTGTCTCGCTTCATTTTACTCGCGCGAGTCAAGCTAGACCGTTGAGAGCGTGCATGTCGGACATGGAGAAGCTGCCTTTGCTAGCTAGACTCACGTGCTATGTGTTGAGTTGAGACCCGCAAGCAGCAGCTTGAGCAAGCGATATTTCAGCACCGCAGGGGGAGCGCTGCAGGAGAGGAGAACAGCGCGGAAGCCAGTGGCGGCTTGTGGATTCTTCTCCACTAGGGGCGCTATAACAAACAGACAGACAGACAGACAGACAGACACCTTGTTAAGTTGAAACGCACAGTGGTCCAGAAGGGCTTGATAAAGTATATCCACTCCACTGTCCAGATTGTGTTGATGTCCGTGCATGTCCAGTTGTCCACACTGCATCCATATAGCTTGTTGTTAACCAACAACGGCAACAAGTACTGTGAAGAGCTGTGTCTTTGCCCATTTCCTCGTCAAACAGCCTGCAAACTACCTGGCGTTCTATCGCCCTGCTCTAAGACAAACTCTAACCTTAACCAACTTTGAAAGAGTGCCTAAGCTTAGTTAACCGTCGAAAGAACTTGCCTTCACGCTCTAAGACAAATAGCTGCATAACAACAACACAGTCTGCCAACCTAGAAGCTAGAAAATGGTGTTGGCCAATCAGAGAGAGCGTCTCCGCGAAATGCGGCTAAGGAAAAAAATGCTGCTACGGAAAAAAATTATAGACGCTGCTGCTTAGACCGCTTCAAATCGCGCCCGGCTTCCATCATAAACATCATATTTCAACGCACAGCGCATTACGCACTGATTGGCTGCGACGGATACAGCGATCAAACAGTGACGCGCACTCAGAGCGCTATTGCGTCTAGCCCGAGAGAAATACGGCAGGAGAAATGCGGCTAAGGTAATGGAACGTTCTTTATCAGACAGAATCGTCACTTCCTGTTCAGGAAAACGATTATTAATATTTTATATTTTAACGTTATATTGTGCATTGGAAACACAAACATACTTAAAATGAGTAAATATTATTCATTTTAAACATGTTTATTTTATTTTTAGGGGTCTAAAATAAAAATAAAACATTTTCTTCTTCTCCTGCTCTCTTTACCAGGGGGGGCGGTGCCCTAGCGCCCACCAGTGGCGGCCGCCACTGGCGGAAGCCATCAGCGGTGGATGCCATTATTTCCCTTCACAGCGCCCACGAATGAACAGCAGAGTGGAATAAACTATACAAAGTTTTGCATGATTGTTCTCGGATTGTGAGTTTTTTTTTTATATATATATTTTTGCACAAATCTTACAAATATTCAAGAGACATCTTTCAACAGCATAATATGCACAATCCAAGATTTTTCTTTTTCGTATTGACATATAAAACATACAAAATACTTATACAGACATACCAAAAACAGACATGGAAATAAAAAAAATACTTAAAAAAAAACAGTACAATATATATATTATACATATATAACCAACACGTATACACGTTACATGAGGTCCAATTCTACCTGCGATGCAAGTACATGGTGCATTTCTATCGGGATGCCATCTTTCTCCATAGTGCATGTGAGAGAGTGTGTCTCAGATATATGTAAATGTGCGTGAGTGTGCGTCTCAGATATGTGTATGTGAGTATGTGCCTCTCATGTGTAAGTATGTGTGTGTGTCTCATATGTGTGTGTACGTCTCAGATATGTGAATGTGGATCTACATTTTATGTGTGTCGTACACATGTATGTCTCTGACGTGTATGCGAGTGTGTGTCTCAGATGTGTATATAAATGTGTGTCTCAGCTATGTATGTGTGTGTGTCTCATATGCATGTGTATATCTCCGATATGTGTAAACGAGAGCGTATGCTTCAGATATGTGTGTAAGTATGTGTGTGTATGCATGCTTCCTATATGTGAGTGTGTCTCCGAAATGCGTATATGAGTGTATGTGTGCCTTAGATATGCACGTCTCAGCCATGCGCATGTGAGTGTGTCTAGCTCAGTTATGTGTATATAAGAGTGTGTGTGTCCTAGATATGCGTATGTGAGAGTGTGATAAAGCAAGTGGCTAGACCAGGGGTTCCCAAACTTTTCAGGCCGGGGCCCAGAAAATAAGGCGTCAGAGAGCCGCGGCCCAATGCACATCGTCAGGCTTTTTTTTTCTTTTTTTTTGCCATGCGACCGATTTTTTAAGCCAAATATCACTTCAATCCTATTAAGTTAGTTCAAGTTAGTTATTCATTTATATGTGCTATTTATGAGAGGGCTAACTTGTTGCAAAATAATAATGATAATAATAATAGCCTCATTAAAATACTATTGTTGCTTCGGTTGTTTTCAGCGTTTTATGTGCATAATCTGTTATTTAGTTTGAAATGTTCGTTGAAATAAGTAGATTTTTCGTTTTTGTTTATTTATTAAGTTAATATAAAACCATATAGTCACATTTTAGAATACAATAGAATAGAATTTTAGAATACAACTAGAAACACTGTCCCGGCCTGTTTCTAAGAATGCTTGCATTCTTTCATTTATTTGTATTCATCTAAAAAAATTTGGACCTTATGGTGTTCTTGTTCTGTTCTTGACTTATTGTTATGTTTTCTTCTTGACTTGTTTAAAGAAGATCTGTACGGCCCATGGGGACATTAACGTGTGTTGTCGGGCCCTATAAATAAATTTGATTTGATTTGATTTGAGTGGCCTGACAAAAAAAATAATAATAAAAAAAAAAAATTTAAAATTAAAAAAAAAAAATTTTTAATTTTTTTAAATTTTTTTTAAATCATCTCGCTGCTCGCTTGTGCGTATATTGGGTCGCGACCCCGACTTTGGGAACCACTGGGCTAGACCATAGTTACACCATTCGGACATACAATATATGTATATACATACATAATACAAGATAAAATACAGGTACCATCAGGTCAGATCCTAATTTTCACATTTATCATCGATAATACTGAAACAATGCCTCAATCATTCATCACCAGACCGTTCAGTTAGATTAAAATGATCCCACACCTCAGCAAAGATATCCTCTCTCCCTGCAACTCTATATGTCCGAAACATTAGTTCCATCCATTCCTTAAACGTAATATCAATGGGTGATTTCCAATGTCGTAAGACAATTCTACATCCTGATATCATGGCCATTCTATACCACATTCCTTGGTATTTAGACAGTTTAATCTCCTATCTCCTATCTTTAATATCCTCACGTACATCGTTCTCCCAGCTCAACCTCAGACCCGCCAATTTGGGTGCATTGTGTTCCCTGATGACATCGTAGAACCTTGAAGCACCTCCTTTTCTGCGCCAACCTTTATAAAATATTTCTTGAATTGCAGTAAACGGGTCACATTTTAATCCATCTACTGATGACGATATACAGTGTCTAATCTGCAAGAATCTATAGACGTTTTTATTTTCTATGCCAAAATAATTTTTAATATCCTCAAACGGTAATACCCCATCTTCCCCGGCTATATCACCTAGTACATGTATCCCCTTTTTAACCCAGTCTTCCCATATGAATGATTTATACCAATCTTTAGTTTTTTATTAAACCATATAGAGGCTCTTGCAGTTAGATATGGGTCCACAAGGAAGCATACTAGGACCGCTACTGTTCCTAATTTATGCAAATGACATGTCGTCAGCTTGTGACTGCAACTTGTTCCTGTTTGCGGACGACTCAGCCCTGCTGGTCTCTGACAAGAACAAGTTACAGGTTGAAAAAACCCTCAGCTCGGAACTAGGCAGAATCTGCATATGGCTCGCTGATAACAAACTATCCATACACATGGGCAAAACAGAGTCCATTCTCTTCGGTTCAAATAACAAACTCAGCAAGACCGACGGCTTCTCAGTTACAGTGGGTGACAATATTGTCACAAGGAAAGATGAAATTACCTACCTGGGTTCCATCCTAGAGGCTAATCTCTCCTGTGACAAAATGGCATCCAATGTAATAAAAAAAGTCAACCAACGAACTCGATTCTTGTACCGGATCTCCTCTCTGGTAAACAAGAACACCCTGAAGACTCTGGCAGGAGCACTCATTCAGGGGTACTACGACTATGCTTGCACCTCATGGTACCAAAGCACCTCAAAGGCGCTAAAAACAAAATTACAAACATCTCAAAACAAACTGGTCAGACTACTGCTTGACCTTACTCCTAGAACCCACCTCACCCCTGCCCACTTTGACAACCTAGGATGGCTTAGAGTAGACGACAGAGTACAACAACTTGCAATGGGCCTGGTCTACAAGATACACTACACGACCAAGGTACCCATGTACATGTCAAAATACTTCCCAAAGGTCAGTGAATACCACGATCACAACACCAGAGGGAGCTCCACAAATCATGTTAAACCCAGATTCGGCTCAAATAAGGGACTAAACACGTTTCGCAATTATGCCACATCAATGTGGAACGCCCTACCCAAAGCTGTAAAGGAATGTGGATCACTACCCACTTTCAAAACCTCTCTCAAGGGACACCTACGGGAGACTGCAATTCAACACTGGCCCCTGTAAATATCCTAACCCAACCCCCTCCAATGTACAGTCATTTACCTAGTATGGTTTTGTCAATAGTTCAATGTACAATTGTGTTTGTTTGTACAGTGTCTCCTCCCCCCCCCCTCAATGTACAGTGTTACTTGTTTATACAGTGTGAACCCCCGCCCCCCCCCCCCCCCCAACCACCTCCAATGTAAATTACCCAGTATGGTTGTCAATATCCCAATGTACCCAACCCCCCCCACCCAACCTCCTCCAATGTACAGTTTCTACGTCAAATGTATATACTCCCTTTTCTTGACTCCTTCTGTATCACAAAAAGTACTGTATTTGCAAATCTGGTATGTCATAAATGTATAGATGTAGCAGTACTGACTATCTGTATGTCATGTATGTCATATATGTCTATATGAATTGAAAATGGGGGACCCTGATGGAAACAAGACAAACGTCTTTCTCAGGTCTGCATCCCCTTAACAATTGTATGTATTGAGCCGTACTGTATTGTACCCATTCTGCAATCTGTTAAATAAAGTTTTCATTCATTCATTCATTCAGCTCTAGTTAGCTGGTGTGATTGATTCCAGGTTTCTCTGGTAAATGCCAGGGCCCTCATTTATCAATGGTGCGTACGCACAGATATGTGCGTAACCCGTGCGTACGATAATTTCTAAGCAAAGTGTGGGACTTATCAATTCGAACGTGTGCTTGACTTTGTGCGTATATTTATGCACAGCTCTGACCATGCGTACCTGCCGCCCGGCGGTAGAATATTATTATTGCAACGCAGAAATAAGCTTCGTGCACTTCCAACACTGGCGCGTGTTCTGTATGACCCGTAATTCATTATAGTTAATTGTAAAATAGCGACAGTAGTGTAATTATAACGGGCACATGCGCGAACAAGAGGTTGGCCTGCTTGTTTGGCACGGGGGTCAGGCAGACGCAGAACACCCACCTCCAAACGCGATTAAATATTGTTTCAAATAAAAAGCGAAATACTATTATTTTGTGTGTCATGTTTCCAAATAAGATTGGTCTTATTTACGAAATGCTTACGAAATAACTAAATTCTTTCTACTTCAATTTGTTGGTTAGAATAGATGACCTCCGTTGAAACTTCACTAAGACTAACAGTCTATTTGTGAGCTCCTGCACAGACGTGGTAATAATAATAATAATAACAATAATAATAGCTTCATTTTATATAGCACCTTTCAAGAGACCCAAGGTCGCTTTACATAGATAGGGGGGGGAAATAACAAAGTAACAAACATAGTGGACAGACACAACATATAAATATGATGATGGAATTCAAGTTCAAGTTTGTATTGATCACATATAGGCAGGCTACACATGGCGTAGGCTACATCATACATGGCAGTGAGATTCATTGTTCTTGTATATGCTCTTGTATTATTGTTTATATAGGCTACCTAATACCGACATCAAAATAGATTGTATGCCTCTACAAATCATATGCAGGTAGAAAATTGATGGAAAATCCATCGCGATTTGGAATAAAATTGAGGAGAACTTTAATCCCTGGGTATTAATTGAACGAAACAGGAAAAGGCAGTCATATTCCAGCACGGTCTTTATTAGTGTTTGCGCTGCCCAGGCAGCAATGGTTAATAGATATCATATCCGACATCACCGTACGTGTACACGTCTCTGTCAGCCTGTCGCGTATTTCTCCCATAACACGCTTCGCTCGGCTTAGTCCACTTTTCCACATTTCATGGGGGTGTTTCATGACCGTATATGGTTAATTACGGGCGGTTCTATATGCAAATACTTAAAATCGTGCACGAGCGCGGAGCGTAGAACAAATGGTATTTATCAACATGGAGTGTGCGTAGAACCTGTGTACGCACGTTTGATAAATCCTGATTTTTCTGTGCGTACACACATTCTAAATTCTGTGCTTAAGAACGAAAATAGAACAGGGCCCAGGAGAGGGTTCTTAAAAGGTATAGGTCTGTCTGATTGTGTCAGGAAGGATTCCAGAGATGAGGGATATACCATTTCCTCCTCCATCTTGACCCAAGCAGGTGCTTCTTCGGCCGAGTGGTTAATTTTGGAGAGCTGGGAGAGCGAAAACGCATAGTGATACCAGTCTAGTTTGGGCAGGGACAAGCGGCCATCTTCTTTAGCTGCATACATTTTGGCCCGACCAGATAGAGGCCTTTTGCCCCCCCACAGATATGCATTGATTACCTTGTCATATTGCTTGAGTTGAGTTGGGAGGGTTAGTGGAAGCATATAAATGATATAGTTTAATTTAATATAATTTTTACTAAATGTATCTTACCAAGAAGGGACATATTCATTTTGGCCCAATTCTGGGTTAACGCACTAACGTGCTTGATTATAGGGGCAATATTAGTTTGTACTATGTCTTTCAGGCCTGGGATCAACTTTATTCCCAGATATATCAGTCCCGATGGCATCCACCTGAACTGCCATCCCCTCCTGATAGCAGGGGGACAACACTTAGAGAGAGGCATTGCTTCTGATTTGCTCCAGTTGATTGTGTATCCAGATATTGTAGAAGGACTCGATGACTGATCCAATGACCCCAGCTGCTGTTTGGGGATTGCTGGACACCAATACGATATCATCTGCATATAAAAATAGTTTATGTTCCACCTGTCCCGCCATTACCCCTTTGATGTCTTGATTCGTTCTTAGTGCAATGGCAAGTGGTTCAAGAAAAAGCGCAAACATTTGAGGAGAAAGCGGAGAGCCCTGCCTTGTACCCCGTCCTAGGTTGAAGGGGCGAGGATACAATCCCGTTAGTCAGAACAGAGGCCATCGGGTTTGTGTATACCAGTTTTACCCACCCAACAAATGATGGTCCGAATCCGAAACGCTCTAGCGTGTGAAACAAAAACGCAAACTCAACCTTATCGAAGGCCTTTTCGGCGTCTAATGAGAAGGCCACTGTAGGTTCTACATCGTTCCTAACCTTCCACATTATGTGTAGGAGTCTGCGAATATTATCAGCTGAATTTCTCCCTTTCACGAAACCCACCTGGTCTGAGTGTACCAAACTCGGTAATACATCCTCTATTCTATTTGCTAGTATTTTTGCTAATATTTTTTCTTCTAAATTACTCAGGGAAATGGGCCCTGAGTTACTCAGGGAAATAGTTCCCACAATATTGAGGGTCTTTGCCCTTTTTCTGTAGTAATGTAATAGTGGCCGACCTCAAGCTAGTGGGCAAGCTCCCCTTTAATAGCGAGTCTTGATATACTTTTAATAATCTTGGAGAAATTATATCACTGAATTGTTTGTAGAAATCGGGGGTAAACCCATCGTCTCCTGGTGCTTTACCTAATTTAAGGCTACTGATTGCAGCGTGTATTTCCTCTATGGAGACATCCCCTTCCATTGACTTCACTTGTTGTTTCGAGAGCGATGGTAGCTCAATCTTGGTGAAGAACGCATCCATTTTTACATGATCCACTGCCGCTTGTGGGGTATATAAATCCTGGTAGAAGCACCTGAAAACATTGTTAATTTCCTTTTTTTTTTATCTACTTTTTCTCCCCATTTTCTATTTTTCTCCCATCCCAATTTCGTATTATCCAATTCTACCCTTCCCTGTCTCGAACGTTGTTAGACCATGCCTTCCACTAGTCGGCTGCAATGTGGACAAGCCTTGCATCACGTGTCCCCTCCGGTACACGAGGAGGCAGCCGTCGCATATTTTCACCTGCACAGCGCGATCTCTCAGTGGCGCGGAGTAACGCGTGGGAGGCTCACGCTGCCCCCGATGCTTTCTGATTCTGCTGTACAGGCGCACCAACCGACCTGTCCACAACGTCCGATCCCCACCCACCGGCTTTCCCACCCAATAATACTGCCAATTGTATTAGTATGAACGACCAGCCAAGCCGGAAGAAACGCAGAGAGCTGGGCTCGAACCCAGCATCTCCTGCGTTAGTGGCGAGCGCCTTGCCCACTGCGCCACTTAGCCGCCCCGTTAATTTCCTTTTTGTCTGTAATAATTTTGTCGTCTTTATTATGAATTGAGGATATATAATATTTTGCATTTGTTTTACCCGATTCGCTAAGATTTTACCCGCTCTCTCCCCCTGTTCATAATATCTTTGGTTGGTCCTAAATAGAGCAAACTCAGCCTTTTTTTGGTATATGTTGTTCATCTCATATTTGGATTTGTTCAGTTTCCTCCATGTTTCTGGGTCTGGTCTTTGGCTGTGTTGTTTCGAGAGTGTTTTAATTTCTTGATCTAATGCTGTCATTTTCTGTTTCTCTGCCTTTTTTAGTAATGCACTGTATTGTATGAGTCGTCCTCTCATATATGCTTTACATGTGTCCCACATTATGCCACTATCATCTATTGATCCCTGGATTGTGAGTTTTGTTAGTTTTTCAAGTGGTGAGTCCATCCTGATTTACAAAAATGTATTGGCTGCTGGTTTATGAGTGTTTTCGGTATGCTTTAGTGTCATGACATAAAAAAAATAGTCTGGGCATATAATTGTTGCTGTTGTTAGCCGCAGAGCTATGTTGTTATTGCATTGTGCATTTTTTGTCGTAATGTAGCATTTGTGTGTGTAACGTACTGTAAAAAAAAAATTTTCTATAAATAAATAATAATAAATTCACTGTATTATTTTACAGATTACTTTTGTTTTTCTACTTTAAGTGTAAATGCCATTTATCAAAATATGAACCATTAAATAAAGGTTGTATTCTGTAAATGTATTTGATTTTACTGTAATTTGACAGTAAGTATTTGGAAACCATTGATGCCAGACATTTACCGTTTTCTTGCAGCTTTTTTTCTTACAGTGAATAGCGTGTGTGTGTGTGTGTGATGTCTGTCATCACATTGTAATATTGGCCTCGGGCTTAAGTCGGGCTAGGGCCAAATAATTGCTTAACTTTTCGGGCTAGGGTAGGGCCGGGCCTGAATGCTACAGGCTGGGGCCGAAATCTCAGGCCTGTGCAGACCTCTAATTTACAGTACAGGGAGTCCCAGCTGGGAGGAAGTTTCCCTTCCTGTACCATTACTATTAAAGGAGCTCCCGTCTTATACGGAGCTACTGAGCAATTTGATCCCGTAGATGGACTTGGCTGACGCGCCGTTCTATTTATCTGATCTGATACCAAACCGTCCTTGTCCCAATGATACAATGCAGGCAGCTCTACTTGGAAAATTATATTTATTTGTTTCACCGTGCAAACAGGATATCTTCGCTTTTGTTCCTTAAACTGATTAAATAATAATGAATACAATACCTAATTGCCTACAAACATTTCGCCCTGTGGCGTGTTCAAACAGCGACCTGTGACCTGCGTTAACCTGCCTGTTGTGTCGTGCGTGCGTGCGGTCAAAAACCTTTGCCCTTTCCGGGTCAAACTCCTAACTCCACCCAGTGTACCTGGCGCTTAAATAACAGAAGCGCCACCCCATGGTCACATAAATCCATTGCACCTTAAATCCATTCATTTTGGCCCTTACAAATACATTACAGAATAGAATAGAATAGAATAGAATAGAATAGAATAGAATAGAAGAATATAAATACTTTTATTATCCCGTGGGAAATTAGACACTGCAAATCGCTCAACATTTAAACATTTAGACAGGACAGGTCACAATTTAGAATGATAACACAAATCAAATCAAGTTGCCTAGGATAAGAGTAGAGTAGAATAAAATAGGATAAAATGAAATGAAATAAAATATACAGAGATAAATACAGTAAGAATATACTGAGCATACTGAGCATGGGGTAACAATTTGGTCAATATAATTATAATTTAAATCTAACTAAATGAAATATGAAATATATATTCCAGTATTCACAGTGTCACAAGGTGCAGTATGCTTTAGATAGTGTATTGTCCTCCTTGGGTTCCAATAAGACCTAGATCTATGTCTGGCAGCCGTCGCTGCCCCCTGTTGTGGAGCCTGGAGGCCGCCAGTCGCGTCCTCCTGCCACTAATGAGCTGCCGCTCTGTGCTCAGTGATGCAGTGAGGCACAGTGATGCATTATATAGTCTGATGGCTGTTGGAATGAAGGACTACCTGTGCCGTTCAGTGCTGCATTTGGGTAGTGTGAGCCTAGCACTGAACATGCTCCTCCTGTCAGCCAAGTCTGTGTATAGTGGGTGGGTGGGGTTTTCCCTGATGGCCTGGAACTTAGCGAGGCTCCTCCTCTCCGCCACCCTCGCTAGAGAGTCCAGCTCCACCCCAACCACGCTGCTGGCCTTCCTGACCAGCTTATCCAGCCTGGTTGTGTCCACTGCTCTCAGTCCGCTGCCCCAGCAGGTCACAGCGTACAAGAAGGCGCCCGCCACCACCGACTCATAGAACATCCTCAACATCCTTGTACAGACATTGAAGGATCTCAGCCTTCTGAGGAAGTAGAGTCGGCTCTGGCCCTTCTTGTACAGTGCTTCTGCATATTTTGACCCGTTCAGTTTGTTGTCGATGTGCACACCGAGGTATTTGTACACTTCAACCATGTCCACATCAACTCCCCTGATGGAGACGGGGGTCACACAGGTGCACTCCTCCTCCTCCCCAGCTCCACAACCAGTTCCTTGGTCTTCGCCACATTTAGCTGCAGGTGGTTTTTATCGCACCATGTGACAAAGTCCACTACCAGTTCCCATTATTACATAGGCCCAATGGAAAAGAAAACCAACCCAGTCTCTCAGGTTGTAAAACATTATCCCTGATACAAATCAGGATTATAAAAAGAGTGCAGCTATCTAATTATATGTAGGGTAAACTAAGAGCAAAATGGATACCACTTCAGATACAACGAACATGTCGCCTACTAAACTATTATCCTCCTAATATGTCACATTATGAGCATTTCTACTCCTCAGCATTTTGGAGACGGGGTAAGGGAGAATTCTGCTGTAGGATCTGATTCCAGACCAGAAGGGGTATGTGGCTCCAGAGGGTGGGGACACCATCTCTGGGCATTTCACATCTAGACCATCTCTGAATCTACCATCAGCAGTGATGGGAATAACGGCATTACTAACGGCGTTACTTTTATCAGTAACGAGTAATCTAACGGATTACTCTTCCAATCTTAATAACACTGTTACCGTTACTGCCAAAAAAATGCAGCGCGTTACTATGATTGAAGCAGTTTTTTTCATCAGACCAACTAGATCTCTGCGCCGAGAGGCAATACCTTTTTTTAACTGTTCTTCCTTGGTTAGTGGGCAGTGCGCGAGACAAGCGCATACATGCTGACGATTGGCTGAGGTTGAGTACAATTACATGGTAAGCCAATCAGAGGTAGAGTTGGGCGTGTGTTCGAAAGCATGCATAGTCGGACACACAACAAAAACACAAGCGAGTCAGTCAACGAGAGACCGCGGTCCGCGGGTCCGTGTACGTTTCTTTTTTTTTTATATATTTTTTTTTATAATTTTTTAAACAAACACATAAACATAAACATAACAACATAAAATTTAATATACAAGCATTAATTAACAGTGCACATTGTTGGTCTGGGAAGGTTCTGGGAAAGTTCTGTTTGCCATCAACAAGTTTATACTACAATGGTACCGTCTATCTAAATCAAATCAAATCAAATTTATTTATAGGGCCCGACAACACACGTTAATGTCCCCATGGGCCGTACAGGTCTTCTTTAAACAAGTCAAGAAGAAAACATAACAATAAGTCAAGAACAGAACAAGACCACCATAAGGTCCAAACATTTTTAGATGAATGCAAATAAATGAAAGAATGCAAGCACTCCCAGACATACCCCACGCGAAGGTAAGGAAAAACTCACTAAAACCTAACAATAGGGAAAAAAGCTCCACAGGCAGTGTGGAGGAGAGAAACCTTAGAAGGGCCATTCAAGGGGGGATCTCCCTTCTTAGATGTTGGTGATAGTAGTGTTGCAGACGGACAGTTGGTAAGCATGCACAAATGTGTGTGGTGAAACACAGATGAGTGCATGCAATAGCAACTGTACATTTTGAAAGATTAAAGATAGAGCTAATAGCGATAGCAACTGAACATTTTGAAAGATTAAAGATAGAGTTGATAGCGGATCTATTTGAGGCACAGGGGCGGCGCAAAGAGGGTCACGTCCTCCCCGTCTTAGTCACGGGACATTCAACACTCCGGTCGTTGCTCAGGGACAGCCGGAGACAGGGAGATAGGGGGTGGCGCAGAGAGGGTCGCGAACTCCCCGACATCATCGCGGGACATCCGGCACTCCGGTCACCACTACGAGACCTCCGGAGACAGGGGGGCACGCAGAGGGGGTCGCAATCTCCCGGCCTTCGTCACGGGACGTCCAACACTCCGGTCAACACTCCAGGACAGCAAGTCATAGGGAGACAGGGAGATGGGACAGGCGTTAGACAGCTCATGAGATTGTAGTAGGCGGACATAGCAATAGATACAAGTGGTAGGCATATATGTGAATGGAGTAGATATATGAAGTAAGCGTATTATGTGAATAGAATAGAAGTACTTAACCCAGCAATGAAACCGCGTTGACTGTTAATCTGTTAACAGTCTGTTAATACTGTTAATCAGTTGACAGGACCACGGACAGACGGCGGTGAATAACTGATCCAAGGCCTCGGAGGTGCATGTAGAGCAGTCACTACAATCTTGGCCAAGACCCTGAGGCATCCATCACCTTAGTCAGCGCCAGGAGACGGGCACTCAGAGAGATAATAATCTACCTTTATATAAGTTCTACAGGCAGTCTGTGAATGTTCTGCGGTAATGTGGTTAACAAAGTCAGGGACAGTGAGGTGCTATGGTTAACAAAGTCAGGGACAGTGAGGTCATGTGGTTAACAAAGTCAGGGACAGTGAGGTGCTGTGGTTAACAAAGTCAGGGACAGTGAGGTCATGTGGTTAACAAAGTCAGGGACAGTGAGGTCATGTCATGTGGTTAATAAAGTCAGGGACAGTGAGGTCATGTGGTTAACAAGGTCGGGACAGTGAGGTTGTGTGGTTAACTGGATGTACCTCCAAGTCTCAGTCCATGGTCCTGGGTCAGCGATGCGTGCAATTCGTCTAAGAATAATTTAAACAAGGTAGTTATATCCCTGTTGCACATAGTTCATTTTTTCACCCATACAAAATATGGTGAGGACACTGAAATTGTGAGCCCTCTCTAAGTATTGGGACAAAGAGGCATTTCCCCTTCATTTGGCTCTACTCCAAAGGTTCAGATCTGAAATCAAACAATTCATATGTTTGAATCAATACAGATTCTCAGTTTTTATTAAAGTGTATTTGTATAAATATTGTTTTGACCATTCAGAAAATACTCATAACTTTGAGTATAGAGCCAAATCCCAATACAAAACACAAAAGCAACTGCACTGTATAACGAGAGCCATGGAACGAGGCCAACTTCTTGTATGGGCCATAGAACAAGGCCAACTTCTTGTATGGGCCATAAAACATGGCCAACTTCTTGTATGAGCCATAGAACAAGGCCAACTCCTTGTATGGACCATAGAACAAGGCCACCTTCTTGTATGGACCATAGAACGAGGCCAACTTCTTGTATGAGCCATAGAACAAGGCCAACTATTTGTCCGATCAAGACACCTAAAGATGTTTCTGTAGGTCTCATCTCCAAACCCATCAGGAAGAAGAGAGTCCAAAAACAACATATCTGCTCTGGCTGGAAACAGTATCTGAAATGGGCAAATTATCTTTTAAACACTGACTAACCCCTGTTAGACCTTCCCTCATGCCTGGCCTGGTTACGAACATCTAATGCTACGAACATCTCACGCTACAAACATCTAATGCTACGAACATCTCACGCTACAAACATCTCATGCTACGAACATCTCATGCTACGAACATCTCATGCTACGAACATCTCATGCTACGAACATCTCATGCTACGAACATCTCATGCTACGAACATGCTGCTCCCTCTCAGGTTCTGCTCCCTCTCAGGTTCTGCTCCCTCTCAGCTTCTGCCCCTCTCAGGTTCTGCTCCCTCTCAGGTTCTGCTCCCTCTCAGGTTTTAACTGCTCCCTATCAGGTGCTGCTCCCTCTCAGGTTCTGACTGCTCCCTCTCAGGTTCTGCTCCCTCTCAGGTTCTACTCCCTCTCAGGTTCTGCTCCCTCTCAGGTTCTTACTGCTCCCTCTCAGGTTCTGCTCCCTCTCAGGTTCTGCTCCCTCTCAGGTTCTGCTCCCTCTCAGGTTCTGCTCGCTCTCAGGTTCTAACTGCTCCCTCTCAGGTTCGAACTGCTCTCTATCAGGTTCTGCTCCCTCTCAGGTTGAGAAATGACAACATAACAAATTACATATAATATGCAGAAATGACAGACATGCCGTCATTGTTAGGTAATAAAATGCATCCATCTTCAACACCTGCAGATGTTAAGACGTAATCCATGTGCTTTACAAACCTAGCACTGCCTGGCCATCTGCATTCAGCATCACTTCGTTGCCAAAGGTCTTTTTCATTTTATCTATGGCGCTCTTGTTAAGCCTCACATGTCTGTAGGGATGGGTATACCTGGACCCTGTAAATGTCCTAACCCAACCCCCTCCAATGTACAGTAAATGTCCTAACCCAATAATACGAGACCCTCTTCTTGGGACCAAGTAAGGTTTCGTCGATAATCCAATGTACAGTTACCCCCCACTCCACCTACCCACCCCAACATTTTCAATCAATCAATTCAAAACCGAATCCGGTACTTTTAAGTAGGGATGCTCGATATTGGCTTTTTTACCGATACCGATATACCGATATTGTCCAACTCTTAATTTCCGATACCGATATCAACCGATACCGATATATGCAGGGCCCCCCCCCCCAAAAAAACTGAATAATTTCAGGTAATTAACATTACATATCTCTTGTTGTGTAATTAACACAACATTATGCATACTTTGACAATAAATAAAATAATAATTTGTTCTTACTTGCTTGCCTGGGTAAATAAAGGTTAAATAAATGTAAAACCGATTTTTTGAAAACCGATACCGATATTTTCTGATATCACATTTGTATGCCAATATCGGCCGATAATATCGGTAGGCCGATAATATCGGACATCCCTACTTTTAAGGGTGCACCATTAAATATGCGCACATTTGCATGTATTGCCAAGACTCGCATCACCAACACTGTGAGGATTGGTTCATTCCCCGCCACACGCTTCTTGGGGTGCTGTGATGATTGGTCCGTTGCCTAACGCACACTTCTACGTCAAGTATCAATTACCATCACGCACCTGATGTGTGTTCTAATCAGCGCTCCAAGGGCTTCATATATTCGGACCTTCTGTCATTCGATGTCGGGTCGTTTTGAGTATTACTGCTTTGAATACTTCTGTTTCTGCCTGTTGTTCCCCGTTGCTGTGCCTGGTCTACTCTCCCTCCAGGACATCTGTGGATTGCCGCTGGTGAAGACCTTGTCCCCTGTTTTGAGCTGCGCCTCATTTACCGGCTTTACTCTTGCGCTTTGGTGAGTTTGAACCAAACCGTTTTTTGGACGATTCTGTTTTGTGTGTTTTGAACAGTGATGCCAGTAACGCGTTACTAAGTAACGCGGTATTGTAATCTGATTACTTTTCCCCGGAAATAGTAATCTAACGCGTTAATCTTTAAAAGCCAGTAATCTGATTGCAGTTACTTGTCCAAGTGGCTGTGCGTTACTATTTCGTTACTATCTCATCATAAATTCATAATGCAGGCGGAATGCAGTATTTTATTTCGTTTTCGACAGTCAAAAATACATTTTGAGCTGTTTTTCTTATTTGGGAGTGACGTTGTGTGGCAGTGAAAGGGTTAAATACAAGAATGTGTCCCGCGGCGTGACTGGACTCTCTGTCTGAGTGACTCTGCTTTGGTCCAATCACATTCCCCATCCACAGTCTGCGAATCAGAGGCAGAGTAGGGCGGGTCTTCACAGCACGTCATGTGACATATATGCGCCAATCGTGTGACAGCAGGGCTCCGTCGTCCGGAGAATTCCACCCCAAAACGCTTGGCAAAAACGGAGGAAACAAAATACTGTCTACCGCTAAAAACAGCACATCCAATTGCATTGAAAGCATCTGGAATCACAACACTAGCCGACGCTTCGACGACTAGGTACAGGAGGGTTGATGGTGGCAGAGCAAAAGCTCTTATTTGCCAGATTTACAGTTAATTTACATGTTAAAGAGAGACTGATTGTATGTTTATAGAGAGACATTTATAAAAACAATTTAATAGTTACAGTTGATATAATTGAATAGTTCAGCCTGCATTTGTTAGATGTGATACACTGGTTTTGTAAATCAATCAATCAATCAATCAAATTTATTTATAAAGCACATTTCACATGACGCGTGTCAACCAAAGTGCTGTACAGAGGGTAAATACATAAATACATAAGATACATATAGACAACAATCACACTCCGTTTTATGGGAGGGCACACAGGCAAACACATAGAAAAACAGGGCATGAGTCAGTGAACGGGAAAGGCTAGTAGGTAGAAGTGGGTTTTGAGCCTCGATTTGAAGGCATCTATCGAGGGGGCGAGCCTAATGGAGGTGGGGATGCTGTTCCACAGTTCAGGGGCTGCGACAGCAAAGGCACGGCCCCCCCTGAGCTTGAGGTTAGACCTCCGGACTGTCAGGAGCCTCTGATCGGCTGACCTGAGGGACCTGGTGTTGGAATAGGGGGATAGGAGGTCTGAGATGTAGGAGGGTGTGTGACCATTAAGGGCTTTAAAAACAAATAGGAGAACCTTAAAATCTATCCTGTAGCGTACTGGGAGCCAATGAAGGGAGGCAAGGACAGGGGTGATGTGGTCTCTCTTGCGGGTTCCGGTCAACAGTCTGGCAGCAGCGTTTTGTACCAGTTGTAAGCGGGACAGGGAAGACTGGTTAATGCCTATATTAACATACTGGCTGGCTGCTCTAATGCTGTGAGCATCATAGACTGTTGCTTTACCATACTTGATGGTACAGAAGATGAAGCACTAGTTTAACAATTTACGTTATGTGCAGAGAAACAAGTTAAAAACAATTTATGCACTTTCAATAAAGCGTTTAAAAATAAAATGTTGGGGGAACGACGACGACTTCGTAACCTAGTTACTTTCAAAGTAACTAAGTTACTCTGATAATCAAGTAATCAGTAAAGTAACTTAGATTACTTTTTAAAGGAGTAATCAGTAATCAGATTACTTTTACAAGTAATCTGTGGCATCACTGGTTTTGAAGAACACTGAAGAGTTCTATTTTTGCTTACACTTGACTCAGCTAAGTTGTGTGTTAAAGGAGACACTGAAGATTATCATTTGCTTGCACTGGACTCAGCTGGGATGTGTGTTTGGAAGAGACACAGAAGTTTATCGTTTTGTTTTGCACTGACCCTCAGCTAAATTGTGTGTTGTGGTGAACACTGAAGATATCGTTTTGTTTGTTCTGACTCAGCTAAGGGAGGAGGAGACCGCACTGCCTCTGTGTGATGTGGACTGTTATTTACCTCTCTCTCTCTCTCTCTTTTCCACCTCGAGTTGAAGCTGGGAGTATCTGCAGAGCCGCTTCAGCGTCAATACCGTTTCCCCACCTCGAACACCAAGAGGATCTGCAGAGCCGCAGATAACTCTGCTGAGGGCAGTCTCCCTTTGTTTCAAGATTGTTACTTCAATCAATCAATCAATCAAATTTATTTATAAAGCACATTTCACATGACGCGTGTCAACCAAAGTGCTGTACAGAGGGTAAATACACAAGATACATATAGACAACAATCACACTCCGTTTTATGGGAGGGCACACAGGCAAACACATAGAAAAACAGGGCATGAGTCAGTGAACGGGAAAGGCTAGTGGGTAGAAGTGGGTTTTGAGCCTCGATTTGAAGGCATCTATCGAGGGGGCGAGCCTAATGGAGGTGGGGATGCTGTTCCACAGTTCAGGGGCTGCGATAGCAAAGGCACGGCCCCCCCTGAGCTTGAGGTTAGACCTCCGGACTGTCAGGAGCCTCTGATCGGCTGACCTGAGGGACCTGGTGTTGGAATAGGGGGATAGGAGGTCTGAGATGTAGGAGGGTGTGTGACCATTAAGGGCTTTAAAAACAAATAGGAGAACCTTAAAATCTATCCTGTAGCGTACTGGGAGCCAATGAAGGGAGGCAAGGACAGGGGTGATGTGGTCTCTCTTGCGGGTTCCGGTCAACAGTCTGGCAGCAGCGTTTTGTACCAGTTGTAAGCGGGACAGGGAAGACTGGTTAATGCCTATATAGAGGGAGTTGCAGTAGTCTAATCTAGATGAAATGAAGGCGTGGATGACTCTCTGAAGGTCTGCAGGGGAGAGAAGGGCTTTGAGTTTGGCAATGGTGCGTAGTTGGAAAAAACATGCCTTTACCACTGAGTTTACTTGTCTGTCAAATTTAAATTGTGGATCAAAAATGACTTGCACCTTTTTGACTCTGAAAATAAATACGCCCTAGTATTTGGCTAACTCTGAACTACCTGTCTGTGCCGTGCGTTTGGGGTCGGTTTCAAACCCTAACAAACATGGATAATGCCAGATTCAAAAACTTGGTTTCATTTTGTTGATACATTCTAAATGAAACTTTTTTCAGAGGGGATTGTGGCTATGTCCTCTTATCAGCCCATACATCAGTAATTGCATTGCTCCATCTTTGATTAAAGTATGTGTTATAATAATACAAGGTAATATAATAAAGCTTACCTTGTAATTGCATTGCTCCATCTTTGATTAAAGTATGTGTTATAATAATACAAGGTAATATAATAAAGCTTACCTTGTAATTGCATTGCTCCATCTTTGATTAAATTATGTGTTATAATAATACAAGGTAATATAATAAAGCGTACCTTGTAATTGCATTACTCCATCTTTGATTAAAGTATGTGTTATAATAATTGTGAGGATTCGCCTGTCCCTGGACCCTTTTTCCCTGTCTACTCTCCTCAACAGCCCCCACCCTTGCGAGAACTTTTCCCTGCCTCCTACTCTCCTCAACAGCCCCCACCTTTGGACATTCTTGTACTCTTGGCGTTTTTATTGTCTCCTGTGTTTTTTAACTGTGTTCTGTCTTTAGTCTCGTTCCCTTTGTAATTAATTATTAGTTCCTTTTATGGTTGTTATGTTTACTCTGTCTAGTGTTCAGTCTTTTCTTGTGTAGTTAGTTCTGTGTGCTTCCCTGTTTATTTCCCCAGAGTGTTGGTCTTGTGTTTCCCTCATGTGCGTCTCGTTTTTGCTAATTGCCCTGCTGTCTCTCTAGTGTTAATTGTTTCCCCTATATCTGGTGTGTGTTCCCTACTCTTGTTGTCGGTTCATTGTTTCGGTTCCATGTTTGAGATTCCTGTTTGCTGTTGCTCTGCTCTCTGTCTCACGTGATCCTGTTTTTGCCTCATAGTAAGTGTTCCCAAGTATTAGTGTTTGTTTTGTGACTTTCCTTGTTTTTTGCATTTACAGTTCGAGTTTTTGGTTAGTGTTTATTTTGTAGTTAGATTTTGCAATCATTTTCTTGCCAGCCTTGCTGAGTTTGTTTTTGTCCTTTGGAGAATCCTTGTTTGTTGCTACTGCTCCTCTTTTGAAGTAAAGCTGTTTTTGTTACACTTCACCCCTGGCTCCAAGTGACTCGAATTAAAGGAGCAGTGCTCATATTTGACAATCTACCTCTACCTCTCCCTCGTATCTGTTTGCGCCTGGGCCCTCTGCTAACACATCCCTAACAATAATACAAGGTAATATAATAAAGCTTACCTTGTAATTGCATTCCTCCATCTTTGATTAAAGTATGTGTTATAATAATACAAGGTAATATAATAAAGCTTACCTTGTAATTGCGTTTTCCCCATCTCCTTTTGTAGACAGCTACGGGTGAGGCTCGGTATCGTGCCAAAAAAAAGTTTTTTAAGCAGGCAGAACAGTTGCTACCTAAAATGCATTACGACAGGGGACCCTGGCCAGCCATGGCTTCTTCCCATAGATATAATATAAAGACTAGTGGAACAGTAGCCTGTGTGGGATGATAAGGGATAATGTGAACCACTGTATCCCTAGGAATAAAGCAGTAAAACGAAAGTGTTCCCTGGTGGAATAAAGGGTGTGATGAGGCAGTGAGGGAAATAAATAGAGCCTATAGGGTGCTAAGGAAGTTCCCAGGGTCGGAGAATGCTATCGAGTACAAGCGATTGAGAGCAGTGGCCAGGAGAACCATAAAATCAGCTAAGAGAGAGTGTTGGGGTGCTTTCTCACTCACCATTCTGGTCCGTTCCGGTCCGTTCCGTCCTTGTTCCGTCCTTGGGTGCGAACTTCCCCCCTCCCTCTCCCCCCTCTAGTTTGCGTACACACTCAGTCTTGGTGCGCTCTGGGTTTTGTTTACAGTTTGCGTTTTGAGCGTGTAAGCTTGCCGTAGGCGATTGTGGTATCTTTGACTGTGTATTTCATAACTAATATGTGTGAATAATTAGAAAACCATATGCAAAACACTGGTGTGCTCTAAGGAGGGATATTAGCGTGACAGGAACTGTTTGAGCCCCTATGAAACCCCCGCTGTTGTTGAAACTGTATTCAGGAGACAGCCAACAAACCCCCACTCTAAACAGATGTACTCAACTAGAACAAAAGGAACTGGAAAGTCACACCCACAGAAGGAACAGTCACTCACCCCACTCTAAACAAGATGTATTCTTGTTAGCAGATTTCAGCAGAGACCAGCCTAGACTGGCTAACAAAAAGAATGTGCTTACAGAATGATAAGACAAACTAATTCAACTGACCATATTAGATAAAAGAATATTTGAATGTCATTTAGAATGTCAATCTGGTTATGAAGGTAATAGAGTGTCAGTTCACTCTTGATGTAAACCATATATATAGAAAATAAGGCTTAATCACCAAAGCTTAGTCTGGTAAAATACATATCAAGTTATCTATTAATCAACTGTCTAGTATCAAAATGTAAGCAAAAGAGTAAAACTGTGATAATACAGATTAGAAAAGGTTAGTGTTACAAACTTAAACTCATCAAGAGCCACAGACCCCCTGGACTGAGAAGACCTGAGCAGCAAAAGGAGGGGGGCCACCTGAAGACCCCTGCTGTTGATATACTGGAAGAAGACACTGACGGGGGCTGCAGGAACCAGCCCCCACACAGGAGATCATCTGATTGGGACCGCCCTCCCAGAAGACAAATCTAATTGGACCAAACGTATTATTAGACTGTTATTATTGGTGGAAATCAAGAGTATATAACAGAGAGCGCGGTCTTAGAGAGACAGGCCAGCCCCCCCATGGGGACTGCGTCCTCTCTCAACCGATCCACCCACCCACAGACTGCTGATTTGCATGTGAGTAAATATATGGGAAACACCATTTGTTGTTTAAAGTTTAGTGTAATCCTTAATATCTGAAACCAGGTTTACTCATGTGTAAATGCTCAGTAAGATTCTCTATTTCATTGATGTTAACATGAATACTGTTTTATGTACAGACTAGGTTTGATGTGCAAACCTTATTAAGCCTTTGTACAAACATGTGTTTGATGTACTATGAAATAATCCTTGTATGTAAAAAGCAACCTTCTAATTCACTCTGAGCCCTTTGGCAAAATAAATCAGACTTGAGTTGAACTATAGTTCCTTTTTGTCTGGCCTGCACAGTTTATTTCTCTATCAGTGGAGAAGACCATTCTATCATTATGACCTTCTTCCTTTTCCAGATAGCAATCTCATTGTACTGCAAATAACCTTGGGTATTGATTAGGAATACACGACACGATGATGTCACGCTCGAAAATTTAAACACAGGAAGAGTGTTAACACGGCGGTGGAGACTGGATGCTGATATAAAAGAAACAAATAACCAATAAATATGAAGTTATATTTGAACCTCGACGACGTCACGCGATCTTTGTTTGTATGCTGGGATTTAAAAAATGGAGTCGTGATCGCTCGCGCTTGCAGAGCCCATCAGTGGCGGAGCCACTACAGCCTTGTAGGCAGCTCTGAACGGGGTGTAACAGTGGTCGAGTGTGTTCCCCCCTCTTGTGGAGCAGGCGATGTGCTGAAAAAAGGTCGGCATCACTTTTTTCAGATTTGCCTGGTTGAAGTCACCAGTTTCGTCGCGGCTTCCGGGTGCTTGATCTGCTGTTTGTTGATGTGGTCGTGTAATTCCACCAGCGCTTTGCCAGTATTTGCCTGTGGGTGGATATACACACGACGGATATAATGACCGCGGTAAACTCACGGGGTAGGTGGTACGGGCGGCACAGGATTTGGAGATGTTCCATATCTGGGGAGCATGAACTTGAGAGGACATGTACTTCCTTGGGATTAACCCAGAGATTGTTCGTGAGGATGCAGACCCCACCTCCGATGCTCTTCCCAGAGGCTGCCGTGCGATCTGCTCTCAGGACGGTGAAATTGTCCGATGGAGAGACGCTGTTGTCCGGCGTCGCTGGCTTGAGCCATGTCTCAGTGAAACACATGATGTTAACGTCTCTCATCTCCCGTTGGAATCGGACCCTCGCTCTCAAGTCGTCCATCCTTCCCTCCAACGAACGTGCATTCGCCAGAAAGATGGATGGAATTGCTGGACGGTAAGCAGATCTTTTTAATCTAAGTCTGATACCGCCTCTTCTTCCTCTATGCTTCTTTCTGCCGTTTCCTTTGTTGTCGTTCTCCTGCTTGATTTCTGTTAGCCATTCTGGGCATAAAGTGTCTTCCAACTCCTCTTTGAGTCCGGAGTTTAGGTCCATAAGTGTCTGGCGGTCGTATGACATACCCGCCAGTGATGTTTTAATAAAAAAAGTAGAAAAAACAAACATAATAGCTAAAAATGTGCACAATCGTCGCGGAGCTAAACCAAAGGCGACTGACCGGGGTCGCGCCATAGTACAGCTTACTGAGTCATGTGGATGTGGATGCCATGTGGATGTGGATGCCAGTAATTTGTTCTTTTCATTGTATGAACTAAGCAGTGCAATACAGAGAGGGGGAAAAACAGCGCCAGGGAAAGATGGCCTAGGGTATGAGGTGTTTAAAATATTGGATGGTGTAGTGTTGGAAGAGATACTAGCGCTCATAAATACAGTGTGGGAGGAAGGAGTTATCCCGGTGGAATGGAGGCATGCTGTAGTCATCCCCATCCTTAAACCAGGAAAGGAAGCCACTAAACTAGGATCCTATAGGCCAATTGCACTCACAGCTGTTTTATGTAAAATTATGGAGAGGATGGTGACAGATCGGCTTAAGCTGGAGAAGCAGGGAAGGTTCACACCATTCCAGAGTGGATTTAGGGTAGGGAGGGGTACAATGATCGCTGTGTTGGCTCTTGACCTGGACATAAGAAAAGCTAAGTCTAACAAGGAAGGAGTAGTAGCTGTTTTTCTTGACATAGAAAAAGCATATGACATGCTGTGGAAAGAGGGGTTGGCGCCTAGGGGTCGCTGTCCAATAGGAGAGCGAATATTACTCTGGTTTGTACACAGGTAAAAGGATATTCCGTGTATATATACAAATAATATACAAGGGATATCAAACGATATACAAATATTATACAAGGGATCTCAAGCAATAAATATATATATTCGGTTTAATCTGACCCTTTGTAACACGATGTCTTGCTGGGAGCACATGAGGAGCAGACAGAGATGCTCAGCTAATGGTGTATAGAGCCATGATCCGTTCAGCCTTGGATTATGGGTGCTTGGCATATGGAGCTGCAGCCAAATCCAACCTGGCAAGACTAGATAGGGTACAGGCAAAGGCTTTGAGAGTGTGTAGCGGGGCTTTTTTCTCAACCCCAATCCCAGCCTTGCTGGTGGAGATGGGAGAGACTCCATTAGCATTAAGGAGAAGGAAGCTAGCCTTGCACTATATTGCCAAGCTAAATGGGCATGAACAAGTACACCCAGGCAGGCAGTTGTTGGAGGAGTGCTGGGAGTGGGGAGGAGGGGGTGGGAAAAGTGGGAGTTTTGTTTTTAGGATAAGAGTGGAGGAGGAGCTGGGATTGAGTGGGGTGAGGGGGGCACTGCGGTGGTATGGCCTGCTGTTCCACCATGGCTGCTACCAAAGGTGGAGGTGGACTTTAGTATATCTGAGAGAATGAGGGAGGAGGGTAGAGGAGACCCGGAGGATTTGGTGAGGGAGAGGATGCAGGAGAACTGGGCAGGTCACTTGCAAATATACACAGATGGGTCCATGGAGCCTAACAGTAAAAGGGTGGGGTTCGCAATCCACATTCCCGCTCTGCGGGTCACCCAGAGCAGACGGCTGTCAAATGGGGTGTCAGTTTACATCAGAGGTAGTGGCCTTATTATGGGCAGTAAATTGGGTGGAAGAGGTGAGGCCACAGCAGGTGGTTATCTGCTCGGACTCGATGGCTGCATTGATGGCTCTGCAGGGTGGGAGGTCACGGGTTAGGCCGGATCTCATCTGCGAACTGCTAACTGCACTCTATAGAGCAGAACGGGCAGGAATTGAAGTGGGGTTCATATGGGTTCCAGCCCATATGGGGGTGAAGGGCAACGAGGCTGTGGATTTGGCAGCCAAAGAGGCCCTGAGGAGGTGGATGTAGGCTTAGGCCCTGTCCACACGAGCGCTGGGTTTAATGTAACCGTGATTGTATGTGCGCAGTTGCACTGTTCGCCCAGACATAACCGGGGTTTTGCTACACTGCAACCGCGGTCTTTGAAAACCAGAGTCCAGGGTGAAGTTTTGCGCACATCCCGGTTGCAGTGGGTGCGTGTGGGCATAGCAACCGAGGTTATTTCCAGTGTTTACGGATTACGGCAGAGCTGTCGCAAATTATTTCCCATGTTTACGGCAGACTGTCGCAAACAATAGCAAGTTAGCAACCGAGCGCGGGGTAGAGAGATTAGACTGATGATGTCTGTTGTCGCATTCCTGACCTGACGCTCAGAGTAAACCTGTAGCTGCGGCTACCAACTAAACTCATGTGTTGTCAAGTTATTATTATAAGGAACCCAGTCCCAACTATAACAGTCTGCATCCCCTTAACAATTGTTTGTATTGAGCCGTATTGTATTGTACCCATCTGCACTGTGTTAAATAACGTTTACATCCATTCATTCTACTTGGAGGAGGTTGGGTAGGTGTGGGGGGGCGGGGGGGGGGAGCTGTACATTGGAGGTGGGGGGGCACTGTACACTGTACATTTGGTGCTCAAGTGCAACATCCCTATATACTATATACTCATGTACCATGTTCTACAGTAAGTGGGGAGTGTAAACATTTATAGTTAAAGACAGTAGAGCTTGAGTACTTTTCGATAGGGCTTTGATTCAAACCGGTGCATGAGATGGGGTTCTATATGTAGAACATGGTACAGTAAGTGTAAACAGTGATTCAAACCCCCTCAATGTACAGTGATTCAATAACAGCTGTGGTCAGAGACTAGAGAGATACAGAGATAACAGCTGTGGTCAGAGACTAGAGAGATACAGAGATAACAGCTGTGGTCAGAGACTAGAGAGGTACAGAGATAACAGCTGTGGTCAGAGACTAGAGACCAGAGGTGTGGACTCGAGTCACATGACTTGGACTCGAGTCAGACTCGAGTCACGAATTTGATGACTTTGGACTTGACTTGACCAAATAAAAAAAGACTCTGACTTCGACTTTGACTTGTGACCCAATGACTCGTGACTTCACTTGGACTTGAGCCTATTGACTTGAGAAGACTTGATACATTCCCCCATGCCCAACGATTAAAAATTATGTTATTAAATGTGCCGTGAATTAATACATTTCCAGCGAATACACTTCATTTGCGCAGCCGGCTTCTCGGCTCCAGTGTAACCTGCGGAGATAGTGGGCGTGTTTTGTTTACACCAGTCTAGACTCACTGTCATGGCGGCCCCCAGTAATCAAGTTTTTACATGGATATCCTCACTATTTGTCTTTTGGACCGGTGGTCGTCTGTTTATTAAGATCGAATGGACCATGGGTCAACTTCCAGACATCGGATGATTGTGGATTCGGGTATCGAAACGTTTTTCTAAAGTTTTGAGAGTACGGATTTGTTGCTGAATGTGGACCCGGGAACACGTTGTTTGGGTAAGTCACTTATGATGTTATGGTTAAGGGTATGGAAGATGAACGTATGAGGGTCCGGATAGCTTTTCTTCGAATAATAATATAATTGTCCGAGTTATGAATGCCGGGAGTGTATGTTTGGTAAACCTCTCCAGTTCAACTGTGTGTGCGTATTGGCTTCGGTGATTCGGTACAGGGGTTTAAGGCTTAAACTGGGTTTTGATGATAACTTAATCGATGCAGATTCAATTTTGTGCGTCTGTATGTGTAGTTGTGTACTACTGTCGTGAGTTTGAGTCACATTGGTCTAATTTAAGCCTCCGTTATACGTTCCGTATGACTCGTTTCATATCTGTGTATATCTAATGTGCGCACTGTGCAGTCTGTTTACGTTGGCAACATGAACGATGAATGAACACGGGTCACTAAGGAATTTAACTTGCTTACATAGAAACAATGCAAGATAACGAGACCTTTCATTATACCGTCTTGTTATGACTAAGATATCAAGTATTTACTCCCGAAAAATGTTTATGTATGGTGATAACGGTCGTATATTGTTAACTTAGCTCCTGTACTCTGCCGTCTACTCTAAGCCATCCTAGGTTGTCAAAGTGGGCAGGGGTGAGTGAATGAATGAATGAATGAAAACTTTATTTAACAGATTGCAGAATGGGTACAATACAGTACGGCTCAATACACACAATTGTTAAGGGGATGCAGACCAGAGAAATATGTTTGTCTTGTTTACATCAGGGTCCCCCATTTTCAATTCATATTGACATTTATGACATACACAACATACATGACATTTATGGCATAGGGACATACAGGTATTTAGTACTGATACATTTGTGACATATACGGTATTCAAATATACAGTACTGTTACCCATAGATCCTGACAGAGTATATACATATGATGGGGAGGGGACTGTACATTAGGAGGGGGTGGGTGGGTGGGAGAGAAATATACATACGGTGGTGAGGAGACTGTACATTTGGAGGGGGTGGGTGGGTGGGAGAGAAATATACATACGGTGGGGAGGAGACTGTCTATTAGGAGGGGGTGGGGTGGGTTCTAGGAGTAACCACCCTCGGAAGCCAGCCTCTTTGATGTGGGACCAGAGTTAAGGGCATGGCTACAAGATACGGAGTTGGACCTCTGACGTTACACGAAAGAAGAAGAAGAAGAAGAAGATAGTCATAGTACCCTTGAATGAGTGCTCCTGCCAGAGTCTTCAGGGTATTCTAAGAATCTGGTTCATTGGTTGACTTTTTTTTATTACATTGGATGCCATTTTGTCACAGGAAAGATTTGCCTCTAGGATGGAACCCAGGTATGTAATTTCATCTTTCCTTGTGACAATATTGTCACCCACTGTAACTGAGAAGCTGTTGGCCTTGCTGAGTTTGTTATTTGATCCGAGAGAGAGAGAGAGAGAGAGAGAGAGAGAGAGAGAGAGAGAGAGAGAGAGAGAGAGAGAGAGAGAGAGAAAGAGAGAACTCACACGAATTAGGCCCTACCTAATTCTAATACCTAATAAACTACCTAATATACGAAATGCAGAGATGCCATGTCATTTCAGTACAGATTTTTTATACCCCAAAATTGATAAAGGGTTAAGGTAGACTAACCCTAACCCTCGGAGTACCATCTCGACGTTGGTCGGGTTCAACACCCGCACCGGCACTCTCCCCTGTGGGCATATGTCACCACGTTCGCCACCAATAGGCCGGGAGGCAGGTTGGCACTCGGCGTGTGTTCTATCATCACGGGACGCCGCATCCCCGCTGCCGTCTCGCAGCAGCCGGAGACGACCACTTCGCTGTGCGGGGGAATGACCACCGGCTCCCTGCCGGCCACCTTGACGTACCCCATCTTCCCCGGGGCGATACACTCTCGGGCTTCTTGGGCCATGGCGGCGACCACCCGGCGGATGGCGATGCTCCTAGCGTCGACACGTCTTCGGCTCGCCGGCCGCATCCCCTTGATCCCCTTGAACAGACCATCTACTCCGCCGAGCACGTTCATGCCCAGAAGTCCCGGGATGGCGTCTCCTGTGGCCACTCGGCCTGAGTCGTCTTTTATTACGAATATGCATTTCCCCGGAAATGTCATATCTAGGCACTTCACTTCGGCGTAGAGACAGCCCACCACTGGGATCTCCAACCCGTTGGCGGCAATGAGAGTGATCCAGTTGGAGGGGGTCAACCTCGACCGCGTGAAGTGTCTGCGGAAGTGGCTTTCGGTCATGGTGGTGACTTCGGCGCCGGTGTCGAAGAGGCAACGGGTCTCAACCCCGTCGATCTGGACGTCTGGGGTGAGACATTCCCCTTGCACGTCCTGTGTCTCGGTGTCCCCCGCGGCCGAGTCGGCGACTCCGGTTACGACGGCGTCTACTGTCCTTCGCAGTCCGGGTCGGAACTCCGCTTGTTCCTCCGCGGGCACTCGACTGGCACGGAGATGGGTCCTCATTGCCTGGATCCAGTCCTCTACAGGCAGTTCCCCCCTCTCCTGTTCACCTCCAAATTCGCTGCACTTCCGCTCTCGTTGGACGTACACCACCGGGAGGGGCGCTGGAGGAAGCTGTTGGATCATGGCCTGGGCCAAGGCAAGCGACTCTCGGTGCCTGGCCTGCTCCAGTTGTTCGTGTTGGTGGTCTAGGGCTTCCGCCTGGTCTTGGAGCTGACCCTTTAGGAACTCCACTGCGGCGGCCAAGGTCTGCACCGTCTCGGCTTCCCCTCCTTCCTCTTTGAGTGGGTCCGTCGGGTCGTCTCGTTGCTCCGCCCGGGACAGCCCGGCTCCGCCCTCTGCCTTCGGGGTGCCGCTCTTCGACATCTTAGGTCTCTTGGTCGTCACGTACGAGGGAGTGGAGTAGGATGTGTATCCTGTTCGTGACGCCAAATGTAGCAGGGTGGATTATCCCTGCTTCGTGGGAACTGGGGTGCACAGTCACTAGGTAGTGAGACACAGTAGCACTCTGGCCAGCTGCACCTCCGTCTTTGGGGTCCGGAGCATCAACTGGAGGCTGGCAGTGGGAGTGTATGAGGCCCAGGGTTTACAAACCTGGTCCGGTACTCTGGCCTTCCTCCCTCTCTTGGGCAGTCAGCAGTACTCCCCAACACACCCTCACTCTCCACAATTGTCTCTTTAGTCCCCCCCACACCTAATGACTGAATGGTAACTTGGTTCCCCCCGCAAGCAGTACCCTCCCTCGGTGACAGTAGAGCCCTTAATAGCTGAAAGGGGAAGTTGGGTAGGAAGGGGTTAAGTGTGTTAACGTTACCCACACCAAAAGGGTTAATATTAGGCTCAGGAATTGACACACACACCAAAACTCCCATCTACATTCTTTATATTAATTATTGAAGCACTGTTCAGCTACAAATATTTAATAGCAGTGGTTGGTTCTATGGTTACTTCAGTCTTTAACTCAATATCTGGAAACACTTGTATCATACACCCACACAGTATAGAACCAGGTATTGCTGACCCGAATGTAATAGCCTTCAAGGTGCTGCACTCCTTACCCACGTCTGGGCTAGTACCAATAAGGATGCCTCCTAAGGCTCTACTTATAGGGTAACGTTACATTTACCTCCAAGAGGGAAATGGTTAAGTAGATGGGAATATTATGTCAAGGAACATACACATTATCACGCTCAAAGAAAAGTAAATAAAACAAAAGTGTGGACCCACAATTACCCAAAACAAAAGCCGTATGCTAATGCTGGCCTGTATTGTTCGGGGTACCCCTATGAACTGGTAGTAATAGATCCTGGGCGCCGAAGCCCTAAAGTACTCTACCACAATGGCGGCCGCGCCGCTCTACCACCATCCGGGTGGCAAGATGGTGACGAAGGTCCTCGTCGCAGGGACTAGCAAGCGGGGTTGGAGCAGGGGCAGTGGTGTGCAGAGCGCGTGTTGGGTGCTGGCGACCTCTGCTGGACGGGACGGCTCCCGTGCTGGCTGCTCTCCAGCCGGCGCAGAGTGGTGGTAGAACCGCCGGTGAAGACGGCTGCTGATGGCCGGAGCAGAGTGTTCGCAGGTCCACACCCGTATCTGCACGCAGTCTATACCGGCACTGTAACTAAGTATAACACGAGCAATACTACTGTGATCCTTAGCCGCACGCTACCTATACCGCTTACTGTAACTAGGTATAACACGAGCAATACTATACTAACCCACCGTGGCTCTGGTGGGGCTCTCTGACGGTTCCTTCACGGGCTTCACGCACCTCCTGTTGGGCGTCTCTCCACGACAACAACACGGAGCAGAAGAGGCTGTCCTTCCGCTTCTCCCTTCCATTTATATCCTCGCATCTCTCTCTGTCTGCTACTGCCCCCTGCTGGTCCCGCCTGCCAGTCACACAAGAGCTGGATGGTGGATAGACTCCAGAGTTATATTCCATATTCAAACGGGAGAGAAAGGGCCGCTTGTGTCCTTGTTTGTACGCATCTCAGTGAAACTAGTTAAAATGTCTTGGTGTACAAAAGGGATATAAAACATTAGTTAGCAGTTCTGAATAATATAGCATATTTTCCAGACTGCTACACTCAGTACACTTACTATAAATATACTATACTTCATCTGATCTTTCCAAACGCGCACACACACACACACACACACACACACACACACACACTAAGGCTGAGCCCGAACGTTCGAACGTTCGAACGTTCGTTCGCTAAGCTGACATTCGGACTTTAATTAATGGGTTCGAACGTTCAGTGAAAAAAAATAAAGCAGGCGCAACGACGGTGAGGCGATGTGAAGCGGCGCGTCCCCCGAGTCGCTCGGCTCAACCAGTATGGTCTCTGCCGGGCTGTTGCTGGATACTCAACCAGAGCTCTAGTCTCAACCAATGCAATAGAACAATTTTGATTGAATGACAGGCGATTCTGCCAATTACGTCACACCGCTTGCACCCGCCTCTGCTGTTACCACCAATCGGCAAGCGTTTATTATTTTTTTTACTTCCGGCAATGCCGCCATTGATCTGCTTGAGAGAAGCATTAACGTAGCGTTAGCTCCCCGCCGAGGAAGTAAAAGTCGTAACAACTTTCCATAGGTGAACCAGCCTTTTTCGGCCACGGAGCGCGAGCTTCATGGCGGGAGGTGGTTGCGTTGGAAACAACTCTGGCCGAGGCGGCAGGCGTGTTGGGAGCCCGGCGGGACCCCCGCGCCGGTGTCTCTCTGTCTCTCTGCCGTCCCCCGTTCAGAGGTAGACTGTGGAAGGAGCCGAGGCGCGCGCCTCTCTCCTTCCCGTCGACCAAGAGAGTGAATACCTGTTATTGAACGTGTAACACTAACTATATAACGTTAAAATGCCACAAAACGAATGCATTTGTTTATCTAGCCCCTTACGTGACTGCGGTGTGCAAGGGCTATTGTTTATCATAAGTAGGAACTAGGGATGCCCCGATCGATCGGCCACCGATCGTTATCGGCCGATAATTAGTATAAATATGCGATCGGGGAATTCCGATAATTAGTCATATTCGCCGATCGCGGAAACTGATCAAGTGGATATCTCACTCGCTTGTCTCAGACGCACAGGACCTGCAAACTGCTCCTCCTCCCTAGCCCCGCCCGTACCCGTGTAGAGTTTGTAAACACAGAGGAGGCGGACCTCCTCTGCTGAGTCTAGATAGTGCATTCGACCTGAGCTAACGTTAGCTACCTAGCTATCGTTACTGTTTAAACAAAATTACCCAGTCAACTATTCACTTTTAGTAGGCATTGTCTAACGGTATTTAGCCGGCTAGCTACCGATAGCTCCTGATATCAACAAATGCTCCAGCAAGTCTTGTAGTGCATGTTGATACCTCCGTTAGCTCGCGTTAGCTGACGTTAATTCACTGTTCAAAACGAAATGTCCGATTGAACTAAATAGTTGTGTAACTGAGGGGTACAATTCCCTGACTGTATTACTAGATATGATACTTACTACCACTACCTTTGTACTTAATATTCGGCCACCCAGTACACGGCATAAATATATTATCATGAACACTCTCACGTAGATGAAACGGATCCAACACAAATGTACGAATTAGAAACAGGTCTTTATTGCCTACACAGCGATGGTGTGTAGACTAAGCACTTAATCACTTAATTACATTTATGAATTGAAATAGTATGCACTTTTATGGCAAGGAGTATTCGTCGGTATATCAATAGATAATGTCCAATCTCTGAAGGCGCAGGTGGTAAATATACGACCTGGAATAGTTAAGGAATAACAGCAATGATACTTTAATGATTATAGGCTGGATACACTAGAGGGGGTTAATCCGGTCGCTTGTAAGCCGACAGGAGTAGGAGGGGGGGGGGGGGTAGAATCCAGCTGCCTCGTCCGGCCAAGGGTATCCCAGGAGAACCCACTGTAGTGCCGTTCAATGCGCCGGCGATCCTTGGACCACAGATGAAAGCAGGTGGACTCTTTGTGGGCCGGCTCTCTCCGGTCCACGGGGGAGAGATGTGGAGAGACCTCGTCTTGCAGAGCGTCTCCTCACCTTGTGTCCTCTCCAGGGGGGGGGTTCCAACACACGGTAGTGTCGGGGGTCTTTATCCATAGAATAATCGAAGTATCCAAAGCATAATCCGTGCCTGGGAAGGCGGGCTGTCGTCGGTAGAATAATCCGGTATACAGGTCCACTCGCTCGTCGGCTCTGGGGCTCCTCGGGTGCAGCTTCACATAGGGTCAACCACCCTGGGTAAGCAGCCAGTTCTCTGCCCGAAACGATGGGGTACTGACTACGGTAGTATTCTCACCGCACGAAGCACTATATATTAACAGACTATTATTAGCTTAATAGACTACGTCCAACTCGACGATATAGTGCCAAATATGACTATTCAAATATTAATATACACGATGTCTCAATACCGATGGTAGGCGAACTTGGCCTTACTCCCACACGTGGCATCGCGGGGAGGCTTTACGTCTGTGACTCTATTGGAGGGTAAGAAACTGGACTGAAAAGAAAGTCCTACTTTAGTAGCGCAGTATATATACGCACTATGAACAAATAGTCCCATTAGTGGTGCGGTAGCCAAATTCCTACGCGGAACTAGGACTTGTTCGTACATGTCGAGCGGTACGTTTGAACTGGGTCTGAGGGGTATGGCAGCCTGGCACCAAGGTCTCGACCAATAGTAGAATGGAGACTATTATGGGATGTTCAGTAGGCTAGAATGGATATTCAATGCATATTGTACAAGGAATATACAAGGGATATCAGGGAATATTAGAGAATATACAAATACAATTAAATATATATATATAAATAAATATATATATTCGGTTTAATCTGGCCCTTCACAACAAGTTGTCTTAACGTCATCTAGCCGGCTAGCAGTAGCTACAGATAGCTCCTGATATCAATGTCTTATAACATTGATTGAATGCGTATTCGAGCTGAGGGCTTGCTGAATGTGAAATGACCAAAGCACTTAACGTTACCAATGGGGTCCCGCTGCAGCGCCGGAGAATCCTTTTGCTCGCTATCTGCAAACAGCTCCACTGTCTGTGTGTACAGTGGAGCTGTTTGCAGATAGCGAGCAAAAGGATTCTCCGGCGCTGCAGCGGGACCCCATTGGTAACGTTAAGTGCTTTGGTCATTTCACATTCAGCAAGCCCTCAGCTCGAATACGCATTCAATCAATGTTATAAGACATTGATATCAGGAGCTATCTGTAGCTACTGCTAGCCGGCTAGATGACGTTAAGACAACTATTTAGTTCAATCGGACATTTCGTTTTGAACAGTGAATTAACGTCAGCTAACGCGAGCTAACGGAGGTATCAACATGCACTACAAGACTTGCTGGAGCATTTGTTGATATCAGGAGGAGCTACTAGAGTACACACAGACAGTGGAGCTGTTTGCAGATAGCGAGCATTTTGACTTGTTGCGTGGTGGCGATGTCTCGCAGATAATAGTACAAGTCTAATTATATAATATATATATTTTATAAAAAAAAAAAAAAAAACGTTTTATATAAAATAATTTTTAATTTCTTTTTAATCAAAAACGATCGGTATCGGATCGGTATCGGCCGATATGGCTCACGACGATCGGTGATTGGTATCGGTGGCAAAAAACGTGATCGGGGCATCCCTAGTAGGAACTTTATGCAGTACTCAGTAGCTTGTTTATTTTCTTCTGAGTGCTTTGTTTAATTACATGTTTACATGAACAGCCACCACTGTAAACAACATGTTTTTTCACCAATAGATTATGCAATGCCGCCCTCCGTAGGATCTATAATAATAATACAAAAAAAAAAAATTATATAAAAAAAAAAGGTAATAATCTTTTCGAACGTTCGTTCGATAAACCCTGGCGAACGTTCGAACCCTAAAAACAGGGTTCTGGCTCAGCCTTAACACACACACACACACACACACACACACACACACACACACACACACACACACACACACACACACACACACACACACACACACACACACACACACACACACACACACACACACACACACACACACACACACACACACACACACACACACACACACACACACACACACACACACACACACACACACACACACACACACACACACACACACACACACACACACACACACACACACACACACACACACACACACACACACACAGAAACGGAGAATGCTCCCCCCCTTCCCAGTCCCCACTCTGCTGTTCTCTCTATGGCTACGATTGACAAGCTTACAGTTTTCTAAAGAAAGGCGGAAGGGCCGCCATCTGGTCTGAGGGTTGTAAAGATAAGCACAGTTGGTACACAGAGCTTCAAAGGAAGTCTCAGGTGACTCCGGCAGACACAAATGGCCGGTAGAAGAGCCCCTCCTGGTTTTCAAGGAGAGAGGAATAGCGTTCGAATTAAACATTGGTTTAATATAATAATACACTAATTTAATGATAAATGTACTTGTTAAATAAACTAAATATAAGTAGAAAATAGTATAGATTCCCACATAGAGAATCCACTGTTGTAAAGTCTAAATTAGCCAGTAAAAATAGGTAGAAAATGTGTAATGTAATTAGAAAGTTAATTTAACGTCAAAGATAATGTTATGGAATTAATAAATGCAACAGGATTATCTCAAAACCAAGAGGGACAAAAATACAGTTGAAGATTCTATATTCAACAAAAAAATATAGACTTCTTTATTTCATTGTGCTTATCAAAAACCATCAATAAGGCTAAACTTAGTTTTCGATCAGAAAAAACGATAACATTCACTATCAAATATAGCCATTACTAATTATTAAACTGTTAGTTAGTAAAATTAGACACTGGATAATAAACCGTTAACTAAATGAAATATAACGTATTCCCTTAAAAATATTAAGGACGGCCTCTTAAAAGTAATCAAAACGGCTGCGATATGTTTCAACCAATCAGGATGTAGAGATACTCCCCTCTGACGTAATAATCTAGCGTATTCCAGGAGGAGGAGTCTAAGCTTTAAAATAGCATGCACGATAGATAGAGCACACATGCTTTTTGGAACCACCCCCACCGGAAGAGGACGGCGAACGAGAACAGAGGAACTGCTGGAAGCTGAGAACGAGAAAACAATCTCTTTGTCCCTAGGAGAAGCCAGACTCATCAAACACCAGAAGACCATTCCTTTTAACTGCTTTTGATTAGTCTGAGACAAGTGGTCGGTGGCATAGTACCGTAGCATACTTGGATCATTGCACATATTCCTTTTCCATTGAACCAGATCATCTTTGTTCACTGTTGGACTTGAAATAAAAACGGATCTGAACAGTAGACATTTCTCTCCTCCTCATTGATGCTTTCTCCGCTGCCGTCCTACAAGACCGTGGTGGTCTTTTTATCAGTAAATAGGTTTTAAGGTGAAATTTAGAACACAACGCAGAGTAGGTTAGATAGAGGATTTTAAAGGAAAATCCTTATTACCTTTTACGATAATTGGTGCAGTGACCCTTTCCTGTAACGCTTAATTTTTTTTTCAACAAAGCGAGCACTCGGCTCGTTGAGGAACGGCGCCTGGAATCATCGCAACAACGTCCTACGAATCTACGTAAAATCAGGTAAGTGGGATACGAGGCTGTGATGAATGGGAAAATGCAAAGCGTTCAGTTTGACTGGGGTTGTGGAAAGCCCCGCGATGACCTCATAGCAACTCGCCGAGACGGAGGAGTCCGTCTGAGGTGGAGTAGTTTATGAGGGAGCGGGGATGCGTAACGTACAATATCATATTGTGTAGGATCAATTTAAAGCGAGGATGTCTAGGACGTCACTCGGTAATTGATGGAAGCATACTGCGTTTTGATGGTTGGTATTTGATCATTGCCAAAATCCATCTATAGCGTTTTGGAAAGTATGCTAGGGTACATTCTGAATTACTAGCCAGGATGGGGTTGTCGAGCCACTGGTCGTCTTCTGGAGTTGTATAGGTATGATGAGTTTTCGTGTACTGTACAGTGAGTGGGGTATGAGAGTGTGCGATTGCTGGGATAACGCCAGGCCTCCGCCGACTGGCGCATCTCAAAGCAGCAGAAAGCGGGTGCATAGAATGTTCGGCATAGACGCGGATGGGACTTTCAGGCTCCGATCCAACACTGTACAGATCGCGGGATCAGTTGGTTATGTTGAAAAGCGCCGATATGATAAGTTTGTTACGGGTCGTGGGATATTGAGATGGTGGGAAAATAAGCAAACGAGGGGGCCTTCCGAAGCGTGCACGTAAGCTTTTGAAAATACCAACTAGATTAGCCGAATGCCGGTGTTTCTACGGACAGGGATTTTCTCTAGGGGTATCAGCTGTCCTAAACCATAATCTAGCCGTTATTTAGGTTTGATTAGGGGGATGCGGGGCTTGCCTGTTGAGAGGTTGATTCCATGAGAAGGTTGATTCAAGAAGGCAAGGGTCGGCAAAGATCCCGATAGGGTGTGCTACGCTTGGGCGCTTATTTCACTGTTTTATGCCGCGACAAACGAGTACAGTAAGCTCTTAGCAACAAATCGTTTAATTTAGGCTGTTTAATATGTAAATGTTTATTGCGTGTATTGTAGTACGGACGCTCTTAGCGCGGTAGAAATGTGCACGGCGAAACTATTGGAAAAAGTTATGTAACAAATGGGTGTTTAGGTTGGGAAATACAATGTGCAAAGCACTGGAAATGAATGGATGTTTATAACTAAGATAATGTGTTTCGCTAATTATATATGTTTGATGGATGTCTGTTAGTGGTTAGGAATGGATGCCAAATATGTGTAGGTTATTGTTGTATTATTATGAAATTCTAGTGGCCAACAGCCGCGGGGAAGTATTATAGGAAACGCCGTTTTTTTCGGGGGCCGTTGGAACGCGGCAGACGTTAGCTGCTACGTTAGCCGCGAGGGCGAGCAGGATTAACTATGGACGGGGCCAGTGGCGGTTGGAATGCCCCACGGGCCCTGAGGCGAGATTGACAGCTCTTGACAGCTCGGGCCAGCTCGGGCCCCCCCCCCCCCCCCCCCCGACCAACACCACCAGACCCGGCACCGGGACATCCCTCCCTCCTCCCACGTGTGCGCCTTTTATAGATAATTCATTTGTATCGCAACGGAGTCACGGATCTAGTCGTGCCACGTAGCATTATGTAGACAAAATTCATATAGAATAAACAAGTCTAAAACAAAGACTTTTAAACGAAGTTTAGCCTATTAAATCATTTTATAAGCATTCGTTTATTTGCGGTCTGTGTGAGAACTGAAGCAACCACCATCTGCCTGACAGCGTGGGGACAGAGAGAGGAGAGGAGAGGAGAGGAGAGGAGAGGAGAGGAGAGGAGAGGAGAGGAGAGGAGAGGAGAGGAGAGGAGAGGAGAGGAGAGGAGAGAGGAGAGGAGAGGAGAGGAGAGGAGAGGAGAGGAGAGGAGAAGAGAGGAGAGGAGAGGAGCGGAGAGGGGAGGGCTGGGCTGGGCTGGTGTTCTGCAGATTGTTGCTTCAGTGTTATCACGCAGACCACAAATAAACGAACGCTTATAAAATGATTTAATAGGCTAAACTTCGTTTAAAAGTCTTTGTTTTAGACTTGTTTATTCTATTTGAATTTATTCGACATAATGCTACGTGGCACGACTAGATCCATGACTCCGTTGCGATACAAATAAATTATCTATAAAAGTGCCCTATCTTTTAAATCCATCCACTGCTGTGGCGAGCCTGGGGCGAGCCTTTATCGCTACCGGGAAAACATAGGGGGAACATAGGGGGCCCGGAGAACATAGAACCCTTTTGGAACATGGGAAACATAGGGGGCCCGGGGAACATAGGACCCGGGCCCCGGGGCATGGCGCAATGCAGTCTGTCATCCAGTCCCACGAACGAACGGCAACTCCATTCAGTCCCGGGCCGGGCCCGGGCCCTAGACCCCCCGCGGGCCATAAGGCGGCTGCCTCAGTCGCCTCGCCTATATATCCGCGGCTGGACGGGGCGTCGTGATATCGAGTATATGGTACGGATCAGAAGTGTGATGGGGCCACTGGGATGTGTGGTGTACGATAGAATTTTCGAATTCGGTGGGTTTAAGGTCATTGTTTAATGAAATAAGGAATCAAATGGGGCGGAGATTTTGACCCGGAAGTCGTTCTAAGCTCAGCTAAAACGATGGCGGAAGCTGGCGGCGGGGTCAAGCTAGCAATTGCAATGGCCTGTGTATAATGTAATGTTTTTGTTTTGTTTAAATCTGTGGACTAGCGCTTAAAGGGATTAAAGTTCTGTTGCGGGGTGGAGCTGTGTTGTGCTAACATTGCGGTGTGTTGGGTCACTCGACACAACGGGACAATATGCCATTTGGGGACGTAATTGCGGTGTCGTGGTTGAAGCTAAGCTAATGCTAACTAGCCGCGCTGGCTATCACACAAATAGCTAACGCAGCTAATATGCTAAGCTACCTATGCTAACGACATAGCATAATGGGACTCTCGGTATATCTCGCGAGGTGCTACTAATGCAACTTGGCATGTAAACAAGAAGCGCGACTATCTAGGGTAGGGGCGCCGGGGCGGCCATTTTGAAGGATTTTCTTTTTCATCGTTTTTCGTGTTTTGAATGATGGCGATTGATGGACGAATGTGTGTACAATTCTGGTTATCAATCAATATATATTGTTAGCCCAGTATGATGGTAGTAGGGGGAAAGCGGGAAAGATGAGTGTGTTTTGTATGTGACTGTGGGACCTGTTTTAGACCAATAATGGCCAGCATATGGGGTGGTAAATAGGAGTGGTGTTTGTTTAGGGATGCAGTAGGGGGCGGCAGAGGCCAGGTTAGGTTTCCATTCAGAGCTGCTTTTGGTTTTCATTTGGTCTCACACACAGGGTGTTTTTTTCTGTTATGCTACTGGCATTAGGATTAAGGTTAATTTGATAGTATGGTTAGATTGTTAAGCAGTAGTAGTGATTGATAGTATTGTAAAGTCTGATAGTGGGATGTAGGGAAAGGTGGGGTCCCAGCTTCTCTCTCTCCCTCCCCTCCCCCTCCCCCACTCTCTCTCTCTCTCTCTCTCTCCCCCTCCTTCCCTCTCCCCCTCCCCCTCCTTCCCTCTCCCCCCTCCCCCTCCCCCACTCTCTCTCTCTCCCCCTCCTTCCCTCTCACTCGTCCCTCTTTCTCTCTCTCTTTTTCTCCCTTGTCTGGTGGATGGAGTTGGGATCTAAAGTGGCTTACTGTTAGTAATTCAGTTATAGACTTATGTTTTTGTTTGGTGTTAATGAATGAGGTTTTAGGCTTGGCACTATATGGGTGTGTATTTACTAGAGCTTTTGAGACAACCACCTTCAGGGGGTCTCTTAAATGAAGCGACCGGAATACCACTCTAACTTGCTCGTGTGGACTCCGATTTCTTCTGCACCTCACACCTGCACAAGACCGGTGGTCGACCCAGATGGTGGTTCAGGGAATGGAGCAAGCATTGTTGAGTTGGTAGTATTGCGTTTAGAGTGGTTGGAGCAATGTGTGAGGTAGATTTGGAGGCGCACAGGTGTGCATTAGGGAGTGCGATGGGGTACAGAAATACGCTCACTCTCTTTCTCTCCCTCCCTCTTCCCACTGTAACTTCGCCAGTAGAAATGTGCATCACAGAGTTGTGGTGAGAACTCATCAACTCTTAGGGGCCACGTCGCAGGGCTAGACGGCAGAATTACTCTGGTGCTGGTTTGGTTCACACCCATAATGGCCAGCGTCAGGGCGATGATGTTGTGGCAGCAGGCGGTGGAGCCGTACTCTCTGGCTCTCTCCAGGTCTCCAGCCACCTTCCGGTACCTTGACTTAACGGAGAAGTGAAGCGCTGCTAACCCGAGGCAGCACAGGTTCAGGTGGACGAAGCTGCATATGGACCATATGATGTGGTCCCTGGGTGGTGGCCGGTCGTGTTGAACCAGCGGCACTACGCTTTGGTCGGCATGGCGCTCGTACTTCTTCCCTTGTATTTGGATGGCCTCCGGCTGGTATGGCGGAGGCTCCATGTCAGTGTCTTTGGTGTTGCATTCACACGGTGGTGTGGCTGTGGTCAAGGTGTGCTTTGGGTGGATGTTTAGGACTCTCTGCGCAGATGGACCTGCGGTTGAGAGGTCGCTCTGCTCGGCTGCTCCTGCGGTTGCGGTGATGATGGGGATACAGGAGGTTGTGACGGGGGGCCGAGCAGGGGTGGGCGTCCCGTTGGTGCCGGCATATCAGGAGTACACCCCGGCTACCTTTCTGTGATCGGCGTGGTGGACATTCTGGGTTGGAGGATGGTAAGGCCGGGGTGTGCAAAGGGTATGACATAGGGGACGTGCCTGGGGATGTTATGCATTGGTGGTTCAGTGGTAGGATTCTCGCCTGCCACGGTTGTGTGTATGTGTATGCAGTTTTTCCATAGTGGGGTTGATTCTAGTTCTGGTTTAGGCGGCCATGGTGTGTATTTTTTTTTCCATTTGAACAGGGTACCGGCTCCCAACTCCCCCACTGAGATATCAGGGGGTCGAGGGGTGCAATTGGGAACAGGCTTTAGGCTTTGTGCCATATTATATGTGGGACTTACGGTAGAGGTGTTTGTTGTTATAAATGTGAATCTGAGGTGCTGTGTGGACGCTGGCCGGTTTGGGTGCAGCAGTGGTTGAAGGTTGTGTGCATTTTGAATATCCTTGTGGGGAGCCCAGGGGGTCTCTTTCAGGTCGCTACTGGGAGGGGTGCTTTGGGCTGCGGATGGCAGACCTGTGGGATATCATTGGTCTGCAGGGATTTCAATGGGGGTAGTGTCTGCGCCTGTGGCTTATAAGACAGGTAGTGGGACACTACGCCAAGCGCGAGGTTTCAGTGATATGAGTCACTGAAGATTTATTTTTTTCCTCGTGAGATGATGGCGGGTTAAGTTAACACCTAAAGTTTGGTGTTAAAAGGGGGAATGTATATTAATTATGAGTAATTGTGTGAATAATGTGATGTAAAATGCGATGTATGATAGGAATACATTTTAGGCTTTCTCAGATAGAAATAAATACAGCAACACATAGAAGCGAATGTTAAAATTACATCTACACATAGGCATTAAACTGTCCGTGGAAATTAGATTATTTTATGAGAATAATATGACAAATTCATTAAGGTGAAGAAGACATTTTAAACAACTAAATTACCATATCCAGCACAAATGTTTAGAAATGATAGGCTGTGGAAATAATTCTCATTGTTCAAAGGAGGACCAACCATACCAGAACAGAAGTGGAGATTGATGTAGAATTGTGTTCCTCAGAGATTCGTGTGAAGCGGTTACACGACAAAGAGATTGGAACATCCCGTTTGCCGATTGGACAAAGGACAAAACGCAGCTAAGGCTGTGTCGTTATGATTCAAATAAATTGCACTAACTCTCTCTAATAGATATTAGTATAGAGATGCGAAACATTTCCATGCTTAAGATAAATAATGGAATGAAAAGCGAATATCACTGATATTTAAGTGTTTTTTCTTTCTTTCTCCACAGTTGCTCGGGGCGGACTGAGACAGTGCTGACGATTCCAACTCCAACTGGGGAAAAATGTACTATTAAAGTCTGAGTATAGTATAATAAGCGACTTATCGATTCCTGTCTGCACCAGTAAAAATCTGACAGTATGAGTGAGTTTTAACTCAAGTTTGTAAAAATAGTTTTAAACACAGAGAAACTTGTTTTTTCAAACGGTAATAGAATGAGTGAGTGAGAGTGAGGGTGAATGTTAAATATAGAAGCAAATTCACCAACTTTGTTAGGAGCAAATAGAAGCACATAGGAGAACAAAAACGAGTGTTGACAATTAGTTTATTTCAATAACCCGTAGTATAACAAATAGAAGCAATATAGAAATGGCCAACAATAGTCAGGCCAATAGTGGGGAAATGCCAATAACCTCTGCAGACACTTCACTGACCGAATTGAGCAGTGACATTAACCTGATTGATTTGAATATGACTGATTCCCCTCATGTGACGAGCGGGTCAGAAGGACTTGGAATGTTAAATTTGCCTCCAACTCCTGCGCAAGAACAGCAACAAAATCCGAGGGGATTACCCTGGCAGCCACGGGGACAAAGTGGAAACAGAAGAAGCGGAGCGAATGGATCCAGGCCTCAGCCAGGGTCAATAGAGTGCTGTCCGTGCGGAAATTCCGGACATATGTCTAGGGACTGTGACCAAGAATATCAACCCAGAGGAGGAGAGTATCGTCCTCAAGCCAGAGGAGGCGGTCCTCGATGGAAGAACAGAAGAAGAACCGGATACGGGAAAAACCAGGGTCGGTATCAAGAACAGTGTCCACAGCCCACAAAATGGTAGTTAAACAGGGAAAAATGGAACATTTAATATTAGAAAGAGTAATGACATGATACTGCTTCAGCTAGTGATCAGTAGGAATTATCCATGCTTGATCAATAATTGGATTGGTCAAAGGGTGGACTGCAGACTTTAAAAAAAAAAAAAAAAAAACTAAGGCATGTGAAAATGTACCAGTATTTTATTTCTTTTTAATTCTTTTCTTTCTCTTTCTTAGTGTTTACGGGGGTATTTATGCCTCAGATGATAGGTTGTTTCTGTTTGATGGGGGTGTTGCTAGGACACTCACATTTTTAGTTTATTATTTTCATTTGTTGTTTTGGCGTTTTTTTGTTTTTGTTTCTTTTCTCTAATTTTTCTTAGGACCTGACAGGCTGGGAGTGATCTCACACCGGTCGGGGTAGGAGGATGGTGACGACACAGCGGGACTGGTAGGAATGTCTATAGTGGACTGGGAACAAGATGAATGGACTAGAGCTGGTTAATGGTTTTGTTCTCCGCTCATTAAGAATCCAGATTTAGAATCTGGGAGGTTGTGTTGCAGTTTGTGGTGAGTGTTGGAAAAACATGGTTCTCTGTATGTGCATAAGCTCTGTAGATTTTGGTCGCCATTGGCCGAATAGTTTTTGTGTAAGGTGTGGACATTGATAATTGGCTTATGGGGGACTCTGTGATGGCTTGTTAGAGGCTGGCAGAGTGTGTGGAAGAGTGTGTGTTTAAAGGCGACTGTGGTTTGTTGCTGTGCGTGTAGGATCTGTTGGAGGATGGGTCTGGTCAGAGCTGGCTGTCCGAGCCGAGGAAACTGTCCAGAAACAGAGGTATGATTGTGAAATAATGATATTCCACACTCAAAGGGTGGTGGGGTATCTGTGTTGAACTTAAGACATTGGTCTAGTAATAGAGTACAGCACAAAGTAATGAGAGCCATGTGAATTTTTTGAATATTAACGATAAGGAGCCATGAAATATATTGATAACTAATTTGGAGAAAAATGTATTGTCAATGCAGAACAGTAGAGATGTATCTGAGCGAAAATGTGATATTCCAATCAAATTGTCTGGTGTACATAACAAATCCAAAAAGCAATAACAGGACAGAGGGAAAATGATTTTCCTTCTGTGGAGACTGGAGCAGTACCAAGACTGCCCAGAACCGGAAGGAGCAGTGATTAGCACAAGTCCAGAAGAATGTCCTCGACCACAACGAGTTATCAAGGAACCTCAGGAGGTTTGATGAGGAATAAAAAGCGAGTGGAAAGCTAATGCTAATTGGGATCTCAATGATCCATAGGAGGGAGAAAATTGCATATATTTCTTGATTTTTATGCTCCCTCTTTTCTTAGAAATGTTTAATCTTTTTGTGCGATGCAATAATTATTTTTCTTTCAGAGTCAGACACACAAATAGACATGTTTGGTTAATTACACAATAAGTATAGTACAATAAACAAAAAAGCTGATGAATGAAAACTTTATTTAACAGATTGCAGAATGGGTACAATACAGTACGGCTCAATACATACAATTGTTAAGGGGATGCAGACCTGATAAAGACGTTTGTCTTGTTTCCATCAGGGTCCCCCATTTTCAATTCATATAGAAATATATAAATGATAAATGGGACGATGTTCTCTTTGTATAGAGAAACGGACCTAGACTGGATGTCAACTTTTAATAACTGATACATGTGTGTGAAAGTGAATAACGAGGGTGGGGGGATGAATGGTGATTTGGTACTGTACAGAAATGAACTGTTTTTTAGAAATTCTTTAAATATTTTGGTTTTTTAGGTGATTTTGCTAAGGGTTATGGTATCTGTACGGTGTACGACCAGTTTGATTGAGAAGTTAATAACAGGCATATGGGGATGTAGAAATCCCCAACGGGGGACTGTGGTATCATTCTCTGCTCAAACTATTATAAAAAATGGGTATATTTGTTGAGTCTTGAGTCCCAAAACAGGTCGACAAGCTACTGGGAGTTTGAACTTGGTATGATCGATACACAACACGTAGTCTAGTCTCATATTAGTAAAATCCCTAAAAAAGAGATCAGTATACATAGGCTTTTAAAATAGCCCAAAAGTAAGATAATCTGCTAACTTCTCTCTCTGTCTCTGAAGTAGTCAATAATAGCTGGTCTGTCTTCACAGAAGCCAGGCCTGGAGGTAGAGTGAATTAGCATTACAATTATAAAGTAAAATACAACTGCTCCTTTTCCCGACGGGGGAACGGGTGAGACAATAGAGAGTTGAGTTGCTAGCAGGCCAGCTTTAACAGTAGAACAAGGGGCTGTGTTTACTAAAGCAAAACACTGAATAGGGCTGTCAAACAGACGCCCGTTTATTACAATTGACAAGCTTACAGTTTTCTTAACAAAGGCGGAAGGGCCGCCATCTGGTCTGAGGGTTGTAAAGATAAGCACAGTTGGTACACAGAGCTTCAAAGGAAGTCTCAGGTGACTCCGGCAGACACAAATGGCCGGTAGAAGAGCCCCTCCTGGTTTTCAAGGAGAGAGGAATAGCGTTCGAATTAAACATTGGTTTAATATAATAATACGCCGCGCGGCACACAGGAGAGTGAAAGAAAGAAAAAAAGGAAGAGAGAGGGAGGAAGGGAGGCCCCCCCCCCCCCACAAGCACACCCGACAGGGAGAGAGGGGGCCTTATCAATAACGGCCTGTCTTTTCTCTCTCTCTCTCTCTCTCTCTCTCTCTGTGCGCATGCGTGTGTATGGTGGAGCGTGTTTGAGCGAGGTGAGGAGCGTCTGCGTGTGAGTGAAACTCTAACCTTTTCTCTAACTTGTTGTGTTTAATATTATGAATTAGACTGTTGCTTATTTATTGTGTGCTTTTACGAGAGTGTTGGCTTTAGTTGTTTCGGTTGAGTTTAGCCGTAGTATAGAGTGACAATTGTTTGGTGAGTGCTGCGTCGTGCCTTTACACAGGCATGGCGGAGCAGGGAGGAGCACCCTCCGGTTTGGATAAACGTACACGCAAACACGGCTTGCGACTCTCTCCAGACCACGGTGTGTCAGTGGAAGAGTGTTGTTTGGCTATCGGCGCAGTCGTGGGATATGCAAGTGTTAAGTCAGCTTCTAGGATGAATAGAGCAGTTGTCATTTTTCTTGATTCTACCGTTAAAGTGAATCAGATGGTGGAAAGTGGAGTGGTGATTCGGGAGACGCTTACTACAGTGTTTCCACTCGTCACCCCCCCGAACCCAGCCAAACGTGTTATAATTTCGAATGTCCCTCCGTTTTTGAAAAATTAACTTTTGGAGAAAGAGCTGTCAAGACCTGGGCAGTTAGTTTCACCGATTACAATGTTCTCTCTCGGGGGTAGCTCTCGACACATTAAACATGTCGTGTCTTTTAGGAGACAAGTGCATATGATTCTGAAGAAGAAAGATGAGGAACTGAGTTTAGTTTTCAAATTTAGGCTGGACGATTTTGACTACGACATTCATGTGAGCTCAGGCAGAATGAAGTGCTTTGGATGCAGGGAAGAGGGTCATTTAATTCGTGCGTGCCCAGCGAAAATGGGTGAACAGCCGACTGCTGGCGCTGAGACTACAAAGACAGCAGATAGCAGTCAGACAGCAGCAAATAAGCCTTCGGCAGCTACCCGCACTGCAGCGAGTAAACCTACTGTTACACGCACAGCAGCGAAAACAAGTGTGAGTGAGAGGCCAGTTGCAATTATTGCAAAAGCGCAGGTACACAGTGGAGAGAGCGGGGGAAATGTTGTGCAGGCGCAAAGCATCAGCACTATTCAGGGGAATCTGCTAATTGATTTGAACAGTGATATTCAGGTCGAAGTGAGAGAGGATTTGGAGAGTACAGCAACCAGGATAGCGGAGTCTGTACTGGTTGAGGAAGATGAGACAGAGATGGAGTTTTCAAAAGTTGTACGAAAGAGGAAAAGCAGGGCTACTTCGAGGGTTACTGGCGGGCAGGACGCGAAGGCAGCTAGGAAGGAGCAGAGCCCCGCCCCCTCTCAAACGAGGCAAGGCCCAGGAAATAAAGGACAGGCCGCACAGTCACAGAACAGTAGTAGCAGCAGTGAGGAAGAGGAGGATGAGCTCTTGAGTGATTTATCACAGCCTGAGTTCTCTTTCGAACAGATAAAAACATTTTTGAAAAATACAAAAGGTAAATCTATTAAATTAGAGGAATTTTTCCCTGATTTAAGGAAGTTTCACGATTCTGTCACAATACACATGAGGAGTGGGGAGGACGCAGGGCAACCTTTTTTCTCTCACTATTGAAGATATAATGTTTGTTTGCAAGGTTTGCTGGAGCCACTTCATCCAGAACGGCACACCCCGGTCAGAGAGCGGACGCAGACACAGAGAACAGTCCTTTCGTATTTTATTAAGGATTCTGTTGTTGAGTAATATCTCAAGAGTGCTTTCCATCCAGGTCGTAGAGGCTGGATGGAGCAATCAAAGATTGAGTGAGTGGTATTCTGCAACATATAAGCAGAACACACAATAATTAACAGAGGTACATACTTATTAATCATAACCTGAACACACAGCAAAAGATGCTATCTAGCATATTAGCATTGGCCGCATGGACCAAACATAATGCACACAACTGAAAAGATGCTATCTAGCATATTAGCATCGGCCGCATGGACCAAACAAAACAAGTAATCGGCAGAATGCACACAACTGAAAAGATGCTATCTAGCATATTAGCATTGGCCGCATGGACCAAACATAATGCACACAACTGAAAAGATGCTATCTAGCATATTAGCATCGGCCGCATGGACCAAACATAACAAGTAAATGGCAGAATGCAATGGCATCCAGAACACACAACTGAAGAGATGCTATAGCATTATTGGCATTAGCAAAGCTCAATTAGCAGCATGAATTAACACAACGTAGCAAACCAAATCATAGTCACACATGCATGTCACAGCATCTCAACACATAAGGCAAACTACATATGACATGTATCTATCATTACCATAGGCACTATATTTGTAGGCTATGGGTGACTTACTTAGTTCATGAACGCACTCTCTCACTGGGAAAGCAGACAGCAATGGAACACATGGGCGGCAAGATGGCCGCTGTATTTAAACCCATTAGGACCCCTGGGCTGTCCAGAGAGATGCCAGACTATAAATAATAGGACCCCTGGGCCATCAAAGAAGTGCCTGACTGGAAATAACAATACACAGCATAACAAATAATGGGGAATTTACAACAGCCGCCCCAAGAATAGCATAGCTATTATGTAAACAGTCAAATTCCCTAAGTGGCTACCGAGGTCTCTGATTGTCGCCATCATTTGCCACAGTCGGGTCGGGAGCGTAGGACACTTGTGGCAGGGAGGCGTCCCGCCGCCCCATCAGCAACCTGTTTGGTGTCACATAATGGCGGCTTAAGGGGCTGCAACCGGGCAGGAGGTAAGTCTGCCACCATTGGAACCACCGGCTCCCACCTCCACTTCCTACATCCTGTGCAGGTCCTCTGATGATGCTTGATGGCCCGTCTTCCCCACAGGACCCAGTACTGGTGCCTGATCTCTGCGAAGACCCTATCGGGCCCTGGGTGGAGTAGGCGGGCATCTACATCCTTGATGAGTTTCGTCACTGCATGGCCAGGATCGAGAACTATGGGGTGGATGTCAGTAGAACAGGAGGTGTCCAGGTGACAAGAGCGTCCACCAATTTGGAGAAGACCCATTGTATGATCCATCTCTGGTGAGAGCATACTGAGCTTACTACTGGGCAGTACTGGGTTTCCAGCTCTGAGACACTTAAATCCCTCTGGGAAGCAGTCCGCCTGGCTGGTCTTCAGCAGGAAGACTTCGGTGTCATGCAGGTTAGGTTGAGGTAAGGAGGAGTCGGCCGCCGCCCCGTGATGGGTGAACCATGACTCGTCACACTCATTTACCGCTTCTTCACCCAGCTTGGCAACACATCCTCCATCGAGCTTTTTGATCTCTGCTCCAGTGATTTGAGCCTTAGCTGGATCTCCTACCAGTCTTTGCTCTGTGCTACGGGGCATTGGCATGACTGCTTTGGCAGTGGCTTTCAGTGGTGGCGCATCCTTTGCGCGGAGCAGAGGCGTGGTGTATCGGAGTGTGTCACCAACCTTCACCCTCTCAGTGCGTGCTTCCAGGATGCCCACAGCCTCGTGGTCCAGAAGGGACCTTACTGCTAGCTTTTCACTTCTAAATGGAAGCACATCAAGCTGCCAGAGACGTTCAACGTGTTGATAGAGGTCGTCCGGTGCAGACTTGAGAGAGGTAAAGTAGCATGAAGTAGCCTGTGACGCAAGACCATCTGGGCCTTGGAGTGCCCAGCCGAGCGCTGTGTGGACTGCTGCGGGTCCACCTTTGGGGCCGAATCTGATGGGTTCTTGGGATGTGATCAGATGGGTGCAGTCTGCACCAATTAGCAGTAGTGGATGCACTTGACTGAAGTCCTGCAATGGGAGCCCCCTCAGGTGGCGATAGCGTTTCTGAAGTGCAGTCACAGGGTAAGACTGCTCTGACAGGGCTAATCGACCTGCTGTGAAGGCGCCCTTCACCAGGTGCTGTTCAGAAGGATGAGTCAGGGAGGCCACATGGAAATCTACAGACTTGCCAGTGAGGCGAGCCACGTCCTGGCGAATCGTCCGCAGTGCGAGGGACTCCGCTTCGCCTTTAAGGTCCAGGTGTCGAGCTGCAGCTGGCAGTATTATCGTGCGTTCAGCTCCATCGTCTATGATCGCATAAGTGTGCAGTGACTTGCTCCCGTTAGTAATGACGATTGGTACCACCTTAAGGTACACCTTTCCTCCTTGTTTGGAGTTGGAGAGCGAGGCACCATCCTTTGGTGTGATGAGGTAGGCACGGGGACCCGGCTTGGCGATGGCGTGGAGAACTCTGAGGTGGACCTCCTGGCACTCACTGCATGGTTTCCTCAAGGTGCAGGCATCTTGCTCATGGCTGGTACGACCGCAATTACGACAACGTTTGCCATTTGCTATCCACTTCTCAACCTTTCCCGGCGAGCATTGGACAATGTCTGGACACTGCGATAGGTAGTGCTCGGCACTCCTACAGAAGAGACACATCCTCTTGAACTTCTGCTTCTTGGCTTCTGATTGAGATGTCTCAACAGGCTGGTGGCTGTCTTGTTTAGGCTTGGCGGAGCCATAATAAACCGAGAAAGGCTGGTTGCAAGATCTGGGTGGGGGAACTTGCTCGTCTCTGTTAGAGAACTGTGTCCCTTCCATCCGATGGCGCTGTGCCATTCTCTCTGACAGTCTTTGAGCTTCAGCCTTTACCCTGAGCCAGTCGGCGAGGTCTCGAAGGTTGTACGGGTTTAGGCTAGTCGTGTTGAGGCGACCTTGAGCCAGTAGGTGCTCCACAAAGCCGTCCCTCACTTGCTTAGGGAGCTTACTAAGGAGCCGGTCCACATGGCCGGTCGACATGACTTCCATCCAGTTAGGTCCTTCCAGCGATGTCAGCATTCCCACTAGCAAGTCGATGCTAAGGGCGAAGCTCTGGAAGGCTTTGGTATCTCCTGCTTTGAGATCAGGAGCGTTCAGTATTGCGGCAATCTCGCTTTGTGCAAGCTGATGTGGCTGTCCATATTGCCGCTGCAAGGCCTGCATGGCGGCGGTGTAGGGTTGCACATAATGCCTGCAGGACTGGGCTATCAGCTTAGCCTCATCTAGAACCAGCTGCTCCATAAGTACACGGTACTTGTAGTGCTCAGAAAGTTCAGTGTGGGCATCGAGTAGGTGGTCCAGCGTCATCTTAAGGTCCGTGAACTCTCTCTCGCTGTCATGGACCAGGTTAGGCAGTTTAGGTACAGGGACTGGCTGCCTGGGAGGCTGGAGAGCGTATGGATCCTGTAGTGCTGTGTACTGGGCCTGACGGACATACTGGACCGGTGGAACTGCTACATGATAATAGGGTGCTGGACCGGGTGTTGGATGCACGAGCTGATAGGCTGGCTGAGTCGATGCAGCAGGCTGAGGCTGATACACTGGTTGTGGATGGTGGCTCAGTTGGTGCGGCAATGGTTGATACATATGCTGAGCAGGGATGGCTTGTGGAGGCTGACATGCTGGTTGTTGATGGCTCTGCTGGTATAGCAGTGCTTGATGCAATTGCTGAGTAGTGTTGATTGGTGGAGGCAGATATGATGATTGTTGATGTGCACCTGCTGTATGTTGGCCCACTGGCTGGAGAGCAGCTGCAGTGGGTAACCATCGTGCAGGGTAGAGTGCTGTTGCAGTCTGAGGTTGATAATTAGGCTGTGCAGGCGTAGCTGTAGTATATTGATGCACTTGATATGCAGATCTCATTGGCGTAAGCTCATACCGGGTCTGTGCGGCCGCTGGTGTGCTGCCATGCCTGCTCCTCACCATTGATGACACAGGCTGGTTTGACCGGTAGGTAGGCTGGTAACTTGGTACCGTTGGCATTTGCTGGCCCACGTGACCCACTGCTTGCATCACCTGGAAGTCAGACTGTGACATGACCAGACTCATCGCGGTGGGGGCTGGGGGCCTCGGAGCTGCCCCGAACAGCGGTGCGGAGGTTACTGTCGGCGGTAGAGACTGAGTCGACATGTAGGCTTGCTGCCTTTGGCCCGGTGTACAGGTTGTGGCTTGAGACTGTAACGTTGCAGTTGTTGGGCACAGCAGCGGTATTAGTGGCAGCGAGCTCGACCATGGTGAGCGGTTGGGTGGGACGCTCAGACTATGATGTGACAATGGTGGTGGAAGGCGTAGGGGCATGGTAGAGCAAGGTCCTCTTGCGTCAGAGGTGCCACCTGTTAGGCTCTGACTGTGGTGGCTCTGCTCTGATGGGGATGGCGATGTGAGCCCCACACACACTTCCCGCTGGTCAGGCCGGGTGTTAGCATACGGTGATAGGTCGACTGCTCCCGGCAATGAGAGGCAGGGAGGGGGCCCGAGCGCAGTGTGGAGCTGGTCACCTGTAGCTGCAAACTCGGTCTGCAGGCTGAGTGACCGCAGCTGCTGTGCGGTGGCACCTTCGCTGTCATCTGGTAGAGGCGGTGCAGTATTAGGCATGAGGGACTGTGGTAAGCTAACCAGATAGCCTTGCAGGTGTGCTGGAAGCTGTCGCAGCCTTCCTCCTCGTCTTCCATTTTCGTCTGCTGCTGTTCTCTGTGTGTCCATGGCGCCGTCGTGGGTGAAGTTCTCCGGCTCGAAGGACCAATATTGAAGATATAATGTTTGTTTGCAAGGTTTGCTGGAGCCACTTCATCCAGAACGGCACACCCCGGTCAGAGAGCGGACGCAGACACAGAGAACAGTCCTTTCGTATTTTATTAAGGATTCTGTTGTTGAGTAATATCTCAAGAGTGCTTTCCATCCAGGTCGTAGGGCTGGATGGAGCAATCAAAGATTGAGTGAGTGGTATTCTGCAACATATAAGCAGAACACACAATAATTAACAGAGGTACATACTTATTAATCATAACCTGAACACACAGCAAAAGATGCTATCTAGCATATTAGCATTGGCCGCATGGACCAAACATAATGCACACAACTGAAAAGATGCTATAGCATTATTGGCATTAGCATAGCTCAATTAGCAGCATGAATTAACACAACGTAGCAAACCAAATCATAGTCACACATGCATGTCACAGCATCTCAACACATAAGGCAGGCTACATATGACATGTATCTATCATTACCATAGGCACTATATTTGTAGGCTATGGGTGACTTACTTAGTTCATGAACGCACTCTCTCACTGGGAAAGCAGACAGCAATGGAACACATGGGCGGCAAGATGGCCGCTGTATTTAAACCCATTAGGACCCCTGGGCTGTCCAGAGAGATGCCAGACTATAAATAATAGGACCCCTGGGCCATCAAAGAAGTGCCTGACTGGAAATAACAATACACAGCATAACAAATAATGGGGAATTTACAACACTCACCAAGAGGGATTCTGCTTGAAGAAAATATTATCAAAAGTCAGAGCAAAAATCAATGAGGAGGCTGTTGGTCCTGATGGTATATAGGCCTAATGTGTTTTTTTGCTATTGTTTGGTTGCTGCTGTGCTGTATACTAAACATGTGTGACTTTAAACTGGGGTCTTTAAACGTTAATGGTAGGGATGCCCCGATCGATCGGCCACCGATCGTTATCGGCCGATAATCAGTATAAATATGCGATCGGGGAATTCCGATAATTAGTCATATTCGCCGATCGCGGAAACTGATCAAGTGGATATCTCACTCGCTTGTCTCAGACGCACAGGACCTGCAAACTGCTCCTCCTCCCTAGCCCCGCCCGTACCCGTGTAGAGTTTGTAAACACCGCCTCCTCTGCTGAGTCTAGATAGTGCATTCGACCTGAGCTAACGTTAGCTACCTAGCTATCGTTACTGTTTAAACAAAATTACCCAGTCAACTATTCACTTTTAGTAGGCATTGTCTAACGGTATTTAGCCGGCTAGCTACTGATAGCTCCGGATATCAACAAATGCCCCAGGAAGTCTAGTAGTCCATGTTGATATCTCCGTTAGCTTGCGTTAGCTTGCGTTAGCTTGCGTTAGCTGACGTTAGTTCACAGTTCAAAACGAAATGTCCGATTGAACTAAATAGTTGTCTTAACGTCATCTAGCCGGCTAGCAGTAGCTACAGATAGCTCCTGATATCAATGTCTTATAACATTGATTGAATGCGTATTCGAGCTGAGGGCTTGCTGAATGTGAAATGACCAAAGCATAACGTTACCAATAGGGTCCCGCTGCAGCGCCGGAGAATCCTTTTTGGAGCTGGAGGCTACTAGAGTACACACAGACAGTGGAGCTGTTTGCAGATAGCGAGCATTTTGACTTGTTGCGTGGTGGCGATGTCTCGCAGATAATACAAGTACAAGTCTAATTATATAATATATATATTTTATTAAAAAAAAAACTTTTTATATAAAATAATTTTTAATTTCTTTTTAATCAAAAACGATCGGTATCGGATCGGTATCGGCCGATATGGCTCACGACGATCGGTGATTGGTATCGGTGGCAAAAAACGTGATCGGGGCATGCCTAGTTAATGGTGCTAGAGAAGATGGTAAAAGAGCTTCCCTGTACAGCCTGATCAGGGGCAAGAAGCTAAATGTTACTTTTCTTCAGGAAACTCACAGCACGGTTGAAAATGAATCTGACTGGAAGAGGGAGTGGGGGGGGGGGGAGCTTTCTTCAGTCATAAGAGTAGTAGTAGTGGGGGAGTTGGCATTCTTTTTTCTACCTGCTTCATGTGTTATTGATGAGATCATTCCAGGCAGGTCCTGCTTCATGTGTTATTGATGAGATCATTCCAGGCAGGTTGCTTAAACTCTGTGCTGTATTTGAAAATGTAAAGATGTGTTTTGTAAATGTATACGCTCCAACGGTGGGGTTGGAAAGGTTATTGTTTTTGGATAAATAAAAAAATACTCTTAGTGCTTGTAGTAGTGAGGAGTATCTGTTTGTGGGTGGTGATTTTAACTGCACTGAAGATCCCGTGTTAGACAGGAATCATCAGGAGCCGCATCCGGCTTCTAAAGCCTGTCTTATACGACTGGTTGAAACCATTGAACTGTGTGATATTTGGAGATATCTCCACATTAATCAGCGGCAGTATACCTGGGCTCATTCCAGGGATAATTATTTATCGTTAGCCAGGCTTGATCGTTTGTATTGTTTTGAACATCACATGAGTGTGGTCACAAGCTGTTCCATAAGTCCAGTGGGTTTATCTGACCACTCCCTTGTCCAGTGTTCCATTTTTATAAAGAATGTAAAGTGTAAAAGTGCATATTGGCACTTTAATGTCTCTCTGTTGTCTGACAATGGTTTTAAGGATGCTTTTAGTTCTTTTTGGGCTGACTATAGGCAAACTAAACGTGACTTTAGTTCACTGCAACAGTGGTGGGATGTAGGTCAAATACATATAAAACAGCTTTGCCTACAGTACACTCTCAATGTTACAAGAGACATGGCCAGATCTATGAGAGCTCTGGAGAGAGAAGTGATGGAGATGCAGGAGTTGGCAGGCTCCACTGGAGAAAGAGAACATATTGAAGTTTTCAAAAGGAAAAAATCAGCTCTGTCTGACCTGCTGGGTATCTCTGCTAGGGGCGCTCTGGTTAGATCCCGTTTTCAAAACGTGGTCCAGATGGATGTTCCGTCTCACTTTTTCTTTGGTTTGGAGAGCAAGAATGGCCAAAAGAGGCTGCTACACTCTCTGAGGTCAGACACTGGGCAGATGCTGCATGAGACAGCCGACCTCCGTCAGTGTGCGGTTGGTTTCTACAAAGAGCTCTATAGAACTGAGTACCAAGAAGAGCCGGAGGTGGCACAGTCCTTCTTTGAGGGCCTCCCTAGAGTCTCAGCTGAGGACGGCGCAGAGCTGGAAGCACAGCTGTCAGGCCAAGAGCTGCTAGAGGCTTTGCAGAGCATGCAGAGTGGGAAGGCGCCTGGGATAGACGGTCTCCCGGTTGATTTTTACAAGTCTCTCTGGTCTGTGATTGGTGAGGATCTTTTGAGTGTCCTCAGTGATAGTCTGAGAAAGTGGAGGCTGCCTCTGAGCTGTAGGAGAGCGGTCATCACTCTCCTGCCCAAGAAGGGAGACTTACAGAACATCAGGAACTGGCGTCCAGTGTTTTTACTCTGCTCAGATTATAAAGTGCTCTCAAAGGTACTGGCAATGAGACTGAGGAAGGTGATGGAGCAGGTCATCCATGTGGACCAAACCTACTGTGTGCCCAGCAGGTTGATATCTGACAACATTATGTTGATTCGAGACATTTTGGACCTCCCTGGTGTTTTGGGTTGTGAACTTGGTCTGATTTCTCTAGATCAAGAAAAGGCTTTTGACCGAGTTGAACATCAGTACCTGTGGAAAGCAATGCAGGCTTTTGGTTTCAGCTCTGGGCTTATAGCTATGATCCAGGTCTTGTACAGAGACATTGAGAGTGTACTTAAGATTAACGGTGGTTTAAGTGCGCCTTTTGAGGTTCAGAGGGGAGTCCGACAGGGCTGTTCTTTATCAGGAATGTTGTACTGTCTGGCCATAGAGCCGCTGTTACACAGATTAAGGACTCATTTGTCGGGTTTTTCTTTTCCGGGTTGTGACATAAAATTCAAACTGTCTGCATATGCTGATGATGTCATGATTATGGTAAAGTCCCAGCACGACATTAACATTGTACAATCAAATGTGAGGGCTTTTGGTACTCTCTCCTCTGCTAGGGTGAATTGGCAGAAGAGTGAGGCCTTAGCAGTGGGTAAAGGGCCAATTGATGGACTTGTGTTACCTGGAGGCCTGACTTGGAAGAGGGGAGGCCTAATGTATTTGGGGATTTATCTTGTGGATGAGATATTTTCTTCCAAGAATTGGGACGGTGTGGTAGAGCAAGTGGAGGGGCGGCTGAAGCGATGGAAATGGATTCTTCCAAAACTGTCGCTGAAAGGTCGGGTCCTTATTATCAACAATCTTGTGTCCTCCATGCTGTGGCATCGGCTAGCGTGTACGGACCCGCCGCTGAACCTACTGTCTAAGGTGCAGGGGTTGATGGTGGACTTCTTCTGGGACCGGTTGCACTGGGTCCTGCAGAGTGTCCTTTTCCTGCCCAAGGAGGAAGGGGGACAGGGGCTTGTCAACTTGGCAAGTAGGGGAGCTGCGTTCAGGCTCCGTTTCATTCAGAGACTCCTGACAGGACCGGCTGATCTGGTCTGGAGACCTGTGGCCCGAGCCATACTGGAGCGGTGTGGTGGGCTAAGTCTGGCTGAGCCAATGTTCCTCATGGATTTAAAGGGATGTACAATGAAAAACCTGCCTCGTTTCTACAAGGGACTGTTAACAGTGTGGGGCTTGTTTACGAAAGAGAGACTGAAGGACGGTGGCTCTTTGTACTGGCTTCTGAGGGAGCCGGTGGTTCATGGGACTCGTTTTCAGGGTGGGGCCGAGCCAGCACTGAGGCAAAAGCTGTGTGAGGCGAAGATGTTCACGCTGGGCAATGTGCTGGAGGTGTGCGGTCCCCTTTTTGATAATGCTGCCGGTCTGGCCTCACAGCTGGGCACAAGGTCTGTCAGGGTGATGGGCCGCCTATTGGGAGGCTGGAAACAGCAGCTGACTGATAATGAACTGGAAATGTGTGTTGATTATTGTAATGGTCAGTTATTGCCTGCTGTAAATGATTCTTTTCCTGAGGTGAAACTTATCCCTATTTTTAAATGTGATGGTTGTCTGTTAGAGTGAATGAATGAATGAATGAAAACTTTATTAACAGATTGCAGAATGGGTACAGTGCAGTACAGCTCAATACATACAATTGTTAAGGGGATGCAGACCTTTCGTCTTGTTTACACCAGGGTCCCCCATTTCCAATTCATCGTAACATATATGACATACATGACATACAGATAGACAGTACTGCTACATCTATACATTTATGACATACCAGATTTGCAATTACAGTACTGTATTTGTGATACAAAAAGAGTCCAGAAAGAAAAGAGTATATACATTAGGCGTAGAAACTGTACATTGGATTGGGTAGGTGGGGGTGGGACTGTACATTGGAGGTGGTTGGGGGGGGGGGGGGGGGTGGGTAGGAGTGGGGGGGGGGGGTTGGGTAGGAGTGGGGGGGGGGGGGGGGGGGGTTGGGTAGGAGGGGTGGGTGGGGACTGTACATTGGAGGTGGTTGGGTGGGTGGGTGGGGGGGGGTGGGTAGGAGGGGTGGGTGGGGGACACTGTACAACTGTACAAACAACACTGTACATTGGATTATTGACAAGACCATACTTGGTAATTTACTGTACATTGGCGGGGGTTGTGTTCGGACATTTACAGGGGCCAGCTTCGAGTTGCAGTCTCCCTTAGGTGTTTTTTGAGAGTGTTTTTGAAAGTGGGTAGTGATTCACATTCCTTTACAGCTTTGGGTAGGGCGTTCCACATTGATGTGGCATAATTGCGAAACGTGTTCAGTCCCTTGTTTGAGCCGAATCTGGGTTTAACATGATTTGTGGAGCTCCCTCTGGTGTTGTGATCGTGGTATTCACTGACCTTTGGGAAGTATTTAGTCATGTACATGGGTACCTTGGTCGTGTAGTGTATCTTGTAGACCAGGCCCATTGCAAGTTGCTGTACTCTGTCGTCTACTCTAAGCCATCCTAGGTTGTCAAAGTGGGCAGGGGTGAGGTGGGTTCTAGGAGTAAGGTCAAGCAGTAGTCTGACCAGTTTGTTTTGAGATGTTTGTAATTTTGTTTTTAGCGCCTTTGAGGTGCTTTGGTACCATGAGGTGCAAGCATAGTCGTAGTACCCTTGAATGAGTGCTCCTGCTAGAGTCTTCAGGGTATTCTTGTTTACCAGTGAGGAGATCCGGTACAAGAAATGAGTTCGTTGGTTGACTTTTTTTATTACATTGGATGCCATTTTGTCACAGGAAAGATTTGCCTCTAGGATGGAACCCAGGTAGGTAATATCTTCTTTCCTTGTGACAATATTGTCACCCACTGTAACTGAGAAGCCGTCGGTCTTGCTGAGTTTGTTATTTGAACCGAAGAGAATGGACTCTGTTTTGCCCATGTGTAATGATAGTTTGTTATCAGCGAGCCATATGCAGATTTTGCTTAGTTCTGAGCTGAGGGTTTTTTCAACCTGTAATTTGTTCTTGTCAGAGACCAGCAGGGCTGAGTCGTCCGCAAACAGGAACAAGTTGCAGTCACAAGCTGACGACATGTCATTTGCATAAATTAGGAACAGTAGCGGACCTAGTATGCTTCCTTGTGGAACACCACAGTTTACTGTGAGGGGGGGGGATAGGGTACCGTTTACCTCCACCATCTGCTCTCTCCCCTCCAGGTAGGATTGCATCCAGCTCACTGATAGACTATCAAAACCAATTGCTTTTAGCTTGTCAATCAGAATGGTGTGATTGACAGTGTCGAAGGCCTTTTGTAGGTCCAGCATGACCATGCCGCAGTATTTGCCCGCGTCCACCTCTTGTTTGATGTGGTTGTTTAAATAGAGAAGGCATGTGTCAGTGGAGTGGGATGTTCTGAAGCCAGATTGGAATTCGTAGATTAGATTTTTTTCCGCAAGGTATTTTTCGACCTGTTCGTATACAATTTTTTCCATGACTTTCGAGATGGAGGTAAGGATAGAAACAGGGCGGTAGTTGCCTGGGTCTAATTTACTGCCTTTTTTGTGCAGAGGGGTCACTCTCGCAATTTTGAAGTCCTTGGGGACGTGTGAGCAGTGCTGCTGATTGCAGGCTGAGCACCATGGTGGGCAAAGCTATGTATTACCTGTGTGTTAAAGTGTTGAACCAAAACAGGCTGAAGGATCTGTGTGATCTCTGTGATTAATTCTGATGTTGAAGACACCTGTCCTTTCTGCACAGAGAGGGAAACAGTTTTTCACTGTTTTTTAAAGTGTGACAGGCTCTTGGTTTTTTTTCAGTTCCTAACTTGCATGTTTGTGATGTTTGATGAACATCTTACTCCAGAGATGTTTATTTTGGGGTACAGGTACAGCAGGAAGAGGAGGTTAAAGTGTCAGCTCTTCAACTTCCTGCTGGGTCAGGCAAAAATGGCCATTTATCTAAGTAGGAGGAAAAAGATTGAGGATTCGGTGCTGGTAGATACCGCTATCTTGTTTAGAGGTATGGTAAAGGCAAGGTTACGAACAGATTTTCATTTTTACAAGTTGACCAGCAATGTAGCAGAGTTTGAGATGATATGGTGTTACAAGTGGGTGTTGTGTACAGTTGTGGAGGAGTTGGAGTTGGTTTTTGGCTTTGTTCTGATGTGAAGTTTGTCTTTTATTTTTCTTGATTTGATTTAGCTGTTCTGTGTTTTGCAGTATACATTCTGATGTATTGTTGATTGCTGAGTGAGAAAATAAAGTTGTGTTTAAAAATCTCTCTCTCTCTCTCTCTCTCTCTCTCTCTCTCTCTCTCTCTCTCTCTCTCTCTCTCTCTCTCTCTCTAACTCTCTCTCTCTCCCACCCCCCCCTCTCTCTCTCTCTCTCTCTCTATCTCTCTCTGTCTACCAGTCGCAGACTGTGTGGACTGACTGTCACTCAAAGTGCTTATGTGAGGAGCCAGGCCATAACAGCCTGAAATCTTGATGCTGAAAAATGATGGTTTTGAGTACTTGATTAGAAATATAAAACAATGCATTTTTTTGAAAAAAAACCTTACAGATGTCTTCAATAGACTCACAGGAATTGTGTAAAGTTACCCAAATAGTGCTAGGAATAGCAACGCATGTCCCCTTTAAGTTACAATATTGGTTAACCCTTTGACTTTATGAATCCACATAAATGAGAGCTTAATGATTAAAAAAAAATTACTTTGACTTAAAGAATGCTTGTGCCATCTTTTTGCACTGGTGTTACCTTTCAAGTTTCTTTAATAGTTGTCATACAGAAGTACAGAATACTTTCATACAAAATGCTTCTTACTGTTACGCTCCAGAGACTGTGCTAGACAAGATAGTATCAAATAACATAGTATAGCATGTAATTTAGAAGTAGAAAAGTAGAAAATGAGGTCACAGTGTTCAGTATAGACATATGTACAATGTTCGATGCAGAATAGACGTAACTGAGTTACCATATAATATACAATACTATGCAGTGTACTAATGTACAGTACTATATAGTGCAAAGCAGAAATGGGATGAGGTACAATTTACAGTAAGGTGTACGAGTTGTAGTGCAATCCTTCATCAATAAATATAAAGTGTGGGGAGTGGGTGCTACAGTGTGTTTGTTTAAAGTGAGTGTGTGCTATAAAGTGTGTGGGGTGGGTGCTACAGTGTGTTTGTTTAAAGTGAGTGTGTGCGTGTGGATGTGTGTGCTATGTGCGTTTGATGGTTGTTGTTGTGTAGTGTTCATTGTTCGTTTAGCAGCCTGATGGCCTGGGGATAGAAGCTTCTTCTGAGTCTTTCTGTGCTCGCCTTGAGACTCCGGTATCGCTTGCCTGACCGCAGCAGTTCAAAGAGGCAGTTGTTCGGGTGACTGGAGTCTTTAATGATTCTCTTAGCCTTGCCCCTGCAACGCTTGTTGTAAATGTTCTGGAGGGTGGGGAGCCCCCCTCCAATTGTGCGTTCGGCTGAACGTGTCACTCTTTGTAGTCTGCTTCGGTCTTGTGCAGTGCTATTCCCAAACCAGGAGGTGATGTTGCCAGTCAGGATGCTCTCTATTGTACATGAGTAGAAGTTCTTAAGGATCTTCTGACTGACTTGGAACTTCCTTAGGCGCCTGAGGAAGTAGAGGCTTTGTCGTGCCTTCTTCACAACACTGTCAATGTGTGTGGTCCATGTCAAGTCCTCGGATATGTAGGCTCCGAGGTACTTAAAGCTGTTGACTCTCTCAACCGGTGCCCCGTCGATGCTGAGGGGTCTGTAGTCCTTGACCCCCGACCTCCTGAAGTCCACAAAGGCAAGCGATACCGGAGTCTCAAGGCGAGCACAGAAAGACTCAGAAGAAGCTTCTATCCCCAGGCCATCAGACTGCTAAACGAACAATGAACACTACACAACAACAACCACCAAACGCACATAGCACACACATCCACACGCACACACTCACTTTAAACAGACACACTGTAGCACCCACTCCACACACTTTATAGCACACACCCACTTTAAACAAACACACTGTAGCACCCACTCCCCACACTTTATATTTATTGATGAAGGATTGCACTACAACTCGTACACCTTACTGTAAATTGTACCTAAATTGTACCTCATCCCATTTCTGCTTTGCACTATATAGTACTGTACATTAGTACACTGCATAGTATTGTATATTATATGGTAACTCAGAACATTGTACATATGTCTATACCGAACACTGTGACCTCATTTTCTTCTTCTAAATTACATGCTATACTATGTTATTTGATACTATCTTGTCTAGCACAGTCTCTGGAGCGTAACAGTAAGAAGCATTTTGTATGAAAGTATTCTGTACTTCTGTATGACAACTATTAAAGAAACTTGAAACTTGAAACTTGAAACTTTGTTTTGCTGACGTTCAGGGAGAGGCTGTTTTCCTGGCACCATCCCGCCAGGACCTTGACCTCTTCCAGGTAGGCCCTCTCATCGTTGGCAGAGATCAGGCCCACCACCACTGTGTCGTCAGCAAATTTGATGATTGTATTGCTACTCCGCTGAGCCACACAGTCGTGTGTGTACAGGGAGTAGAGGAGGGGACTCAGAACACAGCCCTGGGGGGCCCCTATGTTGAGGGTGATGGATGAGGAGGTGCAGTTGCCTGCTCTCACCACCTGGGGTCTGCCCGTCAGGAAGTCCAGGACCCACTGGCAGAGGTCATAGTTCAAGCCCAGGTTCCTGAGCTTGGCTATGAGTATGGAGGGGACTATGGTATTGAATGCCGAGCTGTAGTCGATGAATAGCATTCTCACATAGTTCCCCTGCCTCTTGTCCAGGTGTGATGCTGCTGTGTGCAGCACATGGGCTATGGCGTCCTCCGTGGACCTGTTGGGGCGGTATGCAAATTGCAGGGGGTCCATGTTGATGGGGAGGGAGGAGCAGATGTAGCCCTTTACTAGCTTCTCAAAGCACTTCATGGCTATGGAGGTGAGAGCTACAGGGCGGTAGTCGTTGAGGCAAGCAGGCTTGGATTTTTTGGGTACAGGGATAATAGTGGACTTCTTCAGGCAGGTGGGGATGACAGCCTGTTCTAAGGACAGGTTAAATATGTCAGTGAATACCGGGGCTAGTTGGTCGGCACAGACTTTTAGGATGCGGCCGGGGATGCCGTCCGGACCTGCTGCCTTCCTGATATTCACTTTTTTAAAGGTCCGCCTCACCTCATGCTCTGTTACCCTGAACACTGAGTCTCCATCAGCAGCAGACCCCCCCCCCCATTGCCGTGGCTTGTGGGTTGGTGTTGTTATTACCAGCATCAAACCTCGCATAGAAGGTATTGAGGTCATTTGCTAAGGAGATGTCACTGTTCAGTTTGAGGGAGGCGCCTTTGTAGTCTGTCATCGTTTTGAGCCCCTGCCACATAGCTCTAGAGTCAGCTTGTTCAAACTGGAGTTCAATTTTATCCCTGTAGCGCCGTTTGGCCTCTGTCACTGTCCTCCTTACGTTGTATCGCGCCACCTTGTGGTCATTCATGTTGCCTGCCACTAGGCTGTCGTTGTATGCTTTGGTGCGCTCTCTCAGAGCTTCACGGACGGATTTGTCTACCCAGGGTTTTTGATTTGGGTAAACTCTCATTTTGGTAGTGGGGATTGTTTCTTCCACCAAAGTACAAACATAGTCCAGCACTGTCTCCGTGTAGACATTAATGTTATCTGTATCGCGGAACACGTTCCAGTCTGTGCAGTCAAACGCAGCCTGGAGCGTCTCCTCTGACGTCAAATCCCATTTCTGCACCTCTCGCGAGACTACAGGAGTGCTTTTGATTCTCTGTTTGTACTTTGGTGAAAGGAAAATGGACGCGTGATCTGATTTACCAAAGCCACTATCAGAATGAGCCTTGTAGCCACCCTTAAATTGCGTGTAACAGTGATCTAGGATGTTACCGCCTCTGGTGTTGCAAGTCACATGCTGATAGAAGTCAGGTAATACCTTTCTCAGATTGGCGCTATTGAAATCACCCACCACTAAAATGGCGGCGTTAACGTTCGCCGCTTGTATTCTATTTACCTCGTCGTGGAGTCTGGAGAGCGCGACGTTGTTACTGGCTTGCGGTGGAATATACACTCCGATCAGGACGATCGCCGTTAACTCCCTCGGGAGGAAGAAAGGACGACACTTGATGGTTATATATTCCAGGTCTGGGCAGCAGTGGTTCGATAATTCCTTCACGTTAGTTGGATCGCTCCAATTGTTGTTAAACATGAAGGTGATACCTCCTCCATGTTGTTTGCCGGACTCTGCTGATCTGTCCTTGCGGTGGATGAAGAAGTGGTCGGCCGGTTGTATGGCGTGGTCTGGGACGTCCGGCGTCAACCACGTCTCGGTGAAGCAGAGAACGTTGCAGTCTCTAACGTCTCTTTGGTATTGAATCCTTGCTCGGATATATACCTCATACCTTTAACAATATTAAAGTATTTTTAGAAATGTTTTTTTCACAATCTATTCTGCACATATAGTCAGAGGCACAGTAGGATAATGATAATGCAAAATATTTGGAGATTATGTATTTATTTATTTTAATCAGGTTTGTGAAAAGTGTGATTGTGTGACGTTTGCTTATTAACACCATCATATCTTTGCTATAATAATAACAATATTTGAAGGACAGTCATACACATTTAATGATAGTATCCTTAACATCCTAACTCTTGAATGAAGCAAAGGTCAATTGATATAAAATCATTTACAAGTCAAATGTGACACTTTTGATTTCATATGACCCAAAAAAACACATTAACACCAGTGACACAATAAAACACCAGTGACACAAAGAACACTAAAGATTGTTTTATTCAATATCAATTACTTATTTGAGATAGAAAATGGTGTATTTAGTACAAAACCAAAGATTATCACTGACATTAAGTCAAATAACTTTAGTTATTTATATATTTATATATATTTATATATTTATTTTATATATATATTATATATATATTTATTTATATAATTTATATTTATATTTAGTTGTGATCATGAAATGGGTACTAATGAGTTATATTGTATGCATAACAACTTCTTTAAAAGCTTTTACTAAAGCTTATTTACACAAGATAGTCACTGGTGTTACTGGTCGTCACTGGTGTTACCATGAAGAGCAGTAACACCAGTGATGGTAACACCAGTGACCATTTTCATGAAATCTGTATTTTACAAAATGGCAGCTACAGTACCTCAAACCACATGTTGCTAATCATGCTAAACTCACTAAAATATGTAATTTAATCCATTTGTATTGATTATTGAGTATTGATATCTTCTTAAAAAATAGGCCATACCAGTGACTCTAGTTAAATGTCTCGTATGAAATTATGAGATAAATGAGAAAATTTCCAACATTTGAAAAAAGACAGCAGACTGACAATGTACCTTTCTTCACAGTTCTTCAGGAAGTAGGACGTAGGAAGTAGGAAGTGATGTCACAAGTCTTTGGATTTTTTCAGAATAGGGATTTTTGTTAAGCGGTAACACCAGTGACATGACACCAGGGGACAGCTATTTCCATTATATTATTTATAATATTTAGTTGGTATTTAATTTTTTTATGTTAGCCACTTCATACATGTGATAGTGGTGTATACATTCTTGCATTTAAAATGTGAGAGAAATATATTTGTAAACTCTAAATATGCCCCTAAACCCCAATACATGACATTGGGGACAAGCACTTTTCTTGTACTTGGAATTTCATATAATTGATTAAAAACAAATATTGCCCAATTCTTACCTCAAATAGGCATAATTGTTCAAAGAACATTTTACATTATTCAAATATATAAATTAAATGTGACTACAAAGTCTGTTTAAAGTGTATGCTTTCTGCAAAGGCTGGGGACAGAAAAGTGTGAGTTTCTGTAGAATGACTCACGATAGGGATACAGGTCACAATACAGTCATGGACACAAGGACAGAGCACATCATGACATATTAAGAGACCCAGACATAGACAGACGCAACATATCCACACACACACACATACACACATAGACACCTTAGTGTTGACAGTGCTGGTTTTCAATGAGCCATTCCCTAACCCTGCACTTGAATGAATGGTATGATGTGGACACTCTAATTGTTTGAGGAATTGAGTTCCATTGGTGGGATGCTCTGTATGAAAAGACGGCCTGGCCAAATACACTTTTTTTTAAAGGGATTGTACAGTCCCCCCTTGCCGCACCTCTAGTGTTCCTGGTTGAGGCAGACTTGAGGTTGATGAAACCGGACAAAGGAGGAGGAGCCAATCCACACTTTATTTTAAAAACTAGACAGACGTTTTGATATAGAGTCAGGTTTTCCCAACTGAGTAGATTATATTTTTTTAGAACGTGACAATGATGGTACCTAAATGGTTTCTTTCTTTTTATTGCTTGTTTGTATAGTGATTGAAGTGGTTTCAGAATGGTGGAATGTGAATTGGACCAGGTTATCAAACAGTATGTGATGTGGGAAAGAACCATTGAATGAAAATATAGCTTTGCTGCCTCGGTTGAAAGGAAGTTTCTTATGTACCTGAAGTTTGATAGGCTGAACTTTACCTTATTGCAGACTTTTTTTATGTGATTTTTGAAGCTAAGGATAACAGATCCTTAGATAGATAGACCCCAATCTGTTAGGATCAATAACACTGTATCCTCCACCATCATCCTCAACACTGGCTCCCCCCAGGGCTGTGTCCTTAGCCCACTACTTTACACCCTGCTCACACATGACTGCAGAGCCCACTATGACAGCAACCTCATAGTGAAGTTCGCAGATGACACCGCAGTGGTGGGACTCATCACAAAAGGGGCAGGTATTAGGGGTATATCTTGTATAAGAAATGTATCTAAACGGTGATTTAATTGATGTGCTCTGTTAACAATGCTTGTATATCTAATCGTGTGTTGTCATGTTTGTTTATGTGTTTGTTTAAAAAATTATAAACAAAAAAAAAAAAACGGGATGAGTCGGCATACAGGGAGGAGGTAGATGGACTGGGACTGTGGTGCAAGGAGAACAACCTCATTCTAAATGTAAAAAAAACTGAAGAGATGATCATAAACTTCCACAAGACCAGCATACCCCCCCCTCCCTCTCTACATCGATGGCACAGCTGTAGAGGTGACTCCCAGTATCAAATATCTTGGGGTGCACATTTCCAACACCCTCACGTGGCGCGACAACACCCTTCGTCAAAAAAGCTCATCAACGCCTGTACTTCCTGAGGAAACTGAAAGGGGCGGGGCTTGACACCAACATCCTCAGATCCTTCTATAGATGTGTGGTGGAGAGCGTACTGACCTCTTGCATCACAGCATGGTACGGCAGCTGCACAGCGGCAGAGAAGCAGGCTCTACAGAGGGTTGTAAGGTCTGCACAGAGGACCATCTGATACCTACAACAACCGATGCACGGACAGAGCAATCCGCATCATGCGTGACCCCACCCACCCTGCCCACGGACTGTTTACCCCCCTCCCTTCAGGCAGGAGGCTGCGCAGCATCCGGGCAAGAACCACCAGGCTGAAGAATAGCTTCTTCCCGGATGCTGTGAGACTATGATCAGTTCATCGCAGCTTATCACTGCCAGGCCTCTGCACACTGCACTGTAGCACCTTATGGCACCTATCTCTTTTAATCTTTTAATCAGTGAATCTATTGGTCTTATTGAATTGGATCAGTTTTACTGAATTAGACTAGGTTTCTTATTTTGGATTAGTTTGCTACTGAATAAATTGACTGTTTTTATTGACCGTTTTTGTTGAATGATTGGTTTCTACTGGATTTTTGTTGAATCAGTTTGTATGTCTGTCATGAGGATCAGTATTTTATTTAGTTTAGTGTATATCTAGCGTCAAATGGCTGTAACTGAGACCTGAGTGCTGTATCTCGTGCTTCCACAGGCTGTTGTTGGGGTGGTGAGGGTCCTTCACTCTCCTGCAGGCTCTGGATCTGCTCCTCCTGGTGTACAAGTCCTACAGGGGTGGTAGTGCAATACACGTAGTACGCTCTGCTGAGCACACTACTCTGTAGAGCCTTCCTGTCCTGGCCAGTGCAGTTGCCAAACCAGCATCAGAATACACAATTTACATTGTTGTGTATTTAGTCTGTCTTTGGTTTATTGTACACACTGTAAATATCAATAGCACAATATATCACTTTCTTTCACCTCATTTGTTGTTGGCCTTGGTTTAGTTTTCCTTTGGTTCATTCATCACAGGTTACAACACAATCATCTTTTATGCTAGTTGCCCCTTGCCCTTGACTTACTGGGGTTATAACATTACCGGTGGTAGATTCAGAGATGGTCTAGATGTGAAATGCCCAGAGATGGTGTCCCCACCCTCTGGAGCCACATACCCCTTCTGGTCTAGAATCAGATGATCCTATAGCAGAATTCTCCCACCCCGTCTCCAAAATGCTGAGGAGTAGAAATGCTCATAATGTGACATATTAGGAGGATAATAGTTTAGTAGGCAACATGTTTGATGTATCTGAAGTGGTATCCATTTTGCTTAGTTTACCTTACATATAATTAGATAGCTGCACTATTTCTATAATCCTGATTTGTATCAGGGATGCCCATATTTTACAACCTGAGAGACGGGTTGGTTTTCTTTTCCATTGTGCCTATGTAATGGAATGGTACAGGAAGGGAAACTTCCTCTGACCTGGATAGAGACCAATTGACAGACATCCATGGCCATCACTCAGCTGCCCTACCAGTGACTTGCGGAGTCCCTCAAGGGAGTGTCCTGGGCCCGTTATTGTTTTTATTTTATATTAACGATATGCAAGCTGCCTGTAATGTGAACTCTACGCGGATGACTCTGCTATCCTTTCCTCCGATAAGGATGTGGACAAGCTACAGGCCACTCTCGGTAAGGAATTCTCTACCATAAAACATTGGCTCATTGACAATAATTTATCTCTGCATATGGCCAAAACAGAATACATCATCTTTGGTTCCCATCCCAGGCTGCGTAAGCTGGTCTCGCCCAGCATAAATCTCGAGGGCCAGCTTTTTGCGGGAAAAAAGTGTATAAGCTATCTAGGTTGCCACCTAGACAGCAGCCTGACCTGGGAATCCATGGCTCTCAAAACTATGAGCAAGGTGAATGGCAGAACTAAATTTCTGGGCAGGAAAGCACATTTATTAGACCCTGAAAGTCTTTGCATTCTGGCAAATTCTCTTGTTTCTTGGACTATGCCATCTGTTCTTGGTACGGAGGTCTGACGAAAGTTTTAAAAGATAAGTTAGAAACTAATCCGATTAACTCTAGGACTAGCCTCTCTAGAGCACATGTGGGCAAACAACACTTCCAGTTGCTGGGCTGGCTCCCTCTGGAAGCCAGGTCCATTCAACTTCAGCTCAACATAGTTCACAACATTTATCTTACAAATTATTTTCAGTGGAACAGGGACATGCATACCCATAACACCAGAGCCAGCATTGCCGACCTGCGTATTCCAAGGTTCAAAACAAATATGGGCAAATGCTCTTAAATTCTGGGGAGCCACAAATTGGAATTTGATACCTTCACAGCTAAAATGCATCAGTAGCAGACACAATTTTAAGAAAAAAGTCAAATCATGGCTCCTCGACAATGTCAAAAACTAGATTTTAAAATGCATCAACATGTTGTCTGATACATTGTTGTCTGTGGGTACGTCTGTACTGCATTTAAAATGTTCATGTCTTTGTAGTTTGTCAAATTGTTATTTATGGTCATGTTGTGTATTGCTTGTCTGTCTGAGACCAAGGACCACAATGGAAATAAGTCTAGACTTTTTTGTGTAGCATCCTTGCCTTTTTTTCTGGAATCTTGTATATTATTTTTAATGTCTAATAAAATAAAATCAAACACCCTGTGTAATTCCCTCCAAGCACAGGCAGACACAAGTCTGTTTCTTTCTACGGGTTTATTGAAACCTTGTTCCTCCAATCCACCGTGAAAACTTAAAAGAGAAACATAAGCCACATTAGGTCGACACAAAACAATAATATACACAGCATGAAAAACAACACGTCAACAAAGCTAAATACAAACACTAAATACCTCGTTGGCTGCATGCTACAAAAAGGGAATCTTCATTCTTCTGTTCTTGTCAACAGTCATAGTAGCTAAAAGGATTAACCTGTACCGGAGCGCAACTCCGACCATTCCTGCTGCTGCTCGCAGGTGCCGCAATCAGTCCCAAAAATAAAACACGAGAGCAGCCCAACGGGACACCATATATAACAAGACGTCAAAATGAATATACTATAAATTGTAGCAAATCAAACAACAAAGAAAATAAGAAATGCAACATAAATACATTCTAGACTTTACAAACCTTAAAGAACATAAATTATGAAAACCATACAATGGCCAGTTACACCCTGTACTGTAAATTACTCATGTGCACCCTCTGGCTGTCAGCTGGTGAATTCATAGCCATCACCTGCTGCATGACCTCCTACAGTGTATCCTAACCTTAACCACTCGCTAAAATGTTTAAATACATGTAAACATATACTGGGCTTGCAGGCCCCATGGGTGCATTTAGTCTCCTGATGCTGAAATGTGAATAGAAAGTCACTTCAAAGTAACAAGAATGAAACAAAAGATTAGCAAAGCTCGAGATACTGATCATAATGACTCCTCACTCTGTTCCCTCTCCGCTGAGACAAAGAACTGGCCTAGATGAAAGGAATGCAGGCCATCCTTGGAGGTGCCAGTCATTCCCTGTAAATCTGTCAATGTTGTTTTCTCTACCAGACTCCATCTTCTTCAGGCATCTCAGGTCAGGTTGCCTTGGTAACCTGACCTCGGGCCCTAGCCTTGCGTAGGAGGGAGAGATCAGAGCTACAAACACCACAAAACATCTGCTACAGACACCAATCTAAAGGTTTCCTGGCATAATTGACTATCCTGCTATAATCACAGAGAAAAACCCCACAATTCTACACTTTACATGAAAGTGGATCTACGAGAATAGTACCTATATATTCAAGGACTGCTCAATGACGAGAATACAAATGTATATGTATTGTTTAATGTCTATTCACTATAAACAGAATGTGAAATATATTGTAACAATATAATAGATTTACTGTATGGTAAGATAGAGCCATTAAAAGAGATATATCTACACATGTTACTTTGAGAGGATTATGTGCTCCAATATATTCCACTCAGCACTATTAATCTATATATGCAGAGACATGTCATCCTTGTAAATACATCACATACAAACATAACACTGCATTCATGGCACAATCTTGATGTAACTAAGACATTCTCTGAAAATAAAAAAATAATTTCATGCATGGATTACTAGATTTCAACAACAATACAATAAGTTCTCTTGGGCCTTTCCTGGTTGTTAACCAAGGTGAAAATAGTGGAGCTAAAGCCTGGTCTGGTTCAACAAAGGAAATAAATGATGAAATAACAACAGACTGGCCGCTGGTGGTGCAGGGTTGATTGAGTAGGACACCATGACTCAACAAGGCCTTCTGATAGCAGGTGGTCCGGTTCGGTTAAATGTGTGCTTCTCAGTGTTTTAGCCTGTATGAAACTATTATTGAGTGGTCATAATTTGTGAAATAGTTCAGCTTTTGCTCAATAATGCTTGAAATATCAAGTCAAGATCAGTGGCGACTGGTGAAACATTTTCTAGGTGGGGCGGTGTCATATTCACTCAGTTTCAGTAACTACAGTATATAACCAGACCTGCAAACTGATGTGAGGTGAAAAAGGTGACCTGTAGGGGTTTGTCGGCATTGGCCCCCAGAAGAAAATCATTGTGATTTTAACATGTAAACGATAGGGGTGGGACGATACATCGATCCAGATCGATACATCGATGTAATTATCAACGATCGAATCGGATCGATGCGATGTAATAAGATCGATTCATATCGATACTCTTATTTTGAAAATCCTGTGGCGAGTCTCATAACTGATTGTGTTAAATGGGCATATGATATCATCTCATATCGATCCCAGGCACCTGAATCTAATCGTATCGTATTGTATCGTGAGAGACTTTGTGATATCGGCAAATATCGTATCGTTGTCCAAAGAATCGATATCGTATCGTATCATGATGAAACTGGTGATTCCCACCCCTAGTAAACGAAGCACTCTGTAGAAAATAAAGGGAAGAGACAACCCGTATCCGGGTCCGACAGCACTACAATTACATTTTCATATCATAATATCATAATGCAGAGGCTGAGACTCAGTCGCGTGTCGCGCTAACCCTTCCAGAAGCTTTGTGGTTCGGACTTGAACTTTCCAAAAATGTATCTCCATAAATCCATTTAGTTTGGATAGTATTGTAATATTGTGATATCCCATGGATATAGCCGTTTTTCTTTATACATTTCAACATTTGATTGCTGCAAACGTAGTGCTGAAAATATACACTTTGACTGTTGTTTTCACCGGGTTAGGGTCTTTACTCTTGGTTACATTTGAAAAAGAAATGCAACATCATTGAATACATTCTGTATTCATCTATTTATTCGTAGATTTGAAATCAGTTTCAAAATGGCGGAGCTGTCGCAAGAATAAAAAACCTACTGTACATACAGTAGATTTCATTCTCTATTCTTCATGCACGCCTGGTGATACTAAATCCAAATTGAACTGCCATTGGAAAGAGTAGATTTGGCCCGATCCATAGCTGTGCAAGTTGGCTATAAGGTAATTTATAGGTCTCATATTCTATATTCTATAATAATATTTCAAATTGCATGGGTCCGGATGGCAGAATTCAGTACTGTATCTACAAAACCTTCTGTTTAACTCTTTAATTGCCAAACCCGAGATAAGGCGGGTTAACTCGCCATGCGTTGGCTGCCAGACCAGAGATATCTCAGGGTTTGGTCGTTTATTCGATATTTTTATTCATTATTCATCCAGGGACCTCGGTGTTACCATAGGGAATGAGTCTGAGATCGCCAAAGTGCAATACCGGCCGCATCCTTCTAGACGGCAGTATCAAGCACCCTTTGAAACCTTATATCTTGCCCTGTGTTACGTTCAAATCCCTCCGGACGCAGTTTTCTGGGTGAGGCGAGTCCAGTTTGCCTGATTGCATTGAAGCACGTCAAATGCCCCCGATCCATATGTTGTGGTGGATTATGTCGTGGACCAGATGGACATCAGATGGACCAGATGGCGATCAAACAATTGGAATATTCTTTTTGGAATACCACCGATCAGAGGTAAGGGATCAATTCAAATCAAGACTAAAAAAATATATTTTTGCAAGGTACAGAAGGGAAGAAGAGCTTTAATTGCATATAAAAAAATAAAAAAATAATAAATACGTATGATACTGTATTGTGCGCTATATCATATCACATTATATAATCATATTATAATTAATTTGTATATTATATTGAACTATATTTGCAGTATATACCATTATATTATGGTACTATATTGTATTGTATATATCATGTACTATATATCTCACATCACATTATATATGTGCTGTATACACTATTATGTACTATATACTATTATATATGCTATTATATACTGCAGGTATACTATACTGTAATGTGTACTGTAATGTGTACTATATGTGTGTACTGAAATGTGTACTATATGTATCTACTATGTATGTATGTAAATGAAAAAGAAAAAAAATTAAACGTAAGTCTTCAGGGGTAGGGCCCGACAAGCCTAGTGCTTCTCCCTAGCCCTTTTCGGACAATTGGACAATGCTGCAATAGCAGCTGGTAAAACTTTGGTGATTTATGGAATGGACGTTGTTATGTGTCCAAAGCCCGAAATAAAAAATAACTGAACTGAACTGAGGTAAGGGCTAATCTGACATCAATTCCAGCTTGATCGTGCAATGTTTTCATACCGATACAGCTGATCAGCGCTTTTAGTGTTCAATACGAATGCCGTTACTGGCAATCAAAGCATCAGAAACGACCCCCCCCTTCATGCATTCATGATGAAACATAATACCTATTATATACATTTGATTTGGGAATAGTAGCGTGTCCAGGCAAGAAACGCCAACGCTTATGGTCGAATTTACGTAGCGCCCTATAACTCAGCCTTTCGGGAATTATCCCGGACCACTCTGAAATGATACTTATATTCACCACGGGATAACGCGCAAACGTATGCATGGAAAAGATTATCTCTTTTTTACATCTTGGACGGAAGAAAGTCACTGCCAAATGACCATAGTATTGTCCCCATAGCTATAATATAGAATATAGATATAGCTCTCCAAACATAGTGACGGACAGTGGAACTATGTAATGGAAACCTGGCATGTTAGCTACAGGGCCAAGGCTAATAGCTGGCACTGAATGAGTTGTTAATAATCTTCCCTTTATTCATTTCCTTAGATTTTTTGTACACGTGATCTCAAGAAGGTACTGAATGAGCTCAGTGGCAGTTTATGTCTGGTCATTTGCATGGTGTTATTCACTGTCAAAGATGCAAAGAAAAATCATAATTCATATTCTCCTTTGTTTCATCACAATTTAAGCAAGCCTAGTAATAGACACAATATTTCTGACACTGGGAATACATTCACCGAGGTCCATAGATGTCCCTAGATACCAAGAACATGCAAATGGTCCGTGTAGAAGTGGAGCAATCTTCCATTTACTTAGGTATGTATTTTAGGCGGATTTTCAGAAAATAGGGCTCCGGGCTTAAGAGGTTAAGGCTTCTCTCCTGTATGATTACGCTGGTGTTTCTTTAAGTTTACAGAGGTACTGAAGCTCTTCTCACACTGGTCACAGTGGTAAGGCTTCTCGCCTGTATGATTACGCTGGTGTCTCTTTAAGTTTGCAGATTGACTGAAGCTCTTCTCACACTGGTCACAGTGGTAAGGCTTCTCTCCTGTATGAATGTGCTGGTGTTGCTTTAAGTTTCCAGAGTTAGTGAAGCTCTGCTCACACTGGTCACAGTGATAAGGCTTCTCTCCTGTATGAATACGCTGGTGTTTCTTTAAGTCTCCAGAGTTATTGAAGCTCTTCTCACACTGGTCACAGTGGTAAGGCTTCTCTCCTGTATGAATGCGCTGGTGTGACTTTAAGTGCTCAGAGTTAGTGAAGCTCTTCACACACTGGTCACAGTGGTAAGGCTTCTCTCCTGTATGAATGCGCTGGTGTTTCCTTAAGTCTCCAGAGGTACTGAAGCTCTTCTCACACTGGTCACAGTGGTAAGGCTTCTCTCCTGTATGAATGCGCTGGTGTGTATTTAAGTCTCCAGAGTTAGTGAAGCTCTTCTCACACTGGTCACAGTGGTAAGGCTTCTCTCCTGTATGAATGCGGTGGTGTTTCTTTAAGCTGTCAGATTGACTGAAACTCTTCTCACACTGGTCACAGTGGTAAGGCTTCTCTCCTGTATGAATGCGCTGGTGTTTCGTTAAGCTTCCAGAGATACTGAAGCTCTTCTCACACTGGTCACAGTGGTAAGGCTTCTCTCCTGTGTGAATGCGCTGGTGTGTCTTTAAGTTTCCAGAGTTAGTGAAGCTCTTCTCACACTGGTCACAGTGGTAAGGCTTCTCTCCTGTATGAATACGCTGGTGTTTCTTTAAATCTCCAGAGTTAGTGAAGCTCTTCTCACACTGGTCACAGTGGTAAGGCTTATCTCCTGTATGAATGTGCTGGTGTGACTTAAATTTTCCAGAGGTACTGAAGCACGTTTCACATTGGTCACAGTAGTAAGGCTTCTCTCCTGTATGAATACGCTGGTGTTTCTTTACGTCTCCAGAGTTAGTGAAGCTCTTCTCACACTGGTCACAGTGGTAAGGCTTCTCTCCTGTATGAATGCGCTGGTGTTGCTTTAAGTGGTCAGAGGTAGTGAAGCTCTTCACACAGTGGTCACAGTGGTAAGGCTTCTCTCCTGTATGAATGCGCTGGTGTCTCTGTAGGCTTCCAGAGATAGTGAAGCTCTTCTCACACCGGTCACAGTGGTAAGGCTTCTCACCTGTATGAATGCGCTGGTGTTTCTTTAAGTTCCCAGCGATACTGAAGCTCGTCTCACACTGGTCACAGTGGTAAGGCTTCTCTCCTGTATGAATACGCTGGTGTTTCTTTAAGTCTCCAGATTTAGTGAAGCTCTTCTCACACTGGTCACAGTGATAAGGCTTCTCTCCTGTATGAATGCGCTGGTGTTTCTTTAATTCTCCAGAGGTACTGAAACGCGTTCCACATTGGTCACAGTGGTAAGGCTTCTCTCCTGTATGAATGCACTGGTGTTTTAGAAAAGTGGCCTTTTTGATGAAGCGCTTTCCACACTGGTCACAGCAGTAAGGCCTTGACTCATTCATAGCTCTGCTCGTTGTTGGGGAGCAATGCAGCAATTGTACCTGGAGAAGAGAGAAGTACACCAATGAAGAGGTCAGGTTTTGTGTGTTTTGCATTTGTTTAGTTTGTATTTCTCAAAATGTTTTATGCTCCAAATTTAGTTGTTGATGCGATTTAAAAGTGAATCTGCTCCAAGGGCGGTAATTGAAGACTGGCCAACATTAATAAAATACTGAGATAAATCCCAACAGGCAGTTGCCTGCAATATGACATTGTGGTTTTATCCGTCCTTGTAACAATATCATTGTTGTTCCTAGTTTGTGTTGTTCTGGGGAGCGAGTACACAGACCACTAGTACAGATAATTCAGTCTGAAATGATATATTCAATGGAATGGATATTATATTAGCAATATGAATTACATATAATTATTATTATTACATATTAATCCATGTATTGTTTAGCTAAAGAGTACCATATATCACAAGCCTATTGATCATTCGTTTGTAATGTTTATCAGATCAAGATCATGAATTAAGATCACATTTAGCCTGTTTCTTTCAAGTCTTATAGTATCCAGCATATTTCCACCATATAACCTTTCAGTCTGCCCAGCACCAAGACAACTGTTGGCATTGCAGCCTTGATGTAATCCTGTTGTGGCCTATGGCAGAAAGGCAAAGGAGGAAAGACTAGTTACCTTTTTCTGTTGATTTGGTTATATCTGTCTGTCATAGTATAGTAAAAGTGAATCTGCTCTGAGACTTCCGGTGATGACGGTGTAGGTGCAAGTCGAGTGTAGAAGGTCTCCTGGTCGAAACTTCAAGATTTACCTGCAAACACCGTTTTTTTGTTTGAAACGAAGTAACAGACGACAGTTTATATTGAAAATTATCATTCGGTCACAAAATAAGCAGTAGGGGTGTAACGATGCATCGATTAATCGAAATGCATCGATTCTAATGTGTTGGAATCGATGCATCGATTTGAATATGTTAGAATGGATTATAATTGAAATAAAAAATAATAAAAATGTATTGTTTTTATTTACCTATAGTCCATTCATGCTGAGTGAATCAGTTCCCCCAGCCACATTTGAGTATTCAACATTTTGTGGGGAATTAACTGATAGAAAATCTATAGAAAATTAATCGAATCAAAGTCAAATGAAGAGATTTCATTTAAGCATTACATCACGCGCAGGAGTGCGTTATGATGAGGCGCCCTCGTGGCGCACCACGTTAGTGCATCGCACACCTACGCGGCCGTCCCGGGTTCGCTTCCCGCTCCCGGTGACATTTGTCGCATGTCTTCCCCCGCCTCTTCTCCCGTTCATCCTCTCCTCATCTGTCGGTCATGTCTGACCATGAAAAGCAATACATGCTAAAAAAATAAACCTTTAAAAAAAAAGTGCGTTATGCGAATTAGACATAACGCAGGACTGCACGTGGTGTAATGGCTTTTATACAACTGGCGCATTCATTCAACCTTATTGCTATACAATAAACATTAATTGAAGATTTATTGACAAAACCATCATCAGAAAAAGTTGTTATTACAGATAGACAGTGCTTACATCTTTATACAATTGCCGAATTCATCCAACCTTATTGCTATACAATAAACACACATTAATTGAAGCATAATGGACGTTGCATTTTATGCAGTCAAGTTAGACGCCGTTTACAGTCAAAGTTTTGCTTGTACACGGTTGCAATTCAATTCACCCTCCTCGCAGTTGTGTTAAAATACGTCATTGGCTATAGGCTTTTCAAACAATTTAATAGGCTAAACTTCGTTTTAACTTCTTTAATTCACATTTGTTTATTTCATTTAATTTTTCCCGACATAATGCTACCTGCCTCGACGAAATCCGTGATTCGGTTGTGATACAGATGAATTATGAAGTTAGCGGTTGTTATTGGAATGATTGATTGATTGATTGAAAATGTTATTACCAGATTGCAGAATAGGTACAATACAGTAGAGCTCAATACACACAATTGTTAAGGGGATGCAGACCAGAGAAAGACTTTCGTCTTGTTTACATCAGGGTCCCCCATTTTCAATTCATCATAATATATGACATACAGATACAGTACTGATACATCTAGACATTTATGACATACCAGATTTACAAATACAGTACTGTTTTTGTATGGTGATTATGGTTTATTTACATTGATTGTAACATTCCCGGTTATAGTGCAGTTTGTGAAAAGAGTATCTGGGTCATTATTTTGCCTCTTAGCTGGAACAGAATTCTCAGAACCTTCTGCACATTCTGCAATGCGCTTTTGCACAGATGAGCCTGCGAGAACATGGCTATAATTTCACCTGTCTTCAAAATGTGGGGTCCAATAGGATTGCAGGGAAGACTCTGTTCCCGGTTCGATTCCCACTCCTCCCGGGCAGCGTGTCGATGTGTCCTTGAGCAAGACACTTAACCCCTAATTGCTCCCGATGAGCAGGTTGGCACCTTGCATGGTTGCCTCCGCCTTCGGTGTGTGAATGTGTGAGTGAATGTGTGAGTGAATGGGTAAAATGTGAGTAACAAATAGTAAAGCGCTTTTGTAAAGCGCTTTTTTATTAACAGTGAAATAAGTGTCCTTTTGACGAATGGCATCTAACAACAGACTTTGCGCGATATTTATTTAGTTCCACAATGACTCATGACCCACCAATTACATAATCCAACATTGTGTAAGAAACTAACACATTCCATGTGACAGAATCGTTTTTGAATTAGTCGTTATGACGCTTTCAACACATCCATTCGTAAGGATTATTGTCCGCCATCTTGGTTTTTCCTAAAAAGTCGAACTGGTGGAGTGATTGTAATTCGGTTGTGGGCGGGTTCTGGGATCACGAGCGTGGGTTATGAGAAATAACCACGTCTAACTTGACTGTTTCAGCCAATCAGAATCAAGGAATTTGCATGCCATTGTATAAGATGCATTGAATCGTTGTCTGAATAATCGTAATCTAAATTAATCGTTGCGAGGTCACATCGTTACACCCCTAATAAGCAGTAAACATAAAGCGCCAAGCTCTAATCAACAAGCCTCGCACAGTGTCTCAACTTTGGCTAGTAAAGTCAAGATTGCGGCAAATGTGGAAGCTGACGATACGCACAAAGTAATTCCCGAGACCATATGAACCAACTGGTCATAGAACTGGATAAACAACAAGCCTCACTCTGAGAGGACATTTCGGCTCTAATTCAGGAGTCAGTTAAGCTGGTACAGTCTTCGGTAGACACACTCAGCGAGACGATGAATAGCTTTCAGGGGCGCTTAGCTACCATGGAGACCCTAGCTGGTGAAAATGTTTAATCGCTGGTGTCCACCGAGGCAACGATCAAATCACTTCAGACCCAGAACGGACTACTTCAAGACCGCCTTGAGCACCTTGAAAACAGATCTCGCAGAGTCAACCTCCGTATAATAAACATTCCGGAGGGCAGCGAAGCAGAGACCCAATGGAATTCATTTCTGGCCTGCTAATGGAGGTGTTTGGCCCGTGTGTTTTCTCCAAACCACCGGAGCTTGAGAGGGCCCACCGTTCCCCAGCCACCAAACCCGGACCAGGAGGTAGACTCAGGCCCTTTGTGATTTGTTTTCACCGTTTTCAAGAGAAGGAAAATGTGCTTTGGTGGTCCAGACAACATGTGCTAAGCTACAGCGGGGAGACGCTGCAATTCTACCCGGACCTGAGTCGGGCTACTGTCAAGAAGCGAGCTGCCTTCAATGACATCAAACAAGCTCTTTACAAGAAGGCTGTTAAATTTAGATTATTATTCCCCGAACGCTTGCAAGTTACACATGGAAATGAAACTCACTTTTGCGACGCCGGAGAATGCACGCCAATTCCACAAAGAGCGGCTGACTGACAATGGATAACATGATGCACATGGTACTCCGGCCACCATTGTTTGCTATTCTTCAGCAACGGGGTTGTAATTGACTTTTCACCAAGCCCCTTGAGTGGCGTTTGTATTGACTTTGAACTATGTTCTCTATGCACAATTACTTGATGGACTTTCGCTGTAAAGAAGCAACCCCCAGCTGATCTTGTGATAAGAGACTGATGCATTATGTTATTACGTCACTGTTTAATGGCCATTTTGTGGCTCTACTCTTTTTTCACTGTCTTCAAGTCTGACATGTCACAGAGTTAGAGTTCAATCCGTTGCTTTTTTTAGTTTTACAAAAACCAAGAACACCCTTGTGGTAGACATTGTGTTACAACGTTGTTGTTGATTGATATGCTTATATATGATTCAGTTTGGAGAAAATTATGTGTGTTACTGTAATCAATAGTCCCTTTAATTTAATATAAAAAAAGAAATGTCATTCTATTTTTATTTAAAGATAAATAGGATAAAGGTGTCATTTGACATTGTGCTGGGAAGACCAGGGGGCCTCCTGATGGGAGAAGTTATGGAAGTGGAAAAGCTATCCTGCTGAGAGTGGAGAGGGGGGTGGGTGGGTTTGTAGGGGGGGGGAAGTAGACGCATGGGTGGGTTTGTGTGGGTGGAATTGGGTGAGAGGGATATGGATATGGACAGATGTATGTATATTGTTATTGCTTTTATTTTTTTGTGTATTGTTTTGTTTTTTTGTTTTCCTACTCCCCCCCCCCCCCAGGTCTTGAAGTGTCGCTGCTCCCTACAGAAAGTCTCGATATGATTTAGGGCTGGACGGTATGGTCTAAAAAAAAAGTTCACGGTATAATTTGAAGCATAGATGGTAACGGTATATATCACGGTATCAGGGTTTCAGTTAGAAAAAAAGTTTGCCGGTCTCCGTGTCCTGCAAGATTTCAATCTGCCGGACAAATGGGAGAAATTCCGGTCAGAGTTTATCGAGCTTAAAAACAATTGATAGGCAGGCTATATAAAGAATGCCATCCACAAGGCATGTAGATTTATAATATTTTAACTTAAAACTAGGCTACTTTTGCGTATACAGTAATTATATTCCAAATAAAATAAGTCCCTCGAGACTCCGTGCTGCTCCCAACGAAGCGATAAACAAATCCCAATAGTATGCAACTGCAGAGCCGCAGAGCCAGCGGCGCTTTCAGGTCCGGTCACAGGCCCGCTCAACAGCTCTGCGGCTCTGCTGTTATCAGAACACTACACACATATCATAATGTTCACAGCAAACTGTAGTTGATCACCAGGTATGTTTTATTAACGTAGGTTGAATAATTCATATAAGAAAAACAATAGGGAAATCTCTCTTACCTTTCTCCACTGGTTAAAAATGCCAGGAACTGAAATTGAAACTTGCTGTGCGCCGTGCGTGATTTAATTGGTGACCAGGTGTCCCCCTTTTTGTACTGTTATTTATTGTTTTAAATATTCAAACTTTATCACTTGACAGTAATGTCTTGTGTTCGATATATTTTTTTTGCTTCGAAAAGAGGGACATCCTTCTCAATATGTGGGACGCGGTCTCAAATGGTGGGACAGTACAACCAAAAGGGGGACACCTGGTCACCCGCCGTGATACGTGTTTATTATGAAATGACAATTGCGTGTTGACACGCCCACTGCGCAAAGCCTCTGTGCTCCTAAATAACTTTTTCCAGTTCGCACATATCTATTATCTATGACTAATTCTATCTATTTTTAGGGGCAAATGCGAGTGAAAGTTGCGCTGTGGTTACATGACGTCATTGCTATTTTAGAGCTGCTCTACCGGTTACAAGGTATAGTAAAAATCCATACCGTAGAGCAAATTCATACCGTTTATACCGTATACCGTTTATACCGTCCACCCCTAAATTATGATGGGTCATGGTAAGAACCTTTGCTTTATTTCTTGGAATCTGAAGGGTGCCAACCAGCCTGTAAAAATGAATAAGGTAATGTCTATCTAAAACAACTCAGGAGTGATATTTTCTTTCTGCAAGAAACACACCTTCGGTCTGCAGTAAGGCTGTCCCCGAAGCCTGTTTTTGGGATTCGAACTTCGTCAGGGTTTTTCTAACAAACGTTAGAATCTTCGTTTTTAATAATACAATTTTTTTTAAAAGGTCAAATTATTTTTTTACATAATATATACAGTATATATATTTTTTTATAAATATCCTCAAACTAAATCCTCAATTTGAATAAAGTGATTAATCCGATTCAATTAGTATTTTTTTTATTTTATTAAATCAACTTTCTTTAATGAATATAACTCATCAGTTTCTTTTAATACTATAATATTAGTGTAGCCTAATCTTTATCTGCAACTGTGAAGAAAAACCCCATTGGTTTAAACAGAATGAATAGACACATACAAAATATATATTAAAAAAAAGGATTTAAATAAAAATTTCAAATGTTGATTAGAATTCGAATGCCAACGTAACGAATGAAGGTTCGAACGTTTGGGCTCAGCCCTAGTCTGCAGAGGTTCACCGAATCAGGCGCCCCTGGATAGAGAATATATTTAATTCTAAATTCTCAGTAAGAGCCAGAGGCACTGCCTCCTTAACCCTTTCACTGCCGCACTACCAAACGGTTAACCCTTTCACTGCCACACAACAGCCAGTTAACCCTTTCACTGCCACACTACAGATGGTTAACCCTTTACTATCACACTACCGACGGTTAGTGTGGCAGTGAAAGGGTAAAAATATCCCCTTTGAGCTCAAACTCTATTGAAGACCCTAACGGACCATTTGTGATTGTGTCAGGTAGGCTATGTGGTACGCCTGTGATTATGGCCTGTGTCTATGCACCTACATGGGATGATGATAAATTCATATCTAAATTCTTCTCCTCCCTTCCCAAGGTAGATGAACATTATTTAATTATCGGTGGTGACTTCAATCTGGTCCAGGACCCCACCCTAGATAGGTTGTCGTCTAATCCCCACGTCATATCCAAATCATCTAAAGTTCTTAACACGCATAAAACTAGTTTAGGCTTATTCGACCCCTGGAGAGCTAAACCACATTCAAACAAAGCTTTTTATTTTTTCTCACATGTTCACCATTCATATTCTCGGATTGACTTCTTCCTTCTGGACAACCACTACTTGTCAGATGTACGTTCCTGTGATTACCATAGTATTGTGATCTCAGACCACGGCCCCACATCGGTTGATATTACCTTTTCTAGTCATGTTCCCCCTTCCAGGCAATGGAGGCTCAACTCGTCGGTGTTGGCCCAAGCTCCTTTCAAGGAATTCCTTAATTTAACCCGGAAATCCCATGTTAGGCGATTGAACACAGCACAGTGAGTTTTTGTGTGCTCCTAAATTTCTTTGTGTGCTCCTAAGTTTTTTCATTTAGGAGCACATGTGCTCCTTGGGAAAAAGGTTAGCGTAGAGCCCTGTTATACCAAGTAAGGAAAGTGCTTGAAAATACATTTTTATCTTCAAAGTTCAATTTCAACAAGTTCAAGTTCATATGAATAATAATAATAATGATGATAATCATACACATATTTTATATCATTGGAAAGCCCTTCAAAATGGTACCAAATATGAGGTACTTTGAAATACCCACCAACTAAATAATCCATCACAAACCCAAGAAGGTCAAGCTCAGAATATGGTCATATATGGAACCATAGGAGTAAAAGGGCTAAGGCACAGATCTCCTTGTTCTTAGACACTAATGACTCTCCCGAAACCTCTACGCGTACTTTATGGGAAACCTTTAAGGCGTATATGCACGGGCAGGCAATTTAGTTTATCTCCACCTTAAATAAGACGGAAAGAGCTGAACTGACTGCAATTGCAGACAATATAGCTAGGGTTCTTTATGCTTCAGCCCCTACCCCGGCTCTCTATAAAGAACGCCTTCAACTTCAATCTGAATTTAACTTACTGTCCACAAATAAAACGCAGAAGCAGTTATTTCTGACTAAACAGCGGTTCTTTGAATTAGGTGACAAGGCGGGGAGACTGCTGGCTCACAAGGCACGTGCCGCATCCCTATCCAGGCTGATCCCCAAGATCAGATCCACGACTGGTGATGTTATCTCAGACCCTGTAGAGATTAATAAGGCGTTCTTTGCTTTTTATTCAGAACTTTACTCCTCACAGTGCTCCCCAGACGTATGGGACGGTGATAACCCTCTAGATGAGAGTGTCTTCCCCAATGTACATAAAGACTTGGCTAAGGCGCTGGGTGGTCCGATTACAATCACGGAGGTACTGGAAGCAATCATGTCTTTACAGAATGGTAAAACGCCGGGCCAAGATGGGTTCACTGTGGAATTTTTGAAGTTATTCTCTGCCTCAATCGCTCCAGCCCTTCAGAATATGTACAATGAGTCCTTTTCGAAGGGTCGCTTGCCTCCCACTCTGTCTGAGACCTCGATCTCTCTCCTGCTCGAGAAAGACAAGGACCCTCTCCTTTGTGGCAGCTATAGGCCCATTTCCCTTTTAAATGTAGATTTAAAATTCTGTCCAAAATCCGCAATCAAGGGCACACAACATAAAATTTGTTTATATGCGGACGACGTAATACTGTTCATGCAAAACCCTAACACCGCAATGCCTCATCTTCTCATCTTCTCAATACACTCAGGTGTATTATTGATGCTCTCATTGATACTATGTTTGTGTGTGTGTGTGTGTGTGTGTGTGTGTGTGTGTGTGTGTGTGTGTGTGTGTGTGTGTGTGTGTGAGATATATAGAGAGAGAGGGGGGGCTTTGGTAGACTATTGCATTGGTCCATTCATTGAAGATGAACGCAATGAGACATCCTTTACTAGGCTCACCCACCAACAGTGCAGGTGCTGAACTGCTGATCCGAATGTATAGGTAAAAACCATATTATGCGTTTTCATTAGGGATGCTCGATATTGGCTTTTTTACCGATACCGATATTCCGATATTGTCTAACTCTTAATTTCCGATACCGATATCAACCGATATCAACCGATACCGATATATGCAGGGTTTCCCCCCCCCCAAAAAACTGAATAATTTCAGGTAACTAATAATTTCACTGGATATATATATAACAAATATTGTTATTGTTTTTTTCTTTTTTTAAACCGATACCGATATTTTCCGATATCACATTTTACTGCCGATATCGGCCGATAATATTGGTCGGCCGATAATATCGGACATCCCTAGTTTTCATCAATAAAAAAATGGCCAAAAAAATGTCCGCTTACGCGCGCTCGCATTCACTGGGGGCCGACAAATACATTATTTCATGGGGCCCAGAATCTGGAGCTACACCCCTGGGCACGGGTATCAATAGTTAAGATGGATGTCCTACTTAGAATCAACTTCATTAGCTCAATGCTACCGTTACCTCCTCCAGATGGTTACTGGAAAAAATTACACTCTACCACATACAAATTTATTTGGAATAACAAACCACCACATATAAAAAGATCCACCGCACAGAGAAACAAAGCCGATGGAGGTATGGCATTTCCAGATTTTTACCACTATTTTAAGGCGTACACTTTAAGACCACTGACAACCTGGTTTGATTCCCAAGCATCAGTATCCTGGAGAGATTTAGAAGTAAATATAGTAGCACCACATAGACTGCAGGACATAGTATACACCAAATTATCAATTAAGCAATGCGAATAGAAATTTGGCCCCATTATTACTCATGCGATCCGGATATGGCGTGAAACACAAAAAAAATATTCTAACCCACATAAATGGCATAGTCATACTCCCATATTCAATAACAATGCACTCCTGATTGGAAAACGACCTATAAGATACCCTAAATGGGAAAAGCAGGGCATACACACATTAGGAGATGTTTTCAACAAACAGGGTTTTTGTAGATATGAAGAAATACATAAAAAATGTAATCTCACCAGATCCACATATTATTTTTATGCACAGTTATTGGTATGTTTGAAGGCTCATGGAGTCCCATTAAGGATACCAATTGAGCACCACAGATACCACAAATTCTTCTATGAAAGAGAGACATCGAGAGGTTTTGTATCAGATTTGTATCATCAACTACTAACGTCCTCGTATGAAATCCTCCCCCTAGACTCAGTCTGGAGGAGGGATATACCAGACCTGGAAATAAATTTTGATTGGCAAGAAGCCTGGGCAAACGTTCGACTTGCGTCACGTAACCCGGACCATCAACAAATAAATCTTAACTATATTCATAGGACATACCTGACTCCTATAAGATTGAACAGAATGGGACTTAAACAAGACTCCAGATGCTCCTTGTGTACAAATGGGGATGAGGGTACATTCATGCACATGTACTGGGATTGCCCACCAGTTAAGATATTCTGGAAAGAAGTGTCCCAGCAATTATCAAATTTGTTAATTCTGGATATACCTGTACACCCCTCTGTATTGCTGTTGAATGATGTTTTTGAGTTTGCAGTCCCTATACAGCTAAAGAGATTAGTTTTATCAGGTATCACAGCGGCTAAAAAGCTGATAGCATCACGATGGTTTCAACCGGAAAAAATGTGTAGGAAGGTTTGGATTCTTGCATATCTCGATATGATTTATCTAGAAATATCTACAGCAAGGATTTTATGTGTCAGTGAATCCAAAATTGCAATGTGGTTAGAAGTGGTGGAGAGAATAAAAGCTAGCATATGAATTGTAGTGCCTGGTAAGGAGCGAATGATAATGGATGGATTATCCAAGTGGGGGTCCGGGGGGGGGGGGGAGCGAGCGAGAGCATATGTGTGTAGGGTATTAGATAGCAAGTATTAGGTATATTTCTCGTATAATTCATTTATTCAAATGATGATTTAATTGGAGGTGTACTGTTAATTAATGCTTGTATATCTAATTTTATGTTGTTATGTTTATGTGTATGTTTAAAAAATAATAAAAAAATTAAATATAAAAAAAATCTGTCCAAAATCCTAGCCCAACGTTTACAGCAGGTTTTATCAAGCTTAATTTCAATTGACCAAACAGGATTTATGCTGGGTAGACATTCCTTCGATAACACAAGGAGGCTCCTTAATATTCTCAACTCCCCTAATTCAAAGTCCCCAGAAGTAATGGTCTCTCTGGATGCAGAGAAGGCCTTTGACAGGGTGGAGTGGGGGTACCTTTTCTTTATATTGCAGAAATTCGGCTTCAGCCCTAATTTTATTGCCTAATTTATCAAGCTTAATTTCAATTGACCAAACAGGATTTATGCTGGGTAGACATTCCTTCGATAACACAAGGAGGCTCCTTAATATTCTCAACTCCCCTAATTCAAAGTCCCCAGAAGTAATGGTCTCTCTGGATGCAGAGAAGGCCTTTGACAGGGTGGAGTGGGGGTACCTTTTCTTTATATTGCAGAAATTCGGCTTCAGCCCTAATTTTATTGCCTAAATTAAGTTGCTTTATGCTCACCCAGTCGCCTTTATGCTCACCCAGTCAGCCTCATTCCCCCTTCATCAGGGCTGTCCCCTTTCTCCCCTTTTGTTTGCCCTAGCCATGGAACCATTGGCTATCTGGTTACGACAGGAGGAGGGGTTTGAGGGCATCACCCAGGCCGGAAAAGTTCATAAATTGTCCTTATATGCCGGGCGGCTAGGTGGTGTAGTGGGCAAGGCACTCGCCACCAGTGTGGAGACGCTAGGATTCGCGTGTTCGAATCCAGCTCTCCACATTGTTTTCAGTTTAGCTGGTCGTCCGCAGTAATACACATTGGCCGTATTACGGGGAGGGAAAACTGAAGGGTGGGGATCGAACGTTGTGAACAAGCGACTCCTACAAGTCGGTTGGTGCGCCTGCGCAGTAGAATCAGGAAGTGTCGGGGGCAGCGTGAGCCTCCCACGCGTTACTCCTCGCCACTGAGAGATCGAGCTGCGCAGGTGAAAAGATGCGACTGCTGTTACCTCAAGTACCGGAGGGGACTTGTGCTATGTATGACTTAGTCCACATTGCAGCCGGCTTGTGGGAGGCAAGAAACAGCGTTCGTGACAGGGGAGGGTTGAATTGGATGATACGAAATTGGGATGGGAGAAAAATTGAAAAATGGGAGAAAAAGTGGATCAAAACAAAAAAAATTGTCCTTATATGCCGACGACCTCCTTCTGTCAGAACCCAGCTGCCTCTCTCCCTATAGTTCTCAATATACTGGACAAGTTCGGGTCTTACTCAGGCTATAAGTTGAACCTCCACAAAACGTTTTCCAATCAACACTTCAACCAAAAATATATATATATGTTTTCGAAAAACTTCTCACCTCTCCTTGAAAAGTGCAAACTTGACTTTAACAGATGGGCAGGTCTTCCACTGTCACTGGTGGGCAGAGTTGATTTAGTTAAAATGGTAGTGCCACCAAAGTTTTTATATCTTTTCACCCATATCCCAGTCCTCATTGAGAAGTAGTTTTTAAGACATTTGATCAACTAATAAGCTCCTTTCTTTGGGGCAATAAGAATCCACGTATCAGGATATCAATATTACAGCTCCCCAAATAGCTCGATGGACTGGCATTGCCTAAATTCCAGCACTATTATGGGTCTTGTAACATTCAGAAACTTCTATATTGGGTTAGGGGCACGACATACAACTTATGCCCGTTGTGGGTCAATATGGAACTCTCCTCCTCTAGATACTCTCTTCGCTCTCTGGTGTGCTCTCAACTCCCTCTCTCGGTTACTAGATTTTCTTCAAACCCATTGGTGGTCGACTCCATTAAAATTCGGATATAATTTAGAAAAAGGAATACCCCTTTTATACCCTCTGCCAATTTCAAAGGTACTTCGCTGTTTACACGTTTATAAAAGTTATTTAAAATGTTTATTAGCAACGCCGAGCTTTCAAACCATTGCGTTTTTCTGTCCAAGACCCTCGTGCAACTGTGGCACGAGGGTCTTGGACAGAGAAACGCAATGGTTTGAAAGCTCGGCGTTGCTAATAAACATTTTAAATAACTTTTATAAACGTGTAAACAGCGAAGTAGAGTTCCAACTGTGGCACGAGGGTCTTGGACAGAGAAACGCAATGGTTTGAAAGCTCGGCGTTGCTAATAAACATTTTTAATAATTTTTATAAACGTGTAAACAGCGAAGAACGTATGGCTGCTCTCCCCCGAACACCGCAATGAGGAGTAGGGTATATCTGCAGAGCCGCACTGCCGTCTCGGTGATGTTTACACGTTTATAAAAAATACTTTAAATGTTTATTAGCAACGCCGAGCTTTCAAACCATTGCATTTCTCTCTCCAAGACCCTTGTGCAACTGTGAGTACATTTGAAATTTCTCTGCGATACTTATATATAACGAACGTTTCGCGTCGGACCAGTTCTTCAGAGTTAAAATAGGGTGGTTTCCTATGGGGGAGCAAGGGACTGTGGATTCACTCGGCCCAACCTTGTTGGCGTGCATCAGTCACAAAAGGGGCTACCTAATGATGTGAATGCGTTTCTGCTACTGGATCTACCTGCCTGTTCATTGTCTATGTATGCTGAAGGTCGGTCAAGTTTAAAAGAATAAAAGTGATTAAATCTATTACTTTTGTCATGTAACATTTATATGTTTAAAGAGAATGTAGCGTATATCAGCCTAAGATTTATGGTAAAGTCGATAATGCGGGGGTGCGTCATATAAAAAACATCTCTTGACTGAACTTTTATTTTCCAGGCAAAGTCATATTCTTATTTTAACCTCCACTGTATATTTTTATTTAATAGCTTTAGCTAAAAGGAAAAGACAACCTGTGTCAGGGTCTGACAGCACTACAATTACATTTTCATACCATAACCGGCTGACGGGGGGCCGGGTAGCGCAGTGGACTAAGCGGCTGTCTACCACCGCAGAGACAGTGGGATCGAATCCAGCTGCGGTACCTCCGGCTGTCGGCCGTCCATACTGACACAATTGGCAGTGTCAGCGGGTGGGAAAAGCCGGTGGGTGGGTCCTGGTCGTTGTAAAACAGTGACTCCTACAGTTCGGTCGGGGTGCCTGCACAGCGAGGGAAGGATCTGGGGGAGGTAGTGTGACCCTTCCACACGTTACACTCCCCCAGTGAGAGTCCACGCTACCAGGTGAAAAGAAGCGGTGGGCTGGCTACACGTGTCAGAGGAAGCATGTGATAGTCTCCGCCCTCCCAGACCGACGGTAGGGGGTAGAATGCGCAACGACCAGGAAGGGGATTGGGAATTCGCATAACGACTAACATTGGGATGGGAGAAAAACGGAAAAAGGAGGGGTACATTGTACATCCCTCTATCAAAGTATCTACTTAATCTTCTGTGCAAACTAAACTGAGTGTGTTTGGTTAGAGTGTCTCTCTCTCCACACCTCTCTCTCTCGCTAAGAGACAGTAGGCTACAGACAGACACCCAGTCAAGCCCAACTCAGCCAGGAACAAGACTAGGCAAGTCTAGTTAAGAAAGACCCAGCCAATAACAAGACTAGGCAAGCCTAGTTAAGCAAGACCCAGCCAAGAACGAGACTAGGCATGCCTAGATAAGCAAGACCCAGCCAAGAACAAGACTAGGCAAGCCTAGTTAAGCAAGACCCAGCCAAGAACAAGACATGGCAAGCCTAGTTAAGCAAGACCCAGCCAAGAACAAGACTAGGCAAGCTTAATTAAGCAAGATCCAGCTAAGAACAAGACTAGGTAAGCTTAGTTAACCCATTTAGACCGGATGCTGCGTGTGTGTGTTTATGTTTATACCTTTAAGGCTGGATGCTACATGTGCGTGTGTTTAGCTTTAAGACCTGATGCAACGTCTAGGTCATTTCAGATAGTGTCGCCATTTTCAAGGTATGCGAGTAATGAAAAGGGGAATGCTTTGGGATTTTAATTATTATAATTTTTTTTTATTATTAACACTTTCAGCGCCAGACCCGACATTTCTCGGGTTATCTCGCCAGCGGTTGAGCGCCAGAACCAGAGAAATCTCGGGTTTTCGATCGTTTTCATAATTTTCTCTTTTATTTGATTTTAATATTCTATACAGTCTCACAGACCTCGGTGTATCATTGGGACTCATTCTGAGACATCAAGATTGCAATGTCGGCCGAAGCATGCTAGGTGGCAGTATCTTATATTTAGTATTTTATATTTATTGTTGTTTATAGATTTGTTTTATAAATGTCAATGCACATTATAGTAAATTAATGATGTTCAAATAAAAGCCCAAGTTGTAATCTGTCAAATGGTTTTCATTTCATGTTTCTACCTGCTCCAGAGGCTGAGAAATAAAAGGTTTTAGTGAAGATTGACAATTCTGAAAATCTTTCCAAAAAACCCTCAGGTTTTAAGAGATTGTGTAGAATAATTGCATAGGTTTTAATAGGCGTTTTTAGGTCTAAATAGGTTAAGCAAGACCCAGCCAAGAACGTGCCTAGGCAAGCCTAGTTAAGCAAGACCAGGCCAAGAACGAGACTAGGCAAGCAATTATTATTATTTCTATTATAATTTCTTTTTTTAATACAGTACATCTATATTTATATCATGTAAAAGTTTATATATAAAATCTGCAAATGGATTATGCAAAACAACTCCCAATGTAATATTTTCTTCCCCATCTTACCGCTGACGATGTCTTGAGCGGGATTTCCATGAGTCTTGTCTGTAGTTTAGCTCCACTTTTCTCTCCAAGCGCATCATAACCTTGGATTACAGACCAGTCTGTGTCCTTTTCTGAAACTGAAAGAAACGTCATATTTTTATTTGTTTATGAAAAAAGATCGCCGTTAGCTGATGCCAATGGCACCAGCTAGTCTTCCTGGGGTCCGAAGTCCCACATATCAATATATACACATACAAATATACATACACACGCACACATATGTGACAGTCTCTATCGAAAATGCCTACAAGTCTCAATTTTCATTTTCCAGATTGTGAAAGTACAGAATGTAAGCTTTCAAATGATGTGTCATACTTTGAAATCTGAGAATGTTTTGAATATCATATATTCATTTAAATATTGTAAAGCGGTCTGTTTTCTAGAACACTCAAGGGGAGAAATGGCCTCGCAAAGATTTTCACACTTCAGCTAGTTTGGGCTGGGCGTAGAAAACTACCCTCACCTAGCATTAACATAATTAAGTGCTGTCACAGTAATGACTGTGAAAAGTCTACATGCCATTATACGGCAGATAACCTACCCTACATGACATTACACAGTAGATAACTATAATCATAATGAGATACTGGTGAGAGCACTAACTATAATCATAGTTACATAGTGGTGAGAGCACTAACTATAATCACAGTCCTCATATCCTTACACCTTTTCCAAAGCAAAATTCAAGCACTTTTCATGCATATATATATAAATTAGTACTACTGGATATAGTGCTAATCAGATGTATGTACAGAGTTGTAGTATCAATATGTACAATAAAGTATAAAAACAATAGTTTGAGGGGCTTCCGGTATGGTGAGCAGGGAGTAAGACGTGCTTTCCCTCTCTCCCTCATGTTTTTTTTAAATTCCACGTTTTAAGACTCCAAACCTTCATAGTTCTATTTCGTTATGGCTTACGGTCAGCACCAGTTGCATAATATCTCGCTTCAGTGGATATGCACTGAATAAATTTCAAAATGTACCTTTACATACCAACATCCGTCTGGCCACACCCCCATCTGCTGCCTACATAAGCAGGGGTGGGGCCACACACTCATCTCCAGGCATGCGTTCTTCATGGGACGGGGTTGCACATGGGACGGGGAGTGCAGATAAGTACTCGCTATTTGCATATCAATAGCGCCGGTCGTCAGGTGTGTTAAATACGTTCTCAGATACATTCACACCTAACTTGTTGTGAAGACATGTGTTACATTCCATTCGTAGAGGCAATTAGGCACCGTCTTTTTTTCTGTGCTCAAGCGAGGGGACATTAAATGCGCATTCGCGGGAGCGCGCGCACACGCCGGGAGCGCGCGTGCACGTGGTGCGTGCAACCACAGATGATTTCAATAACGCACCACTGCTCATCTCCTTCTCAAATTTCATCCACAAAGATAGTGCCTGTTATATACCCCACTTGACGTGGTGAAAATATTTAGTCTGAGGAAAGGAAAACAGAAGAACAAGGAGATACGTTGACATTATATCTTTATTTTCTCTCTCACTATTTTCGAGAAAATACGGCGATATTGTCTTCGTCACTGGAGTGTCTGGAAGGGGCTCGCGTCGCTGATATACTCCCCAATCTGCAGTCCTCCTTTGCTGCGGCTGGATGGGTTTGGCCCTCCGGCCATGCAGCTGGACTGTGGAAGTCTGTTGTGAGGGACTGGTTGGTTTTCGAGCCTGGGTGAGTAATGTTTGCTTGCGAGCGCCAGTTGTCTGTTAGTGCTATGGGGGCTAGCTGACCATTTTTACGAAAGCCGGCCCCAGATTAGGGTCCTCTGTTCGGCCTCTTAGGCGACAGCGGAGGATCTTGGTCTGAAGCCCATTATGGTCAATTAGTGGGCCGCAACCAGGATGCTTCTGTCCCGTGCAGGCCCCATCTTTCACATAAAAGTGAAAGTACACCCTAACGAGGAAATGTGGGCATGGATGTTCGTTATCGGAAGATCCATGTTCAAGTCGGCTGCAGCCCAGATGGGACTTGTGCCGGCCCCGCCGTATGTCTGGTAAAATCACCGTTGTAAACTGTGTTGACATCTCTTTTTCTCTTCTCTCTTAAAGGATGAGGAGGGTTTCAGACGGCGGCCTGTCTGAAGTGTGGCTTGTTATGTCGTTGTGTACAGTTCAGGTGATAGCTGCTTAGCTTGCGTGCTAGTTGTGGCCTACCTGTTAGCCAGTCAGCTGTTAGCTGCGGCGCTAGCCCGTTGTGTCACTAGGCTAGGAAACGTTAGCTTGTTGCTATCAGTCGAGAGCGGCTGTTAGCTTGATGCTACACTGTTGAACATTGCTATGACTATAACATGCCTTAAACACTGACTACGACGTCATCTTTGACAGAGGATGTTAGTCGAACCTACACCGGGAGCCCTGCCAGCGAGGACTAGGGATGGGAATTGATAAGATTTTATCGATACGATTCCATTGTCGATTCTGCTTATCGATCCTATTCTTTATCGATTCCCTTATCGATTCCTGCTACATTTATAATTTAAATAAATAAATTGGAAATGCAACAGAACTAAGCTGGTTAGAATAACAACATGCAACTTGACATTGCTGATTGTCATTTATCATTTATTGTCAGAAAAATACAAAAACTGTAAACAAATTAATTAACTATAGGCCTACACTTAAATAAAATGTATTTGAGAACTAATTTAACCTATTGAACTGTAGTTGCATTCAACAGGTCGTTATTGCAAAAGACAATTTGTTAGCAATAACCTACCTGTATAAATAAAGGCCAGCTCAGTGTTCTCTCTCTGCAATGAGCATGGCTATTTAGCTAGATAGTGGCTAACGTTACTTTACCATGTAAATGAATGACTAGGATGCAAAGCACTTTCAGTTTTCACTGCACACACAAAACGGTCGCAATATCGAGCCCTTTAGGTTTTCCTAGTCAAGGAATCAAATAGTCTGCTATGGCTGCATGCGTGGCGCTAACGTTATTGTTTTTAAATGCGCAACTGTCGGAAAAACATGGCATCGATAAGAGGAATCGATAGTCATGGAGGCATGCGATTCCAGGAATCGGACAATTAGGAACCGGTTCCCAATCGATTCCGATTCTTGATTCCCATCCCTAGCGAGGACTGCGTCAACATGGAGAAACGTAGCGGCTGGGTGGCGCAGCGACGCTACCCTCGTCGCCGACACAGGAGATGCTGTGTTCAACTTCGGTGTCCCATTAGCCAGATTGCAGTTCTCTTGGCCTGCGCTCAGGGTAGGAAGGTCCCGACCGGACTTTAAACACTTCTTCTTTCCTTCCCTTCTAAATGTTTTATAATAACAATGTTTTCCAAAACATGTGTTGCTGCAATACATTGAGGATACGACGCGTGTTGTGTGTGAATTGTCTTGTCACTGGTATAGCTTCTCTCTCCATAGAAATCAGGTTGTTGTTTACATGTGTAAAAATTATCTGGTTAGTTGTGATGAGAACATGTGTTCATGTAACGTGAACTCACAACTAAGGGGGTTAATTAACCTATAAAGCTATGCTTAGTGACATGTGATTGAGGAATGAATTCTTTTCTCAGCCTGTAATGACAATGAACAGTATGTTCACATATTAACAGGGTTACCTGTTCAACTTGCTCGTATCAAGGGTAAGGAAGGAGGGGTGATCCCCCCGGTTTCCCTGGGGCTTCCCCACCCTCCTCTCAGACATGTTGTTTACAATATATTGTGTCACTGTGTTTGTGGGGATACGATGTAACCCTCAGCTTAATTGCTGGGGTTGTGCTTTCCGCTTGAGAAACTATATTTTCCTAAAGAAAAGATTGTTTGGTCACTTATCATGTGTGCTTAGCAAGGCCTGTGGCCAATACATAATCGAGGATTCTGTATTCTCTCGTTATGAAAAATGGCGTTCCTCTGTAGCAAGAGTGTACTTTTGCCATATTTTGTTGTGATGAAGGGTTGTGTGTGTCTTGTGATCTACAACTGGGTTAGGTTTGGCCACAGAAGCACATGTGTAAGTCTGGTACCGGGGCTCTTAAAGGGGGCCCTCTCTATTCTGTGTTTTTTCCTTAGTAAAAATCAGATAGCAGGTTAGCACATGAGCTATGTGAAGCTGTTAGATACTTCATGTAGAAGACTATGACTGTGTCATGCTCTATTTGTCATTACATCGTATCATGGGTGTGGGGTCGTAAAGGGGTGAACTGGTAATCCTTTCCTCCCCTTTTCTGATTGGTCAGGGGTTAAAACCTCCTGTCCTTCAAGGTTCCTGTCACGTTGCTGTTCGGCACGTTACAGGGTAAGAGGGGGGGGAGTTTCCTGGTCCCACGCCCTGGAAGATTGGGCGTGTGCACAGCAGAAATTCCCCCGCCATAAAGTACGTCACTGAGCACGTCTCTGTTGGTAAGACTTCCGTGAGTTGTTCAGGTCCATGTTATGGATCTGTTTCAGGGAGTTGTCAGAGCTCCTCCTCACGAAGCTCCTCCTCGGGCCTTCTGTGAGTTCGGACTCTCCTTCCCTGTGAGGGAGCCTCCTCAGAGTTCAGAGCCTCCTCCTCAGATTGTCAAGGTGAGTAGAACTTCAAAAAGGAGTTCTGCTCTATTGTGTGTGTATTCGATTCAATTCGATTATTGAGTGTGTATTGGTTCAGTGCCTCCTCCTTGGAGAGCCCTAACCCAAGTATTACATAGCTCAATGTTGCAATATATTATTTTCAATCTATACGGCTCGCGTGGGAAGTCTCTCTGGGGATTTCCGTCTCCTCCCTATGGCGAGGGTGGTGGGATGTAAAAATGTAAAAAAAAAATTACCCTCAGCTGCGTCACGTGGGATTCATGTCAGTCTGTGTTTCTTTCTTTTTTAAATAAAAAGAGGAAGGAACATGAAGCACGACGGCTCCGTGTCGTTCTCCCAGGCGACTTGGAGGAACAATGTTTGGTGTCTTGCTAGACTATCCATTGATGTGTTTGGGTCTCGACGCATACATAGTGCTGGCTCGGTGCGTTTCTGTTAAAGAATCACGCAGGGGCTAAGTGCGCCTTGGTTGCTTGTTATTAAAACAGCGTTTTTATAGGGCAACTGGGATAGAGTTTTGTCTCTTCCGAGCGCCAGTTTACTAGGTTGTCTCGATGAATTCTCGTTCATATCTGGGGGATGTTAACGGAATAGATCAGAACATAGGTAGAGGGGTCTCACGCCCTTGGGGTGGGCCACTGAGCACGGTCCAAATGGGACCGTCTGGGTGGCGCCCTCTTTTCATGTTTTAGATCGACACGCATACCTACCCCCTCTTCTGGAGTGGGCATGTCGGCGTGGTTAGGGCACGGGACTGGTCTGGTCGCGCTGGTCCAGGTCAGTTAACCCGTTGTCCGCCGGGGATGCAGATCTGCCGTTCTGGTACCCTGAGGGACTTGTGCTTTTTTCGGGGGGGGAAATGCCGGGTCAGCCCGGGTGTCACAGGGTTAGGCATTATGGAGACCCTTTGTTGGGTACATGTTGTACTCTGCACTATCGTAATGGCTTACAGCCATACCAACCTGTACACTCCCGATCTCGTCCGATCTCGGAAGCTAAGCAGGTTCGGTCCTGGTTAGTACTTGGTTGGGAGACCGCCTGGGAATACCAAGTGCGGTGTGCTTAGGGCTGGTTCTCCATTATTTTCGCTCCTCTCTCACGCGTGGCGAAGAGGGGGCTGTTGGGGTGGTCTTGGACCTCCTCTGGTAACCCTGTGCTTCCCGAGCCGCCGGGCCCGGTCCGAAGTAATGTTTCATCGACCCGTAGGCCGTAGGAATAACCCTTTTTTGAAAACTGAAACCCTTGTACTGTGGTATAGCCAGTGTATACCCGCAGGTGTGTTTGAGTTTTTTCTTGAGGGGTTATAGGAACAACCACTGTCTGTACCGTGAGGGTGGTTGATTCCCTGGTGTGTTGGAGCAGAGTCAAATCCCGGGTTACCTGGTTGAGTGTGCCCCTGCACGTTCATGACGTCTGCCAATCATGTCAGCCTTCTCTGCCTCGACCCCTCTGGGTGGTTTTTTTTTAATGGAGGCTTTGTCATGGTGATCAACAACGCCAGCATACGCCCCTTCCGCCGGGGGGGCTGTTTTCAGCTGACTCCTTTGGCGCCTGTCTCATCCGCAGTGCTCCAGGCTCAGGTTACAGCCTGCTGCCTGGTTTCCCCGGTGCGCTGCCTGCTTCCGTTGGTTAACCTTTTTGAGTGCTTACGGCCATGCTGACTGCCTGTTCTGCAGGGTCAGTGTGCCAGGCGGTGTGCTATTGGGGGGAAAGGGCCCGCTCTTGGAGGGGCCTTATCCGAATACGCTGGCGATGTGGGGGGCGGGGTCTTGATGCCTGGCGTCATTGACCTTTCCGGGCCCCCTTTTTCCAGGGGATCCAGTCCCTTCAGTGGGTCTGGGTCTTCCTTCGTGCTCCGCTGCTACAGCCCTGACCCCGTCATTTTTGGGGGCAGTAACGAGGTTTGTTCCTTCCGTTCGTTCCCTGGTGGCATGCGGGTTGTGCATGTGTGTAGTCGTGGGGTCAAGCCACGGTCTGCTCACCCTGTGCGTTGAGTTGCTTGAGTTCCTCTTCGCACGGTCGGATCCGTCTCCCTCCCGTAAGCCTCCAATAGGGAGGGTATCCTCCATTAGGGAGGGTCGGGGGGCTCGGTCCTCCCCGGTCTGATGGTTGTGGGGGGCCTCAGCGGGGTACATTTGTCGAGCTATGGCTCCCGCTCAGCTCCTGTTATGCAACTGGTGCTGAGCATAAGCCATAACGAAATAGAACGTAAGGTTATGTATATAACCAAGTTCTATGAGTTATGGTGACGCTCAGCACCAGGACGCCGCTGCGGCCCTTGATCTTTCATTTTGGTGAAATGTGTTGGGAAGGAGATGAGTGTGTGGCCCCACCCCTGCTTATGTAGGCAGCAGATGGGGGTTTGGCCAGACGGATGTTGGTATGTAAAGGTACATTTTGAAATTTATTCAGTGCATATCCACTGAAGCGAGATATTATGCAACTGGTGCTGAGCGTCACCATAACTCATAGAACTTGGTTATATACATAACCTTACGTTATTTTTTATATACAAGTATCGATACAGCTAACTAACTATTTGGCTTCACAAAGATGACATCCAAGACTCCAAAACGGGGCGATGTTCAGAGAGAAGAGGAAACGGATGACGCTGTTAGCAAGGTCTGGCTAGCTACCCTGCTTGAAAACCACAAAGAGGCTATCACTTCCGAGTTTAGAAAAGCCATTACCACTCTGGAAAATAAACTTGACCAAATTAAATCGGACGTGGCCGACAACAGACAGCGGGTCAAGTCCCTGGAGGAGAATGCGGAATCTGTAAGCGAGAGAATGGCGTCGCTGGAGGCTACATGTGCCGAACTGAGTGCTAGCCATGCTAGGCTAAAGGCTAAAGCTGAGGACCTCGAGGCTCGAGAGCGGCGGAACAACCTCCGGATCATTGGACTACCAGAACAAATTGAGGGCCCAAGACCAACATCCTTCTTCGCCACCCTTTTATCCCAGGTTTTTGGGGCAGAAACCCTCCCTACCCCTCCGGAATTGGACCGCGCACACAGGTCGCTAGCAGCTAAGCCGAAGCAGGGTGAAAGACCTAGGCCTGTTATCGTCAGGTTCCATAAATATCAAACCAAATAACGGGTGATCCGGGAGGCCAGAAAGAGAAGGGCAGAGATGCTGTACAACGGTCAACAAATTGCTTTCTATGAGGATTATACCCCGGCTGTGTTGGAACAGCGAGCACCGTACCGCGAGGTGATGGCACAACTTTACAAACGAGGGCTGAGGCCTAGTCTTCATTACCCAGCCAAACTGATGATTATGGAGGAGAACGGGGACAGATTACGCTTGATGACTGTTGGTGACGCTGAAAGGTACCTCAAGGCTAAGCTAGCCTAGCGTGGACGGCTATCTAACGAGTACCTAGGGGTAAGCTAACCTGGCGCCGGCAGCAATGAACAAGGAATGTAGAATGCGAGACTGAAATTATAGACGTTGGCTGGGCTAAACTGGTCCACCACAGTAGACCTGACACTTACACTTCATGGGGAGATGCTAGACATTAATCGGACTGGCTTTTGAAACAGAACTTTATGCTTCCCAAATAGCCGACGCTGATTCTATTTACACTTATTTCTAATTTTTTTTTTTTTTATTCTTTATTAGCTCTTCTTTTACATGTGTCTCTCTCTCATTCAAATTGTAGACGTTCCCTCTGTTTAGAGGCCGCAAGAGAAATAGACTGGGCCAGTTTGACCAGATAATGAAGGTTCTATGTATATGTTTCAGGAGTACTCAATGCGCGGATTGAAATGTACAGAGACTGGGCCTAAATGTATTAGACCATTTACCTAGGTCTAACAGACACCTCGGGGCCAAGTGAAACCAACACCAATAGACATAATTACGACATATTAAATGTGCAGCTGAACTTGTAGACTTTGGTTGGATTACATTGCCCAGTCACAATAGAGTGGCCACCTATACCTCAGAAGGGTAATATTATTATGTCAATCAGAGTGAACCTCATGCCACTCAGGTTGCTATATTTATATAATTATCTTTTTTTTCTTAACTTAATTTGCCCTTTCTTTTTGTATGGATTTATATACATATGGCTCTCTATGCAAGGTGAGCATACTCAAGGTGCACATGCTCCTCTTACTGTTTGAGGGTCTCAATACAAACAAGCCGGATAGTATTTACTGGGTAGTGGGGGTTTTGTATGCATGTTTGAGGAAGTACTCAGGGTACTGACTGAACCAACTCAAGTTGTACACGCTTCTTTTTACTGTCTGAAGGTACAGGTCTCTAACACTGACGAATGTAGCTAACCACACTACCTTTCTATACATATTTTAGGTACATATTGATGTCCCTGATTCGTGTGACCCCTGTGACTGCATAGGCCTCTTAATTATTATTATTTTATTCAAAAAAAAAATTAAAAGGCAAAAAAATAAAGTGGCGCCTCTTTTTTAACTGTATCAAGGTTTCGCAATTGTTATATCCCTAGTTGGCATGATAGCAGGGGCTAAAGACATTCTCTTCGAGCTGTTATAGGTTGGAAGCGGGCTTCGCTTATGTCCACTGAATTATAGGTTAACCTAGGCACACTGAAGCGTCTCGGTATACTCGTTCACTCTCAACTTTTTATGGGTCACACTCCTTAGTGGAAGTCATCAGTAGCGCTTTTACGTCCATGCTCTAATGGATGAGCCCTGAGTCGTGTTGCAAATATCTTTCATTGTTATTCTAATTAAAAATTTTGAATTTGTTAATCGTTTTCTTTTTTTTTGGCTGTTTGAGTGTTCTTTAAACACAGTTTAAAAATGTATCCATAACTATATTGGAGACTGTTTGAAATGAACGGGAGAGAGGGGAAATAGGAGTGAGGATGAAGTCTCCACCGGAAGGAGCGTATCCTGAGAGATACAAAGGCTGTTACTGTTCCCTTAGGGACCAAGGGATGTACCCCCGGGTGAGTATGTTTGTGTATGGTTGTGTGGGTGCATGTGTGTGCGTCAACCCCCCCCCCCCTTTTCTTTATCCCCCTCTACCTTTCTCCCCTCTTCCAATGTTTCATCTTTTCACCTCAGGTATATATATACTTAACAGAACATGGCAGTGACGGGCAGGAACATCCGCTTCGTCTCATGGAATGTCAAAGGGATGAATAACTCTATCAAGGCGAACAAGGTACTTAACCACCTACGACATCTCAAGGGTGACCTTTGTTTTTTACAAGAGACACACATCTGCACCTCAGATATCCCCCGCATTAAGAGAGCATGGATGGGACACATTTTTCATTCTAAATTCTCTGCAAAAGCCAGGGGAGCTGCAATTATTATACATAGGGATGTACCCTTGGAGCCTTCCACCATTTTAACTGACCCTGACGGAAGATATGTTATAGTGTCGGGCAGGCTGCAGAACATTCCTGTGGTTTTGGCCTCAATATATGCACCAAATTGGGACAATGATAAATTTGTATCCAATTTATTTTCCTCGATACCTAACCTTAATGACCATCACATAATTATCGGAGGGGACTTTAACCAGGTCCAAAACATAGAACTTGACAGGTCTTCGGATAGACGCACTACCATCTCCAAAGCAGCTAACATCTTAAAATTTCACATGGAACAGCTTGGCCTTATAGACCCTTGGAGAACAAAATGTCCTACCGATAAACTTTTCTCCTTCTTTTCCCATGTCCACCACACATATTCGAGGATAGATTTCTTTTTATTAGATGAAAAACTACTACATAATGTAATCTCTACTAAGTACCATAGTATAGTAATTTCCGATCATGCTCCGACATCCGTTGAAATTAACTTCCCCCAGGGTAGAACACCCTCTAAATTTTGGAGATTCAACTCCCACTTACTATCTGAACCTGAATTTAAGGATTTCATTCATGCACAAATAAAAATCTTCTTTGAGATAAACGACACACCTGAAATTAGCAGCGACATACTCTGGGAGGCCTTTAAGGCATATCTCCGCAGACAGGCTATCTCCTTTACCTCTCATTTTTGGGAAGCAGGAACAATCCAAATTAACGGGTATATCAGATGAGATTAAACGATTAGACATCCAGTATTCGTCCAAACCCACCCCTGCTCTATATAAAAAACTACTCCAGCTTCAATCACAATATGATTTGCTCTCAACTAGTAAGATCGAGAGACTACTCCTGCACACCAAGCAACGTTTTTTCGAGCAGGGGGACAAGGCAGGGAAATTGCTTGCGTACCAAGCACGAGTGGCGAGTGCCTCTAGACTGATTCCCAGGATAAAATCCCAACTAGGTGTCACTACAACAGACCCTACGGAAATTTCTGAAATTTTCTCCGACTATTATTCTAAACTTTACACGTCGGAGTCTTCCCAGCAGGACTGGGATCGCCCAAACCCCCTCAAGTCTCTCAAGTACCCTCAAGCGAATAAAGCGGAAGCTGAAGAGTTGGGCACGCCTATAACCATCTCTGAAGTGACTGAGGCAATCAAATCTTTACAAAGTGGTAAATCACCCGGGCCGGATGGCTATACTACAGAATTTTATAAAACGTACTCCGTGTTGGTTGCCCCTTTCCTACTGAGAGCATATAACAACTCCCTTCTAAAGGGCCAAATGCCACCCGCGCTATCAGAGGCGTTGTTGTCCCTGCTGCTCAAAAAAGGTAAAGACCCTCTCCTTTGTAGCAGTTACAGACCAATCTCCCTCCTTAATGTGGATTGTAAAATATTGGCTAAGGTCCTGTCATGCAGTCTTCAGAAGGTGGTTCCATTCCTGATAGACCCGGATCAGACGGGTTTCATCATGGACAGGCAGTCCTTTAATACCAGAAGGCTGTTAAATATCCTTTTCACAACCACGACTGGCGCACCAGAAATGGTACTCTCCCTAGATGCTGAGAAAGCGTTTGACAGAGTGGAATGGAGATACCTGTTCCATACACTTGAGAAATTCGGTTTGGGCCCGGGTTTTATTTCATGGATAAAACTTCTATACTCGTCCCCGGTGGCCTCGGTTAATGTAAATGGTACCAAGTCGGGCCAGTTCGCGCTTTATCGTGGCACCCGTCAAGGATGCCCACTTTCTCCCTTGCTCTACGCCAGGGCTATTCAACTAAATTGTTCAGGGGGCCACATTGTCAGAAACCCAAGGGGCCAGGGGCCGGACTGCCACGGCGCCTCCCCGTGCTATGAATATATGTACACTTGACACAACACGCAACCACATTTTCACAACTTTTATTTAACTACATTGCAAAAGTAGTATACTTTTCAAAAAAAGTGCTTCATTTACAGTATGTGCCACATCTGCAACATCTCCTGCAAAAAGTGCTTCATTTATGACTGTGCAACAACTGCAACATCTCCTCTTCAACATTTCAATATAAAAATAAAATAAAAAACAAACAAGTGCATGATGTGCATCTGAACATTCTAACATCAACACTTGAACAAAAAAACACATTTATAGTGCAGCTGAGCTTATGAAAAAGTGCTTCATGTCTGTGCAACAACAGCAAATCACAGCATCTTATTAGCACTTATTGTCCACTCTTAACTCTCAAACATCAGTGGGGTGGGGGTCAGACAGGCCTAGCCTACATACACACATCTAATGAGAGCGATTGCACTTCTTTGACTGGGCAATGGCAGAGAAAGAGGGTTCATAGGAAGTGAGGGCTACCCGCAAACAGTGATGCAAATGCTCATTTGTCAAGGAGGCACGGTTGCTTGTTTTAATGGCATTCATGTGAGAGAAACTGGATTCACAGGTGTATGTTGAGCCAAACATTGTTAGCACAGATATTGCCAGCGTTTTTATTTTGGGGAATGTCTTGACATGAATACACTTTATCCAAAATGTTGTGGTGGATTCATTCTCAAGTGCCTGCTTCAGAGCAGATGATGCTTGCATGTCAATTATTTCAAGTTGCAGGAGACCTTCATCAATGTGAAGTGATGCAAGGAACTCTTGTCCTTTTGTGGAAATAGCAGCTACATTGGCAAATGGGTTGCTCACAAAATGCATCAATTCTCTGGACATGTCAAATTCATCAAATCGACTTGCAAAGTTTTCCCTCAATTTATCAATGAAATCTGTCATTAATTGAGTGACTTTTGTCTCAATTGTGCGTGTTAACGTTTTTTATTATCATGTAATCTTTGGCGGGCCAGTCAGAATCATCCCGCGGGCCAGATCTGGCCCGCGGGCCGCCAGTTGAATAGCCCTGCTCTACGCGCTCACCGCAGAACCGTTAGCCATATGGCTTCGCAGTGAGGACAGATTTGAGGGGATTGAGAGGTTCGGCCTGGTTCATAAACTCTCATTGTATGCCGATGATCTCCTACTCTATGTCTCCAATCCGTCATCGTCCATCCCCGTTATCCTAGATATTCTAGAACAGGCAGCTCTCTGGGTACAAACTTAATCTCCAGAAAAGTGAATATTTACCTGTTAATGCATCTGCGGAACGGCTTCCTCAATCGCTTTTCCCCTTTAAAAGGGCCACGGAAGGATTCACATATCTAGGGATTTTCATGGCCAAATCACCGACGGAGCTCTTCGCAAAAAATGTCCGTCCTCTGCTAGATCGCTTTAAGTTAGATCTGACGAGGTGGTCCTCTCTCCCCCTCTCACTTCTGGGAAGGGTGAACTTGATAAAAATGGTGGTCTTACCGATTTTTTTACGCTTTTCAGCATATACCAATATTTATTAATAAAGCCTTTTTCACCTCAATTGATCAACTTATAGGTTCATTCCTGTGGGGTAACAAAAGAGCACGTATTAAGAGGACAATCATGCAACTTCCCAAATCAGAAGGGGGTTTGGCTTTGCCGAATCTTCGCTATTACTACTGGGCATGTAATATAAACAAACTCCTTTACTGGAAGACCAAGAGGGAGGAAGAAGACCGGCCCCAATGGGCTCGGATGCAAATCTCCTCTTCAGAATACTCACTCTGGTCTGTGGCAACATCCCAACTACCCATTTCAATCCCTATTAAACAGGTGGCTCGGAACCAAATCGTAACGGATACTTTGAAAATCTGGAATCAGTTTAGGAAACAATTTGGCCTACACGCTCCGTCGGGGCTAGCTCCAATCTCTCGCAATCACCTATTCCTACCGTCCTGTTCTGATCCTGTATTCAGAATCTGGGCAAACAAAGGTTTGCTAACCATTAATGACCTCTACTCCGGAGGTGTGTTCTCCTCGTTTGCAGAATTATCAAAAAAACTTGGTCTTCCAAACTCCCACCTTTTCAGTTTTTTTCAGATCAGACATTTTGTTCAGAACCAATTCCCACAATTCTCTGGCCGTCCTCCAGACTCGAGGACTGACCCCCTCCCATTGCTCAGCACTGGGCGGAAAGGGCTCATCTCAATTATATATGATAAAATATTTTGGATGAACCCAACTTGCTTAGACTCCCTAAAAGCCAAATGGGACGAAGATCTGGGAATTACCATTACAGATGAACAATGGGATCATATATTAGACCTTGTACACACCTCCTCTATATGTGCAAGACACAGTTTGCTGCAGTGTAGGATCCTGCATAGGGTTCATTACACCAATGCGAGGTTAGCAAAGATATACCCGGATAGAACGGATGCGTGTAATAGATGTAAACAATCTCCAGCCGATTATATGCACATGTTTTGGACGTGCCCCAAACTCAGAGTTTTGGACTGCAATATTTGATACACTGAGTAGGGTCCTGGGTGTGACGTTAGACCCAGATCCACTCACAGCCTTTTTCGGAATCCCGAATACCCCTACAATCACATCTAGGGCTGCAAAACTAGTTGTGGCGTTCACTACCCTCCACGCTAGGAGACTTATTATCTTTAAGTGGATACACCCTTCCCCACCCACTCACAACAGATGGATACATGAGATACGACATTGCATTAGGCTTGAACGAATCAGATTCTCCCTAAAGGGGTCCCTTGAAACAGGAACGAGGGACACAACAGCAGAAGATCGAACTATTCAAGAATTATCACAACACTATAATTAGGGGTGGGGGAAAAAGTGTGAAATAATATCATTGTTGACTTTCTTCCACAGCCACATCCGTGTTAGAGTTTTTTTTTTTTATCTCTTTTTATCTAATTATTTGTGCATACTGCAGATGGGTTTGATTGATATTATTGTTTTTCTTTCCCAGCAACATCTATGCTAAAATCTATATGTTTACCGATATATGTTTTGCAGATGTGTTTGTCATCAACCTCGGTGTGGGGGGGATGGGGTGGGAATGAGGGAGGGGAAGGGGAAATGAAAGGGAAAAAAAGAAAAAAAGATGGAAAATGTACAATATTTACAACTGAAATGTTCAATAATTTTGTTCCTGTAATAAAGAAATTAAAAAAAAATAGTTCTCCATTATTATTAGCCTATCTTAGCACAATGAATGGAAGCGGATGTGCCGGTTAGCTAGGCGAATAACGCAGCCAGATAGCTTTCTACTGAATCACTCCTTTACTAGTTAGAGAGCTGTTGATGACGCGCTCTCATTCTTTCACATGCAAATTAACTCGGCCCCTATGCTGGGAGGAAACTTGTCTCATAAAGAGCCTTTTTTTAAACAAATAATTGTTACTATTAGAAATACTATAACTGTTCGCTTTTATAGTAAATATGTTCAACACTCGAACTGTAATTATATATAATAATAAAAAACGCACCAAAATAGTTTTTATTCCTTTTATTGTGTCTCCCGGTCATCTCACCACCACGACTTGTCGGCATGATCGCTAGACTGAGTCACATATATACACTACATGTATACACATACACACCAGTGTTTCATCTTATATGCATATATGTGACTAGCCATAGACATTAGGGACTTGTTGAGCCATCTTCAAATAATATTTTTTACATATTATGAAAGTACAGATTCATACCTTCAAAATAAGCCATCACTTGAACATTTTGGTGGGATACTTTCAAGCTACTTCCTATGAATCATGGTGATTATCACAAAACCTAATCAGAGAAAATGGCCTTGAATGTAAAGATCAGAGCTACAGAGAGAGAGAGAGAGCTACAGAGAGAGAGAGAGAGCTACAGAGAGAGAGAGCGAGAGAGGACACAGAGACAGCTAGAAAGTGATGGTAAAGAGGTTCAATTTGGGCAGCAGAACAGAGCAGTTTGAAAACAAACAGCCAACAGGCTAAGAAGGCAGAAACATATGGCGAGAATATTACTGTCTCAATGTTAAAACCAACATTAGAAATGCCAGCTGAGACATGTAAACAAACACATGTGCCTAACGTGCATGCTTACATGTAAACAAACACATGTGCCTAACGTGCATGCTTACATGTCTTTTTTTGGAACTAGATTTATTTCCAGCTGTCCATTCGGCCCTTCTACCAAAAGCCTGGAGCTGAGCCATAATAATCAGGTCTTTATGCTCCTCTTGTAATGCAGCTATCTCGTATCGCCTTTTGTACATTTCATCACGGTCCAATTTTGTGATACACGAGCGGTAAACAAACTTGTAATTTTCTTTATCACTCTTAGGGGTGAATCGCAAAAGTATTTCCATTTAGTGTTCATGGCTCGCTAATACTATTCTGAGAAGATAGTTCATCTGTAATGCAACCGAGTGACGGATCTCGTTGGGGCAGGTAGTATTATGTCGGGGAAAATTAAATGAAATAAAGAAAATGTGAATTAAATAAGTTAAAACGAAGTTTAGCCTATTCAATTGTTTTAAAAGCCATGTATAATGCGTGAATAACACGTACAGACAGGGAGGGGGTTGGGGGAGAGAGAGAGAGAGAGAGGAGAGAGAGAGAGAGGAGAGAGAGAGCAGGAGAGACACAGAGATTATTATACACACACGTCTAACCTGACTTGTTATTTTCTTTGAGTTTTCCCTATTGAATGATTTTCATTCTTATGGCATTAGGTTGCAATATATCCACTCAAACGAAATTAGTTTGCTCATAAAATTTGTGACATTCTAAATGTGTTTTAATGTTTAATGACAAAACGACCCGATTAGTGTTTTATGATGAAGGTTTCGGAGTCAGTGCGACGCGCGTAATAGACACTGGTGTTTGTCACAACTTAAGTTGCTATAACTTATAACGTTAAGATAAGTGTGTTAACATTTTGTTCTCTCTGCTATTAACTCTTTCAGTGCCACTCACGAGATTTCTCGTGTTTTTTTATAGGTGGTTGCTAGCCACTCACGAGATTTCTCTGATTTTTTTTTTTTTTTTTGCGATCTGAAAAATTATTGCATCACCCGAGCCTACCCGAGTATAGCCGAGTGGCGCCGACGATCACTGTGGAAAAAAGCGCCCCCTGTCGTCTCCCAGATGACATAAGTGATTTTGGAATGGACTGGGGAAAAAAATCCGGTACTCCACATTTTCCAGTTCACTGATCCAGCCGGGGTTACCAGAGTTCATTCTGGAGCCTCAGATCCCCGCGGATCATAGAGATCTACTGTGTCGCGTTGGATCCATACACGTATCGATTTTTTTGAATGGTGATCAGGAATTGGAATATACCAGTTGGATACCATCTGATGTCAGGTAAGGACTATGTTATCAGTGGTAGGATAATCAGAGTAAGTTTGATGAAGTTATAAGCTGTTTTGTGAAATGTCTTCTTTCGGTTTCACTGTAAAACTCCGTGAGGTAATCAACGGAGCGATTATCAGTGCGCGGCCGTAATGTGCTTGCGTGCACGTATAATATTGATCATCTAGCGTTTATTTGAAAACGATTCATAAAAAGGCCGACGAATATCAACGTTGTGGAATATTCCACTAAAAGACGATTTTCATAGAATGCTCCAGAATGAGCTGTTTTTTATATCAAAACGGGGGCTTTTCTAACTGCTCTGAAATGGAAACGACGCGATAAAAAAACAATCTGTCTTCACAGCACTGACTGGAACATAGTCTTTGATAATGCGAAGGGCAGATTAGACACATAGCCATAATTTAAAACATAGATTAGGCGATATTAACGTTAACATTGGCGCCGATGGTGGCATTCAAGCGGTAAAACGGAAAACCAGGCGTGGCATTGAAAGAGTTAAGAAAGGAGACCTATCCTTGTGTGTGTTTTCAACACCTCGCTAAGTACGCTGCATTTAATGCATGACATGCGCAGACAGACCACACCCAGCTTAAGTTTAGCCCTCGTTTGTAGTCTTTCCCACAGTATTGAGACACAATACTGTCGGACAATCTAATAATAATTTTTTATTTATACATTTACAAGTTGTATTTAAATTTAGCAAATAAGGAATCAGAGAAAGAACATTTCAAAGCAGTCAAAAATGCAATATTTCTATTTTTACCTAATTTCTGAAATGCAAGACATTTTCGCGATTTCTGAGGAATGTAACCTGCCGCACCAAGTCGGCCTAGACAATGCCGAGTCACATATAAGCCTAGCGGTTCGCCCAATAACATTGGAACGCGTCCATGGCCCTCGATGCATTTGTTGTGTAGGATTATGTCGGGGACCCGATGGACACCAATACTGGAAATACTTTGATTCAACCATGATTTCACATCGATCGCAACGATCATATGTAACACACTCCAAAACGTATGCTGTTGCCGACGATCAAAGCATCAAAAAACGACCCCCCCCCCACCCTTTCATGCATTCATGATGAAACATAATACCTATTATATACCTTTGAATTGGAAATAGTAGCGTGTCCAGGCGAGCAACGCGAACGCTTGTAGCAAAATTCACATATTGCTCCATAGCACCGTTTTCAGGAATTAGCCAGGATCACTCTGAAACTATATAATATTCACCACGGTATAACACGCAAACGTATACATGAAAAAGAGTATTCTTTTTCACATGAACGATGGATAGTCAATGTCAAATGAGCCATAGTATATTGTCTCCATAGCTATAATATAGATATAGCTAGGGCTGCCGCGGTATAGATTTTTTCCTTACCGCACAAATTTGCGAAGCCATTCAAACCACCGTGGTAACCGCAAAAAAATTTGCATTTATTTCTGTAGTAGTCTATTCTTTATAGCCTATAACCTCTAGTCCAGGGGTGGCCAACCAGTTCAATTGGTCATGTTGTTCAGCCTCACAATGCTATTTGATAGTAAATGTGATATGTCCCACCCTCTGGCCTCTGAAGTTGCTAATGTCTTTTTAATTTGAGCCTCACAGGGTTAACCTCTTATGCCCGAGATATACAGTAAAAGTGTATATTTTCAGCATTACGTTTGTTTACCAATGATTTTAACTGTTATTAGTGAAATATAAGATTATAGAAATCTCAGGGCATTGAGTCGGAAATCGGCGCATATTGACAGGAGGAAGTGGAGCAGCCACTGTAGTCTTTTGAAGGAAGAGACTCAGGGCTTTCGAATTTCAAAAAAACGACCCTACCAGCTCACGCCAGCCCCTGTCAATCATCTGACTTCTGGATTAACTTTTTTATTTCTTATTTTTTGGGATCATCTCCCACAAACCTGAACGTTATTGCCATAAAACAGAACGCAGTTAGTTTCTCTACCTTTCTGTGAACGCCTAGCAAAAAACGGTGTTGCAATATGATGAAAAATGGTGGAGAAATTTACATTATAAAAAAGATGGCAGAATTCAGTACTGTATCTACAAAACCTTCTGTTTAATCATCTTCCCTTTATTAATTTGCTTAGATTTTTCAGGTCTGGTCAATTTTAGCATGGTGTTATTCACAGTCAAAGAAAAAAAAGGTTTTTTAAATATCATTGATATTCTCCTTTGGTTCATTACAATTTACTCAAGCCTAGTAACAGACACACTATTTCTGACACTGGGAATACATTCCCTGAGATCCATAGATGTCCCTAGATTCAGATACCAAGAACATGCAAATGGACCATTTAAAAAAAATCTGTAAATGTTTATTCTACGTCCTTATGGAATGAGTGACATACAAAAAAGAATATTATTATAATTTTTTTTTTAATGGATGGAAGAGCCACACATTGACAGGCAAAGAGCCACATGCGGCTCGCGAGCCACGGGTTCTGTCTATCTTTAGACAGTGGCGGCTCGCCACTAGGGGCGCAAGGGCGCCGACCCACCTGCTGGCCAGCTGCTGTTAAATCAGAGAAGAAGAAAATAAAACTTTTTCGTTTTTGTGTTTTATAGCCCTATAAATAATATAAACATGTTTAAAATGAATAATATTTACTCATTTTAAGTATGTTTGTATTTCCAATGCACAATATAACGTTATTATCTAAATTAAAAAAACATCGTTTTCATGAGCAGGAAGTGACGTTTTTTTTTATTTTTTCGTATTTCTCGCCCGGGCTAGAAGCGATAGCGCTCTGAGTGCGCGTCACAGTTTGATCGCTGTCTCCGTCACAGCCAATCAGTGCATAACGCGTTGTGCGTTGAAATATGACTATTATGTTGGAATCCGAGCGCGATTTGAAGCGGTCTAGGCAGCAGCGTGAACTTCCGTGAAGAATTTCCATAGACGCATTTTCGTGGAGACGCTCTCTGATTGGCCGACGCGATGCCAGTTTTTTTCCATAGCCGCATTTCTCGGGTTGGCTTAGAGAGAGAATGCGCCAGGAGGAGGTAGTTCTTATCACAGCAACAGCAGTTCAGTCGACTCGTCAACAACAACAGCAACTACACTGAGCTTAGGCACTCTTTCAAAGTTGGTTAAGGTTAGAGTTTGTCTTAGAGCATGGCGATAGAACGCCAGGTAGTTTGCAGGCTGTTCGAGGCGGAAATGGACAAAGACACAGCTCTTCACTCACACAGCTTGTTGGCTAACAACAAGCTATATGGATGCGGACAATGGATGGACATCAACACAGGCTGGATGGACAATGCCATGGAGTGGATATACTTTATCAACAAGCCAACAACAAGGTAGATTAGCGATCTTAACTCTAGTTTAATACATGATACGTTGTCTACTGATGCCGCATAACGTTGTAACGTTACAGCTACTGCTAGCTGTTAGCTCCGTCATCTTAGCTGGCCACTTTTATAATTACTTCATGGAAACGGAGTAACGTTAACGTTTAAACGCTATGTCGAGGTCATACAATACTACAGTCGACATAAGGTTAACGTTACCCCGTTTCCATGAAGTGTTTAAATAGCAGCAATCTTGTTGAAAATGTAACTTTACTAAAATGCTCTCTCTCTCTCTCTCTCTCTCGCTCTCTCTCTCTCTCTCTCTCTAATTTCGCCGCATGTGGGACATAACCACTCAGACAATGAATGGTAACTTGTTTAAAATAACGAGCTTTACAAATGTGTTTATTATTGAATGGATCTGACATCATCTGAGAGAGAGAGAGAGAGAGAGAGCGAGAGAGAGAGAGAGAGCGAGAGCGAGAGAGAGAGAGAGAGCTGTGCGTGTTTGTGTTGGGCTTTTTTTACCAAACATTTGCAAAATGTTTGGTATAGCGCCCCTAGTGGCGAAGTACCCAGCGGCCGCCACTGTCTTTAGATGATGACTTTGCAGCAGGAATATAAAGTGCACATTCGTTGCTGCAATTTATTGAATAAAGGCCACTCGTTTAAAAAACAATAATGAAATAATACAAGGTCTAATAAATGAAATGAAAAGCCATTTTCGCATTTATTCTCAAAATTTTAGCCGCTATATATGGAATAAACAATGCCTTGAAGATAGCTTTTAAATTAACATAAGGCCACTTTTGAAAAAAGGAGCCTCTAATAATTATTACCCATACGTAAAATATGCATAGCCACTTAGTTATTCTGAGACGATAATTAATCTGTATCTGGATAACCAAGGCACAGATTTTGTCACGGCAGGTAGCGTTATGTCAGGGAAATTTATATCTATAGACTGGTGTATTTTTCGTCCACGAAAAATGGAGCCTCTAATAATAATTATTGCCCATAGACGTAAAATATGCTGTAAAAGTTGAGCTAAAAACGCAGACAATGCCACTTATTTCAAATACGTTCTTTGAGATGAAAATTCATACAGTAACTATTTATTTTGTTAGTGTGTGGCGGGCCCATGCTTTGTTTTAAATCTGATGTGTGGCAGGAACGATTACAGTAGATCAAGCATCTGGGCAAGTATACTGCCCTGATGCCTCAGTGTATGTGTAAAAAGGTCATGGTGCAAGATGAGGATATATATGCCCTCTCAGTTATATTTACCCTATAAATATATATATGGGGTAATTATGAATATATAAATGTAAATATTATTATTAACGTAAAAATATATATTTAATTAAACTGAAGCATTTCATATACAAATTTTAATGTAGGCTATTTAACTCACCAGAACTACGCTTTTTCGGGGCATTTTGAGTTCATCCTGTTCTCTCTGTAGTTTTCTTTTCTTCTGCCACCTCTGAGAAAACGTGGTGACCAATGTTCGGCACAGACCGAATACAGGTAGGTTATTGTTTCCGAAAAATATGTTCTGCCCGGCAGTTCATACTGCTTGTCGAAGGACTGAAGCATAGCTCTGAATGACGGCTTTTCTACAGTCCGGAAGGGCACCATCTCCGCAAACCAAATACTGTGTTACAGTTGTAAGTGCTCGCCACTTGTTGCGTTTAGTCACTGTGGCAAATGCCTCGGAAACTCCTAACTGACGCAGTGCCGAGCCGGTACCTCCCGAGGTAGATGCGGTGCCTTTCATTGCATCGTATACAGGGCGATGAGTGGTCCTAAGATGCGATGCCAGATTCGTCGTGTTTCCTCGCATCACATTTATTATCTTGCTGCAAATGCGGCACACTGCCTCATCTACATTCTTAGGCTTTCCCTCTTCATCAGGCTCAAAGCCAAAGTGTTCCCAAACAGGTGAAGTAACATTCGGTTTAGCTACAAGATCCATGTTGAGTTGATTGAAGAGCAGAATTCAAAGCGAAAACTTTCAGTATAGCAGCAACGCACATGGGGTTAGATCAGAACGTTAACTGCGCAACTGCGAGTGGAAACTTTCGAACACATGGCGTGAAGAAAATAGGCTATACACAATTATAACAATATAATAATATATTATTAATTATTATTATACAAATTATAAATAAAATAAAAAACAGCGGTGATGCGGTATTCAGCTTAACTCTGCGGTGGGCGTGACGTAACAGTGATACCGCGGTAATGCGGTAACCGCGGCAGCTCTAGATATAGCCCTGCAAACACCGCCACGCACAGTGAAAATCCCTATCTCTTAGAGCGGTGGCGCAGTAGGTACAAAGATGGCTAGACCTGCTGGCGTCCAAAGTGTTAAAATACCTCACTTTATTATGGTAAAGGAAAATCACAGATTGGGGCTTTATGGAAAGAATGAGAGGAGGGAAAGCTATGGACACATACAGAGACAGACAACTGTGCTGCAACAGAGGAAAGACAACAAGAGAAAATAAAGACAATAAAAAGAAAAGTAACATACTGATATCCTGATGGTCTGTGGGCTCCTCCTTCAGCCCAGTGGAAATATACATGGTTGGGTCTAGTGTGTCCTGAGCCTCGTCTTTCTTAATCATCAGTAGGTCGCTGGGTGGATCTGGAGCAGAGGGAGACAGCAACTAAGTACTTACAGTAGCATGGAAAAGTATTTGGCCACTTTCTGATTTCCTCTGTAATTACATCCTCCTTCCTATTGACCCAAGATGGCGGTGCATGCACAACACGAAGGGAAACAGCAAGCGATCAGGGGCTCGGGAGGTAGAACAGTCGTCTGGTAATCAGAAGGTTCCTGGTTCGATTCTATTTCTGTCTCCACAGTATAGACAGGGACCATCATTTTGGAGTCATTAGATAAAAAGATTAGCAATACAATACATTTTAACGTGTGAGAAATGCAGCCAATCAAGTGACTTTGCTTTGATTTCTGGCACGTTAGCCATGTTTCTTGGTAGCAGATAGGAATTTGAGAGGGTAGATCTGGGGCAGAGGGAGACAGCAAAATAAAGTGCACCAAATAGTTAGGCTACATGTGAACAGAGTTTGATGAAATGAAAGCATGAGAGAACAAGCTATGGAGACAAAGACATACAAATAGAGCAGAGGAAGGAGAAGACAGAATCAAGATAAGAGAAAGAAAGGTAACATACTGATATCCTGCTGGTCTGTGGGCTCCTCCTTCATCTCAAAGGAAGTATCCTTGGGTGGGTCTAGTGTGTCCTGAGCCTCTTCTTTCTTAATCATCAGTTGGAGCAGGGTGTCTACAGGTATTAGTAAATTCAGATTAAGACATTTTAATGCCATGGTTTAATTACATTTAAGTATTTTTCTTTTTATATATAAATAAAATAAAACTTGCGGTCATAAGCAGTAGCCTATCGGTTACATTTTTTAATTATGATTCTTTGGTAGATTTTTATTGGTTTTTTACTACCGGGCAGTCCGGTAGAGAGAGAGAGAGGAAGAATGGGAGATAGACGGGGGGAAGACATTCGGCAAATTTTAGATTTAAGATTAACAACAAATAGATTTGTTGTTATAGACAAAGGTTCACTTACTTTCAGCCACTGTTACTGAGGTCAGTGTAGCTTCCCTTCCCTATAAGAAGTTTTTCTTTCTTATATTCAAATATATTTAGTTGTTAAGAATTTGTAAAGGATAGGCAAAAATAAACATGTGCTTCAGCCTATTCCTTTTTTTCGGTTGTTGATTTTGGATTTTGTGTGTGAGCTTGCCTTGAATATGTACATTTGTTTTTCTTTTTTCTTTTCGTTTTGTAAGTCCACACGGGTGTGTTTGATTCGTCCGTAAACAAGACCGAAAAATAAACTTCATTCATTCAACAAATAGATTTGTTGTTATAGACAAAGGTTCACTTACGTTCAGCCACTGTTACTAAGGTCAGTGTAGCTTCCCTTCTGCTGTGCGAATACAATGGGCTAGCATAGGCTACCATTAGCAATAGCATAGGCTACCATTAGCATAGCATAGTATACCAGCTACTAGCTGGTAAACCCAACCTCATAATACCACAGGCCAGAAAATAAATCGGGCGCGAAGTAATGTAAAAAGACATGAAATTACTTTATTGGCTTTGTTATGACACTACCTTACACAAGTTGCAATATTCATGCAATAATAGACAGAATATATGTTGTGTATAGATAGAATACAGTGTTTCCCCTATAAATAGAAAACATAGAACATACTAACTGTCTAACACACACAAATCACGTTCAGTCGGTTCCCGACTGGTCTGGAATTTGTCATGTGACAGATTGACTAGGAATGAACGAACTCACGACAATGGGGAGATATCTGGTGACCCCTCCCGGAAGGTGAGTTGAGTCGTCGGGGCTCCATGTGGCTTGTCTGATCAAGACGTAGCCCAGAGACCCTAACGACCTGTGAAGTCTACATGATAATGTGGGAATCTCCGTACACAGTTTTCACATTACTTCTCGGAGTCCCAAAGAGCCTCGTATGTGTATGGTTTAGGGATTGATCGATTACTCACGGCTATGAGAAAACTCGATCTTAAATGATTGTATTGTAAAGTTGAGCTGGCATGGCACTACAGCACGAGCCGCGGAACAGAGACCAGGTAACATAATGCTATGCTGTTTTATCAGTATATCCTAGGGATGTCCGATATTATCGGCCTACCGATATTATCGGCCGATATTGGCATACAAATTTGATATCGGAAAATATCGGTATCCAAATTTTCTTTTTCTTCTTTTTAACATTTATTTAACCTTTATTTACACAGGCAAGCAAGTAAGAACAAATTATTATTTTATTTATCGTCAACGTATGCATAATGTTGTGTTAATTACACGACAAGATATGTAATGTTAATTACCTGAAATTATACAGTTTTTTGGGGGGGAAACCCTGCATATATCGGTATCGGTTGATATCGGTATCGGAAATTAAGAGTTGGACAATATCGGTATAGGTAAAAAAGCCAATATCGAGCATCCCTAGTATATCCATACTAACGTTAAGTAGCTAGCTAGCTACTAGGGCTGTCTTAAATACTTCAAAGCTTCATTCGATGGGCATGGGATTCGAATATGAAAATAAAATGTGATTATTAAAAAAGAAATTAAAAAAAAATATGATATATATATTTTTTGCTAAATCAACTCTGCCTCTCTTTGTTAATTACAACAAGCAATGCGGTTTGTTATTTAAGATGAGGTCGGACTCGGCACTGACAGATTTGTGTTCATTGTGCTGCTTTTATAAAGCCTCAAATGACGGCTTACAATATTTCATTAAAGTAAAGTGTTTTGTTTGTCTAAGATTTAAAAAGGCTTAAACTTTACAGCACTGACAAAGTTGTAGTGTTGTCACGATACTGGAATTTCGAACTTCGATACGATACCTTGAAAAGTATCGATATTCGATACCATTTTCAATACCACAGGGAAAAGGGTTCAATCTTAATTTTTTTTTTTTTTTTTAATAAATTTTGCTTTTGTTGCTGGTTGATTCTCCTCAGCTTCTCTCTGGTACTATAAGAGAAGATAAATATAACACTTTTAAAACCCTTTGTTTATCTTTAGATCACACATTTAAAACTGTTCATCTCACTTCAATCACAAGGGGGAGGTGTCTCTAATTATTTTGAAGAACGAAACCCAAGTAATATCTCCTTGAGAAAAACGGATAAAAATGAAATTATTGATACTGTGAACAATTTTAAGAATAAAACATCAACAGATTGGAACGGCATTGACATGACCTTAATTAAACAAGTAATAATAGCCATAGCAGACCCTTTAGTGCATATTTGTAACCTCTCATTCAAACTGGGTGCCTTCCCCACCAAAATGAAAACTGCAAAAGTGATACCGATCTTCAAAGCAGGTGAGAAATCTATTCACCAATTACAGGCCGGTTTCTCTCCTTTCCCAGTTCTCAAAGATAATGGAAAAATTATTTGCTGCACGATTGGACAGTTTCATTGATGAACACGCATTACTTATAGACAGTCAATATGGATTTAGATTGAATCATTCAACGTCATTGGCACTAATGGACCTAGTAGAAGAACTGACGAGCATAATTGATAATAAGAAGTTTGCAATAGGGGTCTTCATAGATCTGAAGAAGGCGTTTGACACTATAAATCATGATATTCTGCTACTAAAATTGGAAAGGTATGGGATCAGAGGAGTAGGGCTCAAATGGTTAAAGAGTTACTTAGAACAAATACAACAGTTTGTGCAGTTGGGAGAGTACAGGTCCACTCAGTCAAACATAATCTCTGGTGTGCCGCAAGGGTAAATTCTGGGCCCGAAACTATTCATACTGGATATAATATAGGTAATGAGTCTAAAATATTGAAAATTTTAATTTTTGCTGACGATACAAATGCCTCTCTTGAGGGAGAGAACCTCCAAATGCTTTTAAAGAATGTCGCAGCTGAGCTATCCAAGCTGAAAGTGTGGTTCGATGTAAATAAATTATCATTAAATATAAAAAAAAAATATTAAAAAATCATGATATTTGGTAAACGTGATATACAAGTAAATACACCGGTTGAACTAATGATTGATAGTATTAAACTGGAGAGGGTATTTGAGAATACATTTCTGGGTGTGATAATAGACCACAAACTCAACTGGAAATCTCATATCAAATATGTCAGGACTAAATTGGCACGGAGTGTTGGTGTTTTATGCAAGATAAGACACATTCTAAACCAAAAAACACTGTATACACTGTACTGTACACTCTTCCTACCATATATGAGCTACTGTGCGGAGGTGTGGGGTAATACCTACAAAAGCACTCTACAGCCAATATGCACCATGCTAAAAAAAGCAATACGAATAATCAACAATGTAGAATATTATGAACACACCAATAACTTATTTATAAAGCTACAAGCATTGAAATGTATGGACCTAGTGGATTTCAAAACTGCCCTCATTGTATACAAAGCCAGATCTACAAACTAATCCCAGGCAACATTAAAAAAAAAAATGGTTCAGAGACAGGGAATCTTAAACAACCAATGGTACACACTACGCTGAAAAGCATGTGCATATCAGTTTGTGGAGTGAAGTTGTGGAATAATTTACCTGAATACAACAAACTGAGTAAACATGTGGCACAATTTAAAAAGCAGCTAAAAAAACACACATTAGAGAAATACAGAAATGAGTAATGAGGATAAACAAAGTTATGTTATATTGTGTTATGTAGTGATGTAGAGCTGCCGCGATTACCGCATTACCGCGGTATCGCTGTTACATCACGGCCACCGCAGAGTAGGCTGAATACCGCGTCACCGCTGTTTTTTATAATAATAATAATAAATTACCCTCCTCTCGTTGGGCTTGCGGCTCTGCAGATATACCCTACTCCTCTATCGAGGTTCCAAGCGACCCTATTGGGTACCAGAAAAGTCACGTGAAACATTGCAGACCACTGATTGGTCAGAAGAGAGACGCGTCACACGTTTTTTTACGTCCTGAATGTCAGCTCATCACAACACGGCTAATAACGTTAGCTTTAACTCTCTGCCGGAGTGGACTACCATCGCTCTTCAGGAGTACTAAACGAGACATAATGATTTTACTGTCTGCAACAAATGTTATAATAAAAGCCCTTCGTTCTATACACTTGTCTGATTGAAAACTTTATTAACAGACCGCAGAATGGGACAACTCAGCACGCTCTGAGCAAAGAAAGGAACTGAGATATGAATAGAGTATTGCTTGCCTTGCTAATGGTCCGGTAAATACGCTGATGTTATTGAACGTATAACTATATAATGTTAATGCCACAAAACGAATGCCTTTATTATAAAGTAGTAACTTTATAGTAATAATAATAAGAAAGGGTCGGGGGGGTTAGGGGTAACCACCCCTGCCCGCGACACCGAGTGAACTGCGCACGACCAGAGGGGAAACTTCGAATCCGTGTTTCACTTTCAATAACTAATGCGTGCTTGCCGAATCCCAAACAATATTCATGCTGCAAAGTCATCCTCTAAAGATAGACATTTAGACTAGAGGCAGGCTATATGCTATAAAGAGTAGACTACTACTAAAAAAAAAAATGCATTCAAACTTTTTTTTTTTTTTTTTGTGTGCGTGCGGTAATAATTGCGGCGGTAGGAAATATTTAGCAAATGTGTGCGGTAAGGAAAACATCAATACCGCAGCAGCTCTATAGTGATGTACTATATTCACTGCTGTCAAGGGAATCAAGTTTTTTGTAAAAAAATTCTTTGATATAAGTAAAAGTAGGGCTGGGCGATAAAACGATAACTATCGCGATAAATTATTTCCTCGAAATAAACATGAAACGTGGTCGCAAAGTTTCGATATATCGATTTTCCAAGCTTGGATATGAGCACACGCACTAACAACCAATCAGTGAAGGAGATGGCCGACAGTGAAGGAGACCCACGGTGCACCTCTGGGTAGAGAGGTAGGACTGTAGTAGTAAACTAGGCTGGCTAGGATAATTAGCTTGCACGCCGCTGTTTTATAGTTTACGTGCCGAGTGGGTGTGTGGCGTGAATTCTGAGGCCACGGTTAGAGTAGTGTGGGGTATATGCGGTGGACGTCGTTAATGTATTGGGGCGGAATGGAGTATTTTAGGGTGATAGTTAGTTAGTACATTGGAAACAAGGCTGGCTAGGATAATTAGCTTGCACGCCGCTGTTTTATAGTTTACGTGCCGAGTGGGTGTGTGGCATGAATTCTGAGGCCACGGTTAGAGTAGTGTGGGGTACGTCGTTGCAATGTATTGGGGCGGAACGGAGTATTTTAGGGTGATAGTTAGTTAGTACATTGGAAACAAGGCTGGCTAGGATAATTAGCTTGCATGCCGCTGTTTTATAGTTTACATGCCGAGTGGGTGTGTGGCATGAATTCTGAGGCCACGGTTAGAGTAGTGTGGGGTATGCGGTGGACGTCGTTGCAATGTATTGGGGCGGAACGGAGTATTTTAGGGTGATAGTTAGTTAGTACATTGGAAACAAGGCTGGCTAGGATAATTAGCTTGCATGCCGCTGTTTTATAGTTTACGTGCCGAGTGGGTGTGTGGCATGAATTCTGAGGCCACGGTTAGAGTAGTGTGGGGTATGCGGTGGACGTCGTTGCACAGGGATTAAAGCAAAAAAAAATCTCCTGACTGAAATTTTTTTCAGGCCAAGTCATATTCTTATTTTAACCTCCACTGTATTTCTTTTTAATAGCGTTGGCGTTTTAAGGGAGCCTACTTGTTTCGGTTTCGTCGATAATCCAATGTACAGTTACCCCCCCACCCCGCCTACCCAACCCTTCCCTCCCCAACCACCTCCAATGTACAGTCCCCCCCCCCTCCACCCAACCTCCTCCAATGTACAGTTTCTTCGTCAAATGTATATGCTCTCTTTTTTAGACTCTTATTGTATCACAAACAATACTGTGTAAATCTGGTACGTCATAAATGTATAGATGTAGCAGTATTATCTATCTGTATGTCATGTATGTCATATATGTTATGATGAATTGAAAATGGGGGACCCTGATGTAAAGAGGAAAGTCTTTCTCTGGTCTGCAACCCCTTGACAATTGTGTGTATTGAGCTGTACTGTATTGTACCCATTCTGCAATCCGTTATAACAATCAATCAATATTTAACCGATTGCAGAATGGGTACAATACAGTACGGCTCAATACACACAATTGTTAAGGGGATGCAGACCAGAGAAAGACGTTTGTCTTGTTTACATCATCAGGGTCCCCCATTTTCAATTCAGTGACATTTATGACATGCATGACATTGACATCATGACATTTATGGCATAGGGACATACTACAGGTATATAGTACTGTTACATTTGTGACATATACGATATGCAAATATACAGTAATGTTACCCATAGATCCTGACAGAGAGAATATATACGGTGGGGAGGAGACTGACTACAGATACACCTGTGTGATGTTGCTACGGAGTTAAGCTAATAAACTTATACTCACAACCACAGCAGGGGACTCACATATTGTACTGTGAAGTAACACGACAATGACAAACGTGTTGTTTCTGTTTTTCTTTTTGACATCGTTGCGGCACACGGAACAAGTTAACTCACCACTACAGCCCCCAGTAGCGCTGCCTAGCCAGTCTCTTCAAACGTCCTCTCCTCTCGAAACTTTTTGTTAGGTGGTCCCGCTGATCATTTTCATCTGAGAACCCCGCGGTGGGTTCTCTTTTTAGTGGCCGGCTTACTCCTTCCATTTAACAGACGCTATTAAGCTAACGTTAGCTAATCGGTATATAGCAGCGAGTGCAAGCAGCGTGGTGGCTGTGACGTTGGTAAACAAGCAGTTGACGCGTGAGGCTGCAAAAAAGGCGACCTGTCTCTCGAGTCGCTGAGTGATGATGACTGCTTGGCGCGATAGGAAAAAAAAGCCCTTTTCCATATTTGGCGCCTCTGATTGGCTCAATTTTGTTTCAATCTGTATGCATCTACAAATCATGCAAATACTTCCGTCAGACTGCGAATCAAATGGACGGATCTCCCCAATCAAATTGACGGAAATCCGTCTGGAGACGGAATGCTTTAATGCATGCGTTGCAATGTATTGGGGCGGAACGGAGTATTTTAGGGTGATAGTTAGTACATTGTCATGGGATACACCGCTTGCTCTGGCTAACGTGCACGGACTGATGACGACATCAACTCGAGACATTCGCAGCAGCAAAACAAGTCTATTAATAGCCCGTCCATCGGCGCCGGGCATAAGAATTAAACTTTAACAAAAGTTTAACAAAAGTTAATTAAACTTGACAGAAATTATATCGACGATAATTATCGATATCGAGTTATATGAAAATAATTTTATAATTTTATCGCGATAACGTTTTTGGCCATATGGCCCAGCCCTAAGTAAAAGTATATTCTATATTGTAATATACTAAATTACGTTATATCTAGTAAAACTAATGGAAGAACAAATATAAATGTAAGGGGGTAGGGATCAATAAGCTTAGCTTCCCTCTACTCCTTTTTTGGACATGTCTGCTAACCAAATACATTGCTCTTGACCTTTTGTTTAGAATTCCTTTTTTTATGTTTTTTTTTATGTTTTTCAATTTGTTGTTATGATTGTTTGGTTTGACAGAGCAAGATACCATGAATTGTTTGGAGGAATATGGAGAATTACATGTTAAAAAATTTACTTTTCATTCATTCAATCATTTTTATTGCAGAACATGGTATTTTCTCAAGCAGACAGATGTAAACAATGTAATCTGTGTTGCATGTACCTGATTTGATTGATTTGATTTGATCAAATCAAACAATCAAAGAATTTGACTGTTTGTATTACAGTCATATTCCGACTTAACTGAATGCACATTTGTGTGTGTGGACTACTGTACTATTACAGGTATTGAAATGAACAATGCAACTTCCTTATACAAAAATAAATATATATTATGAATAATTAAATATGGATATTTCGGGAAATGAGTATTGAAACCGTTTTAAATATTCAGAATCGATATGTATCGATTTTTTTTATATTTTTGACAACACTACAAAATTGAACAAAGTGCTGTACAAGTCCCACAACATAAAAAAGAAATTTACAACAAAGAAAAGTATTTATAATTTTTTCTTTTATTTATTTTTGTAATCTCGAAGCTTCGAATTACCGTACTTTTCGGACTATAAGCCGCGGCTTTTGCCCCCATTTTTCAACCCTGCGGCTTATATAACGGTGCAGTTTATATATGTGACTCGACGTGACCAAACCCGAAAATGTTAAAATCAAAATATAGCTTTTTTGACTGCATTGAAATGTTATTTATCTGTTCCCTTATTTGCTAAACTTAATACTTAAACTTGTAAATGAGTTAATTCTTGTTATTTGTCAGACAGTATTGTGTCCCAATGCTAATTACATATGGTAATTAAACATTAAAACACCTGCGGCTTATAGTCCAGTGCGGCTTATATATGTACACATCATTCAATTTAGCTGCTGCGGCTTATATTCAGGTGCGGCTTATAGTGCGAAAAGTACGGTAAATTCGAATCTCGGCCCCGAAGCTTCGAATTCCAAAAAAGCCTTAACTGACAACAAACAGGAACCAAACAATTTATTTTGTTAGGCCTTACAGTGGGTGACAATATTGTCACAAGAAAAGATGAAATTACATATCTAGGTTCCATCCTAGAGGCAAATCTTTCCTGTGATAAAATGGCATCCAATGTAATAAACCACCGAACTAGATTCTTGTACCGGATCAGCGGATCTCCTCTCTGGTAAACAAGAATACCCTGAATACTCTGGCAGGAGCACTCATTCAAGGGTACTACGAGTCCGACTATGCTTGCACCTCATGGTACCAAAGCACCTCAAAGGCGCTAAAAACTAAATTACAAACATCACAAAACAAACTGGTCAGACTACTGCTTGACCTTACTCCTAGAACCCACCTCACCCCTGCCCACTTTGACAAACTAGGATGGCTTAGATTAGACGACAGAGTACAGCAACTTGCAATGGGCCTGGTCTACAAGATACACTACACGACTAAGGTACCCATGTATGTCAAAATACTTCCCAAAGGTCAGTGAATACCACGACCACAACACCAATCATGTTAAACCCAGATTCGGCTCAAGCAAGGGACTAAACACATTTAGCAATTATGCCACATCAATATGGAACGCCCTACCCACAGTAGGGATGGGCGTGAGACCGTGAGTACTCGTATCTATGAGAAAAATCGAAAAATAAAAATCTTTTCACATGTATGTGTACGATTATAACTGTTTGTTGGTTTCCTTAAACATATATACGTGAATGAACAAAAATAAGTTTACATTTCTTTTTTCTTTTTTTCCTTTTCGAGTAATACACGATCAATCGACTATAGCATGTGATCAATCTATCTGGATTTTTCTTTAAAATGCCTTGCCCATCCCTAACCCACAGCTGTAAAGGAATGTGAATCACTACCCACTTTTAAAACCACTCTCAAGGAGCACCTACGGGAAACTGCAATTCGAAACTGGCCCCTGTAAATATCCTAACCCAACCCCCTCCAATGTACAGTAAATGTCCTAACCCAGTAATACACGAGACCCTCTTCTTGGACCTAGTAAGGTTTCGTCGATAATGCAATGTAGTTACCCCCCCCGCCTACCCCTCCCACCCCACCCACACAACCACCTCCAATGTACCATGAGTGCAGCATCGTCCGCAAATAAAAACAATTTACAATCACATGCAGTTTTCATGTCATTGACATATAAAAGAAATAAAAGTGGTCCTAAAATACTCCCTTGCGGCACCCCGCACGTCTGTTGAAGTGAGGAGGATATGCTCCCATTAATTTCCACACAGTGTGGACTGTGTGTGGCTGTTTACTGTTGGTGGCGTGAGGGGGGGGGCACGCGCCGGTCCAAGCCCCATTTCATTCTTGCATGAGGAAGGATAATAACGATAATCTAGCGTTGATTTCAGGAAGATTCGATAATCAGGCGAAAAATGACAACGTGATGATAACTGGATTTCACTAAAGGGCTATTATCACGTCTTTTCCTGGGATTACTAAGAATCACCCAAACTATACTCGTATTCAAAACGGTATAAAACGGAAATGTACGGATGAAAATCAGTTTTTTGCATGTTGACCAGAAGCAACTCACTGACAATCGACTGTGTTATTAGATCCATAGCTATAATATTTCATATATTTTACGCACTCGCAAGTTCGGCTTTCTCCCCATTGAACAGAGTGCTGGCCTTCTACCCAGAAGGAAAACAACGCCCCCTAGCACTGATGAGTTAATATCAAATGGTAACTGTGACTGTTTTGATCGACAATAAGTGTTACAAAGGATCAGATTAAACCGAATATATATATTTATTGATTGATATATATTGCATAGTATTTGTATATCGTTTGATATCCCTTGTATATTCCTTGTACATATATCCCTTTAGCCTAGTACGGACCATGATGTTTCGTTCTCCTATTGGACAGCGATCCACAGGCGCCAGAGCCATGCCTCCAGAATCAGGTTCAAGGCCACCGTCAAGACATGTCTGTACATGCCCGGCCTTGCCCAGGAATACGACAGAAATGAGGTTGGCACTAGATTGTTCGCCGTGCATATAAATATGGCGCAGGTGAATACAGAAGTAGAGTTACCCAATAAGTTGAAGCCTCACCCACGATACTCCGTGCGGTGAAGTATGGCCTGTTTGGCCCCAAATAGAGCATTGAGACTGCGTGCAAATTAATAACTGAATTGTCAGAGTTTGGCGCTATACCGTCGAGTGCGACATATTTCTATTAAGTCAGTAATAGTCTATTTGTGTATAGTGTATCGTGCGGCTAAAGTTCTACAGTGACCAGCATCACCAACGCTTCCTCGTATCAGCTAGAGTGCTTATCCAGGCTGGGCTGCTTTCATGGCGCTTTCACCCGAGGAGACCTAGACGAGAACCGTGTGGACATGTACACTGGATTAATCTACCCGACGACTACATAGCCCTTTGCGGCTGGATTATATTTGTTTTGGTCCTGTGATTTATGGAGCGGAGAATCGCCGACGCCTACACGTGTGGGATTTACCCTGTGAGGAGCCACGTCGAGTCTGCGCCTCAGAGAGCCTGAGGCCGGCTAGCTTTCTTCACTGTGGAGCTACAGTCTACGGAGAACAGCTGTATTCGTCTGTGGATCAAGAGACTATTGCACCGTCTCCTGTACTTGGAGTCTCCTTAGTCATCGTTGACCAGACTCTCTACTACCGACAGATCCTCTACCCCTGCTGGCTTACAACCGGGGGGACCCTTCCAGTATCTCCCGCTATATATTACTAGTGTACCATAGATATAATTCCCTAAGATTCAGGTTGTATAATTACCTCCTGCGTAACCAGAGAATGGACATTCATTATTGATTTGCCTACGCACATTCCTTTGCCTTATAAGCGCATCCAAAGTAAAATAGAGAAGTATATTATGTACCTTTTGCTGCAATAAATACTTAATTACCACTTTGTGTGGAACCGATTCATTGTGGGAAGTGTTCATCATATTTATATATCATGTACTGTATGGCCAGTAATTAAAGTACATAAAGCGGTAGTGGTTTAATGATACCATACTTATCAATACAGTCAGGGAATTGTACCCCTCAGTTACAATAAGCATAAAGCATCGAGTATATTATTGCTGTGCTGCATCATTATTGCTGCTGCCATGCTTTTAAAGATGGGTTCTAAAAATAGATTTTCCTCCACGAGTAATCGATCAAAATCCCTATCTCTTAGAGCGGTAGGGATGGGTACCGTTCACATTTGAACCGATATGGTACCGGTACCTGTGAATCGATACCGGTACCCAACGGTACCTTTTTCCGGTATTTTAGTCTCTAAAAATGTAATCTACCTACCTCAGTTGTAAAAAAAAAATCCAAACTTCAAATAACCACATTTTCGACCGGTTTCGGCTTGCCATTGCCCCGACTGCTTTGTTGTTGAATCAAGTCAAATCCTAGGTAAGCGTATATTGTGCGTGTGAACGTTGACATGAAAAGAAAAAAGTTTTTAAAAAAATAAAGAAAATGTTTTTCTTTTTTTTGGTATCTCACGTGAATCGATACTCGGTAGTACCGACGTGTTTCGGTAAGTACCTTTAAAAGTACCAAATTCGGTACCCATCCCTATAGAGCGGTGGCGCAGTAGGTACAAAGATGGCTAGACCTGCTGGTGTCCAAAGTGTTAAAATACCTCACTTTATTATGGTAAAGGAAAATCACAGATTGGGGCTTTATGGAAAGAATGAGAGGAGGGAAAGCTATGGACACATACAGACAACTGTGCTGCAACAGAGAAAAGACAACAAGATAAAATAAAGACAATAAAAAGAAAAGTAACATACTGATATCCTGATGGTCTGTGGGCTCCTCCTTCAGCCCAGTGGAAATATCCATGGTTGGGTCTAGTCTAGTGTGTCCTGAGCCTCTTCTTTCTTAATCATCACTAGGTCGCTGGGTGGATCTGGAGCAGAGGGAGACAGCAACTAAGTACTTACAGTAGCATGGAAAAGTATTTGGCCACTTTCTGATTTCAAGTTTCAAGTTTCTTTAATAGTTGTCATACAGAAGTACAGAATACTTTTATACAAAATGCTTCTTTCTGTTACGCTCCAGAGACTGTGCTAGACAAAAGATAAGTATGAAATAAAATAGTATAGCATGTAAAAATAGAAGTAAAAAATAGAAGTCACGTACAGTGTTCAGTATATACATATGTACAATGTTCGATGCAGAATAGAAGTAACTGAGTTACCATACAATATACAATATACTAGGGCTGACCTTCGAAGCTTTTTTTGGCAATCGAAGCTTCGGGGCCGAGCTTCGATTTTAATTCGAAGCGTCGGAAAAAAAAATTAAAACAAATGAAATAAAAAAACGTAATTAATATTTTTTTTTTTTTTATCTTATGTTGTGGGACTTGTACAGCACTTTCGTAAACTTTGTTGTTTTTAAATGTGCTCTATAAATAAAGTGGGTTGGATTAATTAATTAAGTAGCCCCTTTCGTGACTGTGACGCATCCAACAAGGTTTCACTCGGCTGTGTGATTTAATTCAAGGTGGATCGCTGTTGTCGTTTGAACAACTTCAGATTTCATGGGAACTACCAATCCCCCAAATCAAGAATGTTTAAGATGAATGAAGTAAGATTTTGATTATTTGAAATATGGCCTGTGTAGACTAAACTATGCACAGAATTATGTCAGTCTACAAGGTCCGGATTCTACATGGTCCGGCAATGTAGACCTTGTAGACTCCACTACAGACCAATTATCAGTGAATGTTCATGCATTTTTAAGAAGGGCAACTTCCACAAAAAAACAAAGAACTCACCAAAACATCTCAGTAGCACCTTATCTAAATGTTATATTTCATATATGGAGATTCATATTTATTTATGTATTGCATGCATTTCTACATTTTATTTCCTATTTTGTTTATTCATCCCAGTATCTTTCTTTCTTATGTGTGGAATTCTACAAGGCGCGCGCACACACACACACACACACACACACTTACATTTAGTCATTTAGCTGACGCTTTTATCCAAAGCGACTTACAAGTTCTGTACGACAAGACAGCAAGAAGGGTACAACTCTATCAGCTGAGTAACAATGTTCATCAAAGTGTTGCGTGTTACAGTGTAGGTTAGTTTATTAGGACAAGTGCATGACAGTAAGGTTAGTCACGGTTAGATTTTTTTTTTTTTTTTTTTATCATTTCAGATAATGGTTGAAGAAGTGAGTCTTTAGTCGACGGCGAAAGATTGGACGGGATTAGGCTGTCCTAACTGGGATGGGTAGTTCACACACACACACACAAATCGAAGTGGAAAAAAAAATTTAAACTTCGATTTTTTTTTTAATGTTTGAAGCTTGTGCCATCGAACGAAGCTTCGAAGCTTCGAAGTATTTAAGACAGCCCTACAATATACTATGCAATATACTAATATACAATATAGTGCAAAGCAGAAATGGGATGAGGTACAATTTAGGTACAATTTACAGTAGGGATGCCCCGATCGATCGGCCACCGATCGTTATCGGCCGATACTCAGTATAAATATGCAATCTGTGAATTCCGATAATTAGTCATATTCGCCGATAGCGGAAACCGATCAAGCGAAGCTCTCACTCGCTGTCTGTCTCAGACACACACGACCTGCAAACTGCCGCTGCTCCTCCTCCCTAGCCCCGCCCGCCCCCGTGTAGAGTTTGTAAACAAAGAGGTGCGGCTCCTCTGCTCGAGTCTGTAGTGCACTGCATTCGACCTGCGCTAACGTTAGCTACCTAGCTATCGTTACTGTTTAAACAAAATTACCCAGTCAACTATTCACGTTTAGTAGGCATTGTCTAACGGTATTTAGCCGGCTAGCTACCGATAGCTCCTGATATCAACAAATGATCCAGAAAGTCTAGTAGTTCATGTTCATACCTCAGTTAGCTTGCGTTAGCTGACGTTCGTTTACTGTTCAAAACGAAATGTCCCATTGAACTAAAGTTCTGTCTTAACGTCATCTAGCCGGCTAGCAGTAGCTACAGATAGCTCTTGATATCAATGTCTTATAACATTGATTTAATGCGTATTCGAGCTGAGGGCTTGCTGAATGTGAAATGACCAAAGCACTTAACGTTACCAATGGGGTCCCGCTGCAGCGCCGGAGAATCCTTTTTGGAGCTGGGCTACTAGAGTACACACAGACAGTGGAGCTGTTTGCAGATAGTGAGCATTTTGACTTGTTGCGTGGTGGCGATGTCTCGCAGATAATACAAGTACAAGTCTAATTATATAATATATATATTTTATAAAAAAATTTAAAAAAAAACTTTTTATATAAAATAATTTTTAATTTCTTTTTAATCAAAAACAATCGGTATCGGATCGGTATCGGCCGATATGGCTCACGACGATCAGTGATCGGTATCGGTGGCAAAAAACGTGATCGGGGCATCCCTAATTTACAGTAAGGTGTACTGAGGTATGGGTTGTAGTGCAAATCCTTTACCAATAAATATAAAGTGTGTTTAGGTGTTCTAAAGTGTGGAGAGTGGATGCTGCAGTGTGTTGTTTGTTTAAAGTGAGTGTGTGCGTGTGGATGTGTGTGTTTGATGGTTGTTGCATAGTGTTATTGTTCATTGAGCAACCTGATGGCATGGGGATAGAAGCTTCTTCTGAGTCTTTCTGTGCTTGCCATGAGACTCCGGTATCGCTTGCCTGACCGCAGCAGTTCAAAGAGGCAGTTGTTTGGGTGGCTGGAGTCCTTGATAATTCTCTTAGCCTTACCCCTGCACCGCTTGTTGTAAATGTTCTGGAGGGTGGGAAGCCCCCCTCCAATTGTGCGTTCGGCTGAACGTGCCACTCTCTGTAGTCTGCTACGGTCTTGTGCGGTGCTATTCCCAAACCAGGAGGTGATATTGCCAGTCAGGATGCTCTCTATTGTACATGAGTAGAAGTTCTTAAGGATCTTCTGACTGACTTGGATCTTCCTTAGGCGCCTGAGGAAGTAGAGGCGTTGTCGTGCCTTCTTCACAACACTGTAATTACATCCTCCTTCCTATTGACCCAAGATGGCGGCACATGCACAACGCGAAGGGAAACAGCAAGCGCTCAGGGGCTCGGGAGGTAGAACTATTTTTTGCCGAACCACTCCTCTCTGGGCTCAGTGATTTCACGTCACAAGTGCTACTTTCTAACGTGACGCCAGTGTTTGTTTACATTTTCATTTCATTCAAAGGATCCGAACCGATTGAAGTTTATGGATACCATGACTGTGGTAAGTTTTAAGGGGCTAGCGTTACACAATAAATGAGTTATAATAATACCACAAGTGTGGATTCACTCGCCCAAACCCTGTAGCCGTGCATCGCAGTCATCAAAGGGGCTAACTAGGTCGATAGTCCAGCAACGTTGTGACTGTCCTATTCATCAATCTCACAATATTCGCTAACGTTAGACAGATGGAATACAGCCTTCCATCTAAAAACATAAATGAAAACTTACCACAGTCATGGTATCCATAAACTTCAATCGGTTCGGATCCTTTGAATGAAATGAAAATGTAAACAATAGGGGTGTAACGGTACGCGGATACGTACTGTACCGCCTCAATGTGGTCCTCTGCACAGAGCGATTGCAACGGTATGGAATAGTGTTGTCAAAAATATCGAAGTATCGATACATATCGATACTGAATATTTAAAAAGGCTTCGATACTCATTTCCCGAAGTACCGATACTTTCTGCAGTATCGGTACCACCAGCTGGCGAGTGTTCTACCGCAAGTTGTTGACGCGCTGTTCAGAGCGCTCAGCGTGCTTGCCCCCCCGGCTCCTCCGAGTCCAGCCCTCCCCCTCACAGAGTCACAGAGAGCCGTCTTCTTCAGTTAGTAAACAAACATTTTAGCTGAAGATGGTAAATGCAGAGCCTCCGCAACTTGTGCTTGTGGATAAAGAAAGCAGCAGAAGTGCTGTTTGGAGGTACTTCGGGTTTCAAGTAAACAACGAAGGACAAGCTACAAATGCCCCAATGCTATTTGCAAGCGGTTATAGCAGTGCCAGCGCCGATCTCCATAAAGAAATGAAAGAGGTTCGTGACAGCTGCTCTTTCAACGTCACTGTGACTGAAGCATTAAACCATTAACTCTAGTTTAATACATGATACGTTGTCTACTGATGGCGCATAATATCAACAGCTGCTTCGTTGTAACGTTACAGCTACCAGCTAAAGTTAGTAACGTTAACGTGTAAACGTTATGTCGAGGTCATACAATACTACAGTCGACATAAGGTTAACGTTACCCCGTTTCCACCAAGTGTTTAAATAGCAGCAATCTTGTTGAAAATGTAACATTACTAAAATGCTCCGAGCATAGCCTCTCTGTCTCTCTCCATCTACTGCTACCTCTCTCTCTCTCTCTCTCTCTCTCTCGCTCTCTCTCTCTCTACCGCTACCTCTCTCTCTCTCTCTCGCTCTCTCTCTCTCTATCTACCGCTACCTCTCTCTCTCTCTCTCTCTCTCTATCTACCGCTACCTCTCTCTCTCTCTCTCTATCTACCGATACCTCTCTCTCTCTCGCTTGCTCTCGTTATCTTTAAATAAAAACTGTTACTAACTGTTCAGTTTGTGAGGTACATGCAACACAGATTACAGTGTTTACATCTGTCTGCTTGAGAAAATACCATGTTCTGCATTTGCAATAAAAATGATTGAAGTGAGATGAACAGTTATTTTTAAATGTGTGATCTAAAGATAAACAAAGGGTTTTAAAAGTGTTATATTTATCTTCTCTTATAGTACCAGACTCGAAGCTGAGGAGAATCAACCAGCAACAAAAGCTAAATTTGTTAAAAAAAAAAAAAAAAAAATATATATATATATATATATTTTTTTTTTTTTTGGTATCGAAATGGTATCGAAGTATCGATACTTTTCAAGGTATCGTATCGAAGTCGAAATTCCAGTATCGTGACAACACTAGTATGGAACCTTTTTTTTGCGGAACTTAAATCCCCCCGGCCCTAATATAAGGTGCACAACTAACCGGATGTTGTTTGTTCATTCCACACAGCGCGCAGCTACACTGAACGAGAGCTGTAATTCAGCATAGCATATTAGCTTTAGTATGGCGAGTCAATACTAACTGACAAGCCAGAGCCATGTCATTGTTCAACTTTATTGCGAACTTTATCACGCATTTGAAACAGCATCACCCGAATGTGAATATCACTGGTACACGGAAGAAACATAATGCTAGTGCAAACCCAGCTCCCCGTTGCATTCAAGAAGCATCTCACTATTAATTCAGACCGGGCCAACGCAATAACAAACGCCATATGTGTTTTTATAGCAGCAGATCTGCGACCATACTCCGTTGTCGAGAACACTGGGTTTAAGCACATGTTAAAAGTAATATAGCCCCGCTATCTAGCACTATGAATTGAAAATGGGGGACCCTGATGTAAACAAGACAAACGTCTTTCTCTGGTCTGCATCCCCTTAACAATTGTGTGTATTGAGCCGTACTGTATTGTACCCATTCTGCAATCTGTTATTCATTCATTCATTCCCTCGTCCGTATTTCAGCCAGCAAGTCATACCACCAGCTCTATAAACTAGCCCCTTTCATGACTGTGATGCAAGCCCTGCCCCTGTATTCAAGCATCACAGTCATGAAAGGGGTTATGTATAAACAAGCACACGCTACAGTTGTCCACGACTTATCCTCCAAGGCATCTGTCTGCTATATAATAATCTTCAGATTTACTTAAGTGTTATTAGTAGGTTACAGCAATAAGCATTAGTTTGCTCAGTCAATTATGGCCAATTCGTTTTATATTGTTTAATAGTTAAATAAATAGATAAATGAAAAGCAATTGTACAGAAAAAATACAGAACCGTGACTTCAAACCCGAGGTACGTACCGAACCGTGGATTTTGTGTACCGTTACACCCCTAGTAAACAAACACTGGCCTCACGTTAGAAAGTAGCACTGGTGACGTGAAATCACTGAGCCCAGAGAGGAGTGGTTTGGCAAAAAATAGTTCAGAGTATATTTGCTTAGAAAATGTAAATGTCGAATTCAATTATTTTTTATTTCTCCACGTGGTAAATACACAGGTCACAACATGTTTACAGGAACGTTTTGGAGTTGTATTTGGAGTGTATTTCGTGACTGTAGGGGACTGTAGGGAACTTCAGGGTAAAGGTCTGACCCACTTCCAATGATGAAGCTAACGGTGCGGGCATTCCCTAAGCCTAATGCATGCAGAGAGACAAAAAATGTATGTATCTTCTTGTCTAACTCCAGGGAAGATGTTAAATAAGCTAATTTCCCAAAATGTTGGAGTTTTCCTTTAAGATATGAATGGTCTGTCTCAAAGAGGTCGCATACCACTTTTATTTTTATTTATTTTGTACAACCAGTCAGCTTTTGACTAACTTACTGTACACATATACTCTGTATTCTGGTTTGATTGATTGATTGATTGATTGATTGATTGATTGATTGATTGATTGAAAACTTTATTAACAGATTGCAGAATGGGTACAATACAGTACAGCTCAATACACACAATTGTTAAGGGGATGCAGACCAGAGAAAGACTTTCGTCTTGTTTACATCAGGGTCCCCCATTTTCAATTCATCAGGACATATATGACATACATGACATACAGATAGTCAGTACTGCTACATCTATACATTTATGACATACCAGATTTGCAAATACAGTACTGTTTGTGATACAGAAGGAGTCAAGAAAAGGGAGTATATACATTTGACGTAGAAACTGTACATTGGAGGAGGTTGGGTGGGGGGGGTTGGGTACATTGGGATATTGACAACCATACTGGGTAATTTACATTGGAGGTGGTTGGGGGGGGGGGGGGGGGGGGGCACACTGTATAAACAAGTAAAACTGTACATTGAGGGGGGGGGGGGGGGAGACACTGTACAAACAAACAAAATTGTACATTGGACTATTGACAAAACCATACTAGGTAAATGACTGTACATTGGAGGGGGTTGGGTTAGGATATTTACAGGGGCCAGTGTTGAATTGCAGTCTCCCGTAGGTGTCCCTTGAGAGAGGTTTTGAAAGTGGGTAGTGATCCACATTCCTTTACAGCTTTGGGTAGGGCGTTCCACATTGATGTGGCATAATTGCGAAACGTGTTTAGTCCCTTATTTGAGCCGAATCTGGGTTTAACATGATTTGTGGAGCTCCCTCTGGTGTTGTGATCGTGGTATTCACTGACCTTTGGAAGTATTTTGACATGTACATGGGTACCTTGGTCGTGTAGTGTATCTTGTAGACCAGGCCCATTGCAAGTTGCTGTACTCTGTCGTCTACTCTAAGCCATCCTAGGTTGTCAAAGTGGGCAGGGGTGAGGTGGGTTCTAGGAGTAAGGTCAAGCAGTAGTCTGACCAGTTTGTTTTGAGATGTTTGTAATTTTGTTTTTAGCGCCTTTGAGGTGCTTTGGTACCATGAGGTGCAAGCATAGTCGTAGTACCCCTGAATGAGTGCTCCTGCCAGAGTCTTCAGGGTATTCTTGTTTACCAGAGAGGAGATCCGGTACAAGAATCGAGTTCGTTGGTTGACTTTTTTTATTACATTGGATGCCATTTTGTCACAGGAGAGATTAGCCTCTAGAATGGAACCCAGGTAGGTAATTTCATCTTTCCTTGTGACAATATTGTCACCCACTGTAACTGAGAAGCCGTCGGTCTTGCTGAGTTTGTTATTTGAACCGAAGAGAATGGACTCTGTTTTGCCCATGTGTAATGATAGTTTGTTATCAGCGAGCCATATGCAGATTCTGCCTAGTTCCGAGCTGAGGGTTTTTTCAACCTGTAACTTGTTCTTGTCAGAGACCAGCAGGGCTGAGTCGTCCGCAAACAGGAACAAGTTGCAGTCACAAGCTGACGACATGTCATTTGCATAAATTAGGAACAGTAGCGGTCCTAGTATGCTTCCTTGTGGAACACCACAGCTCACTGTGGTAAACAAGAATACCCTGAAGACTCTGGCAGGAGCACTCATTCAAGGGTACTACGACTATGCTTGCACCTCATGGTACCAAAGCACCTCAAAAGGCGCTAAAAACTAAATTACAAACATCACAAAACAAACTGGTCAGACTACTGCTTGACCTTACTCCTAGAACCCACCTCACCCCTGCCCACTTTGACAACCTAGGATGGCTTAGAGTAGACGACAGAGTACAGCAACTTGCAATGGGCCTGGTCTACAAGATACACTACACCACTAAGGTACCCATGTACATGTCGAAATACTTCCCAAATGTCAGTGAATACCACGACCACAACACCAGAGGGAGCTCCACAAATCATGTTCAACCCAGATTCGGCTCAAACAAGGGACTAAACACGTTTCGCAATTATGCCACATCAATGTGGAACGCCCTACCCACAACTGTAAAGGAATGTGAATCACTACCCACATTCAAAACCACTCTCAATGAGCACCTACGGGAGACTGCAATTCGAAACTGGCCCCTGTAAATGTCCAAACCCAACCCCCTCCAATGTACAGTTCCCCCGCCTACCAACCCTGATTCGGCTCAAACAAGGGACTAAACACGTTTCGCAAGTATGCCACACTAATGTGGAACGCCCGTGAAGGAATGTGAATCCCTACCCTCCTTCAAAACCGCTCTCAAAATGTCGTCTTTGTTCCAAACCTCAGAGACAGACAACACCTCATGAAAAGAAGCTAGCAGCCGTTAGCCGCATAACGTTAGCTTGTTAGCTAAGCGAACGTTATCTAGAACGAATATTGCTACAGTCTCACCTTGAATGCCTTGGTTGAATCCGCAAACAACGTTGAATAATCCCCACAAAAATGTCCAAAAGAACACACTTGTTTAATTCTTGTATTTCGCACCTCGTCTCCTGGACTAACGTCACTGATCGAAGGGGAAATCGGAGTGAACCACCGCTGCTTCCTGGTCGAGAAACCAGCCTGTCAGTGATCACGTGATGCACATTGCTCATGTTGAGATTGGTTGATTGATTGAAAATGTTATTAACAGATTGCAGAATGGGTAAAATATAGTACAGCTCAATACACACAATTGTTAAGGGGATGCAGACCAGAGATAGACTTTCGTCTTGTTTACATCAGGGTCCCCCATTTTCAATTCATCATAACATATATGACATACATGACATACAGATAGACAGTATCTGCATCTATACATTTATGACATACCAGATTTACAAATTTACAAAGATTTACAAATACAGTACTGTTTGTGATACAAGAAGAGTCTAAAAAAGAGAGTATATACATTTGACGAAGAAACTGTACATTGGAGGAGGTTGGTAGGTAGGAGGTTGGTGGGTGGGGTGGGGGGGAAACTGTACATTGGAGGTGGTGGGGTGGGGGGGGGGGTTGGGTAGGCGGGGTGGGTGGGGGGGGTAACTTGGTCCCAAGAAGAGGGTCTCGTGTATTATTGGACATTTATTGTACATTGGAGGGGGTTGTGTTAGGACATTTACAGGGGCCAGTTTCGAATTGCAGTCTCTCGTAGGTGCTCTTTGAGAGTGGTTTTGAAGGTGGGTAGTGATTCACATTCCTTTACAGCTGTGGGTAGGGTGTTCCACATTGTGGCATAATTGCAAAACGTGGTCCCTTGTTTGAGCCGAATCTGGGTTTAACATGATTTGTGGAGCTCCCTCTGGTGTTGTGGTCGTGGTATTCACTGACTTTTGGGAAGTATTTTGACATGTACATGGGTACCTTAGTCGTGTAATGTAGCTTGTAGACCAGGCCCATTGCAAGTTGCTGTACTCTGTCGTCTACTCTAAGCCATCCTAGGTTGTCAAAATGGGCAGGGGTGAGGTGGGTTCTAGGAGTAAGGTCAAGCAGTAGTCTGACCAGTTTGTTTTGTGATGTTTGTAATTTAGTTTTTAGCGCCTTTGAGGTGCTTTGGTACCATGAGGTGCAAGCATAGTCGTAGTACCCTTGAATGAGTGCTCCTGCCAGAGTATTCAGGGTATTCATGTTTACCAGAGAGGAGATCCGGTACAGGAATATATGCAATTACAAGGTAAGCTTTATTATATTACCTTGTATTATTATAACACATACTTTAATCAAAGATGGAGCAATGCAATTACAAGGTACGCTTTATTATATTACCTTGTATTATATAACACATACTTTAATCAAAGATGGAGCAATGCAATTACAAGGTAAGCTTTACCATGTATTATTATAACACATACTTTAATCAAAGATGGAGCAATGCAATTACAAGGTACGCTTTATTATATTACCTTGTATTATTATTATTATTATTATTATTATTATTATATTATTATTATTAGAAAAAAAGGCATTTTTGCTAAATTGACAAGTACTTTGTGCGCAATACATTGTAACCCTGTGCAAAGTTACTGTTTCTGACTGAGACTTTCTATGTCAGTAATGCATATGTAGCACGTTTTTTGTGTCTGTGGATGATTATCTGTTCTTGAAAGTGTTTTTGCAATTTGTGAGATTATGTTTAGGTGTGGCAGAGCCTGTGTGATAACTAGTGGTTGCTAAGGGGATAATTGGTGATTACTACTGGTTGCTACATGGTTAGTTGGTGATTAATTAACACAAGTCTTAAATAACCAAAATCTCTCCTCCCCTCCCGCACTGTACTGTACTGTAATCTACTCTCTAGTTAGGCCTACACATTTCACTGTACTGTACTGTACTGTAATCTACTCTACTCTAGTTAGGCCTACACATTACACTGTACTGTACTGTACTGTACTCTACTCTAGTTAGGCCTACACATTACACTGACTGTACTGTACTGTAATCTACTCTACTCTAGTTAGGCCTACACATTACACTGTACTGTACTGTAATCTACTCTAGTTAGGCCTACACATTACACTGTACTGTAATCTACTCTACTCTAGTTAGGCCTACACATTACTGTACTGTACTGTAATCTACTCTACTATAGTTAGGCCTACACATTACTGTACTGTACTGTAATCTACTCTACTCTAGTTAGGCCTACACATTACACTGTACTGTACTGTAATCTACTCTACTCTAGTTAGGCCTACACATTACACTGTACTGTACTGTACTGTAATCTACTCTAGTTAGGCCTACACATTACACTGTACTGTACTGTACTGTAATATACTCTAGTTAGGCCTACACATTACTGTACTGTACTGTAATCTACTCTACTATAGTTAGGACTACACATTACTGTACTGTACTGTAATCTACTCTACTATAGTTAGGCCTACACATTACTGTACTGTACTGTAATCTACTCTACTCTAGTTAGGCCTACACATTACTGTACTGTAATCTACTCTACTCTAGTTAGACCTACACATTACACTGTACTGTACTATACTCTACTCTAGTTAGGCCTACACATTACACTGTACTGTAATGTACTCTACTCTAGTTAGGCCTACACATTACTGTACTGTAATCTACTCTACTCTAGTTAGGCCTACACATTACACTGTACTGTACTGTAATCTACTCTTTACACATTACAGTTCAGATGAGGGGAATCATTCCTCAGCTGGAAAGATGTGGCAACTGAACTGCTGCACAGCATAGCATTACCCTTTCTGCAAGCCTGGTGTGTTTAAGCCAACAGTTAGGAACAAGCTCCTAAAACAAGCCTGGTGTGTTTAAGCCAACAGTTAGGAACAAGCTCCTAAAACATCTGGACAGACACAAAAGGCGAGCAGTGCAGCACAAAGGTATTCCCTGTTGTATTCATTGCATGTTGTTTTCTTGCACTGGTAACTCCTGTAAATGATGGACCAACATGTGGAAACAAAAACATTGCAGTTTGACATACACCAATCAGCCATAACATTAAAACCACCTGCTTAAACCAGTTTCTTCTTGATTAAAAATAAACAATTGTCTATGAACACTGGTTTAAGCAGGTGGTTTTAATTATTATGGCTGATCAGTGTACATATCTTTTCCAGATCACATCACAGATCAAAATACCCCACACTGAAAGGTAACACAAAAAATAAATAACAAAATACATTTAAAGAATGGGCCTTTCACCGATATATCTGTTGTTATATATCTATTATTTATATATCTGTTGTTGCAAGTATTCAGCCATGTAAATCATGTAGCAGGGACTCCCAGACACACGCTTTTGATCAGGTAATATTTTGGTAACATTGGTGCCAGTTGACAGAGGCGGTTAGGTTGGTCTGCCAGTGTTTATCAAATTTCAAGGTTCAAGTTTGTTTATTATTTGTCACATATAAAATACATGTACTTTACGGTGAAATGCTTGGTTCTGTATGAGCCCCTGAGAGTGTGCTTCATACAGTAAAAAAAAGTAAGTAAAAGAGGAATATACAATCTAAAGTACAACCTAAGTACAATGAGTAAAAATGCAGACAATGAGGTACAAACCTTAAGGTAAGGTGCAAATACAAATGATGTATGAATGCAGATCTCTTTAATAGATAGATACATATAATGTAGTGTTAAAGTGTCTAAAGTGAGTGTCAAGGTGAGTGTTTGTTTAAAGTGAGTGTGTGCATGTGGATGTGTGTGCAATGAGTGTAGATGATGGGTTGTTACATAGAGTCATTGAGCATCCTGATGGCCTGGGGATAGAAGCTCTCTCTGTACTGGCCATGAGTTCAAGTTTGTTTATTAATTGTCATAGTAAAATACAGAATACTTTATCATGAAATGCTTTTTTCTGTATGAGCCCTTGGGAGTGTGCTAGATAAAAATAGACCGCAGCAGTTCAAAGAGGCAGTTGTTTGGGTGAGTCTTTGGTTGGATTTGGATTTGGTACTGGATTTGGTACTGGATTTCCGCAGGTCGAAACCACCTCTGCAACCAGTCAGCATACGGGGAAACAACATTGCGACGGTGCAGACATACAAATATTTAGGCGTGCACCTAGACGATAAGCTGGCCTGGGCTGCAAACGCGGAAGCGCTCTACAAGAAAGGACAGAGCCGGCTGTTCTTCCTTAGGAGGCTTAGGTCTTTTAATGTGTGTGGGGAAATGTTGTTCATGTTCTATCAGGCAGTGGTGTCAAGTGTGCTCCTCTACGCCGCTGTCTGTTGGGGTGGTAATACCACGGCCAGGGATGCCAGGCAGCTGGATAAGCTGGTCAAGAAGGCTGGCTCAGTGGTGGGGAGGAGACTGGACCCACTGGGGACCGTGGTGGAGAGCCGCACGCAGAGCAAGCTGCTGGCCATCATGGGCAATACCAACCACCCTCTCCACCACACCCTGGTGGGGCAGAGCAGCAGTCGCAGCGGACGGCTCATCTCCCTGCACTCACGGACTGAGCGGCACAGGAGGTCCTTTGTCCCCACAGCCATCAGACTGTACAACAGCGTAATATAGTGCGGGGGACCTGACCTCTGACCCACACACCTGTGTTTTTACACCTGTTTTTATACACTGTTTTATACACCTGCTTTTATCTAATCACGCTCCTATTAATATTGATGGATATGATTTAATTGAATTTTATCATGTGCTTATTTTTAATTCATGATGCAGACATACAGTAACGTGTAATAACTGAATGAGAACGGTCAATGTCTGTATACTGTGTGAGCTGCGAGATACCCTGAATTTCGTATCTATCTATCTATCTATCCTCTTAGCCTTGGCCCTGCAACGCTTGGTATAAATGTCCTGGAGAGTGGGAAGCCCACCTCCAATTGTGCGTTCGGCTGAACGAGCCACTCTCTGTAGTCTGCTGTTTATCTAACGTCATTTACAGCAGACATTACACAACCAACAAACCCTTCATCACTTTACCTTCCCTTCCACATCTATGTATGTTATTTTCACGTTATACTCCAACAGTGAATATGAGTTAAAACAGTAAAGCAGCCTGTTACCTGGTTTGTTTCCCCTTTCCAGCCAGACACATAGGTTTGTGAGTGGGTGACTGAGTGTACTGCCCTCTGCTGGATAAGAAAGGTATATTATGTAAGGAGTGACGTTCAGGTTATACATAGAATAGAATAGAATAGAATAGAATAGAATAGAATAGAATAGAATAGAATAGAATAGAATAGAATAGAATAGAATAGAATAGAATAGAATAGAATAGAATAGAAATACTTTTATTATCCCGAGGGAAATTTTACACTGCAAATCGCTCAACATTAAAACAGGTCACGAATAAGAATAACAAAACAAATCAAATTGACTAAGATAAGAATATAATAAAATATAATAAAAATGGAATAAAATATACAGTAATAAATACAGTAAAAATATACTGAAGTCTACAGTAGGTGTAATATTGCACAGTGCTGTTTCAAAAGTAAGAGTCCAGGAAGACGGTAACTGGTGACATAACATGGTTACATTCTGCCCTCTAGTGGTAAATGTGCAGAACACATCTGGAGGATCAGGGTGTCAACATTGCACAGAATGAATTAATGAATTAATGGATGAATGAATGAATGAATGAATGAATGAAAACTTTACTTAACAGATTGCAGAATGGGTACAATACAGTACGGCTCAATACACACAATTGTTAAGGGGATGCAGACCAGAGAAAGACGTTTGTCTTGTTTACATCAGGGTCCCCCATTTTCAATTCATAGTGAATAGAAGAGCTGTGTTCAGCCATATAGTTATGATGAGAAAGGGTAGAGAGTGGGACCTTTCAGCTCGCTATAGGTTTTCATTTGGATTTAAGATGTCCCACCACGGCCTAAAGGTCTACTCACGTGGAGCAACATTAAAACGTTATGCTTTAATCTCTCTTGCAGCAGGGAGCACCCCTAAGAGTAGAACCACACCACCAAGAATAACTATTACCATTGACATCTATTCTGCATTATAATAAATGGTTAAACTAATGATGTGGGTGATTTGGTCTGTCACTAGTTTGTAGATTATTATAGGTAATCAGGTTAATTGATTGACCTAGTAGTTAAACGGTCTATCAATAGTTTGTAGATTATTATAGGTAATCAAGTTAATTGATTGACCTAGTAGTTAAACGGTCTATAACTAGTTTGTAGATTATTATAGGTAATCAGGTTAATTGATTGACCTAGTAGTTAATGGTATGTTCTGATTGGCGGAGTCACCAGTATACAGTACAAGGAGCTCCTCTGTCAGAACAAGGTTGTCTGAGTCAAAGTTATATTTTGTTATAGCTTTGCGCTCTGCTCTATTGGAACTGTCCCTTTAATCATATGCTATCATGAAAACTTTCAACCACATGCGCGCTCCTCACCTGCCTGGCCACGCCCACATCCGCTCATACATAAGCGGGGCCATGGGCCATGGCCATACTACCAGCTCCTTCCCTACTTTCACCACAGTGAAGTCCTTGTATAGCACCTCTTCAAGTTCAGTGCTTAAAGTAGTTAGTTTAGTTATAGGAGCTGTGTTTTGTGTTATATGTTATATTGGCATTGTCTTTTGTTTTTCCCTCTCTCACTAATTTACGGGAGAAAGAAAGGATAATGTTGTCACCACCGGAGAGTCTAGAGGATTATTCTGACCTCCACCTGCGCTTCACATTCGGGCTTCCTCGGGGCGTAGTGGGGCTTTCCTGCTCCACGTTTGTGACAGGTAGGTGAGCCTCAGCGGCGCCCAGAGGGGAGTGCGCATCGCTGGGCAGTTCCCCCGCCAGCGTTGCTCTCCAGCTGTGCAGCTGGATGCTATTGACGCGGGATGCAGTCGGCTGGTCCGACGGCCTCTGGTGGGTGGTGTCTTAGGGCGCGGGCTCTCCGCCTCTGCTCGCTCACGTCAATTGGCGGTGAGCGGCGGGGGCGGACGGTCTAAATGGATGTGTCAGTTGTGCGGGGTCGGCTGCTCAGGCATACGGCCCCGCAGAACAGCCGGCTCCAGGCGAGGATTCCTCCGTTACCTCTCCATCACGTCCGAGATACAGTAACTGGCTGTTAGCCTGTAGCTAACCATTAGCCGGTAGCTAAACCGTTGGCCTATGGCCGGCCGCTAGCCTGTAGCCTGGCCGTTAGCTTGTAGCTAGCCGTTAGCCGGTAACGTCCTATGGAAAATTGGGATTGCATGGAGGGGACGGGGAGTTCTTGTTTGACGCCCCACGAAGACAGAGACTTTGTTTTCCTGGGAGCCCCGATTCCGAATCTGGGTTCAAGTCCCGCCTCTGAGGAGGGATGCCCACTGCCATCCGCACTGGACGTTGGCCCCCGCCTATCAAAAATAAAGTGGGTTGGCCTCCCGGCATGAGGGATGCGAGCTTGCATGTTTTTTATCCCCGAGCTTAAGGCGGCAGCGGCGCGCATAAACGGGACTTCGCTGCCGACACCACTGTATCTCTGGCAACGCCGTCCTGTGAGGGAGGCGGGCGCTGTCTGCCTTTTTTCTTTGGGCTAAAGAAGAGGCAGTCGGCTATCTGGAGGGACCAGGCCTGCATCGCTATTCCCCACATTACGCAGCTTCAGTAGTAGCCGGTAGCTAACAGTGGGCCTGTAAGAGCTAGCCATTAGCTTGCTGCTGGCCGTTAGCCTGAATACAGTTGCTGGCCGTTAGCCAGTAGCTAACGGTGGGCCGGTAAGAGCTAGCCGTTAGCCGGTAGCTGGCCGTTGGTCGGTAGCTAATGGTGGGCCTGTAAGGGCTAGCCGTTAGCGATAGCCGTGGGGAGGTAGCGGGCCCTGGACACTCTGATTCTGCGTCATCTCTGGCAGAGGATGTCATCAGCCTGCACCACGGCCGGCCGCAGGATGTGGGCGAAGCGCCGGAGCAGGACTCCAGCCGTCGCCACTACTGCCTTGTCAATGAGGTGGACCACCATTGTTGCGGCCAGTCGTCCTGCGCCCGGGGGTCAGGTAGGACACGTTACCACTTATGCCCCCCCCCCCCCCCCCCCCCCCAAAAGGGTCCCTCCTAGGGGGGGAATGTTTTTGTTTAACAAAACGTGTGTTTACTTCACTGTATTTTGGGGGATACGACGTGTGCTATATAAACCCACAGCTACAAATGTTGGGGGGGCCTTCTTGCTTGGAGTTTGTGCAGATTTCTCTGAAATATGCTTGGTTGCTGTTGTGTATAACTCGCAAGGCCTGTGTTCTAGCACTTAGCCAGGGGCTTATGTCCTTTCTCTCTACCTAAGCCAGTGTTTTTTCTTACATGGTAAGAGTGAACTTGACGGTTTCATTGTATGATGAGGGTTGTGTGTGTTTCATGAAATATGTTTTTAGGTTAAAACGTAGCATTTGAGTCCGCAACTGGTGTGCTATTGTTAGCTTACAGAGTTGTACATATGTAGCATGTGAACCAAGGACTTTTTGAGTCCCTCTCTTCAGTCTGTTATTTTTTCTTTGCTTAAGGGTAAAGGTAAAAAAATAGCGAGTGGCAAGTTTTTTCGCACATAAGCCAGAGCCGTGGATAAAACCAGTTTTTTACACAAACGAGGTTATCGGCTGAGGTTGGCGTGCATGATGTAAAGCTTTTACTCTACAGATAAGTATGTGCTTTCATGTCAGGAGTGAGGGGTTGAGGGGGGTGGACAGAATAAAGCCGAGCCCCCAGCGACACAGATTTCTTGAATTGATTGGGCTAGGCTCAATAGAGGAGAGGATAGGGGTCTCCCCCCCACCGAGCCAAGCCCGCTACCTCCCATGTCCCAAAGAACCCCTCCCCACGCACCCCGACCCCACAACACACAAGACCCCCTGGGCAAAGCTCAGCCGCTCTGACCACCCCAATAGGCCTCCCCAAGAATCCGAACACCCCCATATCCCAGGACCACTAGTAGGACTCCCCCATATCCCAGGACCTCTATAACGGAGCTGGGCACCTGCGACACGGGTCCCTTGAATTGATTGGGCCAGGCCCAGTAGAGGAGAGTGCAGGGGGCTCCCCCCCACCGAGCCAAGCCCGTTACCTCCCATGTCACAAATAACCCCACCCCCCGCACATCAACCCCACAGCATACAAGACCCCACCACGACCCCGCAAGGCCCCCCTCTCCCGGGTCAATCCACCGAAACTATGCCCCCCCCCCCCGACACTCCCCCCCACTGAACTCAGCCCACCCACTTCTGTACCTCCCATGTCACCGATATCACTATATACATTTATACTAACATGACTTAATTTTTTTTTATGTAAACACAATAGATGAAAATAAAATAAGTTATATGGCTAGCACTCTTTGCCTCCATTGGCGGGTTGGAGGGGAATCAGCTCTCCTATTGGAGAAGCCCCCCCCCCCCCCCCCCTAGTGACGGAGATACCCCCAATGGAGATTCTCCAAGCCTCTCTTCATGTCCAACATTCTTGAATTCTTGTCCTTCACAAATGTCCATGTGCACATTTAACACATCCTGCGCCATAAACGTCGTACGACGGGTTTCTGGGTTCATGCGAATTCTGCCAATCCACGGCGTACAACGTTATTTTGATAATATTTTCGCCATGTTATTAATATTTCCCTCACAGAGCCTCGTCTGATGCAGTGGGACTCGGCACAACTCTGCAACGCTTCAATACTGCCCCCTGGTGGATGATCGGCGAGTTGCCAAACCGGAAATGGTCGGTTGGATCTCGGTGCGTCTCCTAAATGCGTCCGGCCACTCACATATCATTGCGGGACTCTAGCCACACACCGTGGATATGGATCGCTGCCATAACTCAATAATCTACATGATTTGGGCGTGTATTGTTATTATACAAACAGGAAATGGATCGACTCGATCCCCATCAAATAACTGGGATCTTTTTGCTCCAGTCTCATCGCCCAACGGTAAGAGGAGGCTGACGTTACTTTCAGCCTGTTTGTTTATTATTATCCATGCAAACTGCTCTGATCTATATATCACCCATACTACATAAAGCATTTAACGACGATCACGGAATTATAAACGACCCCCCCCCCCCCCTCCGTTCATCCGCGCATGATCAGTCATAACGTTTAGGAGCATGTACAGTTGAATTTTTTTATATAGCGTGGATCGGCAACAAACAGCATTTGATAATCTATATATGCATTTATGCCTATATCTCACATTCTAGGAATTACTGCAGAAAACGATAAAAACATATTTATATTGTAGACGGTATTTTCGTATGAATGTATGAATGAAAAAGTAAAACGTTCCTACATCCTGAACGATAGATAATCGATGTTGAATGGGCCATAGTAATGTCAATTTAGCAATACAATTTAAAAAGTTATAGCCCTGCAAAGAAGGTTAACATCTCCATAGACTTACAGTGCTGGCAGAGAATGGTATAAGATGATCAAATGCGTGGCAGGGAATGTGTTAAAGCAACTGCTATTCTAACATAACTCAGATTCTAACTTAACTCAAAGAAAAAAGACAACATTTGGCGCTCCCATGGTATTAGAGGATCTTAGTCGTTTCCCTCTGTTCCCCGTTGGAAGGGTGAGGAGTAAAGGCTCTCCTAGTGAGAGGGCTCCCCCTAGTGGCGAAAGTGCGCACTATATAAGTCCAACATTGGTTCTGTGGACGGCCTCAGAGCCCCCCTGTCAATGTTCTGAATCCGTCTTTCTTATACTCATGTTCATTTGTATTGTGTGTCACGTGTAATCCTGTAGTTCCTTCATACCAGTCCATTGTGTATTATTCCCCAATATGTTCCTAATCAGCGTGTCCCTTTTTAAAATAAATTTCAAATCGTTTGTCTATAACGTGTATTGTAAATCATCATGTTAATTATTCCAGATTCTGGTGTTATAGTTTTATACTTCTTGGGGTAACTGTTCAATTATCTTTCCTCTGTTGCATCTATTCTCATCCCCAGGTCCCCTGTGTGTATGATTGTATTGGATACTTCCCCACGTTGATTTGGTCTTGTATCTTTATTTGGATCACTGTGTCCTTTCATGCCCCTTTCTTGTGTCCCTTTGTCGTCCTTCATAGTTGATCTGCCTTGAATCGGTTCAGGTCCCCTCTTTTCCTCCTCCCGTCCTCCTCTCCTCGTCCTCGTCTCTCGGTTCTGGTCCACCTGCGCGCCCCCTCCATCCTCTGCGTCAGCGTAGGCGGTAGGCCTCTCTCCTTCCCCTCCCGGCACCTTCCATCCTCCTCACGCCGTGTCCCTCGCCGCCTCCCGCACGCCGTTGGGACCTGGTTCCTTTCTTTTTCTAAGTTTTCTTTATTTCTACATAGCTCCGACGTTTCATTGTCACCTCCGTTGGATTTTTCAGTGTTACACTGTATGCTCTGCATTGCTTCTAATCCAATCTGCGTGGTGGCCTGGTTAGCTTCTATGTTAGCTTGTAAGCTAGTTCATATGTTAGTCTTTTTTTTATATTTAATTTTTTTATTATTTTTTTAAACAAACACATAAACATGACAACATGTAGCTTCTCTGCACTGACATTCAGCGTCCCGCTAGCTTGTTCTACCTGTTGCATCATTGCCTGTTAGGATAGGGTTTTGGCGGAGCCCAATTGCAGAACACAGGAGGAGAGAGAATGGAGCGGTTTAGGTGGGTTTTAATTATGATTCGTCTTCTCTTACATAAAGAGCAGAATTTACAGTTTTTTTATTCCCAGGCTCATCGTATGAGAGCCCGTGTCTGTGTTCCCGAGGAGAACGACGAGCACTCCAATATCACATTCTGTACATTTCTCTGTTGTAGTATTGACGCCTGGTACCTGTGGAATAAATATCCTAAACCGCTCTGTAACTGAGGGGTACAATTCCCTGACTGTATTGATAAGTATGGTATCATTAAACCACTACCGATTATGTACTTTAACTACTGGCCACACAGTACATGATATAGATATGATGAACACTTTCCCACCATGAAACGAAGTCCACACAAATGTATAAATCGAATATTTTATATAGCAAAGGGTATATACAACGTTCACTTAATGACATTTATGATTTGAATGCACTTGTAAGGCAAATGAGTATTAGTAGGCAAATCAACATTGAATGTCCAATCTCTGGTTACGCAGGGAGCAAGTATACAACCTGGTTCTTTAGGGAACTATAGCGATGGTACTTAAATGATTATAGCTGGATACACTAAAGGGGGGTCCCGCTGGTTGTAAGTCAGTAGGGGGGGGGGGTTAGGAGAGCCGCCGGCGATATCCCATCTGGCCAACGATTTCTTGGGAGAATTCAGAGTGCTGAACACGGTGCCCACAGAACCTCGGTCCACAGATGAATACAGCTGGGCCCTCTTGTAGACGGTAGCTGCCGGTCCACAACGAAGAGACGTGAGGCGACCTCACTCGGGGTAGAGCGCCGTCTCACCTGGACTCCTCTCGGGGGGTAGTTCCAACACTCAGCAGTGTTGGCTGTTATCCATGGCATAATCAAAGCACCCAAAGCAAGTAGATAATCCAAGCCGTGTAGGGCTCGCCGTCGTCCGGGTGAAGTAATCCAATGTGCAGGTCCACTCGTCCTGGCCCAGAACTCCTTGGATGAAAGCACCACACGTGGTCTGCCCAGCCTGGTTAAGACTCTAGATAATGCCAGGAACGATGGGGGTACTGCTCACTTTATAACTCTAACCGAACGATGCACCATACATAATAGACTATTATTAACTTAATAGAAATGCGTCCCACTCGACGGTATAGTGCCAAACTATGACAATTCAACTATTAATCCACACGATGTCTCAATGCCTATTCTGAGGCCAAGTAGGCCATACTGCACCACACGTGGGTCGTGGGTGAGGCTTCACGTCTGTTACTAGGTTGGAGGGTAAAGGACTAATGGACTAAAAGAAAGTTCTACTTTACTTGCGCCATATATATATGCGCTGTGAACAAATAGTACCATTCGTATTTCGCCAGACGTATTCCTACGCGGAACCGGGCTTGTAACGACATGTTCGTCGGCACGATTGAACTTGAACCAAGGGGCTTGGCTGCTGGCGCCAGGTTCTTGTCCAATGAGAGAATGAAACTATTATGGGCTGTTAGTAGACTAAAGGGATATTCAGTGTATATGTACAAGGAATATACAAGGGATATCAAACGATATACAAATACTATTAAATATATATCCATAAATAAATATATATATTCGGTTTAATCTGATCCTTCACAACAGCCGCCCCCTAATTAGTCACACCTAATTAGCTAAGCAGAGACAGATTAACCGCACTGTCTACCACTCAAGGTCCGCTGTAAGGTAGCCCCTTTCGTGACTTTCGGTTTGCAAGCCTGTGGCTTTTGTGACCGGAGTCACTTGCCCACCCGCCCCGATCACCCAGTAGAGCGATCACCAAGCGTCGTCAAGGGGCTCGCGGTGTGTCAAGAATACATCAGATCTGAATTTCAAAGATACCCAGCGTACAATATGGGTCTAACACAGCTTCACGATGGGGTCTGGAAGCTCGGAGTTGCTAATAAACAGTTTAAAACATTGTTACTCGACGAGTGGTATTTACAGACCGAACGTCCATCTCCGCCGTTGGTGTCACAGCGCATGCGCACCATGCCGCGTTCACGTTACTGGGAAGAAGCGGAAGAACCAGTTTCCGACTGGGAAAAACCATTCACGTCAGCCTCCTAGTGGTAATTCCTACTAGGACATATGGGATTCTTTTATAGACCCCATATCTCCCACTTCGCGTCACGAATTGCGGAAGTATGGATGTGGGCGTTTCATCCATAGATATATATATAGAGTCAAAGCGTGAAGGCTTCCTAGTTGTAGCAACGAGATGTCCTCTGGTTCTTCCGCTTCTTCCCAGTAACGTGAACGCGGCATGGTGCGCATGCGCTGTGACACCAACGGCGGAGATGGACGTTCGGTCTGTAAATACCACTCGTCGAGTAACAATGTTTTAAACTGTTTATTAGCAACTCCGAGCTTCCAGACCCCATCGTGAAGCTGTGTTAGACCCATATTGTACGCTGGGTATCTTTGAAATTCAGATCTGATGTATTCTTGACACACCGCGAGCCCCTTGACGACGCTTGGTGATCGCTCTACTGGGTGATCGGGGCGGGTGGGCAAGTGACTCCGGTCACAAAAGCCACAGGCTTGCAAACCGAAAGTCACGAAAGGGGCTAGCTGTAAGGGTCAGTCAACTCACAAAGTCGTGGGGTCATGGTCGTCATCGATAGTGTCTGGGAGTCTGGGCAGTTCTATTAGCCTCGCCACGGGTCGTGTGTAAGTTCGCCCTTGGACGAGCACCTCGGCTGCTCGGACCTTGCCATCGGCACCGGTGATCACTTTGCTTACGCGGCCAGCCGGCCACATAGCTCTGGGTAGTGACTGGTCGATTATCATGACGACTGTTCCTTCTGTCAAATTGTCTCTCTCTTTTACCCACTTCTGGCGGGTCTGTAGAGACGGTAGGTAGTGGAGTAGAAAGCTGTTCCAAAACTTGTCAGCTAGTACTTGACTGTACCTCCACATTCTTCGGCCGTTCGCTTCTTCAGGCCTGTACATTGTCTGGGGTAGCGCGGGGTCCAGCCGCCCCATCAAGAGTGTGTTGGGGGTGACTGGGTCGACATCTGCTACATCACTGGAGACGTAGCCGAGGGGCTTGGAGTTCAATACTCCCTCGATCTCCGTGAGGACTGTCATTAGGACTTCTTCCGCCACAGTCTGGGCCCCAAGCACGGCGTACAGGGCTGTCTTTATAGAACGTACTTCTCGTTCCCAGGTTCCACCGAAGTGGGGTGCGTTCGGGGGATTAAACTGGAAGTCAATCTGGGATGGAGCGAGGTGGGTCTTAAGTTCTGGGCCCATAGCTTGGAAGCTCTCTCTCAGCTCTCTTTCTCCGCCTTTGAAGTTTGTCCCGTGATCAGACAACAATGTAGACGGTTTTCCTTTCCGTGATGTGAATCTTCGGAAGGCCATAAGGAATGAGTCTGTGCTCATGGTCGGAAGGAGTTCGATATGTATCGCTCTGGTGGTCATGCATTTGAATACAATACCCCACCGCTTCTCGGTTCCTCTTCCTTTCTTTATATACAACGGGCCAAAACAGTCCATGCCACTTTCGGCAGTCTAGACAGGTTCGCTGGAAGCGTCGCACTGCTTCTCTTCCTTGAAGTATCCAATAGCGACGTCTGATCTCCGCGAAGACTCTCTTTGCTCCTGCGTGGTGTACATCCTCGTCGTATTTCTTTATGATCAGCTCTGTGACCTTGTGTCGGCTGTTCAAGACTATCGGGTACTTAACGTCATCCGGTAGATTGGGGGCTCTCCGCAGACGACCACCCACTCTGATGAGATTATGGGCGTCGCTCTCGGGTGCCAGGTGGAGCAGTCTGCTGTCTGATGGGACGGGCTTTCCTCCCTGTAGACAGTCTAGCTCATCGGGGAACGAGTCTCTCTGGGCTCGTTGTAGTAGAAGAAGTTCTGCTTCTTCGTAGTCAGCTGCTGAAATGTCGGCAGTGGGCTGAATCTCTGGGTGGTGCCGCAGAAATGTCTTTCGCTGCGCACTCTGTAGGGTAGTGCAATCATCTATGTTGGGGTCTGTGGAGGCGACTGTGCTCAGTCCACAGAACATAGGTTTCTTGTTCTCAGCCTCCTCTTTACTCGCTTCCCGTGGGGTGGGCGTAGGCCACTCTTCTTCCGGGAGCTTGAGGAACTCTGGTCCGTCACTGTAGATGTTGCGACGGGTGAGGTCATCTAGGGACATTCCCCGGGTGATGACGTCAGCTGGGTTGTGTTTGGTGTCCACATACCGCCAGCTCGCTGCTTCTGTTAACTCTTGAATCTCGGTGACTCTGACTCCCACGAAAACTTTGTATCTGCATGAATCAGACTTGATCCATGTGAGTACTGTCGTGGAATCTGACCACAAGATTGTTCTGTGCACCGGAATGGTGAGTTCACGTTGGATTAACGTGGCTAGATGCGCTCCTGCTAGGGCTGCGCAGAGCTCTAGACGCGGGATAGATTGTTGCTTTCGTGGGGCTATTCTTGAGCGAGCCAGGATGAAAGCAGTGTGTATCTCTCCTCCCTTCTCTTGGGCACGCAAGTAGGCCACCGATCCATAGGCTACTTCGGAGGCGTCACTGAAGACGTGTAGATCCATCTTGCATGTCTCTGGCCTCACTGTGGGTGGGAAGTAGCTGCGGCGTATATTGACGCCTGGGAGTGAGCGGAGCTCCGTCTCCCACTCTCTCCATGTGGAGGCAAGGTGTGCGGGTATTGGGTCGTCCCAGCCCTGGTCCTTGTCCCATAGTGCTCGTACAATCATCTTTGCCCTGGTGGTGTAAGGTAGAATACATCCCAACGGGTCATATTGTCTGGCGAGTGTTCTGTACACACTCCGTCTGGTGGTCGGTATCGCCGTCGACCTTCCCTGCTCCGTGGTCAGGGGTTTGTGTCTATAGTGGAGCGAGTCTGTTTTGAAGCGCCAGACTAGTCCTAGTGTCATTTCTTGGGCTTCTCCTGGGATTGTCGCATCCAGGTCTCGCTGCTGGCAGCCTTGTCCGCGGGGGAGAGGCTGCGCAATACGTGCGGGTCACTGCTGGCCCACTGCCTGAGATCAAAGCCGCCTTTGATCAGGGAGGCGCGTAGCTTGAGTAGGAGAACCTCGGCTTCTTCTTGAGTCGAAACGCTTTGTAAACAGTTGTCCACGTAGAAGCTGTTCTTCACACTGTGTCGGACCTCTTCATCTGCTGCTGGGTCCTCTGCGACGTGTTTCTGTAGTGCAAATGTAGCACAGCACGGGCTGCATGTGGTTCCGAAGGGGAGGACTTCCCACTGGTAGATGGCTGGGTGCTCATCTCCGATCCTCTCTCTCCATAGGAACCGCAGCAGGGGCTTGTCCTCCTCCACTAGTCTCACCTGCAGGAACATCCCTTTGATATCCCCGCTGATAGCCACCTTGTCCTGGCGGAAGCGTAGTAGCACGCCTAGTAGAGAGGGGCCGAATGTGGGGCCGGGCAAGAGCTCTTTATTCAGATTTTGGGATCCGATCTGGTAGCTGCAGTTAAACACAATGCGATCCTTGCCGTTGTGGTGGACCTTGTGGTGCGGCACGTACCATGATTCGGTCGTCTGATCGGCCTCTTTAATGTCAATCTTTGTCACGTGTCCCGCTGTGATTAGCTTCTCAATCTCAGCGCGGTACACACTCTCTTGAGCGGGGTCTTTGGCTAGGCGCCGCTCTGTGTTCAATAGATACCGCTCCGTGGCGTCTTTCTTTGCGTGAAAGGTGGGCATTCCCTCTCGCCTCAGGAGTGGAGTTGCGTATCTCATCACTCCGCCGACTGTGACTCTCTTTGTCCCTTGCTCGAGGAGGTTTATGGCGTAAATGTCTTCTTTAGAACGAATGTCTTTCTTTTCGTTCTTAAAGGGCATTGTCTCTAGTGTCCATAGCCTCTCGACATGCTGCAGGAGAGTGGTGTCTTCTTCTGTCGCTCTGGAGTGGAGGCAGCTAGTGGCTGCTGTTCGGTTGAGAGATTTAGCGAGGGGGCCTTGTAGTGTCCACCCTAGGCGGGTCTCGACTGCTGCAGGACAGCCTCGGGGTCCTGTATGGACCCGGTCTATCGGGACTATGAGGTCTGCATGGTCGGAGCCTATCAGCAGGGTCGGGGTGGCGCCGTCTATGAGCGGGATAGGTAGTTGACGCAGGTGCACATATTTATCCATCAGCTTGGCGATGGGGTAGGTGTACTGTGATAGTCCTATTTCTTGGCTGGTGAAAGCATTTGTAATCCTATACCGTCGCTCTGGCTGCCCGCTTGCTGCGATAGTGAAGGAGACATTCTCGCCCTTTATCGTCTTTAAATCTCTTCTTATTGTCCGAATCGTCATTTGGTTCTCGCTCCCCCGCAGTCCCAGCTGGGCCGCAGCGGACGCGAGCAGAAGGGTCTTCTCTGACCCGTCATCAAGGACGGCGTAAGTGTCCATGACTTTATCTTGGTAGCTCAATGTTACACGGACTACCTTTAAGAGCACTTGGGCGCCGCTGCTGCTGGCGGGGTCAATGTACATGACACTTGCCTTGGTGCTGCTCGATGGTGCAGGTGCAGGCTTTCTTCTGTTACTGTCGTGTAGTACATCTAGATGGGCTCCGTCACACCGACTGCACCTCTTCTTTAGGCGGCATTCGGCTGCCATGTGACTGCGCGCACATCGGTAACAGCGCCTGTTGGACTTTATCCATTGACTCACTTCTTCTGCATTCATCTTTGTGAACAGGTCACATTGTGACAGCCAGTGTTCCTTCTCGCAGTACGGGCACACCATCTTCCACTTCTCTTTTCTCGAGGGGGTACTGTGGTTCTTACTGCTCGGTACTGATTCTGATTGGTGCATGACAGTCACCGATCTTCTTCCATCGTTTATTCTCCTGGGTCCCTCTCTGGAGCTTGGTGTGCTCCGCACGAACGTATCCAGTCGTAGGCTGCTGACTTCTCTCGCCAGGAAGTCGGCTAGATCGAGGAGGGATGGTTCGGGACCGTTAGGATCACGGTGGTCTCTCTGCCGCCTGAAGCGCTCTTGTCTGGCGGGTGGCAGCTTCTCTAAAATCCTCTCGACGTTAGAGTTGGCGTATAGCTCGTGCATACCCTTTTCCCGTTGCGCTCCCAGCATCCCTACCAGGGACTGCACTTTTATAGACAGGTCGTCTAATGAGCGATTGTCTGTTGCTGGGGGTAGGCGGTCAATATGCCTTATCTCTTGGATTACGTAATCCCATATACGTCCATATCTCTGGTCCAGCGCTGCTAGAGCCGCGGTGTATGGGGTCGTAGAGGTGGCATAGGCTAGCGCTATATTGTGCGCTCGCGGTACTTTCAGGTGCTTCAGTAGTATTGCATACTTGTGGCGTTCATCAGCGACATCCACCATCATTGTCTCTAAGCACATCCGGAGCTCCGTGTACTGTGCTCGATTCTCATAGGTGAAGTCTGGAAACGTCGGTGTGGCAATGTATGACGCCGTGGATGGCTGATACATCGGCGAGCGTTGGGGGAGAGACCTCCTAGGCGAGTCTCCTCTTGCGCCTCTCTGTGGGCTGGTACCGGCAGGGTACCATGGCCCGCTGGTCCAGGTGCTATTCCTCGGGGCTGGTCGTGCGTCATGCTCACCCGTGAATAGAGTCGGGGGTCTGTAGCGCAGCGCCGCGGGGGTATAGCCTGGGCTGTACTGGACCTCCTGGTCCGGTGGAGTACTGTGCTGTCGTCGGGCTTGGTTCTCCTCCTCTCCCTCTTCTTCTTCTATCAGGTCCTCTAGATCCTGTAGTCGTTTATTTGGCTTCTCCGCAGTGTATGCCGCTCCTTCCTTGTAGCTGGGTCTCGCTTGGACCGGTCTGGGAAGGGGGTCTGCGGGGGGTATAGGCTTGGTCTGTTGGTCAAGTTCAGGGTCGCTTGCTCGGTTAGGAGACGCTGCCCTTGACTGTTGTCTCGACAAGTTCCTTGAACCCCTGGCGGAGGGAGAGGGTGTTGCCTTGAGGATCAGCTGCTCCATTAGCTGCACTTGTAGTCTGTCGCGCTCGGCTTCGCGCTTGGTGAGATCTGCTTCTCTTTGGGCACCGGCAGCGGCGCGCTGGGCGTCGGCCCGGTCTCTTGCCATATTCTCTTCCGTCTGAAGGCGTCTCATCTCCAGGCGTATGCGCTCTTCCTCGCTCCGTTGCTGTGTCTGGAGTCGATCGCGTTCACCCTGAAGTCGATCGCGTTCACCCTGAAGTCGATCGCGTTCGGTAGAGGCTGTCAGGCTGGCGAGGAACGCCTGTGATAGCATCCTCTCCGCTTCGCTGGGGGAAGACGGTTGTAGAGGTGAGCCGCTCCTGGCTGTACTCGTTGGGGAGTCCTGGAGCTCTATTTCCTCGGCGCTCTCCTCCTCTTCTTCCGTGCAGAGTTCTCTCTCTGTAGGGTTGTCTTCCTCCCGGGGCTGGTCGGGGACTACTTCTTCGGTATTGGCGGGGGGTAAAGGCATGTCAGCTCCCTCCTGGTCCCCACCGTGAGCTTGGTCAGTTACATTAGAACCCACTAGGGCCTCTGTGGTCGGGGTAACCTGGTCGTTAAGGTCAGACATAATTTTACTTTCTACTTTTACCGCGTTTACCGTTTGTCGAAGGCTAGGTAGTTGACTGACAGCGTAATCCTCTAAGTACTGAGGTGTCTGTCGTCTGCGCCGCGGGCGTTCTACGTTAGGAGGACCGTTTCGTGGAGTGTTCATCATAGGCCATTTCAATATTAATAACACTATATTAATATTACACTAGTTACCATCCGGCTCGAAGGACCAATTGTAACTGAGGGGTACAATTCCCTGACTGTATTGATAAGTATGGTATCATTAAACCACTACCGATTATGTACTTTAACTACTGGCCACACAGTACATGATATAGATATGATGAACACTTTCCCACCATGAAACGAAGTCCACACAAATGTATAAATCGAATATTTTATATAGCAAAGGGTATATACAACGTTCACTTAATGACATTTATGATTTGAATGCACTTGTAAGGCAAATGAGTATTAGTAGGCAAATCAACATTGAATGTCCAATCTCTGGTTACGCAGGGAGCAAGTATACAACCTGGTTCTTTAGGGAACTATAGCGATGGTACTTAAATGATTATAGCTGGATACACTAAAGGGGGGTCCCGCTGGTTGTAAGTCAGTAGGGGGGGGGGGTTAGGAGAGCCGCCGGCGATATCCCATCTGGCCAACGATTTCTTGGGAGAATTCAGAGTGCTGAACACGGTGCCCACAGAACCTCGGTCCACAGATGAATACAGCTGGGCCCTCTTGTAGACGGTAGCTGCCGGTCCACAACGAAGAGACGTGAGGCGACCTCACTCGGGGTAGAGCGCCGTCTCACCTGGACTCCTCTCGGGGGGTAGTTCCAACACTCAGCAGTGTTGGCTGTTATCCATGGCATAATCAAAGCACCCAAAGCAAGTAGATAATCCAAGCCGTGTAGGGCTCGCCGTCGTCCGGGTGAAGTAATCCAATGTGCAGGTCCACTCGTCCTGGCCCAGAACTCCTCGGATGAAAGCACCACACGTGGTCTGCCCAGCCTGGTTAAGACTCTAGATAACGCCAGGAACGATGGGGGTACTGCTCACTTTATAACTCTAACCGAACGATGCACCATACATAATAGACTATTATTAACTTAATAGAAATGCGTCCCACTCGACGGTATAGTGCCAAACTATGACAATTCAACTATTAATCCACACGATGTCTCAATGCCTATTCTGAGGCCAAGTAGGCCATACTGCACCACACGTGGGTCGTGGGTGAGGCTTCACGTCTGTTACTAGGTTGGAGGGTAAAGGACTAATGGACTAAAAGAAAGTTCTACTTTACTTGCGCCATATATATATGCGCTGTGAACAAATAGTACCATTCGTATTTCGCCAGACGTATTCCTACGCGGAACCGGGCTTGTAACGACATGTTCGTCGGCACGATTGAACTTGAACCAAGGGGCTTGGCTGCTGGCGCCAGGTTCTTGTCCAATGAGAGAATGAAACTATTATGGGCTGTTAGTAGACTAAAGGGATATTCAGTGTATATGTACAAGGAATATACAAGGGATATCAAACGATATACAAATACTATTAAATATATATCCATAAATAAATATATATATTCGGTTTAATCTGATCCTTCACAACACGCTCCATTCTCTCTCTCCCTGTGTGTTCTGCTATTGGGCTCAGCCACCGCTGCCGTAACAATGGCCCCGCTTATGTATGAGCGGATGTGGGCGTGGCCAGGCAGGTGAGGAGCGTGCATGTGGTTGAAAGTTTTCATGATAGCATATGATTAAAGGGACAGTTCCAATAGAGCAGAGCGCTCGCTATACTCATATAACTAGGGTTATAGGATAACCTTCATTCTGTGTTGTTGAGTCACCAGTATAGGGAGGTGTAGTCTGACGTCACTGGTTGTTCCACCCGTATAGGGATTTACAGTGATGGGCAAGCTACTTGGAAAATGTAGTAAGCTACACTACCAGTTACTCTCGATTAAATATAGCTCAACTACAACGGAAGCTATCCCCAGAGAAATGTAGCAAGCTACACTACAAGAACATGGCAAAAATAGCTAGCTACATCGGCACTACTTTTTAAAAATTCTTTTTTTTATCAACTTCATGATCAAGTTTCCATCAAACAGGCAAACAATTCTCAGTTTGATTGTTTATTATAAAACAAAACTGAAACTGGAAACAAGCCCTCTGTCTGGCTTTTTGTGTCATCCTTTTAACATGTAGGCCTACTTGTATTAATGTACCTTGTACCATGTACAAAATGTTAATAAAGTATGAGGAAAAAACTGTGGAAACATAATAAATAAAAGGTAGTGAAACAATAATCAAATAAACACCAAAATATATACTATCTCTATTGGAATGGAGACTTTTCAGCACAGGATAAACTAGGGATGGGCATTTTACAAAAGATTTATCGCATGATGTACTCGAGTACTCGTGGATTACTCGTGGAGGAAAACGCTGTACAAAATAAACATCTTTTCCTGTGTTTTAGACTTTGCTATTTTATTTTGAAACCCCCCGACCGGAAGTGTTGTTGTTATTATCGCTAGCGGAACCTATCTATGAGCGGACAACTTGTGTTACGACAGCGCAACTCGGAACTACCTGTTTTTTTTTTGTTTGTTTTTTTTATTATTTTTTAAACATAACATACAATTAGATATACAAGCATTAATTAACAGTACACATCCGATGAAATCACCATTTAAAAATGTAGCATACGAGATATACACCTAATACTTGCTATCTAAAACCCTACATACATATGCTGCTCTCGCTCGCTCGCTCCCCCCCCCCCCCCCGGACCCCCACTTGGATAATCCATCCATTATCATTCACTCCTAACCAGGCACTACTATTCATACGCTAGCTTTTATTCTCTCCACCACTTCTAACCACATTGCAATTTTGGTTTCACTGACACCTAGAATTCTTGCTGTAGATATTTCTAGATAAATCACGTCGAGATATGTAAGAACCCAAACCTTCAGACACATTTATTCGGGTTGAATCCATCTTGATGCTATCAGCTTTTTAGCCGCTGTGATACCAGATAAAACTAATCTCTTTAGCTGTATAGGGACTGCAAACTCAAAAACATCATTCAACAGCAATACAGAGGGGTGTACAGGTATATTCAGAATTAAGAATTTTGATAATTGCTGGGACACTTCTTTCCAGAATATCTTAACTGGTGGGCAATCCCAATACATGTGCATAAATGTACCCTCATCCCCATTTGTACATAAGGAGCATTTGGAGTCTTGTTTAAGTCCCATTCTGTTCAATCTTATAGGAGTCAGGTATGTCCTATGAATAAAGTTGAGATTAATTTGTTGATGGTCCGGGTTACGTGACGACGCAAGTCGAACGTTTGCCCAGGCTTCTTGCCAATCAAAATTTATTTCCAGGTCTGGTATATCCATCCTCCAGACTGAGTCTAGGGGGAGGACTCCATATGAGGACGTTAGTAATTGATGATAAAAATCTGATACAAAACCTTTCGATGTTTCTCTTTCATAGAATAATTTGTGGTATCTGTGGTGTTCAATTGGTATCCTTAATGGGACTCCATGAACCTTCAAGCATAACAATAACTGTGCGTAAAAATAATATGTGGAACTGGTGAGATCAAATGTTTTATGTATGTCTTCATAACTACAAAAACCCTGTTTGTTGAAAACATCTCCTAATGTGTGTATGCCCTGCTTTTCCCATTTAGGGTATCTTATAGGTCGTTTTCCAATCAGGAGTGCATTGTTATTGAATAGGGGAGTATGACTATGCCATTTATGTGGGTTAGAATATTTTTTTTGTGTTTCACGCCATATCCGGATCACATGAGTAATAATGGGGCCAAATTTCAATTCGCATTGCTTAATTGATAATTTGGTGTATACTATGTCCTGCAGTCTATGTGGTGCTACTATATTTACTTCTAAATTTCTCCAGGATACTGATGCTTGTGAATCAAACCAGGTTGTCAGTGGTCTTAAAGTGTACGCCTTAAAATAGTGGTAGAAATCTGGAAATGCCATACCTCCGTCGGCTTTGTTTCTCTGTGCGGTGGATCTTTTTATACGTGGAGGTTTGTTATTCCAAATAAATTTGTATGCGGTAGAGTGTAATTTTTTTTCCTGGAGGGGGTAACGGTAGCATTGAGCTAATGAAGTTGATTCTAGGTAGGACATCCATCTTAACTATTGATAACCGTGCCTGTACTGAGTTTAAAAGTTTTGACCACCTGTCAAAGTCGTATTTGATCTTATCTTGGATTTTTGTGTAATTTTACTTCACCGTTTGGCTTATAGTAGGGAATACTTCAACTCCCAAACATCTGAAGTGTTTAACCATTGGTATTTCTTCTGGAGGGAATACATTTGTTTTTGCAGGGGCATTAAGTGGAAGGAAAGCCGACTTTGGCCAATTTATCCTAAATACCGATAGATTGCCATAGTCATCAATCAACTTGAGAAGATGAGGCATTGAGGTGTTAGGGTTTTGCATGAACAGTATTACGTCGTCCGCATATAAACTAATTTTATGTTGTGTGCCCTTGATTGCGATTGGTTCTATGGATTGGGATTGTCTTATATATTGTGCTAAAGGCTCTAATGATAAATCGAATAGTCCGGGACTAAGAGGGCAACCCTGTCTAGAAGAGCGTGATACCGGAAAGATTTCGGAGGTGATTATACCTGTTGTAATCATGGCCGATGGGTCTTTGTATAATACCTTAATCATATCAATGAATCCTTTTCCTAACCCCATCCTTTCTAATACTGCCCATAGATAAGACCATTCCAACCTATCAAAAGCTTTCATCGCATCCAGGGACAGCATAGCCTTAGGTGTGGTGTCATCCTTGCTGGCATCTAGTACATGTAGTAACCGTCTTATATTATCCGTGATCAAGCGGCCTCTTATGAAGCCAGTCTGATCAGGATGAACTAAAGACGTCATATGTTTTTGGAGTCTGGGAACTACCTGTTTTAAATTAATTCATGTTTAACTTGTCCTTGTGTCCAGTCCTTTGACTAGCCCCACCCGTTCATTGTAAACAATGATGCATGTAATTGTATTAACGTTAATGTGTGTTGTAGCTATCGTTAGTTGGGTACTGTCATTGTATTTCATTGGTGAACTATTTAGCTAATGTTGATAGCATTGAATAGCATCAACGCTAGATCTTTAATCTTTATTTAGCAGTCCAGTTTCTCCGGGCAGTAGCGTATATCGTTTATTCACACTACATCACTACTTGGGTCTAAAAATAGCTACACTACAGATAACGCTACTTGGTTAAAAAGGAGCGACGCTACCATCACGCTACTGAGAAATGTAGTTAAGCTATGTAGCGTCGCTACTTGTAGCTATACTGCCCAACACTGGGGATTTATCATTGGGAAAATGGATTATCGGCTATTGTAACAATTCTGCCACATGAACATTGGCAAGCTTTCCATTTTTGCACAAAATGAGTTCCCTTCTACCACTAACATTATTGTTTAAGCATTTTTGGTTGAAATAAAGGTAGTTATAAGGTTTTTAATTTGTTGTAAAAAAAAAAAATACATTTACCAATAGGCAGCCTGTTGCTCAGTAGCCAGTAGGCAGCCTGTTAGGCTGTTGCATGCATATTAGTCACGGCCAGCTTATACCAAGCTAGCTAGCTAACGTTACCCCGCTAAACGTACTAGACGTTAGCATTATGTCTACTGTCGTGAACCATTTTAAATCGGGGCATGTAGAGGAGTTTCAGGAACGAGTAAAATGTGCAGGTCCTCTTCTCAGACCTGTGGGGCAAGCACTGCACATGCATCATGCCGGCTAGCAAGCTGGCTAGCTACACGTCACGTTGATACCACGATAGCTAACTAACGATAACGTTGCAAACTCAAAAACCTTATAACTACTACTACTGTCGTGTCCATAAGTTCCCTGGCAGAATACTTTGTTTGTGAGGACAAAGGTATACAAAGAGAGAACCATTTTAAATCAGAGCATGTTAGAGGAGTTTAGGGAATGCCGGCTAGCAAGCTAGCTACTAACGTCATGTAAAAGACAATAATGTTATAAACTATACACAATATGTACAACGAAACAATGATTTACAGGAGTATTTACAGTGATTTAATATGCAGCGAAATAACGTTATACGATTTAAAATATAAATACAAATGGTAACATGATTGTTGCTTTTAAAAATGGTGGTTGGCTTTAGAGATGAATGGTTATGATCACCAGAGAGATACTAGCCACAGATTCAGGGTCAGTTATTTTCCCATTGTATGAATTGTTAAGCTTATGGAATGTAAGGGAAATCTGATCCTAGGTCTGTGACTACAGGCAGGAGGCTACGCTGTGGTGATGTCAGTCAGCAGCGCCAAATAGCAGTGTAGTTTCCCAGCGAACGAAAACACAAACGTTGTTATTTTGCTACCTTTACGATTAATTGCGAATATTTTCATGTTGAGCTATAGATTGTGGATGAATACGCACAGAAAGGTACACCATGCCAACGTTAATGCTTTATTTATCTAAAATGAGCCGATTTAGAAATAGTCAATGGGGAAATACATTAAGTGGAACAGAAAAAAAACGAAAATGACGTAACCACTACACCTCCCTATACAGTATAAGGAGTTGGCCAATCAGAAGCCCTCCTGTGGTTTAAAACCATGTGGCACTTCCTGTTTCTTCCTTTTGTCTCTGGTTTGCTGTTGGTCTGGTGTTGGTGTAACTCAGTTAGCCAACTCTGTAATTGTGTTAGTGTGTGTTGGGAATTGGAGCAGGTATAAGGGGCCCAATACATCACTAGGATCCCACTAAGTGCTACAGGGTTAAAACATAGTTAACATTTTATTTTATTATTAATAACAATCAAATAAAATACAGAATAAAAATAAAATAAAAATAGAACATAGTTAATTAAAAACATAGTACAAACAGATAATTAAAAACAACAGCACAAGAAAAAGCTAGCAATAAAAGTCCTAGACACACTAGGTCAGGAGTGAATGTGAGTGTATGTTTTGGTAGTTAGTGTAGGTAGTCAGGAGTAGGTTTTTATTTAGTTTTTATTCGACTTTGGTGTTATTGTATAGTTAAGTCTACTGAGTTAGTTTCCAAAATACATTTTTTTCATTGTTGTGTATTTAGTGTGTCTTTGGTTTATTGTAAACACTGTAAATATCATTGTTGTGTATTTAGTCAGTATTTGGTTTATTGTAAACACTGTAAATATCATAGTTGTATATTTAGTCTCTTTGGTTTATTGTAAACACTGCAAATATTGTGTATTTGGTCCATCTTTGGTTTATTGTACACACTGAAAATATTATTGTTGTGTATTTAGTCTGTGTCTTTGGTAAACACTGTAAATATCAATTGCACAATATCTCACTTTTTTCCACCTCATTTGTTGTTGGCCTTGGTTTAGTTTTCCTTTGGTTCATTTATCCCAGGTTACAACACAATAATATTTTATGTTAGTTGCCCATTCCCCTTGACTTACTGGGGTTGTAACATTACTGGTGGTAAATTCAGAGATGGTCTAGATGTGAAATGCCCAGAGATGGTGTGCCCACCCTCTGGAGCCACATACCCCTTCTGGTCTGGAATCAGATCCTACAGCAGAATTCTCCCTTACCCTGTCTCCAAAATGCTGAGGAGTAGAAATGCTCATAATGTGACATATTAGGATAATTGTTTAGTAAGCGACATGTTGGATGTACCTGAAGTGGTATCCATTTTGCTCTTAGTTTAGCATACATATAATTGGATAGCTGCACTATTTTTATAATCCTGATTTGTATCAGGTTGGTTTTCTTTTCCATTGGGCCTATGTAATGGAATGGTACAGGAAGGGAAACTTCCTCCCACCTGGGACACCCTGTACTGTAAATGAATCATGTGCGCCCTCTGCCTATCAGCTGGTGAATAGCCATCACCTGCTGCATGACCTCCTACATAGTGTATCCTAACCTTAACCACTCCCATATCCCTATCCCTAACACTCTCATAACCCTATCCCTAACCACTCCCTAAAATGTTTAAATACATGTAAACATATACTGGGCTTGCAGGCCCCATGGGTGCATTTAGTCTCCTGATGCTGAAATGTGAATAAAGTCACTTCAAAGTAACAAGAATGAAACAAAATATTAGCAAAGCTCGAGATTCTGATCATAATTACTCCTCACTCTGTTTCTCTCCGCTGAGACAAAGAACTGGCCCAGATGAAAGGAATGCAGGCCATCCTGGGAGGTGCCAGTCATTCCCTGTAAATCTGTCAATGTTGTTTTCTCTACCAGACTCCATCATCTTCAGGTCGTCTCAGGTCAGGTTGCCTTGGTAACCTGACCTCGGACCCTAGCCTTGCATAGGAGGGAGAGATCAGAGCTACAAACACCACAAAACATCTGCTACAGACACCAATCTAAAGGTGTCCTGACATAATTGACTATCCTGCTATAATCACAGAGAAAACCCCCACAATTCTTCACTTTCCATCTAAGTGGAACTACACGATTAGTACCTATATATTCAAGGACTGCTCAACGACGAGAATACAAATGTATATTTATTGTTTAATGTCTATTCACTATAAACAGAATGTGAAATAATATTGTAACAATATAATAGATTTACTGTATGGTAAGATAGAGCCATTAAAAGAGATACATCTTGAATGCATAAACATGTTACTTCAGAGTTACTTTGAGAGGATTATGTGCTCCAATATATTCCACTCAGCACTATTAATCTATATATGCAGCGACATGTCATCATTGTAAATACATCACATACAAACATAACACTGCCTTCATGGCACAATCTTGATGTAACTACAGTAAGACATAGTTACTGTAAAAAGAAAAAGAAATAATAATAATTCATGCATGGATTACTAGATTTCAACAACAATACAATAGGTTATCTTGGGCCTTTCCTGGTTGTTAACCAAAGTGAAAATAGTGGAGCGAAAGCCTGGTCTGGTTCAACAAAGTAAATAAATGATGAAATAACAACAGACTGGCCACTGGTGGTGCAGGGTTGGTTGCAGGGGCGGGGCTAGGGTGTGGCTACTTGGGCTCAAGCCCCGGATGTTTTCTGAAAAGCCGCGAATCATGTTATACGTTAAAAAAAACACACAAAAAACATTGTGAAGGTGCGGCTGGGTGGCGCAGCAGAGATTGCGCTCGTCACCAATGCAAGAGACTCCGGTCTCGAATCCGGGTGTCAGCATTGCCTCCGGCTTGGGCCAGTCGTCATACTAACTCAATTGGCAGAGGTAGCGGGTGGAAGTCGATGGGTGGTAATCTGGACGTTGTAAACAGCAACTCCTACAGGTCGGTTGGGGGACGCCTGCACAGCAGAGACAGGAAATGGCGAGGGTAGTGTGAGCCTCCCACACGTTACACCTCGCCAATGAGAGTCCGCGCTGGCAGGTGAAAAGATGTGACAGGCTGTGTAGGCTCAATTTGCCTATCTAAGCCAGGATACGTCTTCAACGCGCTCACACCACATTGACTTGGGCTGTTTGTTACTCACTGTTTGATGTTTGTTGATAGTTGCATCTGATGGGTTCGAACCGGTTGAGTTTTATGGAAGGTGTTGCGTAAAGTTCCAAATAATAACGGAGAAAACAATGAAACAAAACAGGCTCCAGACTTGTACTAAAAGGGTTTCAAAACAAACAGGCGCAGCAAAAGGGTTTTCGTGTACCGGAGGGGACGCGTGTAGTCTTTTACCAACACACTTTCAGTTCCGCGTTCGGGTTCCGCGATCTGATTGGCCACTGACATTTCTCTCAGCGCCAATCGCGTTACGCCTAGTTCTGCCTCGAACAGCCTGCTAGCTAGCTAACACCTAGTTCTATCACTGGTTAAGCTTGGCGACTCTTTCGAAGTTGGTTAAGGTTAGAGTTTGGAATCAGGGCTGGTGGTCTATCGCCATGCTCTGAGACAAGCTCTAACCTTAACCAACTTCGAAAGAACGCCTAAGCTTAACCCTCCAAAAACTTGCCGTCACACGATTGGGCACACATGTCACATGACCAGAAACGTGCGTGGCCAATCAGAGCAATGCGGAAGGACAACCCACTTGCGGGAAGTATAGAGGCGTTATGGACCTAAGCTTTAAATCACACATCAATAAGGTGACAAAAACATCATTCTTCCACCATTATCTCAAGCTGACTCAACAATGCACTCCTAACCGGCCTCCCGAAGAAAAAACACAGAATGACTCCAACTCATTAAAAACTCTACAGCTAGGCTATTAACTAGAACCAAGAGGAGAGACCACATCAGTCAAGTGTTAGCTACGCTGCAGCTAGGCTATTAACTAGAACCAACAGGAGAGACCACATCAGTCCAGTGTTAGCTACTCTGCAGATAGGCTATTAACTAGAACCAAGATGAGAGACCACATCAGTCCAGTGTTAGCTACTCTGCAGTTAGGCTATTGACTAGAACCAAGAGTAGAGGCCACATCAGTCCAGTGTTAGCTACTCTGCAGTTAGGCTATTGACTAGAACCAATAGGAGAGACCACATCAGTCCAGTGTTAGCTACTCTGCACTGGCTTTTGGTAACATTTAGAATAGATTTCAAGGTCCTTATATACAAAGCACTAAATGGAATAGGACCAAGCTACATTGCCTATTCTCCTGTCAACTATGTGTCCCCCAAGAACATTACTATCATCTACTGCTGGTTTAAATTTTTTATTTAATTTTTTTTTTAATCGGATGCACCAACAACTTATGCACCAAAGCTATGGAACACCCTACCTATGGACATTAGGGAGGCTAGATCTCTCAATAAAAACGTACCTCTTCACCATAGCCTTTTAATACACTCTGCTGCTTGGACTCATTGCATCCAAACTGTGATTGTTGTGATTGCTGTACTGTAGATGAGAACTATTTTATTGCACTGCACTATTTTACTGTGTATCAGTGATAATCAAACCGTAAACAAAGAGGCCTATTTAGTTGGGTGACAGGATTACAAATGACTTCAACAGATGGTCCAAATTAAAAAAATCATTACAGGCCTGTGCGTCAATGATTAAAATGAATATTTTACCCAGAATTAATTAGAGCGAGCGAGTGCCCTTGTCCACTTGTTTTTTCTTGTAATTTTAATTATGTATATTTTCTGGGCCCCCTTTAGCTGTGGGTCTGGTGGTTGTGGACTCGGACTGGGGGGGCCGTGGTTCGGGTCGAGGCATTAAAGAGGCGTGATGCTTTGGCTCGCGGGGGCGCCGGACTCCGGGTCCTCCGGGGTTGGGGTTCGTGGCTGCCGGGCCTGGAGATGGAGGGGGCTCAGGAAGCCCATTATACAGTAAATGTTTTATTTTCCTTATACTTTGTGACAACTTATTTTAACTGGTTATGTATGTGTTCTGGGCCCCCTTTGATTGTGTCGGAGGGTCACGGGGCTCGGGGTGGCCCTTGGTTCGGGCCCTCGGCGGGTCGGGGTGTTAAAGAGGCATGATGCTCTGACTCGCTGGGGTGCCGGACTCTGGGCTCTCGAGGGTTGGGGATCGTGGCTGCGATGGGTGGTGAGAGAAGGGGGCTTGGGGTGTTAAATGTACAATCTGTCTAATTTATTGTCTAGTCATTGTTGTGTTGAGTTGATGTTTTTGGTTGTCTTTTTATGTATTATTATTATGTTGTGAGTTGTGTTGTTTCATCTTTGATCAACAAAAAAAAAGATTGCAACGTGTTTTTTCACAGAAAGGTAAAGAAACTAACTACATTCTATTTGATGGCAATAACTTTCAGGTTTTTTTCGACCTGTGAGATATGATCCTGAAACAACGAAAACAAAAGAAAATTTCAGGCTGGAGGTCAGATGATTGACAGCGGCTGGCGTGATCTGGGAAGTGTAGTTTTATGAAATTTGAAAGCCCATCGAAAGCCCTGAGTCTCTTCTTTCAAAAGACTACACTCAAGTTAGGTTGCCCCATGTCCTCACATCTATATATATGCCGGTTTCCATCTCAATGCACTGAGATTTTTATAAACTCATGTATTCATGTGTGCTGAAAATATACACTTTGACTGCTGTTTTGACAGGGTTAGGGTCTTTACTCTTGGCTAAATGTTTAAAAGAAACGCAACATTAATTAATACGTTCTGTATTCATCTATTTATGGCGTGATATAAATCTCGTACCGGTACCGGACTGCTCGGGCTTAAGGAGTTTTTAAGCAGATTTCTACACAATTTTAGGGTTTGACACCTGAATGAATATACTGGAATATATTGGTGATTCTTTAAGTCTTGAGATTGTCTGAAGCTCTTCCAATGCTGGTCACAGTGGTAAGGCTTCTCTCCTGTATGAATGTGCTTACTTACTTACTTATCCCCATTATGCCAGCTGGCGCATAGGGCAGCAACAAAGTTTCTCCACCTGTATCTGCGTTGGTGTATCTTTAAGCTGTTAGAGGTACTGAAGCTCTTCTCACATTGGTCACAGTGGTAAGGCTTCTCTCCTGTATGAATGTGCTGGTGTTTCTTTAAGCCGTCATATCTACTGAAGCTCTTGTCACATTGGTCACAGTAGTAAGGCTTCTCTCCTGTATGAATGCGCTGGTGTTTCTTTAAGCCGTCATATCTACTGAAGCTCTTGTCACATTGGTCACAGTAGTAAGGCTTCTCTCCTGTATGAATGCGCTGGTGTTTCTTTAAGCCGTCATATCTACTGAAGCTCTTGTCACATTGGTCACAGTGGTAGGGCTTCTCTCCTGTATGAATGCGCTGGTGTGACTTTAATTCTCCAGAGGTTTTGAAGCGTGTTCCACATTGGTCACAGTAGTAAGGATTGTCTCCTGTATGAATGCGCTGGTGTGTCGTTAAGTGATCAGATTTACGAAAGCAACTTCCACATTGGTCACAGTGGTAAGGCTTCTCTCCTGTATGAATGCGCTGGTGACTCTTTAAGTGTCCAGACTGACTGAAGCTCTTCTCACATTGGTCACAGTGGTAGAGCTTCTCTCCTGTATGAATGCGCTGGTGTTTCTTTAAGCCGTCATATCTACTGAAGCTCTTGTCACATTGGTCACAGTGGTAGGGCTTCTCTCCTGTATGAATGCGCTGATGATGCATTAAGCTGGCAGACTGACGGAAGCACGTTCCACATTGGTCACAGTAGTAAGGCTTGTTTCCTGTATGAATGTGCTGGTGACTCTTTAAGCTGTCACATCTACTGAAGCTCTTCTCACATTGGTCACATTGGTAGGGCTTCTCTCCTGTATGAATGCGCTGGTGACTTTTTAGGTGTCCAGAGTAACTGAAGCTCTTCTCACATAGGTCACATTGGTAGGGCTTCTCTCCTGTATGAATGCGCTGGTGTATTAGAAAAGTGGCCTTTTTGATGAAGCCCCTTCCACACTGGTCACAGCAGTGAGGCCTTGACTCGTTCATATCTCTGATTGTTGTTGGGAAGCAATGCAGCAATTGTACCTGGAGAAGAGAGAAGTACACCAATGAAGAGGTCAGAGTTTGTGTGTTTTGCATTAATTAAATTTGTATTTCTCAAGTTATCAAAATGTTTTATGCTCTAAATTTTGTTGTTGATGTTATTTAAAAGTGAATCTGCTCCAAGGGCGGTAATTGAAAACTGGCCAACATTAATAAAATACTGAGATAAAAACCCAACAGGCAGTTGCCTGCAATATGACATTGTGGTTGTATCTGTCCTTGCAACAATACTTGCATATTGCCACCCCATAACCTTTCAGTCTGTCCAGCACCAAGACAACTGTTGGCATTGCAGCCTTGATGCTGCTCGTTAATCCTGTTGTGGCCTATGGCTGAAAGGCAGGAAAGGAGGAAAGACGTGTTACCTTTTTCTGTTGATTTGGTCTGTCATAGTAGTTACCTCTGTGCCCATAGGTGTGAACGATATATTATGCTTATGTTGATCTGATCCCATATTACAAACAAATGTGACCAGGCACAGAGAATAGGGTCTTGTTAAACCCTCTGGGGTCGGACCTCCTGTTTGCTCCCGAATGCGGTAGAACAAAGATGTGAAAATCGCCATGTCTCAGCTGAGAGGATTCCTCAGAAATGCCCAAAGTGTCGCGCATTTCAGAAATCTGTCAAAATAGAGAAATTACATTTTTGAGTGCTTTGAACTGTTCTATATGTTTCCTTATTTGCAAAACGTAATACGACTTGTAAATAGGTTTAATTCTTGCTAGATTGTATGGCTGTAATGAACTACACTCACTGCAGCTTACGTCACATAAACGCACATAGACGCATGCGCACACACACACTCAGAGACCGAGCGGGTGTGTGCGCATTGAATAGGTGTCAGACCCCGCAGAGACTTGTCGCTAAACTCGAGTCGCTCTGCTTATGCAACGAAAACTCCGCAAGCAGCGGTTCCAATAGTCTACTCTATGGCATGCTTTGCATTGTGTGTGTGTGTGTGTGTGTGTGTGCCCTCGCACTTTGCGTGGTGTGCCCTATCTAGTGCTATTATTTTAGCTATTTTGCTCCGATAACATGTCTTCCTTCAGACTAGTGGAAAGGAAACGTTCAAAATACACATTTGTACCTGTAGATTTTGCCTAAATTCATCGCGGTCGCTCTCTGCCCAATATCATATGTGACCTGGTCTGGCGATCATGCCTACAAGTCGCGGAGGTGAGATGACAGAAACACAATAAAAGGAATTGTGTTGCTTTTTTTTTTTAATATAATTACAGTTTGAGTGTTGAAGAACACATTTACTATAAAAGCGAACAGTTATAGTATCTCTAATAGTAACAATTATTTGTTTAAAAAAGGCTCTTTATTTCTTCCCAGCGCAGGGGCGGAGTTAATTTCCATTTTCTCTGCTTCAATCTCTGAGAAAAAAGACTGCTTACAAGATTTAAAATGAGCACATCATAATAATAACATTCTCAGATTTCAAAGTATGACACATCATTTGAAAGCTTACATTCTGTACTTTCACAATCTGGAAAAATCTGGGAAATGAAAATGGAGACATGTGGGCACAATCGCTGGACTGGGTTACATATGAGGCACCGTTGTTTGCCACAAACAACAAGCTCCCATTGGCTGGTGCAGATTTCTGACAACGTAATTGGTTCAGATGCATCACATGCTCCAACATTCCTGACATAGCTTTTCTCCGCAGAACCTGTGTCTAAATTTAAAAGCCTCACAGAAAAAACAGTTGTCACTTGCAAGAAGATTACTATTACTATTTACTACTATTAAGTATTTCACTCGCATCTCGAGTCGCGTTGCTTCTATGTGCAACAAAAACTCAGCGAGCAGCGGTTCCAATTGTCGATCTCATGATAGATTTGCAATTGAAAAGTCAATATGAGATTTCATTTCTTTCGTTTTTTTTTAAGTTCTACTACTATGCTTTGTAAAAAAAAAAGACAGAAATAAAATCATTCATTCATAATGCTGAAGGGTAGTCATATCATAGAACCCACGCCTTATTTCTTACTTATCAATGATGATGTTGAATCAGTATAGTGAGTTATTTCGTTCTTGTTTCTCATGTCAATGGGGTCAAGCTACTTTCGATACAAGCTGACTGAAGACAAAACAGTTATTTTGATGCAACCTTTCCTCAAAATCCAGCGCTAAGAGCCACAAAAATAAATGGAATGAAATCTGTAGCTAAGGGGCTACACAACTCTGACTATTTAAATGATGAGACTGACAAATACTAAATTATTAATTAACCAATACTAAATATCCTCTTATCTCTCCGATAGAGACCAATTGACAGACATCCATGGCCATCACTCATCTGCCCTACCAGTGACTTGCGGAGTCCCTCAAGGGAGTGTCCTGGCCCCGTTATTGTTTTTAATTTACATTAACGATATGCAAGCTGCCTGTAATGTGAACCTGTTTCTCTACGCGGATGACTCTGCTATCCTTTCCTCCGATAAGGATGTGGACAAGCTACAGGCCACTCTCAGTAAGGAATTCTCTACCATAAAACATTGGCTCATTGACAATAAATTATCTCTGCATATGGCCAAAGCAGAATACATCATATTTGGTTCCCAACCCAGGCTGCGGAAGCTGGTCTCGCCCAGCATAAATCTCGAGGGACAGCTTTTTGCAGCAAAAAAGTGTATAAGCTATTTAGGTTGCCACCTAGACAGCAGCCTGAGCGGGGAATCCATGGCTCTCAAAACTATGAGCAAGGTGAATGGCAGAACTAAATTTCTGACCAGGAAAGCACATTTACTAGACCCTGAAAGTCTTCGCATTCTCGCAAATTCTCTTGTTTCTTGTTGCTTCGACTATGCTATCTGTTCTTGGTACGGGGTCTGACCAACATTTTAAAAGATAAGTTACAGGTTTCCCAGAACGAACTCATCCGATTAACTCTAGGACTAGCCTCCAGAGCACATGTGGGCAAACAACACTTCCAGTTGCTGGGCTGGCTCCCTCTGGAAGCCAGGTCCGTTCAACTTCAGCTCAACATAGTTCACAACATTTATAATAATAAATTATAAAGGAGCCGGCACAATTTTAAGAAAAAAGTCAAATCATGGCTCCTCGACAATGTCAAAAACTAGATTTTAAAATGCATGAAAATTGTGTCTGATACATTGTTGCCTGTGGCTACGTTTGTACTGCATTTAAAATGTTCATGTCAATGTAGTTTGTCAAATTGTTATTTATGGTCATGTTTTGTATTGCTCGTCTGTCTGAGACCACAATGGAAATAAGTCTCGACTGTTTTGTGTAGCATCCTTGACATTTTTCTGGAATCTTGTATTTTTTACAATGTCTAATAAAATAAAATAAAATCAAATATACACAAAATGGTGGACACTATTAACTGGGAGGGGACAGGGGTACCAAGTTGAATTATTACATTTAATGTGTAACATAAAAACACACATGTCACTTCCGGTTTGAGATGGTCGAGTAGGCGGCCATAGAAAAGAGCTCCTGGTCGAAAAATACCCAAAAAAGAAATAGCATGTTCTAAAACGAAATAAAAAGTGACAATTCAATAACAAAAGAGAGGAAGAGCGAACGAAAGAAAAAAGACCCCAGAAGAAAAGCAAATACCGGAGAAAAGCATGCGACACAAGGACATGATGCAGCAAGCTAGCATGGAGATACCTAGTTGGGCTGTAGAGCTTCAGGCTAGCATACAAGCTAACACGCAAAACATACAGAATAATATCGACAGACTCAGGGAAGAAGTAAAGAAGGGACAGGACGAACTCGGAGAAGAAATAAATAAGAGACTCGAGGCAATTGACGAAAAGCTACAGAAACAAAAGAAGGACATGGAGACCTTAGAACAGGGGTCTCAAACTCAATTTACCTGGGGGCCGCTGGAGGTAGAGTCTGGGTGAGGCTGGGCCGCATCAAATATTCCATAAAAAAAGGATTTCAAGTATTCAAAAAAAAAGTACAACTGATCCAATCTTCTCAATCTTTAGCAATAACATTTCAGAACATGAACAGTTCTTCAGAACATGAATGGTTCTTCAGAACATACGCTTCTCAGTGGTGTCAGTGGACTCATCCACAGCTATGGAAATGCACTGTGCATTTAATTTTTTCCTATCACAAAGCTGTTTAATCAAATCACCAGCCAGTATTTCAGTTATTCTGGTTGCTGTGCAATCTGAGGGGGATTTGCTTTTGTTTGCCTTCAAACATGGTCTCCATCACTCAGTCATACATTATTTCCAAATTGCCACCCTTCACAAGAGCTACCGTTTCTTGGCATATAGTCACATTGGTTTGGTGCTGGGACTCAGGATGAACGCATATTTTTCAGTCTATTCACCTTTGAATTGCAGTCGACTTTTCTTTTACTGACCATCTTTGAAAATGCCATATTTTTCTGCTGGCTGCCTGCTGGCGAAACTAGGCTAGTAGCTACATTTATCTCACGGAGATAAAACTGGGAGCGAGTTTACTGTAGATGCGCTGTCAACTCTATCTGCTCTGACTGAAAGAGAGACACGACATGCAGTCCGTGAAGACCCGCCCTACTCCTAGGGCTGGGCGATATGGCCTAAATATGATATCACGATATTTTCTGACCTTTCGGCGATACACGATACACATCACGATGTTTTTCTTTTTTTCCCCAAACAATTCATTATGAGGCTTACCAAGACAGTATTTGAGTTTGCAAGCTAACATTAAAGACAAAATAAAATACCCATGCATTTAGCATTTTTATATTATATATTAGATTTAGATTATTGGATTATTAGATTATATATTGCATATATTTAGCAATGAGATATTATATGATTTAGATATGAAATATGATGAATTGAAAATGGGGGACCCTGATGTAAACAAGACGAAAGTCTTTCTCTGGTCTGCATCCCCTTAACAATTGTATGTATTGAGCTGTACTGTACCCATTCTGCAATATGTTAATACAGTTTTAAATCAATCAATCAATCAATAGCATTTTAGCATTTTTATGAAACTACTGTATATTTGTATGTCTCTAAATGTTTTGATGAATTGAAAATGGAGGACCCTTATGTAAAAAAGCCGAAAGTCTTTTTCTGGTCTTCATCCTCCAGTCCACTGTTGTTGTATCAGGGCTGTACGCTAAGCTTTTTCACTAGGGGCACACTTGCCCCTAAATGAGAAATTTAGGGGCAAAAAATATTTTTTAGGGGCAAATTTTTTAATAACAATTATAGTGAAAAAAAATATGTTCCTCCTGCCTCATTACTGTGGTCCTTTTATTTAACATTTAAGTGCTTTTGTTGTCAGGTTTGTATCTTTTATAATGAACCAACTGAACTTCGTATTACCACAGCTGCAAACATTTCTTCTTTCATTGATAATGGTGTATTAACAGTGTTCATAGTCAGTATCTGCTGCACACTGCAACACAGCTCTAAGACATACACTAAATCATGCTCTCTGTTTATCTTTCTCCCTCTCTCTTCCACACACACACACACACACACACACACACACACACACACAGAGAGCTCCCTCCCCGGGCCCCTGTAAGGTATTGGCTTGTGTTGCTACACGGACACATTTGTATGTTGCACCATGGTACTTCCTGGCTTACAGAGTACAGACCATAGATACAGACTAGTAAACAAACATTCCGTCTATTATGTGAACTAAAGAGTACAAGGTTTACACAACAGCCCCCACCCCTTGTTTTATTGTATTTGTACCTGTACTACCTGCTGTCAGCTGTTTATCTCTCTCTGTGAGCTTGATTAGCTAGCGTTAGCTCACGTTAGCTCCGCGGCTAACCCTGAACTAAATCAATGACTAGGTTCTAACGCATTTCGAGTAGTTTTCACTGCACATAGAAGTAGCCAAACAGCGGGAGCATTTCGGGAGTATATAACCAAAACCCAGGCAATTTCGAGCCCTTGGCTTGCCTTAAGGAATCAAATAGTCTGCCATTAGCTACATGCTAACATGCTAACGTTATAACGGTCGGGAAAACCTGGCAGCGATAAGGGAATTGAAAGTCACAGACACGCGATTCCAGGTGCCTGTGACTTTCTATGAAGAAATGAGCTATGAAGAAACTTTACTTTTCTTCATAGCTAAATCAGACAGTCAGCCAGTCTATCAGAGTGAGTGCTCAGCCTTGGATAATTTAGGAGTGAAATGCGAATGCAAGGCTTGAAATCACTACTCGCAAGCCCGCCCCCAAATATTATTTACCAATCGCAACGGCCAATTAAAGGGGCAATTCGCGATAATCTCATCGCAGTGTACAGCCCTGTGTATTGAGCTGTACTGTATTGTACCCATTCTGCAATCTGTTAATAAAGTTTTCATTCATTCAATCATTCAGCCGGCAACAGAATAATTTTGATTGACAGTCGAGTCTGCCAATTACGTCACACCGCTTGCACGCGCCCTGCTGTTCTTAGCACCAATCGGCAAGCGCTATTTGTTTTTTACTTTCCAGATTGTCCTCCATTGATTTTGACGAGAGCTGAACAACAACAACGGCGAGTTAGATTACCAGCGCACCGCAGCATGACTAAACGAGGCATAATGATTTTACTGCAACGAATGTTATAATAAAAGCCTTTCCATACATCTTTCTGATTGAAAACTTTATTAACAGACCGCAGAATGGGCACTACTCAGCACGGGCTGAGATATGAACAAGTAATGCTTGCTATCTATGTCGTCCTCGGACGTTGCTATGTTCGGGTAAATATGCTGATGTTATTGAACGTGTAAATATATAACGTTAATGCCACAAAACAAATGCATTTGTTAATCATAAGTAGTAACTTTGATGCAGTAGCGTGTGTGTGGGGGCGGCGTTGTTCAAAAGTTTGAACGTGTGGACCAGATTGACGCGACACAATCCTCTTGGGCAAAACATCACGATATCCACGATATGTTAAAAAAGTGTATCGTTAATGAACTGTACCCGATATTTATATAATATCGTCATATCGCCCAGCCCTACCTACTCCCCTACTCTGCATCTGATTCGCAGACTGTGGGTGAAGGGGGAAAATGCTGACGGGATGCTGAATGTGATTGGACCAGACCCGTACACAGACACAGTCAGACAGACAGAGTGGCAGTGCAGCCGGACATGCAGAGCACTGCTCGCAGTCAGAGGAGATAGCGAGGATGCATTTGCCTTCCACTTTACTTGATATCACTCCGGAATCACGTTTCAACCAAGTCACTAACATAACGTTGCTGTCATGAGCCTGCGCTATGGTAGCCTACAAGTGATAAAATAAATAAAACTTCCAACTCTCGCGCAACGACTCGGCAAACAATTGCGCGCGTGCCGCATTAACACTAAACTTTGATGTCAAGTAGGGGGCCGCAAAATATCCTCCCTCGGGCCGCAATTGGCCTGCGGGCCGCGAGTTTAAGACCCCTGCCTTAGAAGAAAGAACGGCCGAGACGGAAGAATGGAATACAGAAATACAAGGAATTTTAATGGCGACTCTCGAGGTACAAAAAAAGATGAGAGAAACTAGGTCAAGAAGAAATAATATAAGAGTACAGGGACTGAGAGAAGGGCTAGAAGGAGACTCGATGACCAAATATATGGACAATCTAATTCGGAAAAATTTGATATGCCAGAACATACCGAGATAGGGATCCAAAGGGCGCATAGGATCCAAGCCCCGAAATCACAGACAAATGGACCACCGAGAGCAGTCATAATTAATTTCCTGGAATTCAAAGTCAAAGAGAACATTCTTAGGAGAGCCTGGCAGGCGAAGATGGAGGTGGAAGGACAGAGAATATCTTTTTATCATGATTACGCAACGGAGGTGGCTGTAAAACGTCGAAGCTACGTTGAAATAAAAAAAACTCTGAGTGAGAAAGGAATCAGATTCCAATCGCCAATGACCACTCTGAAGGTACACTGGCAGGATGGCATCAAAGTCTACAACAACGCACAAGAGGCAGCGAGGGACCTGACTCGGAAAGGATGGAGGGCGCCGGGAGGAGAAGGAGAGAGATCCACGCCCACGCTGATGGAGAGGACGCGCAGATGGACCAGAGTCAAGAGAGGAGGACGGAAATGAGACGGAGATCTGAGCTGATTCAAGACAGACCAGCTGAGAATGACAGAAGGGCATCGGAGAGAAATACAGGAGAGGGGACGCAAGGGACCACAGTGTTTCAAGAGAAGGATAAGTACAATACAATAGCAAAATAAAAGACTACACGATATAAACGCAGACAGGTTTTGAAAGAAACACAGGAGTACACATGATATGAGTAATTGTAAACATGAAAATTACTTAAACAAAGATAAGACATGGGATACACAATACAAGTGAATATGAACATGAAAATAAATGAAACGGTGGAACATATCGAGAGAAACACACGTTGGACAGATTAAAAAAGAAACATACGGTTACACGTGACGCACAATGCAAATGAATGTGAACATGAAAATGACTTAAGAAGAGATGAGACTGGGAGCTCCGGGGTAGCTCACAGAACAATGCTGGACTTATATGGTGAGCTTTTAGCCACTAGGGGGAGCCCTCTCACTAGGAGAGCCACTTCTCCCCACCTCCCAGCGGGGGATAGAGGGAAACGATTAAGTTCCTCTAATACCATGGAAGTACCAAACACTGTTATTGATGTAGATGTTTATCATAGTTCTTTACATGTAAGTCGGGTAGAGTTAGCAGTGGCTACAACCACAAATATTATTTGCGGGAGATCATTTCGAATGGAAAAATGACTAGGGATTAGTGATGCACGATATATCGGCCGCCGATATAATATCGGCCGATATGGCAGTATCGGTCCGATATCAAGATAGGGCCGATATGGCCCGATAATTAAAAAAAATAAAAGAATAAATGATTTTTTTAATGTTTTGGCCTTAAATAGTTTAAAAATATCTGTCATTTCTGAAAATAAGTTACAAAAGTAAAAAAATAAAAAATTATGCGTTTTGGAAAATAGCTCTTTATTTGATTATCATAAAAAAGTGTTTTCTATACAGAGATATCGACATCGGTAAATATCGGTATCGGCCAGAACACAATTTTCACATCGGTGCATCTCTACTAGGGATGCACCGAATATTCGGCCACCGAAAATTATCGGCCGCAAATGGTTAAAAAGGGCACTTTTGGCTTTCGGCCGGAAGGGTTTTAGCACCGAAAATATATCACCGAATGTCAAATAACATGTTGTTGTCATGACGTAATCAAAATGCGGCTACAGACATAGCATGCGCAACGTGTAACGTGAGCAGCTTGGCAGCTCTTCCTGCATTCTACAGCCTGCGACAACTCCTCTTGGGACTCGCACTGTTTCTATGTAAACTCTGCGAGCAACGCATCAAATAAATGCGTCTTTAACATGCTTTATATCCTCGCCATTACTATATGCCCATCGCGGTTAAAAACCTTTTTAACTAACGTTAGCGTTAAGCTAGCTAACAGCGCTTCCATTCCTTTCAACTGTCTCTCGTAAGCTACGTCATCCCCCGCTAAGAGTCACAGGAGATGTAGTAAATACAACAGTCCTTCCATGTAGGCTAGAACGCCGTGAATTATGACTCAGTAACCACTACAGTAAGATCATTAAGTCTGCTATAAGCTATTCTCCCTCTCGTGTGTGTGTCTTTATGCAGATCTTTATGCAGTTTTAAAGCACCTTGGCTTTGTTCTGAATGCACTTTGTTGTAGTTATCCTACAGAGAAAAGAAAACTTGACTTTAATGCACATTTTGTTGTATGCAAAGAGAAAATGTTTAAATTGTACAATCTTTCAGCAGTCAGCCTGGAATTAATGTATGCATTCAAAAGTGCTGAATAAATGTTTTATGGGCCCATAATAGTGGGCCAGTGACTTTGGTGTAGGGGTGTAACAATGCATCGCAATGCATCGATCCTAAGGGGAAAATTCAACTGCATCAATTTGAAAATGTTAGAATCGATTATCGCAATTTTAATGTGTACACAGTGTTATGTTATTCTCATGTCCGTTACAGCCAACACAACGACATACGCTACTGCATCAACGTTATGATTAACAAAGCAAGGGATTCGTTTTGTTGCATTAACGTTATATTACTATTGCTATCGATAAATTTAGGTGTTCTAAAATCTATTGCTATTGGTAAGAATAAGTTACATAAAACGTAATGTTACTGTCTCGGAAAAGCCTCGCATAGTGCAATGGTGGACTTTCCGGAAGTAAAAAAGCAAATGAAAGCTTCCGATTGTCATTTCCTTTCTTTCCCTTGAAACCAGTCACGTCACTCTACTGTGATTGGACCGTTGGCTTGAGTGCAATGTGGGACTTGTAGTTTTTGAACGATTAGCAGTGGAGAGAAAAAAGCACGACTGAGGTTGTAATCTTCACTCGCACACTGGGCGAGTAATTGATTTTTCCGGTTCGCACACACAGATTCTTAGGGGCAAATGCGAGTAATATGGTCGCACTGTAGAGCCCTGATATATACATTATATATTAATCGTTTTCGGCCTTTCGGCATTCGGTTCTCGGCCAACTGTTTCCTATTTTCGGTATCGGTTTCGGCCAAGAATTTCCCATTCGGTGCATCCCTAAGAATGACGCAAGTTAAGGGTATCGAGTAGGGATGCTCCGATCACGTTTTTTGCCACCGATACCGATCACCGATCGTCTTGAGCCATATCGGCCGATACCGATCCGATATCGATCGTTTTTGATTAAAAAAATTAAACTAAATTAAATATTTTATATAATTTTTTTTTTAAATATATATATTATATAATTATACTTGTAGTTGTATTATCTGCGAGACATCGCCACCATGCAACAAGTCAAAATGCTCGCTATCTCCACTGTCTGTGTGTATACTCTGCTTTGGTCAAATCACATTCAGCATGCCCTCAGCAGGGTATATCTGCGGCTCTGCAGATATACCCTACTCCCTCAGCTAGCCCCGTTTGTGACTGCGATGCAAGCCGGGGCTCGAATACGCATCGAATCGATGTTATAAGACATTGATATCAGGAGCTATCTGTAGCTACTGCTAGCCGGCTAGATAACGTTAAGACAACGCCTCAGTGAACTATTTAGTTGAATGGGACATTTCGTTTTGAACAGTGAGCTAAGCTAACGTGAGCTAACGGAGGTATCATACACTAGTACTAGACTATTGCTGGAGCATTTGTTGATATCAGGAGCTATCAGTAGCTAGCCGGCTAAATACCGTTCGGTTACAATGCCTCATCATGTATTAAACTAAAAGTGAATAGTTGACTGGGTCATTTTGTAACGGTAGCTAACGTTAGCTCACAGAGGTCCCAGTGTCCCACTAGACTAGACTAGACTAGTGTTTACACCAATTACACGGGTGCGGGAGGGGGTGGAGAAGGAGGAGGAGGAGCAGACGCTGCAGCTCTCTCCGTGTGTCTGAGACAGAACGCAGCGAGTGAGATCTCCGCTCAGAATTGGATCATTTTTCGATCGGTTTTGACGATCGGCGAAAATAAAGCATTATCACCGATCACCGATCGCATATTTATACCGATCGGTGGCCGATCGATCGGGGCATCCCTAGTATCGAGATGATGTTGTTGAATGTTAATGTATGAATAATCGAATCAAAAGGAGTAAGGTGATGACAAAACTTAAGAAAGAAGAGGCACAGGTTATTTTTCTACAAGAAACACATCTAATAACACAAGAACATGAGAAACTGAAGAGATTCGGATATGAGAATATGTTTTATAGTTCTTTTAAACAGAACCTTAGGAGAGGAGTAGCTATATTAATTAAGAATGCAGTGAAGTTTGAATTGATTAAAGAAATGAGAGATAAAGAGGGGAGATATGTAATGGTCAAGGAGAAAATGGAAGGTCAAATGGTAACACTAATGAATGTATATGCCCCACCAGTAGGGATGGGTACCGTTCACATTTGAATCGATACCGGTACCCAACGGTACCTTTTTTCTGTACTTTAGTCTCTAAAAATGTAATCTACCTACCTCAGTTGTTAAAATAAAATCCAAACTTCAAATAACTACACTTTCGACCGTTTTCAGCTTGCCATTGCCCCGACTGATTTGTTGTTGAATCAAGTCAAATCCTAGGTAAGCATATATTGTGCGTGTGAATGTTGACATAAAAAAAAGAATTGAAGTGTAAAAATTCTTTTTTTGGTATCTCACGTGAATCGATACTCGGTAGTACCGACGTGTTTCGGTAAGTACCTTTAAAAGTACCAAATTCGGTACCCATCCCTACCCACCAGACACTTGTAGAGCCATATGGAATCCGCGATCACGGAATCGCGGACGGAATCGCGGAATTGAGCAATAAAAATGGAATCAACTATAAAAAAAAATCAATTAATTTTTTTTTTTTTTTTTTTACTTTTTTTTTTTATGTTGTGGGACTTGTACAGCACTTTGTTCAACTTTGTCAGTGCTGTAAAGTTTAAACCTTTTTAAATCTTAGACAAACAAAACACTTTGCTTTCATGAAATATTGTAAGCAGTCATTTGAGGCTTCATAAAAGCAGCACAATGAACACAAATCTGTCAGTGCTTGTTGTAGTTAACAAAGAGAGGCAGAGTTGATTTTGCAAAAATATATATACCTTTTTATTTGTTTTAATAATCGAATTTTATTTTCATATTCGAATGAAATAAATGAATGAAGCTTCGAAGTATTTAAGACAGCCCTATTAAATGGACTGTTATATCTTATTAAATTGTGGACATTTATTCATTCCCACTTATTAGACACTATTTCTGATGGTAAAATGAGCGTACAAAGCAAAATACAGAATTCTGAAATATTAAAACGGAAAAAACGGAATTTGGAAAAAAATAAAATGGAATTTGGAAAAAAATAAAACGGATTTCATATGGCTCTAGACAGTCATATATAGCGATGGAAGGGGAAGGGGTCCTAATTTGTACAGGGGATTTCAATGTAGTGTTGAACTATGACATGGACACGACAAGCACAAAGAAATGGAGAAGGATGCCCCGATCACGTTTTTTGCCACCGATACCGATCACTGATCGTCTATGAGCCATATCGGCCGATATCGATACCGATCGTTTTTGGTTTTATAAAAAAAAATATATATAATTTTCTTTTAATAAATAATATATATATATATATATATATATATATATATATATATATATATATATATATATATATATATATATATATATATAATTATTAGAGGTGGGCATAGATTAATTTTTTTAATCTAGATTAATCTATCTGCAATCCTGGATTTAATCTAGATTAATCTAGATTAAAATGGCTCAAAAAAAAAAAAAAAAACCTGCCGAAGGCATTCAAAATATGTGTGTTCTACCCAAATGATGACCAGAAGTAAGTCCTTACTTTTTCTTTCCTCCTTATGTTTCTCAGGCCAGGTGGCCCATTACACCATGAGCCCATCTCCCGTTTCCAAAATGCATTACAGACTGTTTGAAAAAGCTGTTTTGCTATGATAATTGGTAATGAAATATCAAAATAATGTTCAATAAGATGTACTTGTGTTTAATAAGTTGTTTTATTCAGAAGTTACTTAACACAAATAAATAATATTACCAGTACAGTACAGTATCTAGCACTCTCAGGAGCAAAACAGAAAGAATCATTTCAAACTTGAACTATGTGACATGGCTTGAATCAACTGCTCCAGTGGAGTTGCTCAGTGGCCAATGGTGTCAACTGTGGTTGTACTGGGCAGCTCCCAGGTGTGAATGGAACTGTGTGAATGTGAAGCAGGGCGTTCCTGAAAAAGAGCATCTGTGCTCAGCGAACCTACCCTGGGTAAATAAAGGTAAAAAAAAAAATGTAATTTTTTTTTTTTTTTTAATGCGTTAATTATATTATCGCGCGATACTAGTATAGCGTTAACGCAGCACGTTAACGTCGTTAACGGCCCAGCTCTAATAATTATACTTGTAGTTGTATTATCTGCGAGACATCGCTACCATGCAACAAGTCAAAATGCTCACTATCTGCAAACAGCTCCACTGTCTGTGTGTATACTCTGCTTTGGTCAAATCACATTCAGCATGCCCTCAGCGTCCCCAGTCAGAGCGATAGTTCAACAGGGTCTGAAACGTATAAGATGTGAAGCATAATAGCTAATTAGCCAATGTTCAGCTGCAAAAACGAATAATGTCAATTATGTTATAAGACATTGATATCAGGAGCTAGCTGTAGCTACTCCTAGCCAGCTAGATGACGTTAGACAATGCATCATGTATTAAATAAAGTGATATTTTTTGTTTACTGGGTCATTTCGTTAAAACAGTGAGCTAACGTGAGCTAACGTTAGCTACCTAGCTAACGGAGGTCTCATGCTGGCCGATCGATCGGCACGGGGCATCCCTATCATTCTTAAACTGAAATGCGCATTTGTTGATATCAGGAGCTATCAGTAGCTAGCCAGTTAGACAATGCATCATGTATTAAACTAAAGTGAATAGTTGACTGTTGAAGGAAATCGGTGATTTTCATTTGGTTTATAACCGATATATAGAGATGAGCTTTAAGAGGGTAATACCATTATAATAATTTTTAGCATGTGTGTCTGTCTCCAGTCAAACTGGGCAGAGGGCCGTTATCAGCTGGGTGCAGAGAGGTGAAATGGTAAGCGTCCAAACAACAGCCTAATTAATTGAAAAACCAAGTAGTTTGTTGATCCTGAAGTAGAGCTGCCGCGGTATTGATTATTTCCTTACCGCACAAATTTGCAAAATATTTCCTACCGCCGCGGTTATTATTATTATTATTGCATGCACACAAAAAATTAAAAAAAAAGTTTGAATGCATTTTTTTTTTGGTAGTAGTCTACTCTTTATAGCATATAGCCTGCCTCTAGTCTAAATGTCGATCTTTAGAGGATGACTTTGCAGCATGAATATTGTTTGGGATTCGGCAAGCACGCATTAGTTATTGAAAGTGAAACACGGATTCGAAGTTTCCCATCTGGTCGTGCGCCGTTCATTCGGTGTCGCGGGCAGGGGTGGTTACCCCTAACCCCCCCGACCCTTTCGTATTATTATTACTATAAAGTTACTACTTTATAATAAAGGCATTCGTTTTGTGGCATTAACATTGTATAGTTATACGTTCAATAACATCAGCGTATTTACCGGACAATAGCAAGGCAAGCAATACTCTATTCATATCTCAGTTCCTTTCTTTGCTCAGAGCGTGCCGAGTTGTCCCATTCCGCGGTCTGTTAATAAAGTTTTCAATCAGACAAGTGTATAGAACGAAGGGCTTTTATTATAACATTCGTTGCAGACAGTAAAATCATTATGTCTCGTTTAGTACTCCTTAGGAGCGATCGTAGTCCACTCCGGCGGAGAGTTAAAGCTAACGTTATTAGCCGTGTTGTGATGATCTGACATTCAGGAAGTAAAAACCTAATACGCGCTTGCCGATTGGTGGTAACACACTGCATGACGCTACAACGTGTGACGCGTCTCTCTTCTGACCAATCAGTGGTCTGCAATGTTTCACGTGACTTTTCTGGTACCCAATAGGGTCGCTTGGAACCTCGATAGATGAGTAGGGTATATCTGCAGAGCCGCAAGCCCAACGAGAGGAGGGTAATTTATTATTATTATTATAAAAAACAGCGGTGACGCGGTATTCAGCCTACTCTGCGGTGGCCGTGATGTAACAGCGATACCGCGGTAATCGCGGCAGCTCTATCCTGAAGGTTGATTAAGGATGTCTATGTTTTTCTATATGCATTTAATGTATATATATATATATATCGAAGGGGCGGCTACGTGGCGTAGTGGGCAAGGCGCTCGCCATGAATGCAGAGACGCTGGGCTCGCCTGTTCGACCCCAGCGTTCCACATTGCTTTCAGTTTAGCTGGTCGTTCATACTAATACACATTGGCCGTATTAGGGGGTGGGAAACTGATGGGTGGGGATCGGGCGTTGTGGACAGCGACTCCTACAGGTCGGTTGGTGCGCCTGCGCAGTAGAATCAGAAAGTGTCGGGGGCAGCGTGAGCCTCCCACGCGTTACTCCTCGCCACTGAGAGATCGAGCTGCGCAGGTGAAAAGATGCGACTGCTGTTACCTCAAGTAACGGAGGGGACTTGTGCTATGTATGACTTAGTCCACATTGCAGCCGGCTTGTGGGAGGCAAGAAACAGCGTTCATGACAGGGGAGGGTTGAATTGGATGATACGAAATTGGGATGGGAGAAAATATAGAAAAATGGGAGAAAAAGTGGATAAAAAAAATATATATATATATATATCGGTGGATGACAGCGTCTACTGAGATGAGCCTATAGATCTCAAAAGTAGCTGGCAGTCAGAGAGTGTGTTGCAGAGGAGACTGTGCTGTTTAACATCAACAGCTGATAGCCACATCATCAAAGTCAGTGTCGACAGCAGCGCTGGCGACACAGAGCAGTGTAACCACAGAGGGGGAATAATATCAACTTTGCCATTGCTATAGTGATCTGGGTCAAATAGCTGTGGTCAAAGACAGCGCGTCACATGGCAACCAGAAGAGGGGCGAGGCCGTCGTTGCTATGACGAAGATCATATAAATCTAACAGTGGTTCCGGGTAAGGGCAGACTAAGAAACGAATACCACAGGAGAGAAGAACCATCAGAGACTCTCTCTCTCACCCTCGCTGGTGGGGGAGGGGAGATGACACATCATCATTAGCTTCGGCTAACGGGAGAAGGGTTCTGGCTAACAACAAGGCCTTAGCCACTATTGGACTGAACAGCAGAAGAGACGATAGCAAGGACAATACAATCTGATAACATCTGAGCTGAGGCTTTTGTTTATGTAATAAACAAAGTTTTTCAAGAAAAGGTACTACGCTGTCCAGTGTCGTATACTTATGGTTACGGAATGCATTAAAGGGGATGACACAGATTGTACAGCCAGTATGAGACGTCAGAGAGATAAAACACAACGCAGGGTCAACGGATAAAGAGATAACACAAGCCAACAGATGAAGAGGTGATACTGGCTGATTGATCGGAATCTAACACTGTGTAGTTTTGTTTAAACAGTAACGTTAGCTAGGTAGCTAACGTTAGCTCACGAGCGATAGCTAGTTAGCCAACACTAGCCAGCACTTGCGAAAACAAATACCAAACTGATGATATCAGACGTTGATATCAGGAGCTATCAGTAGCTAGATAACATTAGACAACGCCTCATGTATTAAACAAAAGTGAATAGATGACTGGGCCATTTTGTTTAATGCTTGTTATGTTGAAAGAGGAGCTCTGAGGTGCTCATGCAGTCGACTCTTGCAGTGGTTTGTTGACATGCCATGGGTCTGGGAGGAGGAGGAGGAGGAGGAGGGGCAAGACGTGCTCCAGCAGCAGCAGAGTGTGGCTGTGAGAGAAGAGCGAGTGAGAACTCTGCAGAGAATTGGATCATGTTTTCCGTGTCATCGATCGGTTTTCACAATCTGCGAAAATAAAGCATTATCGGAATTCACCGATCTCATACTTATACTGAATATTGGCCGATACCGATCGCTGGCCGATCGATCGGGGCATCCCTATTAGCAAATATATGAATATACAATTGACAGAATTGGGAATCACGGATATGGAGAGAAACACACACACTAGACAGGGAATACACACACTATTCACATCAACACACAACATATTCAAGCATAGACTACTTTCTCATGACGACAGGGGACAGATACAGAGTAGAGGACTGTAGAATAGGGGTAACAGACATATCAGACCATAGCGCAACATATCCGACAGTGAATCTTAAAAGTAGACGGAGAAATACAGTTTGGAGACTGAACGTAGGTATATTGAATAACAAAGGTTTAGTAAGAAAAATAAAAGAAGACATAATAAGATACAGAGAGGAAAATGATAACGGGAAGGTAGATCGAAACATTCTATGGGATGCAATGAAGGTGGTAATAAGAGGAAAATTTATAGCAAAGGCAGCACTACTCAAGAAGGCCAGAATAGAGACATACCAGAACTAAAGAAACTCAAAGAATTAGAGAAACTCAAAGAACCAAGAGACACTTAGGGAAGTAAAAGACGTTAGAGAAAAGATAAACAAAGAACTACTGACAGAAATTGAGAAGAAGTCTAGATACATGAAACAGACATACTATGAAGAAGGACGGAGAGTAGGCTTGGGCGGTATCATTTCTTTCACACCGTCATACCTTTATGACATAATACCCCGGTGTACGGTATATGACGGTATGACTTTGATTTTCATCAGCGGGGGGGGGGGGGGGGGGGGCAAGTAAACAAATCATCGTCAGCTCTCAGAATGGTAGTCAGAAGCCTGCACCGTTAGCGTCAGCATCTAGCCTAGCCATGGCAGACTATTTGATTCCTTAAATTGCTCGAAATTGCCTGGGTTTTGGTCATATGCTCCCGAAATGCTCCCGTTGTGTGGCTACTTCTATGTGCAGTGAAAACTACTCGAATGCTTTATAACCTAGTCATTGATTTAGTTCAGGGTAATCTAAGATTAGCCGCAGAGCTAACGCTAGTTAACGTGAGCTAACGCTAGTTAATCAAGCTCAGAGAGAGATAAACAGCTGACAGCGGATAGTACAGGACGGTACAAATACAATAAAAAGGTGGGTGGGGGCTGTTGTGTAAACCTTGTACTCTTTAGTTCACATATAATAAGAGACGGATTATTTGCTTGCTCCACCAGTGCACCACAACAACACACACCAACTCTCGTCACAACGCTTTGCGGTATTTTCACAGCACTGTCGCAACATTACTGTAAAACGTGAACACCGTTGTGACCCACTCGCTCCACTAGTGAGGACTGGTCTCGCCCTCTGCTGGCGCGTGTGTGCACTACACTCAAAACTCCGTTTCACTGTAACTGAAGCGCATCTGTGATTTTGACGGTGACGGACGGTATTGATTTTCAATACCGTCGGGATTTCTAAATACCCTGGTATACCGTAATACCGTCATACCGCCCAAGCCTAACGGAGAGCAACCAGACTTTTAGCTAGACGAATCAGAACACAACAAAAACTAAACACAATACACACAATAAAAGACACAAACACAAACAGGATACTAAGAGAACCAGCTGAAATAGAGAAGACATTTGTAGAATATTACAAGACACTATACACATTAGGGCTGGGCGATATAACGATAACGATAAATATCGCGATATATTGTAATAATCGATATCGAATATCGAAATAAAAAAAAATCGAAAAATCGTTTTTTTTTTTTTTTTTAATATTTTTTTTTTTTACCTGCAACAGGGCAGTTTTAAAACCAGAGACAGTGGACAGACTTGTCTTTCTTGCCTGCAACTTAAAGTAATGGCTTTGCTTGTCCAAATGACAATACTGACCAAATTCAGATTTCTTTTTCTCTTGTCCATTTATTTTGTTTGCTTTCTAATTTAAAATCCATTTTGAAACCGTCTGTACACAGTAGGCTATGTGTGCTAGCAGAACTAGACTCCAGTCACGAGTCACAGTGCACATGTGCGGTGGTTTGTCCACCAAAAAAGCGCCAAAAGATCGAAAATTAACGAGCAGAGCCAGAACTGTTCAACTCCTCTGGAGCCACAGCCAGCAGAGAAGCCGGTTTACTTTAGCTTTTAAACCAGCTGCAGCCTGAGAACTGGAGTGTGAGGGGATGTAACACTAAAGATGGCGGCAATGACAAAGAATTGCTGCAAAATAAACATACATCTGTTGTTAAAAAAAAAAAAAAAAAAAAAAATGTTTTTTTTTTTTTTTTTTTATACTTATAACAATTCGATAATTATCGATATCGAGAAATAAAATAAAATTATCATATCGTTATCGCGATATGATTTGTTTCCATATCGCCCAGCCCTAATACACATGACACAACCGATAGCGGCAGGAGAAGAGAAAAACTAGATTTACCATCGATAGGAAAGGAACAGAACGAAATATTAAATGCAGAGATTACAGAACAGGAAGTGGGAAATGCAATCAGTAAAGCAAAGAATAGTAAGTCACCAGGTAGCGACGGATTCCCTTCTGAATTTTACAAAACATTTAGGCAGGAACTGAGCCCCATGTTAGAGGCAGCATTCAGACACACAATGAAAAAGGGCGTAATGCCACCCTCATGGAAAGAAGCCATAATTACTACAATCCCAAAAGAAGGAAAGGATAGGGAACTGTGTAGCAGTTTCAGACCAGTGTCCATACGTAATGTAGATTACAAGATGTATACATCGATATTATCCAAAAGATTTGAGACATTTATGGCAGATATTATAGACGAAGACCAGACCGGATTCATTAAAGGAAGACAAACACAGGACAACATAAGGAAGACAGTGCAGATAGTAGAGGAGATACAAAAAGAAGGAGGAAGTGCAGTATTAGTTAGCCTAGACGCAGAAAAAGCATTCGACAGTGTAAGCTGGATATTCCTATACAAAGTACTGGAGAAATTTGGATTAGACAAAAACGTGATGAAAACAATTAGGACATTATATCAAGAACCGACGGCAAGGATTAAAATAAATGGCAGTCTGACGGACCGGATTAAACTAGAGAGGGCTACAAGACAGGGATGTTGTCTTTCGCCAACGTTCTTCGATGTATTCATCGAACCACTGGCTCAACTAATTAGACAGACCAAAGACATCAAGGGGTGGAGATAAGGGGAACAGAACATAAATTGGGACTGTTCGCAGACGATGTGATAGTATATATGAGACAACCAGACACAAGCTTCCCGACACTGATGGATTTACTGACAGAATATGGATATTACTCAGGGTATAGACTTAACGTGACGAAGACACAGACTAACATTGAACTACACCCCAACGACAGAAATCAAAGAAAAATACAAGATTAAATGGGACATGGACAGGATCAGGTACCTAGGGTTGAACATTACAAGAGGGGTAGAGGGACTATATGATGCAAACTATAACCAATTCAGAGAATGGAACAAACCGATATCAAGATTCATATGGGGGGGGGAAAGGCCAAGGATCAGATATGTGACTCTACAACTACCAAAGGAGAAAGGAGGAATGGCAGACTTAGGGGTGGACGGTATAAACGGTATACGGTATAAGCGGTATGAATTTGCTCTACGGTATGGATTTTGACTATACCGTGTAACCGGTAGAGCAGCTCTAAAAGAGCAATGACGTCATGTAACCACAGCGCGACTATTTCAATCGCATTTGCCCCTAAAAATAGATAGAATTAGTCATAGATAATAGATATGTGCAAACTGGAAAAAGTTATTTAGGAGGCTTTGCGCAGTGGGCGTGTCAACGCGCAATTGTCATTTCATAATAAACACATATCACCGCGGCGCACAGCAAGTTTCAATTTCAGTTCCTGGCATTTTTAACCAGTGGAGAAAGGTAAGGGATTTCCCTATCGTTTTTCTTATATGAATTATTCTACGTTAATAAAACATACCTGGTGATCAACTACAGTTTGCTGTAAACATTATGATATGTGTGTAGTGTTATGATAACGACGGCTGCAGTGGGAGCCGGGAGGACGGCTGCAGCAGTGGAGTTGCGAATAGCATGTAGCTGCAGAGCCGCAGAACCATGGGCGCTTTTAGGTCTGGTCACAGGCCCGCTCAACAGCGCCCCCCCACCCAACGGCTGAATTGCCAATGGCTCCTGAAAGCGCCCATGGTTCTGCGGCTCTGCAGCTACATATGCTTCTAGCAAAATCCAGCATCCAGCCTCGCTGTTTGCAATGGGAGCAGCACGGAGTCTTGACTCGGGACTTATTTTATTTGGAATATAATGACTTTATACGCAAAAGTAGCCTAGTTTTAAGTTAAAATATTATAAATCTACATGCCTTGAGGATGTCATTCTTTATATAGCCTGCCTATCGGGCAAAAAAAATTATTCGAACGGAAACACTGATACCGTGATATATACCGTTACCGTCTATGCTTCAAATTATACCGTGATATAAATTTTAGACCATACCGTCCACCCCTAATGGCAGTACCCAGTTTAGAAGATTATTATTATGCAGCACAGCTTAGAATAGTAGCATGTTGGTGCAATGTGAAGTATGAAGCCAAATGGAAAGACTGCTCCACTGTCTGTGTGTGTCTGTCAACTGAACTCTGCTTTGGTCCAATCACATTCCCCCACCCACAGTCTGCAAATCAGAGGCAGAGTAGGGCGGGTCTTCACGACACGTTTGGTTGTTTCTCACCTGGCGCAGTGCAGAGCAAAGTTATAATGAATATTTTTTGAAGGCTCTGGGGCAGTGTAACGCATAATTATGTTTATTATATATATCTACAGTGTAGCGCAGAACGAAATATTAAATGCAGAGATTACAGAACAGGAAGTGGGAAATGCAATCAGTAAAGCAAAGAATAGTAAGTCACCAGGTAGCGACGGATTCCCTTCTGAATTTTACAAAACATTTAGGCAGGAACTGAGCCCCATGTTAGAGGCAGCATTCAGACACACAATGAAAAAGGGCGTAATGCCACCCTCATGGAAAGAAGCCATAATTACTACAATCCCAAAAGAAGGAAAGGATAGGGAACTGTGTAGCAGTTTCAGACCAGTGTCCATACGTAATGTAGATTACAAGATGTATACATCGATATTATCCAAAAGATTTGAGACATTTATGGCAGATATTATAGACGAAGACCAGACCGGATTCATTAAAGGAAGACAAACACAGGACAACATAAGGAAGACAGTGCAGATAGTAGAGGAGATACAAAAAGAAGGAGGAAGTGCAGTATTAGTTAGCCTAGACGCAGAAAAAGCATTCGACAGTGTAAGCTGGATATTCCTATACAAAGTACTGGAGAAATTTGGATTAGACAAAAACGTGATGAAAACAATTAGGACATTATATCAAGAACCGACGGCAAGGATTAAAATAAATGGCAGTCTGACGGACCGGATTAAACTAGAGAGGGCTACAAGACAGGGATGTTGTCTTTCGCCAACGTTCTTCGATGTATTCATCGAACCACTGGCTCAACTAATTAGACAGACCAAAGACATCAAGGGGTGGAGATAAGGGGAACAGAACATAAATTGGGACTGTTCGCAGACGATGTGATAGTATATATGAGACAACCAGACACAAGCTTCCCGACACTGATGGATTTACTGACAGAATATGGATATTACTCAGGGTATAGACTTAACGTGACGAAGACACAGACTAACATTGAACTACACCCCAACGACAGAAATCAAAGAAAAATACAAGATTAAATGGGACATGGACAGGATCAGGTACCTAGGGTTGAACATTACAAGAGGGGTAGAGGGACTATATGATGCAAACTATAACCAATTCAGAGAATGGAACAAACCGATATCAAGATTCATATGGGGGGGGGAAAGGCCAAGGATCAGATATGTGACTCTACAACTACCAAAGGAGAAAGGAGGAATGGCAGACTTAGGGGTGGACGGTATAAACGGTATACGGTATAAGCGGTATGAATTTGCTCTACGGTATGGATTTTGACTATACCGTGTAACCGGTAGAGCAGCTCTAAAAGAGCAATGACGTCATGTAACCACAGCGCGACTATTTCAATCGCATTTGCCCCTAAAAATAGATAGAATTAGTCATAGATAATAGATATGTGCAAACTGGAAAAAGTTATTTAGGAGGCTTTGCGCAGTGGGCGTGTCAACGCGCAATTGTCATTTCATAATAAACACATATCACCGCGGCGCACAGCAAGTTTCAATTTCAGTTCCTGGCATTTTTAACCAGTGGAGAAAGGTAAGGGATTTCCCTATCGTTTTTCTTATATGAATTATTCTACGTTAATAAAACATACCTGGTGATCAACTACAGTTTGCTGTAAACATTATGATATGTGTGTAGTGTTATGATAACGACGGCTGCAGTGGGAGCCGGGAGGACGGCTGCAGCAGTGGAGTTGCGAATAGCATGTAGCTGCAGAGCCGCAGAACCATGGGCGCTTTTAGGTCTGGTCACAGGCCCGCTCAACAGCGCCCCCCCACCCAACGGCTGAATTGCCAATGGCTCCTGAAAGCGCCCATGGTTCTGCGGCTCTGCAGCTACATATGCTTCTAGCAAAATCCAGCATCCAGCCTCGCTGTTTGCAATGGGAGCAGCACGGAGTCTTGACTCGGGACTTATTTTATTTGGAATATAATGACTTTATACGCAAAAGTAGCCTAGTTTTAAGTTAAAATATTATAAATCTACATGCCTTGAGGATGTCATTCTTTATATAGCCTGCCTATCGGGCAAAAAAAATTATTCGAACGGAAACACTGATACCGTGATATATACCGTTACCGTCTATGCTTCAAATTATACCGTGATATAAATTTTAGACCATACCGTCCACCCCTAATGGCAGTACCCAGTTTAGAAGATTATTATTATGCAGCACAGCTTAGAATAGTAGCATGTTGGTGCAATGTGAAGTATGAAGCCAAATGGAAAGACTGCTCCACTGTCTGTGTGTGTCTGTCAACTGAACTCTGCTTTGGTCCAATCACATTCCCCCACCCACAGTCTGCAAATCAGAGGCAGAGTAGGGCGGGTCTTCACGACACGTTTGGTTGTTTCTCACCTGGCGCAGTGCAGAGCAAAGTTATAATGAATATTTTTTGAAGGCTCTGGGGCAGTGTAACGCATAATTATGTTTATTATATATATCTACAGTGTAGCGCAGTGTTTCTCAAAGTGGGGGGCGCGCCCCCCAGGGGGGGCGCAGAGGCATGACAGGGGGGGCCTTGAGATTTATAAAAAAAAAAACATTTTTTTTTTATTACAGAAAATTATCACTAAAGTGCTATCTGTTGCAGCTGCACTCTTCTCCATGAAAATACAATTTCTCAAAATCTGAAAATCATTATTTAATAAAACACAGAAAAGGATCACCAAGTTACTCTGGATAAAAAAAAACCTTTACAGACAACATTGAGACAAAGCTTCCTGACACATCTCCATCCAAACTCTTGGAAGAACTCTTTGAAATCTCATCTGATACCACCTGGAGAGCTAGTTTCAGAGTGTGGTGCTGAGTACCAAGTATCTCATCTCATGGCCCACCAAGTATCTCATGATGCAGCAGTTAAGGTGTTGATACCATTCAGCACCACATACAGTATCTGTGTGAAGCTGGCTTTTCATCCATGACAGCTCTGAAAACAAAATATAGGGCCAATTTGAAAGGTCACGATATTGGTGTTATTTCAATCAATTTAAACATGGCCCATTTATTTTTTTGTATTTTATTTTTTTATTATTTTTTAAACAAACACATAAACCAGGGGTCGCCAATTAGATTTGCCCACGGGCCAGATTTTCCCCAAGCCGTTGCTTCGCGGGCCAGGATCAAAAACAATGGCTAATTTAATATACTGATATTGAAAAAAGACAAACGTTTTTCTCTGGTCTGCATCCCCCCAACAACCGTGTGCACTGCGCCGCACTGCACTGCACCCACTCTGCAATCCGCCAAACAAAGTTCTCACTCATCCATTCATTCATTCATGAACAGCTCTCAGCTGTTGCAGATCCCCTTAACAATTGTGTGTATTGCGCCGTACTGTATTGTACCCATTCTGCAATCTGTTAAATAAAGTTTTCATTCATTCATTCATGAACAGCAGATCAGCTGTTGCAGATCACCGCGGCGGGTGATGAACAGATCAGAAGACAGAATGCATGAAAACACGACTCACCATACCTTGTTTGTTGTTCAGTCCTCCAAAATCCCTGCTAATGTTTGAAATATGTCACATATCCACTCGCCGCCCTCCAATTCCAGATTGGCGTTGAATGCAGCTACTTTATCTGCCAACTTTAACACAGTTGTAATAACAACCATTTCCTCGTTGTTGTTGTCGCCACATATTATGCAGAGAGGACGTCGGCTCGGCACGCAAGAATCACCGACCTGTTGCAATAAACCCGTATTTTAAGTATGGCTCCTGTTTATTAAAAGAAGCGTTATATTTCCCTGTTGCATTTCCCTATCCAAAGATATTTGTTTTGTTTTTTAACACATTTGTTACTCGCTCCATCTCGAACGCGGAAGTGAAAGTTCGTTAGGGACTATTCCATTGGTTCTCCCAGTCCACGTGACCATTTCTAGCATTTCAATTGGCTATAGTGCTATTGATGACTACCGGTAGATAGATACAGCTTCACAATAAAAGACACCCTGGCGTCCCGAGTGAATATTTCCTGCGCGTAAAATAAATATCATATTCTCAAAATAATCTGACGGGCCAGAAATTATTGCTGGCGGGCCAATGTCGGCCCGCGGGCCGCCTATTGCCGATCCCTGACATAAACAAACATGACAACACATGATAAGATATACAAGTATTAGTTGACAGTGCACATCCAATGAAATCACCATTTAGTTAATTGTTAATCTTATACAGGATATACCCTTAATACCTGTTATCTAAAAACCTACACACATAATAGCTCGTACCCCCCCCTCCCGGACCCCCCATTGGATAATCCATCCATTATCCCTCGCTCCTAACCAGACACTACCATTATATGCTAGCTTTTATTTTCTCCACCACTTCTAACCACAATGTCATTTTGGATTCATTGAGACCCAAAATTCTTGCTGTAGATATTTCTTGATAGATCACATCGAGATATGTAATAATCCAGACCTTTCGGCAATTTTTTTCTGGTTGGAACCATCGTGATGCTATCAGCTTTTTAGCCACTGTGATACCCGATAAAACCAATCTCTTTAGCTGTGGATGTACTGCACACTCAAAAACATCATTCAGCAGTAATACAGAGGGGGTGTACAGGTATATTCCAAATTAAGAGATTTGATAATTGCTGGGTCACCTCTTTCCAGAATATCTTAACTGGTGGGCAGTCCCAGTACATGTGCATAAATGTCCCCTCGTCCCCATTTGTACATAAGGAGCATTTGGAGTCTTGTATAAGACCCATTTTTTTCAGTCTTATAGGAGTCAAGTATGTCCTGTGAATATAGTTAAGAAATTTTTTGTTGATGGTCCGGGTTCCTTGATGTGAGTCGAACATTTGCCCGGCTTCTTGCCAATCAAAATCACTTTCCAGGTCTGGTATATCCCTCCTCCAGACATTGTCTAGGTGGAGGGTTTCATACGAGGACGTTAGTAATTGATGATACAAATCTGAAACAAAACCTCTCGATGTCTCTCTTTCATAGAAGAATTTGTGGTATCTGTGGTGTTCAATTGGTATATTTAATCGAACACCTTGAGACTTCAAACATAACAATAACTATGTAAAAAAGATGTGTGGACTTGGTGAGATAAAAAATGTTGCGTATTTCTTCATAACTACAAAAACCCTGTTTGTTAAAAACATCCCCTAATGAGTGTATGCCTTGCTTTTCCCATATAGGGAATCTTATAGGTCGTTTACCAATCAAGAGTGCATTGTTATTGAATAAGGGAGTATGATTATGCCATTTATGTGGGTTAGGATATTTTTTTTGTGTTTCACGCCATATCCGGATCGCATGAGTAATTATGGGGCCATATTTCCGTTCGCAATGCTTAATTGATAGTTTAGTGTATGCTATGTCCTTCAGTCTATGTGGGGCTACTATATTTTCTTCTAATTTTCTTCAGGATACTAATGCTTGGGGATCAAACCATGTTGTCAATGGTCTTAAAGTGTACGCCTTAAAATAGTGGAAAAAATCTGGAAATGCCATACCACCGTCTGCTTTATTTCTCTGTGCGGTGGATCTTTTTATACGTGGTGGTTTGTTATTCCAAATAAATTTGTATGTGGATGAGTGTAATTTTTTCCAGTAACCCTCTGGAGGGGGTAACGGTAGCATTGAGCTGAAGAAGTTGATTCTAGGTAGTACGTCCATCTTAACTATTGATATCCGTGCCTGTACTGAGTTTTTAAGTTTTGCCCACCTATCAAGGTCGTCTTTGATTTTGTTTTGGATTTTTGTGTAATTGTGCTTCACCGTTTGTCTTATGGTGGGGAATATTTCCACTCCCAAACATCTAAAGTGTTTTACCATAGGTATCTGTTCTGGGAGGGTTATATCTTTTTTTGCAGGGGCGTTAAGTGGAAGGAAAGCCGACTTCGGCCAATTTATCTTAAATCCCGATAAATCTCCAAAGTTCTCAATCAACTTGAGCAGATGAGGCAATGTGGTGTTGGGGTTTTGCATGAACAGTATTACGTCGTCCGCATATAAACTAATTTTATGTTGTGTGCCCTTGATTACGATTGGTTCTATGAATTGGGATTGTCTTATATATTGTGCTAAAGGCTCTAATGATAGATCGAATAGTCCAGGACTAAGAGGGCAACCCTGTCTAGCTGAGCGTGATACCGGAAAGATTCCGGAGGTGATTATACCTGTTGTAATCATGGCCGATGGGTCTTTGTATACTACTTTAATCATATCAATGAAACCTTTACCTAACCCCATCCTCTCTAATACTGCCCATAGATACGACCATTCCAGCCTGTCAAAAGCTTTCATTGCATCCAGGGACAGCATCGCCTTAGGTATGGTGTCGTCCTTGTCGGCATCTAGTACGTGCAGTAATCGTCTTATGTTATCAGTGATCAAGCGGCCTCTTATGAAGCCAGTTTGGTCCGGATGAACTAAAGACGTCATATGCTTTTGTAATCTGATGGCTAATACCTTAGAGTACAGTTTGATATCGGTTCCGAGGAGGCTTAAGGGTCTGTAACTACCGCACTCGGTGGGGTCTTTGTCTTTTTTAAGGAGGACTGTTATGAGTGCAATATTGTCGTTCTTATGGAAGTTCCCCTCCAACATGGCCCATTTCATGACTATTTTGTTGGGGCGAGGGGGGGGGGGGGCCAAAATATTTTGGTCCGCCAAAGGGGGGCCTGACAGAAAAAGTTTGAGAAGCACTGGTGTAGCGTATGTTAGCGGGCCTCCGTCATCTTACTACACTTAGTAAGTAAGTAACTTACTCTCATGCTTGCTCGTACACACACGCTCTCTCTCCTTCTCTCTCTCTCTCACTTTCACTCTCACACTCACACTCGCGCACACACACACACACACACAAAGTGCCAACGCTTGGTTTGCACAAGCTGAACCGCTTAACGTGTGGTTTTGTTTTCCGGTAAACTAAATAAATAAATAACCGAAAATTGGCACCGTTGGATCTCACGTGAATCGATACTCGGTAGCAGGCATGCGTTCTTCATGGGACGGGGGTGCACTACGTGCAAGCCCAGATAAGTACTCGCTATTTGCATATCAATATCGCCGGTCGTTAGGTGTGTTAAATACGGTCTCAGATACATTCACACCTAACTTGTTGTGAATGACATGTGTTACATTCCATTCGTAGAGGCAATTAGGCACTGTCTGTAGTCTGTGTTCAAGCGAGGGGACATTTTATGCGCATTCGTGGGAGCGCACGTGCACGTGGCGCCATTAGGTGTGTGCAATCCCAGTTGATTTCAGGAACGCACCACTGCTCGGTAGTACCGACGTGTTTCGGTAGGTACCTTTAAAAGTACCGAATTCGGTACCCATCCCTATTGGCTACTACTTGGGTTTTCAGAAAAAGGCCCACTATGTGACGCTAATCTCTAGCTAGTAACGTGTAATTCATCACAGTAGCCTCCCGATGTTTAATATCCACTTCTAGCCAGGACATATAAGACACAGTGTTTCCCCTATATGCGCCACTGCTGAATTAGGACTGCCGCTGCTATGAACTAGACTATTAGAAAAAATGTATATACAAAAAAAATTATAATAATAATATATATATTTTTTTTAATCATTTCATTTGGGCTGTGGGGGGTGCTTAATGTAAAAGACTGACCTGAGGAAAAGGCTGCAGGGAGAAAGCACTGCAGTCTAGTCGATTTTGTGTTTTGAGCACAAAGTTCATCATAGATCTAGCCTCTTTATTTTGCTCTCAAAGTGCACCAGATTGATGCATTTAACTTTAAAATGTAAAAAGACAAAAAGAAATCCGGGGGGGGGCATGCACAGCACCGCTGCTGAATTTTTTTTCAGGGGAAACACAGACATATGTATCATGTTTCTTTGTTGGCTGGGTTTGCATGCAGATTAAGGGAGATGTGGAATATGTTGTCGACGGTGGTAGTACATTTAGCTGTAAAAGCCAGATCAAGCTCAATAGCTTCTGTAACACGAACGCAACTACTCTGTACATGCCATTGTTGTTGTGAGTTTGCACATGCAGGTTAACACATTGGACGCCAGAGGGCGCTACGGTCATTGGGCCATTGTCTGCCAGCGCTTTGTTCAATGGAAAGAATGCCATGTTTGCGAGTGCTTAAACTATATAAAATATTATAGCTATGGATCTAATAACGTTGTCGATTGTCAGTGAGTTTCTTCTGGTCAACATGCAAAAAACAGATTGTTTTTTCATCCGTACATTTCCGTTTTATACCGTGGTGAATATGAGTATAGTTTGGGTGATTCTGAGTAATCCCAGGAAAAGACGCGAAAATAGCCCTTTAGTGAAATCCAGTTATCACATTGTCATTTTTCGCCTGATTATCGAATCTTCCTGAAATCAACGCTAGATTATCGTTATTATGTCTCCTCATGCACGCATGAAAGGGGGCTTGTAGCGGGGTGCCCCATCCATGCCGTGATGATGACCAACGGGACACAGCACACACATTTCACACAGACAGCTTCGATCGCGGGAGAAAAAAATATCAGATCAACGCAAGATTGGATATATACTGTCCTTACACCTTGTCTCTGATGTAATGCAAAAAGAATAATCCAATTATCTGATCGCCATTCCAAGTACTGGTCACGTTAGTCGGTCCCACGTTATCCGGCATTGCATATGAACGAGGGGGGGGGGGGGGGGGGGGCAGCCTAGTTGATGCATCGTTGTAAGCGCTTGTCTTGCCGGAGTATTTAAACCCTGCCCGCACGGCTCACCTCGGCCCAGAAAACAAACTACATTGTTTCAAATGGAGTGCAATAGCGGCCGCAAGGCGTTAGAGGGCGGTATTGACCCTCTGCCAGCTCAGACACATTCAGAACAGCATGCACAGGCTGCCCCGATGAATTATGAATGGCAATAGCGAATAAAAGAAAAACGGATCCAATAACGAGTATACTCGTGGTTGGTGCTCCACGGTTGGACGGCAATAACGAGTATACTCGTTTTTGGCGCAGAACCAGTTAAGGGAGAGGTGGGCTATCGCGTCAATGGTTCAGGAAAAGACTCGTATCGCTTGTAAAGACGGCCACGCAAGGGGAGCGTCTTCAGAATTGCGCACTCTGAGAGCCGGTCTCAGAAAGTAGTGTCTTCAGGCTCCCAGAACGAAGTTCCGTGTGGATGAAAGGTGCATACGATCAAATACTTTGACTGATACGACCGAAATCGGTTTAGTCTGGACATGGCCTTAAGATGCATGCAGAACTACAAATACCCACTGGCCTTTGTCACCTAACCCCTCCCCCACCTAACACCTTGTCCAGGTGAGACATTTAACTGGTAGGGGGTAGGTGCGCAAAAGTTATCATAGCTCAGTGTAGGTTTGTCTTTACGTGTTCGGGAGACTCTGGTGCATAACAACCTGATTATGATCATCCCAATCTCGGTCACTCTGTTCGTCTGGGAACGCCCATAGCCAAATTCGGCCACTCCCCATTTTGCGTGACATCCAGGGTTTTTTACTAGTCTAAACCCAGCTGGATTTTGACGTTGAAAGGTAGGTGCCGTGAAATTATACTTATTTTAGAATATATATATCAAATTTCATGAGTATTCATCTATATTTAGTAATCTAAAGACTATTAGATATGAACATATGTACCAGTAAGAAGCGGGAATCTTTAGATTTAGTTTTGGGGCGACAGTGTTTTCAAATATGGGTAATCTCTAATGATTGTCCATTAACTCCCTACTTGCCCCAAGATAACATCAAATAGTTGCTAGCCATATAGCCAGTGTTATGTCCGACGAAAAGGGGTAAAATACATTGTAATCTTAACCCTTTCACTGCCACACTACAGAAGGTGCATCACCGATCAATTTCCGGGAGAGGCAACACCATCGCCTCACGATCCGGATCCCGCGCCAAGAGGGGGGCCATAGAAGAATACTTCAAGAGGGGGGCCATAGAAGAATACTTCAAGAGGGGGGCCATAGAAGAATACTTCAAGAGGGGGGCCATAGAAGAATACTTCAAGAAGGGGGCCATAGAAGATACTTCAGGCTCCTCACCAGCACCATGGAGGAGCACAGGCTGAGGGAGAAACCGTCACATTTATAACTGTGACGAGACGGGGTTTCAGCTGGACTCCAACCGGAGGAAGGTCGCCGTGCCCCGCGGGACGAAGCACGCCTACAGGCAGGCCCAGGGAACCACGGAGCACATCACGCTCCTGGCCTGCCTCCATACGGCTGGGGAGGACGTTTTATTATTTATAAGGGGGGCTACCCGGGAGGGCCCTACAATAGGGAGGGAGTCCCCAATGCCCTCTACGGTAAGTCACCAACCACTTCCTGAAGCATGCCACGGAGGAGCGCCCACTGCTGCTCGTGATGGACGGTCACCAGTCCCACCTGGATCCAGAGATGGTCCGGACGGCACAGAGGGAGAGGGTCATTCTCCTGTGCCTACCGCCACACACCTCTCACATCCTTCAGCCTCTGGATGTGAGTTTTTTTGCACCCTTGAAGGCAGATTTCTCCGGGCTTGTGGGAGATCTGTCGGCAGTTAGCCATTCCTTCATGGTTTCTAAGAAGGAGTTTTCAAGGGTGTTCAGAGAGTCCTACCAGAGGCAGAAGGATCGGAGGGTGGTGGTGGCTGGCTTCAGGAGGTGTGGCATCTACCCTCTGGACCATGTGGCTATTGATTGGTCGTGGGTCATGCCATCTTGGCCACAGCGCGGGACCCCTGCCCCTCGCCCTTTATCTCCTGGTGCCAACCCTGCTGTTACCTCCCAGCCCCCGTGCTCCAGTCCAGGACTCACCCCCCAACCCCTACCTCAACCACCCCCTTGTTTTTTTTTTTTTTTTTAATCTTTTTCCCCCTCCATTTTCCTCCGATTTTCTCCCATCCCAATGTTAGTCGTATGCCAATTCCCAATCCCCTTCCTGGTCGCTGCGCACTTACCCCCCACAGTCGGTCTGGGAGAGTGGAGGCTACCACGTGCTTCCTCCGACACACGTCCACGGTCCAGCCAATCACCGCTTCTTTTCACCTGGCAGCGCGGATTCTCATTGAGAGGGCGTAGCGTGTGGAAGGATCACACTATCCCACTCAAGTTTCAAGTTTCAAGTTTCTTTAATAGTTGTCATACAGAAGTACAGAATACTTTTATACAAAATGCTTCTTACTGTTGCGCTCCAGAGACTGTGCAAGACAAGATAAGTATGAAATAAAATAACATAGTAAAATTAGAAGTAAAAAAAATGAGGTCACAGTGTTCAGTTTAGACATATGTACAATGTTCGATGCAGAATAGACGTAGTTACCATACAATATACAATACTGTGCAGTGTACTAATATACAATACTATATAGTGCAAGGCAGAAATGGAGAAATGGGACGAGGTGCAATTTAGGTACAATTCACAGTAGGTGTACGAGTTGTAGTGCAAATCCTTTATCAATAAATATAAAGTGTAGTGTGTTTGTGTGATCTAAAGTGTGGAGAGTGGGTGCTGCAGTGTGTTGTTTGTTTGAGTTAGAGCTGCAGCGTTGGGCTGAATACCGGCATCACCGCTGTTTTTTATTATATTATTATTATTATTACGCTCTCGTTGGGCTTGCGGCTCTGCAGATATACCCTACTTCTCTGTCGAGATTCCAAGCGACCCTATTGGGTACCAGAAAAGTCACATGAAACACTGCAGACCACTGATTGGTCAGAAGAGATACGCGTCACATGCTTGGAGCATCTTGCAGTGCTTTTACTTCCTGAATCTCAGCCATCACAACACGGCTAATAGTACGTTAGCTCCCACCGGAGAACGGAGTGGATTACCGACGCCGTCGCTCCTCAGGGAACGAGGCATAATGATTTTACTGCAACGAAATGTTATAATAAAAGCCCTTCGTTCTATACACTTGTCTGATTGAAAACTTTATTAACAGACCGCAGAATGGGTACAACTCGGCACGCTCTGAGCAAAGAAAGGAACTTAGATATTAATTGAGTAACGCTTGCCTTGCTATGTGGTCCGGTAAATACGAACGTGTAACTATACTAACGTTAATGCCACAAATCGAATGCCTTTGTAATCATAAGTAGTAACGTTATAATAAGAAGAAGAAGAAAGGGTCGGGGGGGTAACCGGCGGGCGCGACACCGAGGGGAGACTTCGAATCCGTGTTTCACTTTTAATAACGAATGCGTGCATGCCGAATCCCAAACAATATTCATGCTGCAAAGTCATCCTCTAAAGATAGACCTTTAGACTAGAGGCAGGCTATATGCTATATAAAGAGTAGACTACAAAAAAAATGCATTCAAACTTTTTTTTGTGTGTGTGTGTGCGGTTATTACCGCGGCGGTAGGAAATATTTTGCAAATGTGTGCGGTAAGGAAAACATCAATACCGCGGCAGCTCTAGTTTGAGTGAGTGTGTGCGTGTGGGTGTGTGTGCTGTGTGCATTTGATGGTTGTTGCATAGTGATTATTGTTCGTTTAGCAGCCTGATGGCCTGGGGATAGAAGCTTCTTCTGAGTCTTTCTGTGCTCGCCTTAAGACTCCGGTATCGCTTGCCTGACCGCAGCAGTTCAAAGAGGCAGTTGTTCGGGTGGCTCGAGTCCTTAATAATTCTCTTAGCCTTCCCCTTGCACCGCTTGTTGTAAATGTTCTGGAGGGTGGGAAGCCCCCCTCCAATTGTGCGTTCGGCTGAACGTGTCACTCTTTGTAGTCTGCTACGGTCTTGTGCAGTGCTATTCCCAAACCAGGAGGTGATGTTGCCGGTCAGGATGCTCTCTATTGTACATGAGTAGAAGTTCCTAAGGATCTTCTGACTGACTTGGAACTTCCTTAGGCGCCTGAGGAAGTAGAGGCGTTGTCGTGCCTTCTTCACAACACTGTCAATGTGTGTGGTCCATGTCAAGTCCTCGGATATGTGGGCTCCGAGGTACTTGAAACTGTTCACTCTCTCAACCGGTGCCCCGTCGATGCTGAGGGGGCTGTAGTCCTTGACCCCCGACCTCCTGAAGTCCAAAATCATCTCTTTTGTTTTGCTGACGTTCAGGGAGAGGCAGTTCTCCTGACACCACTGTGACAGGTTCTCTACCTCTTCCAGGTAGGCCCTTTCGTCGTTGGCAGAGATCAGGCCCACCACTACTGTGTCATCAGCTAATTTGATGATGGTGTTGTTGTTCCGCTGTGCTACGCAGTCATGTGTGTACAGGGAGTAGAGGAGGGGGCTCAGAACACAGCCCTGGGGGGCCCCTATGTTGAGCGTGATGGATGAGGAGGTGCAGTTGCCGGCTCTTACCACCTGGGGTCTGCCCGTCAGGAAGTCCAAGACCCACTGGCAGAGGTCATAGTTCAAGCCCAGGTCCCTGAGCTTGGCTATGAGTTTGGAGGGGACTATGGTATTGAATGCTGAGCTGTAGTCGATGAACAGCATTCTCACATAGTTCCCCTGCCTCTTGTCCAGGTGTGATGCTGCTGTGTGCAGCACATGGGCTATGGCGTCCTCCGTGGACCTGTTGGGGCGATATGCAAATTGCAGAGGGTCCAGGTTGATGGGGAGGGAGGAACAGATGTAGCCCTTCACTAGCTTCTCAAAGCACTTCATGGCTATGGAGGTGAGGGCTACAGGGCGGTAGTCGTTGAGGCAAGCGGGCGTAGACTCAGGTCCTATCCGCGCTTAGCAGGCGCCCCGACCGAACTGTAGGAGTCGCTGTTTACAACGACCCGGACCCACCCCTCCAGCTTCTCCCACCCTCTAATACTGCCAATTGTATTAGTGTGAACGGCCAGCCAAGCTGGTGACAACCCCGGAGCTGTGAGCTGGATTCAAACAGGCGAATCGAGCCGCTCCGAGGTTTGGTGACGAACGCAATCTCCGTTACGCCACCTGACCGCCTCAACCACCCCCTTGTAACAGCAGGGAGGATCACGGCGGACCTGGGACAACTCCTGGCCCAGATTGAGTTCACTAGAAGATCTGGAAAGGTCAGGAGGAACACCACCAAGGCCCGCCTGCTCACCGCCCAGGAGCACCAAGGCAGGAGCTTGCTGAAAACCCAAGAACCCAGACTCCCACAGCCTCCTCCCGTACCCCGTGTGGCGCCTCTCTCCCCAGCCGCAGAAGAGGAGTATCCTCCGGGGCCGCTCCCACCACCAGCTCTTGCCATTGTGGGCCCCTCAACCTCCATGCCCCCCTCTTCTGCCTCCCAGTCTGCTGCCCGCCTGTAGCCTCCACACCAGTCACACCAGCACTCGCCTGCCTGCTTTGAGAGGGGAAGACCACCACCCCTCCACCTCTTCCTCCTCAACAGCATAATGGATGGTATTTATTTATTTGTTTTCTTTTAACAGTTATTTGGGAGACAACATTCTCAGTTAGCAAAAAAAGTATTAATTTTCATATGAAAAAATAATCATGTTTTATTGTCATGTAGTGATGTTAATAGTCTTTCTTTTCCTAACTATTTCTCAGAGCCTGCAGTCCAGCCACCGAGGGTCCCAGCCAACTCCCTCTCCCTCCCACCATAAGCTTTTCAAACAACTGTGGGGGACACTATCATTTTAAATGTGTCATGCATTGTCATTTTAAATGTATATGCTAAATCAAATGTACTTATCGCTCTTCAGAGCCGTGCCCACTGCACCCTGGCTGCCCCGCTCTCTCACCATGGTATGTGTGGTGATATTTTGTGTAGAATAAGCTATTAATGTCACTTAATTATTTTATGGAAGGCTTCAGTTATCCGTTTTATGAATCCAAATTACACAGATATGTCACAAACAAGGTAATGGGGAACTACGCCCAATTTCAGAATTCATATTATTCCTCTGGTCTAAGACAGTACAAACATATTAGTGCAAATAATAATAAACTTTATTTGTATAGCACCTTTCATACAGAAACTGCAGCTCAAAATGCTTCACAACATAAAAAAGACAGATGTGCGCATAAAATTAGCACATAAAGTGCAGACATATAAAATCAGAGTTTTTCACATTAGGATCTAACATCCCAACAGGCCACATTGTTTATGGTTTGATTTCAGAATTCATACATGTTATTCCTCTGGTCTAAGACAGTACAAAAATATTAGTGCAAATAAAAATAATAATAAAAACTTTATTTGTAGAGTCAGAGTAAGCGTCTGAATCTGCACAAACATTATATTCACAGATATTTATAATAATAATAATAAAACTTTGTTTATTTGTATAGCACCTTTCATACAGAAACTGCAGCTCAAAGTGCTTCACAGCAGAAAAACAACAAGGTGAGTTTTTCACATTAGGATCTAACATCCCAACAGGCCACATTGTTTATGGTTTGATTCAGTTTTAAATAGACAATAATAAAAAGAGTAAGATAAAATAGTGCAATAGTGCAGTAGTATAGTGCAGAGTATTCACAACTGGACCAGGCGCAGCACCTGGATGTTACGGCTCTCAGATTAGGCCGGTTAGTGCAGCACACAGAGACAGATGATGTGCTCCAGGAGCTGGCGTCTGTGATCCTCAGTGGCTGGCCAGACTTTAAAGAAGACACCCCCGCTGGCAGTGCGGGAATACTGGCCCTTCAGAGACGAGCTGAGTGTTCATGACGGGATGTTATACAGGCGACAGTGCGTCATTATACCAAAAGCCATGAGATCTGAACTGCTCAAACGCACACACACTAGCCACATTGGTGGAGAGGCATGTAACAGGCGGGCCAGGGATACCCTTTTCTGGCCAAACATGAGAGCGGAAATAAAGGACTTTGAGGAAAACTGCTCTGCATGCAACGAGTATGCACGGGTCCAGCAGAAGGAATCTATGATGTCACATGACATACCAGCACGCCCGTGGCCAGTAGTAAGCTAAACGAAAGAGATGATTGTGGACTTTAGGTCGGGGGCCAGGGACTACAGCCCCCTCAGCATCGACGGGGCACCGGTCGAGGGAGTGAACAGTTTTAAGTACCTCGGAGTCCACATATCCGAGGACTTGACATGGATCACACACATTGACAGTGTAGTGAAGAAGCTAAGAGAATAATCAAAGACTCTAGTGACCCAAACAACTGCCTCTTTGAACTGCTGCGGTCAGGCAAGCGCTACCGGAGTCTCATGGCCAGTACAGAGAGACTCAGAAGGAGCTTCTATCCCCACTGGCAAGCGCTACCGGAGTCTCATGGCCAGTACAGAGAGACTCAGAAGGAGCTTCTATCCCCAGGCCATCAGGATGCTCAATGACTCCATGTAACAACCGATCATCTACACTCATTGCACACACATCCACATGCAGATTTGCACTACATTCATACCTCATTTGCATTTGCACCTTACCTTAAAGTTTTGTACCTCATTTTCTGCATTGTACCTCACTGTTTACTAATTTTACTCACTGTACTTAGATTGTACCTAGGTTGTACTTTAGATTGTATATTGTACTAGGGCTGCACGATTAATCGTTTTTTTAATCGAAATCGCAATTTGGAATGATGCAATTATCAAATCGCCAAGCCTTTAAGCCATTCTCCTTTTCTGTGTGTGTGTGTGCACGCGTCTCATATCTGGTCTGACATCAGAGGAGTTTGATAGTATTTACTGAGGATTGCCAGATAATGTTGATATTTAAACACAAAAAAATTATAATACAAAATAAATATACATGATCATGCAACATAAAAAAAATTGTTGTAGGAACAGTTTGGGAGAGGGAGGTAAGGGGTTTTAGATTGTGTGTTGTGAAGTTTACTTCAGAGAGGGAGAGTAAAGTACAGAAAAAAAGGTACCGTTGGGTACCGTACCGGTATCGATTCCCAAGTAAAAAGAAACATTTTCAGACTCGGTGTCCCGAACAGACCCGCCGCGTAGGCCAGATGCAAGCCGCATTTTACAATAAACCTCTGTGGGGCTGCTTAAAAAAATCATAATCGCAAATGTAATCGCAAACGCAATATCGGTCAGAAAAATCGCATTTAGATTATTTCCCAAAATTGTGCAGCCCTATATTGTACTGTATATATGTATATTCCTCTTTACTTAGTTTCTTACTTTCTTTTTTACTGTATGAAGCTCAGGGGCTCATACAGAGGGGTAGAAAAAATTCTTATTGGGGACTGGAACACGGATATGCTGCGTAAAGCAGCACCCGTCTTCAAGGCCTTCAGTAGATTTTCTGATCTGCACGGTTTCAGCCAGCTAATCACCCAACCCACAAGGGTATGGGCTGACCTTCGAATTTTTTTTGGCAATCGAAGCTTCGGGGCCGAGCTTCGATTTTAATTCGAAGCTTCGAAATAAAAAAATATTAATTAATTTTTTTTTTAATATATATATATATTTTTTTTTTTATCTTATGTTGTGGGACTTGTACAGCACTTTGGTAAACTTAGTTGTTTTTAAATGTGCTCTATAAATAAAGTGGATTGGATTAATGAATTAAGTAGCCCCTTTCGTGACTGTGACGCAGCCAACACAGTGTGATTTAATTCAAGGTGGATCGCTGTTGTCGTTTGAACAACTTCAGATTTCATGGGAACTACCAATCCCCCAAATCAAGAATGTTTAAGTAAGAATGTTTAATGAAGTAAGATTTTGATTTGAAATATGGCCTGTGTAGACTAAACTATGCACAGAATTATGTCAGTCTACAAGGTCCGGATTCTACATGGTCCGGCAATGTAGACCTTGTAGACTCCACTACAGACCAATTATCAGTGAATGTTCATGCATTTTTAAGAAGGGCTATTTCCACAAAAAAACAAAGAACTCACCAAAACATCTCAGTAGCACCTTATCTAAATGTTCTATTTCATATATGGAGATTCATATTTATTTGTGTATTGCATGCATTTCTACATTTTATTTCCTATTATTAATTTTTTTTTTTTTTAAACTTTGATTTTTTTTTAATGTTCGAAGCTTGTGCCATCGAACGAAGCTTCGAAGTATTTAAGACAGTCCTAGATTCGACACAAACCACCATTGACCTCATTTTGACCTCTGACAAGTCCATGATCTCCAATAAAGGGGTGATAGCATGCGGGTTAAGTGATCATTATATGATTTTCTGTACCCGCAAAAAGCTAAAACAGAAGGCCGGCTGTCACAAAACAGTCACATCTAGAGACCTCAAAACTTACTCTAGAGAGGCCTTTAACCTAGAACTGGGGAGCTTGGACTGGTCAGATGAACTCAGTGGTACACAGGTTGAAGAAACATGGCTTGGATTCAAAACCAAATTCACAGCAATACTCAACAACATGGCACCCATAAGAACCACCAGGGTTAAAAATCGCACTGAGCCATGGATGCACACTGAAATACTGGCCGCTATGAAAACCAGAGACATAAAATGCTCTGAACTTCATAAAAGTCAGACAAAGCTTTCCAAAAGCTCAAACAGTGAACTCCAAGCCCACGTGGTTGAACAAAAAATTCAAAGAAACAGACTAAGAAATGACGTAAGCACCATGATCAAAACCGCAAAAAGAAATTTCATCAACGACAAAACTGAGGAAAACAAAAACAAACCCCGCGAACTTTGGAAATTACTCAATAATCAACTAGGCTGCAGTAAAAAAATTACTTAAACATCTTCTTCACAAACATAGCCACAACACTGGTAAACAAACTACCCTCCCACTCAGGGCATTATGGGGTAGAACACATAGTAGCATACTACAAAAACCTAGGGGTCCACAAAGACGACTTCAAACTTGAAATGGTAACAACCGATGAGGTACTCAAAAAATTGAGCGCCCTCCAACCTAACAAGGCCACTGGCCATGACAACATCCCCTCCAAATTCCTCAGAGACGCAGCAGCCGCCATCACCCCAGTCATCACACACATAATAAACCTCTCAATAAAACAGGGACACGTCCCCAAGGACTTCAAAATTGCGAGTGACCCCTCTGCACAAAAAGGGCAGCAAATTAGACCCAGGCAACTACCGCCCTGTTTCTATTCTTACCTCCATCTCGAAAGTCATGGAGAAAATAGTCTACGAACAGGTCGAAAAGTACCTGGTGGAAAAAGATCTAATCTACGAATTCCAATCTGGCTTCAGAACGTCCCACTCCACTGACACATGCCTCCTCTATTTTTTTTTTTTATCCACTTTTTCTCCCATTTTCTATATTTTCTCCCATCCCAATTTCGTATCATCCAATTCAACCCTCCCCTGTCACGAACGCTGTTTCTTGCCTCCCACAAGCCGGCTGCAATGTGGACTAAGTCATACATAGCACAAGTCCCCTCCGGTACTTGAGGTAACAGCAGTCGCATCTTTTCACCTGCGCAGCTCGATCTCTCAGTGGCGAGGAGTAACGCGTGGGAGGCTCACGCTGCCCCCGACACTTCCTGATTCTACTGCGCAGGCGCACCAACCGACCTGTAGGAGTCGCTGTCCACAACGCCCGATCCCCACCCATCAGTTTCCCACCCCCTAATACGGCCAATGTGTATTAGTACGGACGACCAGCTAAACTGAAAACAATGTGGAGCGCTGGGCCGCATTCGTGGCGAGCGCCTTGCCCACTACGCCACGTAGCCGCCCTACATGCCTCCTCTATTTGAACGACCACATCAAACAAGAGGTGGACGCGGGCAAATACTGCAGCATGGTCATGCTGGACCTACAAAAGGCCTTCGACACTGTCAATCACTACATTCTGATTGACAAGCTAAAAGCAATTGGTTTTGATAGCTTATCAGTGAGCTGGATGCAATCCTACCTGGAGGGGAGAGAACAGATGGTAGAGGTAAACGGTACTCTATCCCCCCCCCCCTCACAGTGAGCTGTGGTGTTCCACAAGGAAGCATACTAGGACCGCTACTCTTCCTAATTTATGCAAATGACATGTCGTCAGCCTGTGACTGCAACTTGTTCCTGTTTGTGGACGACTCAGCCCTGCTGGTCTCTGACAAGAACAAGTTGCAGGTTGAAAAAACCCTCAGCTCGGAACTAGGCAAAATCTGCATATGGCTCGCTGATAAACTATCATTACACATGGGCAAAACAGAGTCCATTCTCTTCGGTTCAAATAACAAACTCAGCAAGACCGACGGCTTCTCAGTGGCAGTGGGTGACAATATTGTCACAAGGAAAGACGAAATTACCTACCTGGGTTCCATCCTAGAGGCAAATCTTTCCTGTGACAAAATGGCATCCAATGTAATAAAAAAAGTCAACCAACGAACTAGATTCTTGTACCGGATCTCCTCTCTGGTAAACAAGAATACCCTGAAGACTCTGGCAGGAGTCAAGGGTACTACGACTATGCGTGCACCTCATGGTACCAAAGCACCTCAAAGGCGCTTAAAACAAAATTACAAACATCACAAAACAAACTGGTCAGACTACTACTTGACCTTACCCCCAGAACCCACCTCACCCCTGCCCACTTTGACAACCTAGGATGGCTTAGAGTAGACGACAGAGTACAGCAACTTGCAATGGGCCTGGTCTACAAGATACACTATACGACTAAGGTACCCATGTACATGTCAAAAATACTTCCCAAAGGTCAGTGAATACCACAACCACTACACCAGAGGAAGCTCAACAAATCATGTTAAACCCAGATTCGGCTCAAACAAGGGACTAAACACGTTTCGCAATTATGCCACATCAATGTGGAACGCCCTACCCAAAGCTGTAAAGGAATGTGAATCCCTACCCACATTCAAAACCGCTCTTAAAGAGCACCTACGGGAGGCTGCAATTCGAAACTGGCCACCGTAAATGCCCAAAACCCCCACCACCTCCTAATAGACAGTCTCCTCCCCACCGCATGTATATATTCCCTCCCCGCCGTATGGATATTTCTCTCCCACCCACCCACCCCCTCCTACTGTACAGTCCCCTCCCCATCATATGTATATACTCTGTCAGGATCTAGGGGTAACAGTACTGTATATTTGAATACCGTTTATGTCACAAATGTATCAGTACTAAATACCTATATGTCCCTATGCCATAAATGTAGAGCCATATGAAATCCGTTTTATTTTTTTCCAAATTCCATTTTATTTTTTTCCAAATTCCGTTTTTTCCGTTTTAATATTTCAGAATTCTGTATTTTGCTTTGTACGCTCATTTTACCATCAGAAATAGTGTCTAATAAGTGGGAATGAATAAATGTCCACAATTTAATAAGATATAACAGTCCATTTAATAGGGCCGTCTTAAATACTTTGAAGCTTCGTTCGATGGGCATGGGATTCGAATATGAAAATAAAATTTGATTATTTAAAAAAAAAAAAAATGTATATATATTTTTGCAAAATCAACTCTGCCTCTCTTTGTTAACTACAACAAGCAATGCCGTTTGTTATTTAAGATGAGGTCGGACTCGGCACTGACAGATTTGTGTTCATTGTGCTGCTTTTATAAAGCCTCAAATGACGGCTTACAATATTTCATGAAAGCAAAGTGTTTTGTTTGTCTAAGATTTTAAAAGGTTTAAACTTTACAGCACTGACAAAGTTGAACAAAGTGCTGTACAAGTCCCACAACATAAAAAAAAAAAAAGTTAAAAAGAAAAAAAAAAATTTAATTTTTTTTTATAGTGGATTCCATTTTTATTGCTCAATTCCGCGATTCCGTCCGCGATTCCGTGATCGCGGATTCCATATGGCTCTACATAAATGTCATGTATGTTGTGTATGTCATAAATGTCTATATGAATTGAAAATGGGGGACCCTGATGGAAACAAGACAAACGTCTTTTTCAGGTCTGCATCCCCTTAACAATTGTGTGTATTGAGCCGTACTGTATTGTACCCATTCTGCAATCTGTTAAATAAAGTTTTCATTCATTCATTCATTCATTCATTCAATGGCACGCAGGCTCAAGACTTCACTGCCGGTCACGGACAGCCTGCTTCTACCACGGGTGGTGGACGGAGTAGCAGAGAAGCTGCGGTGGAAACAACACGGCTGCCAGAGACCTTCCAGAGCTGAATGTTGGAGATCACATAAGGATGAGGCCTGTGCCCGGTCAGGGCTCTACAGTGCGACCATTTCACTCGCATTTGCCCCTAAAAATTAATTTGTGCGAACCGGAAAAATAATTTAGGAGCACAGTGTGCGAGTAATAGTTTTGCGTAGTGGGCGTGTCAACGCGCAATAGTAATTTCATATTAGACACAGAGCAGCGCAGACCTTAAATTTGAGAAGCTATGACATCTTGGCTTAACGTTGAAAATAGGTTGTCTAAGGGCGGCTGGGTGGCGCAGCGGACAAGGCGCTCGTCACCAACGCAAGAGACACTGGTATCGAATCCAGCTGTCAGCGTTGCTTCCGGCTTGGCCGGCCGTCATACTAACACAATTGGCAGTGTTAGAGGGTGGGAAGCCGGTGGGTGGGTCTGGGTCGTTATGGACAGCGACTCCTACATTTCGGTCGGGGCGCCTGCACAGCGAGGGAAGGATCTAAGAGAGGTAGTGTGACCTTCCACACGTTACACTCTCTCAGTGAGAGTCCGCGCTGCCAGGTGAAAAGAAGCGGTGGGCTGGGTACACATGTGTCGGAGGAAGCATGCGATAGTCTCCGCCCTCCCAGACCGACAGTAGGGGGTAGGTGCGCAACGACCAGGAAGGGGATTGGGAATTGGCATAACGACTAACATTGGGAGGGGAGAAAAACGGAAAAAGGAGAAAAAATATTAAAAATTAAAAATTAAAAAGTTGGTCATAGATAGATACTTTATTAATCCCATTGGGGAAATTCAGGGTATCTCACAGCTCACACATTATACAGACATTGACAGTTCTCATTCAGTTGTTTCACGTTATGTCTGCATCATGAATTAAAAATAAGCACATGCTAAAATTCAATTAAATCATATCTATCAATATCAATAAGAGCGTGATGAGATAACAGCAGGTGTATAAAACAAGTGTGTAAAAACATGCATGCGTGTACAAACAGGTGTATAAAAACCGGTGTAAAAACAGGTGTGTGGGGAACAGGTCAGAGGTCAAGGTCCCTGCACTATATTACGCTGTTGTACAGTCTGATGGCAGTGGGGACAAAGGACCTCCTGTGCCGCTCAGTCCTCAAGTGCAGGGAGATGAGCCGTCCGCTGCGACTGCTGCTCTGCCCCACCAGGGTGTGGTGGAGAGGGTAGCTGGTATTGTCCATAATGGCCAGCAGCTTGCTCTGCGTGCGGCTCTCCACCATGGTCCCCAGTGGGTCCAGTCTCCTCCCCACCACTGAGCCAGCCTTTTTCACCAGCTTATCCAGCCGCGGCCTGGCATCCCTGGCCGTGGTATTACCACCCCCAGCAGACAGCGGCATAGAGGAGCACACTTGCCACCACTGCCTAATAGAACATGTACAACATTTCCCCACACACATTAAAAGCAGTAAAACAGAGCAGTAAAACTCCTGTTTTTATACATAAACAGATTGTTTATAGTAATACTGTGCATGATCATTAGACTAGAGGTTCCAGTAATGGGCAGCTTGAATTACCAGGTCCAAAAACCAACGCTTTAAGGAGATATTTTATTTTTAGATCATTAACTCTGCTAACCTCTGCTGCATTTACAGTAAATTCACTTTTAAAAAATAATCTTAAATTGTATTTTATACTGTAAAGTATTGTAAAGTTTTCAATCAATCAATAGGCTACTCTTGGGCTAAACAATACATCCGTATTTTCAATTGTCATTCGCATTCAAACAGCAGCTTTCTTTCACAGATGTTTGACTACGTATGTGTTTCCCGTCTATTCGTTTAGAGCAATTCGTTGACAATGGATCCATTTAAAGCTACATAGAGCTATCAGAGCTAACTTCGGGAGTTTTGATTGATTGATTGAAAACTTTATTAACAGATTGCAGAATGGGTACAATACAGTACAGCTCAATACACACAATTGTTAAGGGGATGCAGACCAGAGAAAGACTTTCGTCTTGTTTACATCAGGGTCCCCCATTTTCAATTCATCCGGAGAAATTTGTATATTTCATTGTGAAGAGAATCACGTCGCTGCAGATGCTAGCAGTTAGTTGACCACGGAGATGGTAAAGTACTACACATGTAAAACATTTGATTTTTTTTTTTTACAATTAAGCTGTGATTGTACAACGTCCAAGGCTCGTTTCGAGTGCCGCTGCTGCAAGGAAGGAGCAATAACAGGAAAACAATGTGAACATAATAACATAATTGTACTTACACAGATGTTGTCGTGTCCACAGTCTAGTCTCTGTTTCCACAAGAAGGACGTTTTGATCCAGATGTGAAGTCTCGGTCCAGTACAGGTCTGTAGTGATGTGATCCAGATGTGAAGTCTCGGTCCAGTACAGTTCTGTAGTGATGTGATCCAGATGTGAAGTCTCGGTCCAGTACAGTTCTGTAGTGATGTGAAGAGAGGCGCCAAAGCCTGTGTCGAGTAAACAGAGGAAGAATATGTGGAGCGCGGCTCGTGTTGATGACGTGCGTGGTGACGTTTGGCCTTGCTCGCCAGCCGTACCACGTGATTGATTCAGGGAATGATCTCTCTCGCGTTATTTCTAAACCTAGCCGCATTTCTGGCAGACGCTCTCTGATTAACTATTCTGTTATTATTGTGTGTATATTGACGAGTAATGGCTGTACTATTGATGAAACTATCAAAACCTCATAGGGTTGGTCGGAATCAATTCACTTTAAATTCAATCAAATAAAATCAACAAATTGTTTACTTTCTGATGATGGAACATCTATTCACATTTATTAGGTTGGATAGTAAAACTTTTTCATGACAGAACTTAAAAATATTTTAAATAAAATCTACATCTTGAATTAAAAAGTGAATTGATCCCAACTTTGAAACATTCTCATTAGAATGTATGATGCTAATAATATGGATGAATTGTAAGTGTCAAGATAAGTGGGAAGGTATATGAATTGATGTCTTAGAAATAACTAACTCGGAACTTGGAAGTATGAAAATGAAGTATTACATTTTAACCTACTTTGTATGAAAGGCTTCATCTTCTGAGTGCAACAATGATCATTTTTAGAAAATGTTCTGCCGTTGACAAGAAACACCTTCAAACAATATCTGAAATAATAAAGAATTTAAATCTACTACCCATCTTGCTATTATGTCTATACTATAGCTTGATATTATTTGATGAACAATGCCACTGACCCTTAGCTGCCACAGATGTACCTCCTGGTGACATGCTGTTCACAATCTAAGTCGCTTTGGATAAAAGCCTCAGCTAAATCACTATGAGATGTGAAATGTGAGAATTCAAAACTCAAACATGTACATTCAGTTGAAAATATTGCTCCAGGTAAAAAGTCAAGACCAAAAATACATGAAGCCAAAGCAGAATCTAAAATCAGGTACATTTCTTAGGAAAATAGTGTTAAAACGGTTCAACCTTGAATTCTGGTCACAGTGTTTCCCCTACCATCGCTAACGGGACCCCCCGCCCCCCCCTGAAAAAATCTGAATAAAAAATAAAAATAATAATAATTATTTTTTATTAAAGTTTGCTTTAATCACCGTAACATTGGTGAGCTAGCTAAATTATACATAAGTTGGTTTTCATATAAATCAATCTTCACTAAGACTTTAAAACGGTGGTCTTAGTGAGTAACAGTCTATGGAGATGCAGAAAAAAGCTACCAAATCCATTCCGAGACAACTCAGAGACAATTCCGAGACTGACTAGCGTTGCGCGTAACAAGTCTCAGTCTCTCTCTCTCTCTCTCTCTCTCTCTCCTTCAAGTAACGTTACACTATAAAAACGAACTGGATAGTTGGTATAAGTTGATATATGAACTGGATAACTCGTATAAGCAAAAAAATAAAAATAGTTTGTCTGTCCCTCTTTCTGTAGCCTGTGTCTGTCCCTCTCTCTCTGTAGCCTGTCTCTCTCTCTCTGTAGCCTGTCTCTCTCTCTCTCTGTAGCCTGTGTCTCTCTCTCTGTAGCCTGTGTCTGTCTCTCTCTCTGTAGCCTGTGTCTGTCTCTCTCTCTGTAGCCTGTCTCTCTCTCTCTGTAGCCTGTGTCTGTCTCTCTCTCTGTAGCCTGTGTCTCTCTCTCTGTAGCCTGTGTCTGTCTCTCTCTGTAGCCTGTGTCTGTCTCTCTCTCTGTAGCCTCTCTCTCTCTCTCTGTAGCCTGTGTCTGTCTCTCTCTCTGTAGCCTGTCTCTCTCTCTCTCTGTAGCCTGTGTCTGTCTCTCTCTCTGTAGCATGTGTCTGTCCCTCTCTCTGTAGCCTGTGTCTGTCTCTCTCTGTAGCCTGTGTCTGTCTCTCTCTGTAGCCTGTGTCTGTCTCTCTCTGTAGCCTGTGTCTGTCTCTCTCTGTAGCCTGTGTCTGTTTCTCTCTCTGTAGCCTGTGTCTGTCCCTCTCTCTGTAGCCTGTGTCTGTCTCTCTCTGTAGCCTGTGTCTGTATCTCTCTCTGTAGCCTGTGTCTGTCTCTCTCTCTCTGTAGCCTGTGTCTGTCTCTCTCTCTGTAGCCTGTGTCTGTCCCTCTCTCTGTAGCCTGTGTCTGTCTCTCTCTGTAGCCTGTGTCTGTCTCTCTGTAGCCTGTGTCTGTCCCTCTCTCTGTAGCATGTGTCTGTCTCTCTCTGTAGCCTGTCTCTCTCTGTAGCATGTGTCTCTCTCTCTCTCTGTAGCCTGTGTCTCTCTCTCTCTCTCTGTAGCCTGTGTCTGTCTCTCTCTGTAGCATGTGTATGTCTCTCTCTCTGTAGCATGTGTCTGTCTCTCTCTGTAGCCTGTGTCTGTCTCTCTCTCTGTAGTCTGTCTCTCTCTGTAACCTGTGTCTGTCTCTCTCTGTAGCCTGTGTCTGTCTCTCTCTGTAGTCTGTCTCTCTCTGTAGCCTGTGTCTGTCTCTCTCTCTCTGTAGTCTGTCTCTCTCTGTAACCTGTGTCTGTCTCTCTCTGTAGTCTGTGTCTGTCCCTCTCTCTGTAGCCTGTCTCTCTCTGTAGCATGTGTCTGTCCCTCTCTCTGTAGCCTGTGTCTGTCCCTCTCTCTGTAGCCTGTGTCTGTCCCTCTGTAGCCTGTCTCTCTCTGTAGCCTGTGTCTGTCCCTCTCTCTGTAGTCTGTGTCTCTGTCTCTCTCTGTAGTCTGTGTCTGTCCCTCTCTCTGTAGCCTGTCTCTCTCTGTAGCCTGTGTCTGTCCGTCTCTCTGTAGCCTGTGTCTGTCTCTCTCTCTGTAACCTGTGTCTGTCTCTCTCTCTGTAGCCTGTGTCTGTCTCTCTCTCTGTAGCCTGTCTCTCTCTGTAGCCTGTGTCTATCTCTCTCTCTGTAGCCTGTGTCTGTCCCTCTCTCTGTAGCCTGTGTCTGTCTCTCTCTCTGTAGCCTGTGGCTGTCCCTCTCTCTGTAGCCTGTCTCTCTCTGTAGCCTGTGTCTGTCCCTCTCTCTGTAGCCTGTGTCTGTCTCTCTCTGTAGCCTGTCTCTCTCTCTCTGTAGCATGTGTCTGTCTCTCTCTCTGTAACCTGTGTCTGTCTCTCTCTCTGTAACCTGTGTCTGTCCCTCTCTCTGTAGCATGTGTCTGTCTCTCTCTCTGTAGCCTGTGTCTGTCCCTCTCTCTGTAGCCTGTGTCTGTCTCTCTCTGTAGCCTGTGTCTGTCTCTCTCTGTAGCCTGTGTCTGTCTCTCTCTCTGTAGCCTGTGTCTGTCTCTCTCTGTAGCCTGTGTCTGTCTCTCTCTGTAGCCTGTGTCTGTCTCTCTCTCTGTAGCCTGTGTCTGTCTCTCTCTGTAGCCTGTGTCTGTCTCTCTCTCTGTAGCCTGTGTCTGTCTCTCTCTCTGTAGCCTGTGTCTGTCTCTCTCTCTGTAGCCTGTCTCTCTCTGTAGCCTGTGTCTATCTCTCTCTCTGTAGCCTGTGTCTGTCCCTCTCTCTGTAGCCTGTGTCTGTCTCTCTCTCTGTAGCCTGTGGCTGTCCCTCTCTCTGTAGCCTGTCTCTCTCTGTAGCCTGTGTCTGTCCCTCTCTCTGTAGCCTGTGTCTGTCCCTCTCTCTGTAGCATGTGTCTGTCTCTCTCTGTAGCCTGTCTCTCTCTCTCTCTGTAGCCTGTGTCTGTCCCTCTCTCTGTAGTCTGTGTCTGTCTCTCTCTGTAGCCTGTCTCTCTCTCTCTGTAGCATGTGTCTGTCTCTCTCTCTGTAACCTGTGTCTGTCCCTCTCTCTGTAGCATGTGTCTGTCTCTCTCTGTAGCCTGTCTCTCTCTCTCTGTAGCATGTGTCTGTCTCTCTCTCTGTAGCCTGTGTCTGTCCCTCTCTCTGTAGCATGTGTCTGTCTCTCTCTCTGTAGCCTGTCTCTCTCTCTCTGTAGCCTGTGTCTGTCCCTCTCTCTGTAGTCTGTGTCTGTCTCTCTCTCTGTAACCTGTGTCTGTCCCTCTCTCTCTGTAGCCTGTCTCTCTCTGTAGCCTGTGTCTGTCCCTCTCTCTGTAGTCTGTGTCTGTGTCTCTCTCTGTAGCCTGTGTCTGTCTCTCTCTCTGTAGGGTATAAAGTGTCTTGAGAGAGAGATAAGGTAAGAGATAGGGTATAAAGTGTCTTGAGAGAGATAGGGTAAGAGGGTATAAAGTGTCTTGAGAGAGAGAGATAGGGTAAGAGATAGGGTATAAAGTGTCTTGAGAGAGAGAGATAGGGTAAGAGATAGGGTATAACGTGTCTTGTGTTCTGGTCCGTCTGCAGCGTCTCACTGGACAGACGGCCTCTGTGTTCTCTGTAATGTTGATCTGCCCTTTACTGCAGTAAACTTGTAATAAACTTGTACTTTGACTCTGATCAACTATCAGCTTGACTCTTTGTTTCAGCGCTTTCTCCACGGCCTGCGGGTTCCCTCTGAATTTTAGCCACAGCATACATTTTTAAACGTTGAATGGTCTCCCATACTGTAATGTGCTTCTTGCTGACAAAACGTATTCACAATGTTGCCTATGCCTCCATTGCTCTATGGGACACTTTTCACATTCCATTGAAAGCGTGAGACATGTTTTATAGAGACAGTTGATAACTGATAGGGCAAGGAAGTCAGCTGTAGACTAAAAAAATACATTTGTGAACAATATTTTAATACAATGGTCTGGCTGTGTTTTTACCTTACCTTACCTGTGTTTCCAGCCAACCTGATCTGTTTTTTCTCCAAAGTAGCACATGACAAACAGAACTACCCCAACAAGTAGCACTTACTGAAATCAGATGTAAAGTCAATGCTAAAGTTAGGGTAATGATAATGACTTAACCAGAAGATGTAAGTTGCTTCTCTTCTGATAGGGCTTTTGGCAAAAAATTATACCCCAACTTGATAGCACTTTCTATTACTTGGTGAAAGAGAGTTTCTAAAGTTGAAGTGTAATTCTCAGTGAAAACAGCCCAGCCAGCCACCCCCCAACTGTAACATCATAATATTCTGGAATCTTCACAATGGACAGGATTTGTATCGTCACCTGATGAATGGCCCATCAGCACCATCAATTCCTGTTCATTGTGAGTGGTCCAGCACACTTCTTTATGCGAAACACTGCCATTGAAAGCCTTAGAGAGCACTTGATTTTTTAGACAAAGATGTTTCAAAAGAACATGGGGATGAGAAGTTCCCTTCAATAGCTACCCCAACAAAATGTACTTTCTACAGGGGAACTGGGAAATGCTTTGGTTAGGGTTGCCACCTGGGTACTTCTATATGTTAATAACATATTGCTTTAATTCAATGAAAAGTCATACCCCAACTTGATAGCACTTTCTATAACCTGCTAAAAGACAGTTGCTAAAGTTTATGTGTGACTCTGATTGCTTACTGGCAGTCTAAGTGAAAATGTATTATTGAAATAGAACAGTGAAATGGTGCTTTATTCAAGGTGGTGCTGATGTTTGTTTCATCAATAGTAATTATTAAGATAAGATAAGATATTCCTTTATTGATCCCCTTGGGGAAATTCAACAGACACATTAACCCTGGAGTCTTCAAATCTGCTCAAGTCAGCAAACCTACCAACAAGAAGAACTTACTGAGGTCAGAGGTCAAGTCACTGCTTATGTTAGGGTAATACTACTTATACTAGTGACATGTCACACCTTTAGAACGTTGTATTGAAAATAAATCATCTTTAAAAATATGTGGTCAATTATGTGAGAAATATACCCCAACTTGATAGCACTTTCTATTACTTGGTGAAAGAGAATTGCTAAAGTTTAATTGTAATTCTCACTGAAATCTGATTTTGAAGTGATCAGAGTGTGTTTCCAGCAAACCTGATCTGTTTTTTTAACCAAAATAGCATGTGTCAAACAGAACCACCCCAACAAGTAGCACTTACTGAAATCAGATGTCATGGCAATGCTAAAGTTAGGGTAATGATAATGATTTAACCAAAATATGTAAGTTGCTTTTCTTCCAATATGACTTTTGGCAGGACTCTCTGGTCCTCCCACAAGCAGGTGTTATGACTGGTCAGAATTTGTTCAGCTTAAATAGTAGATCCACTCAGTGGTCAATTAGGCCAAAAAATATACCCCAACTTAATAGCACTTTATATTACTTGGTGAAAGAGAGTGGCTAAAGTTGAAGTGTAATTCTCACTGAAATCAGATTTTTGAAGTGATCAGAGTATGTTTCCAACAAAGCTGATCTGGCTTTTCACCAAAGTAGCATGTGTCAAACAGAACTACCCCAATAAATAGCACCTTATCAAGAAAACCATTAGTTGTTTTCAAACCATTAGTTAAAAAAAAAAAGAAAAAAAAAAATATATATATATATATATATATATATATATATGATCTCTTTCTCAGTACTGTATATTTGTATGTCATGTATGTCATAAATGTCACTATGAATTGAAAATGGGGGACCCTGATGTAAACAAGACAAACGTCTTTCTCTGGTCTGCATCCCCTTAACAATTGTGTGTATTGAGCCGTACTGTGAGGATTGGTTCATTCCCCGCCACACGCTCCGCTCCTTTAAGGTACTGTGTTGATTGGTGCATTCCCCGCCACACGCTTTTGGAGCAAGTATCAATTTCAGCACGCACCTGTCATAGTTTTTTATTAGCGCCCCAGAGGCTTTTTATACTGGGACTTCCCTTCAATCGATGTCGGGTCGTTTTGAATACTTCTGTTTCTGCCTGTTGTTCCCCGTTGCTGTGCCTCGTCTACTCTCCCTCCAGGACATCTGTGGATTGCCGCTGGTGAAGACCTTGTCCCCCCGTTTGGAGCTGCGCCTCGTTTACCCGCTTTACTCTTTGCGCTTTGGTGAGTTGGAACCAAACCCCTTTTTGGACTATTCTGTTTTGTGTGTTTTGAAGAACACTGAAGAGTTCTATTTTTGCTTACACTTGACTCAGCTAAGTTGTGTGTTAAAGGGGAACTATCTTATAAATGGCCTTTTTGAGTGTTTAGCATTGTTTCCTAGCTATGTGAACTTATATTAATATGATCTATGTCTCAAAATTCTCATATTGGCGCATTCTTCCAATTCTCCTCTCACAATATTCACCCTCACTGAACTGAGTCGTTTGAAAATGTGCCTATATGTGATGTCATATAGTCACTGCTGCATGTTAATGTTCAGCAGACGGCGCAGGCCACACAGTGGTTTAGGTGGCACCTGCAGCTGCGGCTGCAAAACAGCTCGAAATCTTGAGGTAGAAAAATGCTGTTTTTGAGGACTTGATTAGAAATACAAAACAATGAATAAAAAAAATATATATATTACAGAGGTGTTCCATAGACTCACAGGAATTGTGTAAAAGTGCCCAAATAGTGAAAGAAATAGTAAAATAGTTCCCCTTTAAAGGAGACACTGAAGATTATCATTTTGCTTGCACTGGACTCAGCTGGGGTGTGTGTTTAGAAGAGACACTGAAGATTATCGTTTTTGTTTTGCACTGACCCTCAGCTAAATTGTGTGTTGTGGAGAACACTGAAGATATCGTTTTGTTTGTTCTGGACTCAGCTAAGGGAGGAGGAAACCGCACTGCCTCTGTGTGATGTGGACTGTTATTGATCTCTCTCTCTCTCTCTCCTTTCCACCTCGAGTTGAAGCTGGGAGTATCTGCAGAGCCGCTTCGGCGTCAACACCGTTTCCCCACCTCCAACACCAAGAGGATCTGCAGAGCCACAGATAACTCAGCTGAAGGCAGTCTCCCTTTGTTTCAAGATTGTTACTTGACTCCTTTTTGACTCTGAAAATAAATACGCCCTAGTATTTGGCTAACTCTGAACTACCTGTCTGTGCCGTGCGTTTGAGGTCGGTTTCAAACCCTAACACGTACTGTATTGTACCCATTCTGCAATCTTTTTTGATTTTTTTTATCTACTTTTTCTCCTCCTTTTTTTCTGTGATTTTTCTCCCCATCCCAATTTACCTCTCGTGCCAATTCTCCCTCCCCTGTCCTGATCATTGCTCGCATATGCCCCCCACTGGCCGGTCATAGGGAGGATAGAAGCCTTGCATCACATGTCCCCTCCGATACATGTGGAGGCAGCCTGTCACATCTTTTCACCTGCCAGCGCGGACTCTCATTTGGCGAGGAGTAACGTGTAGGAGGCTCACACTGCCCCGCCATTTTCCTGACTTTGCTAGTGTGCAGGCGCCCCAACCGACCTGTAGGAGTCGCTGTTCACAACGACCAGACTATCACCCTTCGACTTCCTACCCGCTAACTCTGCCAATTGAGTTAGTATGACGGCCGGCCCAAGCCGAAGGCAACGCCAACAGCTGGATTCGAACCCGGTGTCTCTTGCGTTGGTGACGAGCGCAATGTCCGCTGCGCCACCCAGCCGCCCCCATTCTGCAATCTGTTAAATAAAGTTTTCATTCATTCATTCATTCATTCATTCATTCATTCATTCATTCATTCATTCATTCACTGTCACTAATGCTATTGCTAACGTAGCCCCTTATTATTCTCATTTTGACAATCCAACCTGTGACAATACATTAGAGCTCTGTTATTATTCTCATTTTAACAATCCAACCTGTGACAATACATTAGAGCTCTGTTATTATTCTCATTTTAACAATCCAACCTGTGACAATACATTAGCTGTTATTATTCTCATTTTAACAATCCAACCAGTGACACTACATTCGTGGTTATTATTTATTCTAATTTTAACAATCAGACAAAACGTTGTCTAAAACCTCGTAACTCTATTCGCCCTCAAGGGACTAAACACGTTTCGCAATTATGCCACATCAATGTGGAACTCCCTACCCAAAGCTGTAAAGGAATGTGAATCCATACCCACATTCAAAACCGCTCTTAAAGAGCACCTACGGGAGGCTGCAATTCGAAACTGGCCACTGTAAATGTCCAAACCCCCCACCCCCTCCTAATAGACAGTCTCCTCCCCACCGCATTCTCACAGTGTTGTTGTAGCCACCGGGTAAATCGCGATTTTTTTTATTTGTTTGTCATGACAAACCAATTACATAATCCAACATATGTGTAAAGGCACAACATATTCCAGTTAACGGTATCTTTTTTTAATGATTCGTTACGGCACAATCAATACTTCCATGCGTTCGGGACCTCCATGTTTGATCCGGGATTCGGCTCCCATCAGTTGGGCAAGAACGGCGGGTTTTCAGCCTCTCTCCTCTCTCCTGGAGCTGCGTCTCTACTTTCCGTAGCTCCATTTCTGCAGACCCCTCTCTGATTGGTTGAGCCCATTTCTGCAGGCCCCTCTCTGATTGGTTGAGCGAAGCCCCTCTCTGATTGGTTGCGCGAAGCCCCTCTCTGATTGGTTTAGCTCGTCACGCGGTAAAAGGCGGATGTAATGTTATCATATCAAGAAGATAAAAATAAATTTACTACCAGATTCGTGTATAACGTTATTTCGCGTGACTTCGCGGTTTATTCATAACGTTATGCACATTTCACAACACAGCCAGCTGTTAGAAACTGTACATTGTAACGTTATATCACATAACGTTATGTTATTTTGCGGTTATTTCGCGGTTTATTCACATAACGTTATTTCACGTGACAAGTTCAACACAGCCCAGTGTTGAATCACTGTTTAGTGTTTACACTCCCCACTTACTGTAACTGTACCATGACGCACTCCCCACTTACTGTAACTGTACCATGTTCTACATATAACCTCATCTCAATTGATTGATTGATTGATTGATTGATTGAAAACTTTATTAACAGATTGCAGAATGGGTACAGTACAGTACAGCTCAATACATACAATTGTTAAGGGGATGCAGACCAGAGAAAGACTTTCGTCTTGTTTACATCAGGGTCCCCCATTTTCAATTCATCGTAACATATGTGACATACATGACATACCGATAGACAGTACTGCTACATCTATACATTTATGACATACCAGATTTGCAATTACAGTACTGTTTGTGATACAAAAAGAGTCCAGAAAGAAAAGAGTATATACATTAGACGTAGAAACTGTACATTGGATTGGGTAGGTGGGGGTGGGGGGGGACTGTACATTGGAGGTGGATGGGTGGGGGGGGGGGGGGGGGGTGGTTGGGTAGGAGTGGGGGGGGGGGGGGTTGGGTAGGAGGGGTGGGTGGGGGACACTGTACACCTGTACAAACAAACACTGTACATTGGATTATTGACAAGACCATACTTGGTAATTTACTGTACATTGGAGGGGATTGTGTTCGGACATTTACAGGGGCCAGTTTCGAGTTGCAGTCTCCCTTAGGTGTTTTTTGAGAGTGTTTTTGAAAGTGGGTAGTGATTCACATTCCTTTACAGCTTTGGGTAGGGCGTTCCACAGTGATGTGGCATAATTGCTCATGCACCTTGTTGTGTATCCTGTTTCTTTTTCCTCATTATTATATTCAGAGTTAATTATATTGTTTACACTGTCTTTCTTCTATTATAACCCTAACTAACCGTACTGTCATGCACTTGTCCTAATAAACTAACCTACACTGTAGCACTCAACACTTTGATGAACATTGTTACTCAGCTGATAGAGTTGTGCCCTTCCTGATGGCTTGTCGTACAGAACTTGTAAGTCGCTTTGGATAAAAGCGTCAGCTAAATGACTAAATGTAAATGTAAATTATAACCCTGCCCATTTGATGTTCCCAAATCATATTCAGAAAGTATCACAGAGACTTCTATTGACCAAGGAATTAGTTATTATTAGTAAGACACAACATTTCCGTAGCAATCCGAAGTGACATTGACCACCAGACTCTTTCTCTTAACTAAGGCATTAACTGGGTTAATTAATATAAATTTTATATTGTAACTGTCTAGTTACACATTGGTTCCGAAACATGTATGTTCCAGGCTGCAATTAAAACTTTTAATCTGAGAGAGCTCTGGTCAGCGAAGCCGGCGATGCGAGCGATTATTATTGGTTTTTAATGACAAACCAATTACATAATCCAACATATGTGTAAAGGCACACACAACATATTCCAGTTAACGGTATATTCTTTTAATGATTCGTTATGGCGTAATCAATACTTCCATGCGTATAAATTGCGTTCGCGACCTCCATGTTTTGGGGGTATTCATCAGAAAACTCGGATCCGGGCTTCGGCTCCCATCCGTCGGGCAAGAACTGTGGGTTTTCAGCCTCTCTCTCTGGACCTTAACGGAGTTTCTATTCCTGGCTAGAGGAGCTTGTCGCGGCTCATGCGCATGCGCACGCCCGGCCAATCAGAGAGGGGTCTGCAGAAATGGGCTCAACCAATCAGAGAGGGGTCTGCAGAAATGGAGCTACGGAAAGTAGAGACACCCTGGGGCTTAGCGCTCGGCCAGTCAGAGAAACGCGGAAGGCGCTCGGCCAATCAGAGAAACGCGGAAGTGCAAGTTGGTTGCCTTAAGTGTTCACGCGTCCAGGCCACAATACTTGTCCACGCCGCGTCTTCTTTAAAGGCAGCCCAAGAGTTCTTCCGTGTTTCTCTGATTGGCCGCGACGCCCCACGTGACCGCGGCAGCGCAAGAGAGCGGCAGTGCGGAAATAGGCTGCATTCTATTGCCATGCTCTGCGACAAACTCTAACCTTAACCAACTCCGAAACAATGCCTAAACTTAACCCTAACCTTAACTTAACCCTAACCTTAACCAACTCCGAAACAATGCCTAAACTTAACCCTAACCATAACCAACTCCGAAACAATGCCTAAACTTAACCCTAACCTTAACCAACTCCGAAACAATGCCTAAACTTAACCCTAACCTTAACCAACTCCGAAACAATGCCTAAACTTAACCCTAACCTTAACCAACTCCGAAACAATGCCTAAACTTAACCGGCGAAAGAATGCACGTTAAAAAAAAAGAAAAAAAATTGAAGGGCTTCAAACTTGTCACCAACAAGTTCCACAGCAAGGCAGCAAGCGAGTTGAGCTAACAGTCAATGTTGAAAGAGGGGGGATTACGGCTACATAATGCCGCGGCAGAGCTCCGCAGCTCCGCTCCGCGTCAGACGCGCGGCGGCGTTGTCACGTGGGGCGTCGCGGCCAATCAGAGAAACGCGGAAAGACTCTTGGGCTGCCTTTAAAGAAGAGGCGTCCACGCCACAAAGCCCCGCCCAGACGTTGGGCTCTGTGGCTCTGCAGATATACCCTACTCGAACTTTCAGAGTTTCCTTCGCGCCGTTACTCCTCAGGTGTCGGCTCTCGGGCTCTCTAACCTGCGAACAACACATTACCAGTCTCCGCGTGGACCATCAAGATAAGATGTGTTTTTTTTGGCTGCGATGCTAAATGAGAATCAACATGTAAAGTTGTTGTTTGAAGGGTATATCAGCAAAGTCCCGTTTCTGACTCAAAAGGATCTACCACGGTATTAATGTGCGACTTGCCGAGGAAATAGTTTAGGCTTGTGATTACATTCGAAACATCGATCGATTGATTGGAAACTGTATTAACAGATTGCAGAATGGATACAATACAGTACGGCTCAATACACACAATTGTTAAGGGGATGCAGACCAAAGAAAGACGTTCGTCTTGTTTACATCAGGTTCCCCCATTTTCAATTCATCATTAGCACAACAACAAGCTATCTAAGTTAGCTTAGCATGAGCGACGCGGATAGCCTGTTCAGATCTACACACGAGAGTCGAATGGTTCCATTTTATTTTGTAAACAAGTGGTGTGGACAATTATCCGGATAAATTGAGATCGAGTCAACAATGGATCTAGGTGTGTTCCGTGCACAGAGACTCTGATCGATACAGAGAGCAGGAAGACGCCAAGCCACCAGGCCAAGGATAGTTATCGTAGAAGAAATCAAGCTTCTGCATACACAGGGGGGGGGGGGGGGGGAGACGAAAACATGGGATGTGGGATTAATAATACTGATCAACTAGCCTCTGGCTATCAGCACCCGAGTCCCTAATTTGTAACAAAGCGTCGGTCATTAACTCACTATGAATTGAAAATGGGGGACCCTGATGTAAACAAGAAGTCTTTCTCTGGTCTGCATCCCGTATTGAGCCGTACTGTATTGTGCCCATTCTGCAATCTGTTGGATGAATGAATGAAAACTTTATTTAACAGATTGCAGAATGGGTACAATACAGTACGGCTCAATACACACAATTGTTAAGGGGATGCAGACCTGAGAAATACGTTTGTCTTGTTTCCATCAGGGTCCCCCATTTTCAATTCATAATGACATACATGACATACAGTTATACAGTATATCATGACATTTACGACATACACTACATACAGATATACAGTACTGTTACATTTATGACATACAAGATATACAAATATACAGTACTGTCCTAACATAAACTATATACATTCGAGGGGGTGGAAAGTAACTGTACATTAGAAGGGGGTAGGTTTGGACATTTACAGGGCCAGTTTCGAATTGCAGCCTCCTGTGCTCTTTGAGGGCGGTTTTGAATGTGGGTAGAGATTGGTTTCAACGTGGTTGTATTAAGTTAGTTAAAAACAAAACTCAACACAAACGGCACAGAACACAACACACAGCTTCTACATAAACCAGTACAGCAGTTTATGTACAGTAGTGGGCAGGTAGGGGTCAGTAAATTAAGAGTTCATCAGATTATGGGATAAATGGTATTAAATATTTAGGATGAATTGTAATGTAATTGTTGTAATGTATCATCTGGCTAGGCGTATCAATAATGGTATAGGTGGGTGCCATGGTCAAGAGTGTATCAATATTTGATTGTAAATCTCAGTTTTAATCTTTATTCCAATCCTAAATTATTTCATCATTTGCTATACTAAATGCATAAAACAACAAACTGCCATGAACTTTATATTTCCCACAATGGCATTCCCCCCCCCCCCCTTGGGGTTTAAGCGTGTGTCTGTCAAACTAAATAAATTTATTTTTTGAAGTTTTGTCATGTGGGCTTATATGTCTAATAATTATTAAATTTTTTGAACTGTTTTAACCCTGTAGCACTTTGGGATCCTAGTGAACAAAAAGTGCAATACAAATTAAATGTATTATTATTATATGGATGATAAATCAACTGTTGATGTAACCAAGTGTAATTGTCTCCATATTAAAACCTTTTGTTTTCCGCCGTCTCTTGTCCACAGTCGAGCCAAGAATACAGAATCAGACGGTGATCAGAAACCTACGGCCCCGTCCTCAAAGACGGTCTCCTCCTTAGGGACACGGCGGTCCATTTCCTCTTCAAATACAGACTCCTGTGTAAATCGGGACGTAACGGGGAATCCAAGTCATCTGCCCAGTCTGGACGGGCTCTCCCCGGGAAAGGATGAAAACCACTGAGCAGGAGCCTCCTCTTGCAGAGCCCGCAGTGGGCGGCGTCCCCCCTCCCCATTCCACCCGCGGCGGGGGTTCTAATGGCAAGAAGTACCGGCGGGTCGACAGAACCTCCCTCCGTGGCACTGATGGTAACGGCAGTGGCAGCACGGTGCCCGCAGCTGCCTGCGCTGAGGTCAAGGACGACGACAACGCCGTCTCCGCTGCCGGTACTGTTGTCGCCGACGCTGGTGCGGCAGCAGGGGGGGTCCGGCACCACACGGAGTGGACCGTGGGTGAGCGGGCCGGCTCTGCAGGCCTGGGAGATGCAGCGGGACAGATGGCGAAGAAGTCTGATGTTCCGCCACTCAAACGCAGCAGGTATTTAGCATTTTGTAGTATTCTTTATTTTATGGTCTTTATTATTTTAACTTTTTTTTACTGTGTGAAGCACAATCTTAGGGGCCCCATACAGAACCAAGCATTTCACTGTAATGTGGCTCAGGCGACATTGGCTCAGGAGGTAGAGCGGTCGTCTGGCAATTGGAAAGTTCCCGGTTTGATTCCCGGGCAGCGTGTCTTAAGTGTCCTTGAGCAAGACACTTAAACCTCAAGTTTCTTTATTAGTTGTCATACAGAAGTACAGAATACTTTTATATAAAATGCTTTTTTCTGTTTTGCTCCAGAGATTGTGCTAGATAAAAATAGATAAGTATAAAATAAGTATAGTAAGTATAAAAAGAAGTCAAGTACGTAGACAAAAGTGTTCAATATATACATATACAATGCAGAGTAGAAAAGTAATTGAGTTACAATACAATATACTATACAGTACAATGCAGAAATGGGATGAGGTACAATTTAGGTACAATTAACAGTAAGGTGTAATGAGGTATGGGTTGTAGTGCAAATTCTTTGCCAATAAATATAAAGTGTGTTTAGGTGTTCTAAAGTGGGTGCTGCAGTGAGTTGTTTGTTTAAAGTGAGTGTGTGCGTGTGGATGTGTGTGCTGTGACTGAGTGCATTTGATGGTTGTTACATAGTGTTATTGTTATTGAGGATAGAAGCTTCTTCTTAGTCTCTCTGTGCTTGCCATGAGACTCCGGTATCGCTTGCCAGACCGCAGCAGTTCAAAGAGGCAGTTGTTTGGTCGGCTGGAGTCTTTGATTATTCTCTTAGCCTTACCCATGCACCGCTTGTTGTAAATGTCTTGGAGAGTGGGAAGCCCCCCTCCAATTGTGCGTTCGGCTGAACGGGCCACTCTCTGTAGTCTGCTACGGTCTTGTGCTGTGCTGTTCCCAAACCAGGAGGTGATATTGCCTCTAACTGCTCCAGATGAGCAGGTTGGCATCTTGCATGGTTGCCTCCACCGTTGACGTGTGAATGTGAGGAACAAAATTGTAAACTGCTTTGGATAAAATTTACCAGACCAATATACCAGGCTAGAACATGGTATCGGTATCACTACTAGTGTTGATACCAGGCTAGAACATGGTATCGGTATCTATACTAGTGTTGATACCAGGCTAGAACATGGTATATCGGTATCAATGAGAGAATGTGATATCAAGAACCATGTGTAACGTGTGAGAAATCAAAGCCACTTGATTTTCTGCATGTCTGGCCCTTAGAAGAGTTAAATGGCTCAACCGTTTGCCACCAAGGCCCCTCTGTGTCCAGAAGAGTCTTCCAAGCCCCCCCACAGGAGACATGATAACCTGCCTGTCTGCTTGTCATCATCGTAGCTCCTGTACACATTCAGTGCAGTTAGTTTAGCTTATTTTTAAAATCGTTAAAATTATTAAAAAATATAGTCGCCCTCAATCACTCACCCCTTACACTGGTATTTCTGCTAACTCAACTGTTGAGTGACCCTGTAAGACTCTCCTCGCCGACCCTGAAGCCACTTGACCTTGGGATTGTGTTCTACATGGGCCCTCTACTGTGTGTCAAGCCGCCATTCCAAACTCTGTCTCTGTGTCTCCCCCCAGGTTCCAACCCACCCAGGCCAAGAAGAAACTGGAGTTATTTGGCTTCAAGGACATGGGGGGAGAGGAGGGTGACGTGTCAGACGAGAGCGACACAGGTGGGCTGGCTATACTGCGCCATATCGACTAACATCATGTCTGGTTTACTGCGCCATAACGACTAACATTGTGTCATGTTTACTAGGGATGGGTACCTTCACATTTGAACCGGTACCGGTACCTGTGAATCGATACCGGTACCCAACGGTACATTTTTTTTAGGGATGCACGATAATTATCGGGCCGATAATTATCGGGCCGATATCAGCAATTATGACGTCATCCCGATAAACCCGATAACGTTATTAATAGCTCCGATAATATAATATATTTTTTGGTAAAAGAAAATGCTGTGTGGGTGAATTGGAATGAAGTGCGTTTGTTTTGACTGTAGGCTCATCCCGTTTTGCCAGTACTGTGGTACGACTGACAGCGTGTGGTTTAAGAACAGGGCGTTTTACACAAATCGAGCGCTCCCTTTCTTGGCTGTGACGTAGGCACGTAAGTTTCTGAATCAGCGCGGACGTTAAAAACAAAGATGGCCGCGTCGGTACTCGGAATTTCAGAGGAAAAAGATCGCTTGCTTTTTTTTTTTTTTTTTTGGTCTTTTTCCCCCTCCATTTTCCTCCGATTTTCTCCCATCCCAATGTTAGTCGTATGCCAATTCCCAGTCCCTTCCTGGTCGCTGCGCACTTACCCCCCACAGTCAGATCATCTGGGAGAGTGGAGGCTACCACGTGCTTCCTCCGACACACGTCCAGCCAATCACCGCTTCTTTTCACCTGGCAGCGCGGATTCTCATTGAGAGGGCGTAGCGTGTGGGAGGACCACACTATCCCCCTCACGTCCAATCCGCGCTTAGCAGGCGCCCCGACCGAACTGTAGGAGTCGCTGTTTACAACGACCCGGACCCACCCCGCCAGCTTCTCCCACCCTCTGATACAGCCAATTGTATCAGTGCAGACGGCTAGCCAAGCTGGTGACAACCCCGGAGCTGTGAGCTGGATTCGAACAGGCAAATCCAGCTCAGCTCCGGGGCTGGTGACGAACGCAATCTCCGCTCGGCCACCTAACCGCCATCGCTTGCTATTTGTAATAAATGCAATGGAGAAGTTCCACAAGGAGGGAAAAGGGCAACAACTTGTAATACATCCAGCCTGACGGGTCACCTGCGGCATCACCACCGCTACGATGGTGTGTTATTGTGTTAACTTAGAAGCCTACGACGACGCGAGGAGCTAAGCAAAGCTAGCCCCTTCCATGGCTGTGATGCAACCCTCGGTTGAACGCAGTCACTTATTGCTCCATAGTAGCCAGGTTAATTTGCACCACCAAGGACTGCTTAAAAGCTAGCGGCTTGAGCCCTTGGGTCATTTCTGTCAAACTTCTTTAATTTAGCAAACGACTCCAATAGCTGGCTTTGGATTCACAGCAGCTTCTAGCTTCTAGCTTCTAGCTTGTTGCAGGTGACTTGTTGTGGTGGTGATGTGTCCACTCAAAGCCTTTTTTTCCAAGGCTCCGCTTTGAAAAAAGAAGAACAAAAAGCTTCGAGCGTCTTAGGTTGGATGTATTATAAGTTGTTGACGGATTGTGAATTTTCATTTGGAAAAATAAATATGGTCACTTTATCAGTCAATACTGTTGTCTTGGCTTTTGTTTCTGTTGTCTGGTTAGGTCACATTTAAGTTGGTGTTAAGTTATTGTCCTGGGAAGTCTTTTTATGTATTATTATTGTATTGTGATATGTTTTGTTTCATGTTGAAAAAAAAAATTGATAAAAAAAATAATATATACATTAAGAAAAAAGATTATAATACAATAAATATCGGTTATCGGTTATCGGCCTGAGGAGCATAAAGTTATCGATATCGGTATCGGTGTCAAAAAATCAATATCGTGCATCCCTACTTTTTTTTGTACTTTAGTCTCAAGAAATTTAATTTACCTACATCAGTCGTGAAAAAAAAATCCAAACTTCAAATAACTACAATTTCGACCGTTTTCGGCTTGCCATTGCTCAGACTGCTTTGTTGTTGAATCAAGTCAAATCTTAGGTAAGCATATATTGTGCGTGTGAACGTTGACGCGAAAAAAAAAAAAAGAGGGTACATTTTTTTGGTATCTCACTTGAATCGATACTCGGTAGTACCGACGTGTTTCGGTTCGGTACCTCAAAAGTACCGAATTCGGTACCCATCCCTAATGTTTACTGCGCCGTAATGACTAACATCGTGTCAGGTTTACGGCGCCATACTGACTAACATCGTGTCAGTTTTACTGCACCATAATGACTAACATTGTGTCATGTTTACTGCGCCATCATGACTAACATCGTGTCAGGTTTACTGTGCCATACTGACTAACATCGTGTCAGTTTTACTGCACCATAATGACTAACATTGTGTCTAACAACTAACATGCGATCCATTTCCGGTTTGTATATTACTAATACACGTCCAAATTATGTTGATTATTGAGTTATGGCAAAGATCCATATCGACAGGACGATAAACGAGTGGCCGGACGAAATTAGGGGGCGGACCGAGCTCCAACGGGCCCTTCCGGTTTGGCAACTCGCAGATCGGCCTCAAGGTGGCAGTATTGAAGCGTTGCAGAGTTGTGCTGGCTCAGACAGCATCAGCCAAGACTCTGTGGGTGAAATATGAATACCATGACGAAAATATGAAATATTGATCTCAAACACGCCTTACGGCATGATTGGCAGACAACGCATGGCGGAGAAACCCGCCTTAACACAGAATGGGTTAACTATGGACACTCGTGCGATTAATCGAGTTAAATATTTTAATCGGTTGACAGCACTAATTAAAATACATTAACCTCTTAACTCATTGAGCGCCACACTCTTTTCCAATCTTTACTCAATGGCGCCAGAGTTATTGACCATTTTAGCGATGTTTGCAGACCCATCGTGTGTTCTGTATTATACCTATGGAGACAATAGTATGGCTCATTTGACAGGCATTGTGCATAGTCCATCACTGACTAATTTCTACATACTGTAGTTTGTACACTTTTACACGCTAAACATCGCCCCTTTTCGTTTTTGGCGCTCAAGCGTTGGCACCGAAACACGAGTATACTCGTTTTGTGTGCAGAAAGGGTTAAGCTCGACAGGTCCGGTACCGGTCCCAAAATGACATCACGTCATAAATCAATCTCTCTAGAGTCTAGACTGTATGACATAATGTTGCGTTTTTCTTCCAAATGTATCCAAGAGTAAAGACCATAATCGTGTCAAAACAGCAGTCATAGTGTATATTTTCAACAATACGTTTGTTTACCAATAGGGTAAAGTGTTAGTGAGATTTTAGTTTATGGAATGTGTTTATAATTTAGCGAATATCCGCCTTTTTGAATTAGCTAAAACATCACAGATTGTAGTCATATGAGGAGAGGGCATTTCAATGAGCGGTGAAATTTCGAAAAAGTACCTTTCCCAGCCGATTCCAGCTTACTGCAAGCAAATGACTTCTGTATGCATTTTTTTTTAATTTCTCTGGATTCTATATCACAAAACGGAACGTTATTGGCATAGATTGGACCGCAGTTAGTGTGTCTACCTTCTATGAACAATCGTGTTGCAATCCGATCCAAAATGGCGGAGCTAGGGCTGGGCAATATGACGATATTATATAAATATCGGGTACAGTTCATTAACGATACACTTTTTAAACGTATCGTGGATATCGTGATGTTTTGCCCAAGAGGATTGTGTCGCGTCAATCTGGTCCACACGTTGAAACTTTTGAACAGCGCCGCCCCACACACACACTACTGCATCAAAGTTACTACTTATGATAACAAAGGCATTCGTTTTGTGGCATTAACGTTATATAGTTACACATTCAATAACATCAGTGTATTTACATAGTAACGTCCGAGGTCGACCTAGATATAGCAAGCATTAGTCGTTCATATCTCAGCCCGTGCTGACTCAGTTGTGCCCATTCTGCGGTCTGTTAATAAAGTTTTCAATCAGACAGATGTATGGAAAGGCTTTTATTATAACATCCGTTGCAGTAAAATCATTATGCCTCCAGTCGTTTAGTCATCCTGCGTAGCTAAAAGCTAAACGTCGGCCGCGGGGAGCTAGTACTGCTACCATTGTTGTTGTCATTGAGCTCTCCAATGGCGGAAGTAAATAAATAATCCGCGCTTGCCGATTGGTGCTAAGAACAGCAGGGCGGGTGCAAGCGGTGTGACGTAATTGGCAGACTCGACTGTCAATCAAAATTATTCTGTTTGCCGTCTGATGAATGAAAACGTTATTAACAGATTGCAGCATGGGTACAATACAGTACAGCTCAATACAAGACTGGAGGATGCAGACCAGAGAGACTTTCGTCTTGTTTACATCAGGGTCCCCCATTTTCAATTCATCATATTTCATATCTAAATCATATAATATCTCATTGCTAAATATATGCAATATATAATCTAATAATCCAATAATCTAAATCTAATATATAATATAAAAATGCTAAATGCATGGGTATTTTATTTTGTCTTTAATGTTAGCTTGCAAACTCAAATACTGTCTTGGTAAGCCTCATAATGAATTGTTTGGGGAAAAAAAGAAAAACATCGTGATGCGTATCGTGTATCGCCGAAAGGTCAGAAAATATCGTGATATCATATTTAGGCCATATCGCCCAGCCCTAGGCGGAGCCATATCCATTATTAGAATGGAACTGTACATACAGTAGATTTCATTCACGGTTCTTCAGTGCACGCCTGCAGATACTAAATTCAATTGAACTCTGCCATTTGAAAGATGTGCGAGTTGGCTATAATAAGGTTATTTATAGGCCTGGTATTCTATAATAATATTTCAAAGTGTCCGGATGGCAGAATTCAGTACTGTATCTACAAAACATTATGTTTATTAATTTGCTTAGATTTTTAGTACACATGATCTGAAGAAAGTGCTGAACAAGCTCAGTGGCAGTTTTTCATGTCTAGTCATTTTTAGCATGGTGTTATTCACTGTCAAAAATGCAAAGAAAAATCACAATTTACTCAAGCCTAGTAACAGACAATATTTCTGACACTGGGAATCAGGGCTTGACATGAACTTTTCGGCTCACTAGCCACTGTGGCTAGTGGTTTTCCAAAGTCACTCACTAGCCACTCAGCATTTTCACCAGCCAAAAATCCCAGAGTCGCGCCCCCACCCAAAAAGTGTCAGTAGTGTGGTGTGTGATAAAATAACATCTAATCCAATAACATCTGTCCCCACTCGAACATCCCACCCACCCAGACAGTCACACTTTACATTCTCTGTTCCTGTGTAGCTATTTGTGTAATGACAAGTATTGTACTTAGTCATTGTTGCAATGCACTTACTGCATTGAATTAACTCATAGGAATAAGGCCAGGGTTAGGATTAGGAATATAGTTAGGGTTATAATGGTAAGGAAGTGTAATGCGGTAAGTACACTGTGTAACAATGAGCATCTATTCAGTGTGTGTGTGGGGGAAGAGAGCGAGAGAGAGATCTGGGGCAGCTGTCCATGGTGCTGATCAACTAAGCCACGAACACGAGACCGCGCTGATAATGTGCAGCATATTGCAGTGCTCTCTTGACTGAAGAGGGTGGCCAGTACAGTACCGCGGGAATTTGTCCCGTGCCACTGTCAACTAAGATGCATACAGTCGGCTCAATTGACATCTCCGCTTTATATGTAGTTGATAGAGACAAAGGCAGAATTCGACTTAATTAAGCATGTTTTATTAAGACATATTTTTATATGGGTCGGGACACTTTAAAAAAGCAGCACAATGAACACAAATCTGTCCGACATAGTCTTAAATAACAAACGGCATTGCTTCGCTTCTTCGTCGACATGTCTGCTGCACATGTCCTTGTTGTTTTCAACACAGATAATCTCCACGTGCTTGTTGTAGAGAGGTGGAGTCGAGGCACCGCTTACTTTCGTTTCATTGGAATGGAGGCGGGAATGCGCCGCTTACTTTCGTTTCATTGGAACGGAGGCGCAAGATTTGAGGCAAAAAAAGAAAAAAGAAATGATTACATTTTTTTTTACTTCGGTTTTTTTTTAATGTTCGAAGCTTGTGCCATCGAACGAAGCTTTGAAGTATTTAAGACAGCCCTAGTTGTAGTATTATGTAGTACCACCTGGATTGACTTAATTATTGCAGATGCCTTTTGTAGACTGCAATGTTTTTTTTTCATAGAAAAAATAATTACGGAGTTACCCGCCACTGCCGAATTCTACCCACATTTGGCGGGTGGCGGGTGTTAATGTCGAGCCCTGCTGGGAATACATACCATGAGATCCATAGATGTCCCTAGATACCAAGAACATGCAAATGGACCTTGTAGAAGTGGAGCAATCTTCCATTTACTTAGGTATGTATTTTTAGGCGGATTTTCTGAAAATATAAAAATGTTGGTTAAATATTTTACATTTTTGGCCCAAGCTACTATCAGTGGGCAAGCTATTCATAACATAGATTTATCAGATTCAGAGTTTTATTTGCCACATGGAAGCAATCATACAGTTTTCATACAAAATCATAAATACAGTTTTACCATGGGCAAAAGGAGCAGGAAGAAGAATAAATCTTAAAGGGCTTTCCCACAATCCGAGCACGAGTGTGATGAGAACGCTCCCCTCCGTCACCGGGGACGCTGACTCTCTCCATGCCGGGACCGCTTGAAAAGGTGCTTTTGGGAGTGAATCAGTGTCCCCGACGACGGAACGGAGCGTGGTGTGCAAACAAACTACCAAAACATGGAAGAGGCTTGCTGTATCAACGTGACGATGCCGCGATGTCATAACTATTCGTCCGTCCATCCGAAAACATCTGTTGAAAACATCAGCGAGAAGAGAAGAACAAGATAAGAACAATGGCCGGCAAAGGATCACTGGTCTTCTCCTGAAATTTCATGTTTGCTTGAATTTTGGCCAGATAAAAACATACAGCAACAACTGGACAATACCCACAAAAATGCAGATATTTATGGGCAATTTGGCGAGTATTTGTGTGCGCATGGGTACAACAGATCAGTCGAGCTAAAGTGAAGAAGATGAGGCTTCAATATCTTAAAGTACGGGATGCAGTGCGCAAATCAGGCAGCTCTTCTGATGACGAGGACACATTTCCGCGGTTTGATGCCGTGGACAGCATAATCGGCCAAAAACCAACTAGTGAACCCTCCGTTGTTGAATCACTACCCACAGTAATGCCGCCTGTTAGCCCATCCATAACCCAAACAACAAGGGAGGCCGACGTTGTTGTTCAATCACAACCCATCCCACTATTACTACCTCCAGTAACTCAGCCTGACGTTAGTCCATCAACTAGCCTGCCAATCGGTAAGTAAAGTTTTAGCATCCACATTATCATGACTTTTCAGTGTCTGATCCGTCTGTGACCCATCGTGTTTTTAGCGTGCGGCGTATGTGGCCAAAACCTCAAGGGGACTAGTTGTATTCAGCGGGACTATAGCCGATCAAGTATATATGCATATTATCTTTTACGTTGTTCGTTATGTGTTTTGTCTATCTTTTTCTTTATCTACTTTTTCTCCCCATTTTCAATTTTTCTCCCATCCCAATTTCGTATTATACAATTCTACCCTCCCCTGTCTCGAACGTTGTTAGACCATGCCTCCCACTGGCCGGCTGCAATGTGGACGAAGCCTTGCATCACATGTCCCCTCCGCGTCTATATTAATGCCAGCCCAAGAGTGCTTCGCGTTTCTCTGATTGGCCACGACGCCCTTGTGAACGCGGCGCGCGGCAGAGCGGAAATAGATTGCTGCTCCAGCGAAAGAAAGACAGGCATTCTATTGCCATGCTCTGCGACAAACTCTAACCTTAACCAACTCCGAAAGAATGCCTAAACTTAACCGGCGAAAGAAAGACAGGCATTCTATTGCCATGCTCTAAGACAAACTCTAAGAAAGACAGACGCTAGTTACGTTTATATAGAGAGATGATAAATTAATTAAACGTAAAAAAAAAAATTGAAGTGATTCGAACTTGTAACCAACGCACCGCAGGCTCCACAGCAAGCTGAGGAACGAGTTGAGCTAACCGTCGATGTTAAAACAGGGGGGATTACGAATGCATAATGCCGCGGCAACCTATGCGCCTCTGCCGCGGGGCGGTGCTAGGCGTTGTCACGTGGGGCGTCGCGGCCAATCAGAGAAACGCGGAAGCCACTCTTGGGCTGGCATTAATATATAGGCGTCCCCTCCGGTACACGAGGAGGCAGCCGTTGCATCTTTTCACCTGCACAGCGCGATCTCTCAGTGGCGAGGAATAACGCGTGGGAGGCTCATGCTACCCCCGATTCCTGATTCTGCTGTACAGGCGCACCAACCGACCTGTAGGAGTCGATGTCCACAACGTCCGATCCCCACCCACCGGCTTTCCCACCCCCTAATACTGCCAATTGTATTAGTATGAACGACCAGCCAAGCCGGAAGCAACGGCGAGAGCTGGGCTCGAACCCAGCATCTCATGCGTTAGTGGCGAGCGCCTTGCCCACTGCGCCAATTAGCCGCCCTATGTTTTGTCTATCTGTCTGTAATGTGGTTAGCGCGCCAAAATGGCCAAAATGTTTTTAGCGCTGGGGTATCCAAAATTCCGCCTGTATCTAACCCATCGTGTAGGTTTAGCTAGGTATATTACTTCCCGAGGTACAGCAGAAATGTCCCGTGTAACTGTTTTTGGTTCATTCAGAAATATAGATTAATAGAAAATATGGTTTCATTGATATGGATTGAAGATTATGCTGCTGTGAAGGATTCAGTTAGATGATGCAAAGTGACTGTATTTCATTCTGTTCTACATGCCAGTGATTAGACTGCATTAAACTAGCAGTACCTCTGGTCAGTTTAAGTTTATTTGGAACCCCATTAGCTGTTCCAAATAGCAACAGCTACTCTTCCAACTCATTACATTAGCATTATACCAAAATATTACAAAATGACTAGTAAAATAATAAAATGTTGTATGTCAAGCATTGTGCCTATACCCAAAAGTAACCTCTTTACTTGCTTTTAAAGCTTTCTTTGCTTGTTGCTTGAGTAATTGCATATGGCAATTGGCAACCTATTCCACTGTGAAATGGCCCTATACATTTACATTTAGTCATTTAGCTGACGCTTTTATCCAAAGCGACTTACAAGTTCTGTACGACAAGACAGCAAGAAGGGTATCAGCTGAGTAACAATGTTTATCAAAGTGTTGCGTGTTACAGTGTAGGTTAGTTTATTAGGACAAGTGCATGACAGTAAGGTTAGTCACGGTTAGATTTTTTTTTTTTTTTTTTATCATTTCAGATAATGGTTGAAGAAGTGAGTCTTTAGTCGACGGCGAAAGATTGGACGGGATTCGGCTGTCCTAACTGGGATGGGTAGTTTATTCCACCATTGTGGGGCAAGGACTGAGAATAGGCGGCTTCTCTTTGATGACCCTCCGGGAGCTTTGATAGGAGTAGGTCTGAGGCGGCCAGAAGATGCATAGTAGGGATGGGCATTTTTAAGAAGAATCCAGATCGATTGATCGCATGCTATACTCGAGTGATCGTGCATTACTCAAAGGGGTAAAAAATATATTTTAGAAATGTATTTATTATAATTTTTTTTACTTAATTTTGTTCATTCACATATATGTTTAAGGAAACCAACAAACAGTTATAATCTTACACATGCATCTGAAACAAATATGTAAAAATAAAAAAATAAAAAGATTATTAATCATTTAAGATCGATTTCTCATAGCTACGAGTAATCGATTAATGGATTACTCACACCCATCCCTAATACATAGCAGTTATTATCATTGCATTTGGTAGAGGAATTGAAACATGACCCCTGGTAACTTGTCTGTCTTGGGAAAAGGTTATTCTTGAGTACAGGCAGCTTGGTTGTGACACTGTACCTAACACAAAAATCCCAAGGGGATCAATAAAGGATTATTTTATCTTATTCATAACATAGATATTATATAGTTGGATTAATACAAATACAGTAGCTGCCCACATAGTCAACTAAATGCTATTTTGGTTGTAGCCTTCAGTAAATCTTCAATTTTGCTTTCATACTTTTATGCTGACAGGCACTTCAGATTGGACCGATGACATCGAAACCGATGACTCTAGCCCAAGACCAGCAGACAACAGGAGGAAGAGGAAGTCAAAGACTGCTGATGAGAGAGACATTGTGGCCTTCATGGACATGCTCGAAAAAACAACGTCATACTTTCTCGCAAGAAGAGGAGCTGCGTCAACGGCGAGACGAGGAGCTGCAAGACTGAAAATCTGAATATTCGGCTCAAACAAGGGACTAAACACGTTTCGCAATTATGCCACATCAATGTGGAACGCCCTACCCAAAGCTGTAAAGGAATGTGAATCACTACCCACTTTCAAAAACACTCTCAAAAAACACCTAAGGGAGACTGCAACTCGAAACTGGCCCCTGTAAATGTCCGAACACAACCCCCTCCAATGTACAGTAAATTACCAAGTATGGTCTTGTCAATAATCCAATGTACAGTGTTGTTTGTACAGTTGTACAGTGTCCCCCACCCACCCCTCCTACCCCCCCCCCCCCCCCCCACCCACCCATCCACCTCCAATGTACAGTCCCCCCCCACCCCCACCTACCCAATCCAATGTACAGTTTCTACGTCTAATGTATATACTCTTTTCTTTCTGGACTCTTTTTGTATCACAAACAGTACTGTAATTGCAAATCTGGTATGTCATAAATGTATAGATGTAGCAGTACTGTCTATCGGTATGTCATGTATGTTACGATGAATTGAAAATGGGGGACCCTGATGTAAACAAGACGAAAGTCTTTCTCTGGTCTGCATCCCCTTAACAATTGTATGTATTGAGCTGTACTGTACTGTACCCATTCTGCAATCTGTTAATAAAGTTTTCAATCAATCAATCAATCAGCAAGAGAAGTTCTGGAAGGAGCAAGAGGAGCGAGAGGAGCGCTGGAAGGAGTGCATGGAGGAGCGAGAGGAGCGCTGGAAGGAGTGCATGGAGGAGCGAGAGGAGCGCTGGAAGGAGTGCATGGAGGAGCAAGAGGAGCGCAGAGAGGAGCGAGAGCAGGAGCTGCATGAGGACTTCATGCAAATGCTGAGCAGAATGTTTGAATGTTCCCAGCAGCGCACGGCACCACACCTACAACCTCCTCCTCCGAACTATAACCACTACACTGCCCCTCCAAACTATAACCACCACACTGCCCCTCCGAACTATAACCACTACACTGCCCATGAGGAGACGCCACAGAACTTCGGAGAAACAGCTCAGAACTGCAGAGACGCCCCAAAATGACACACCATCTACATCCTATCACAGCCTTGATTGATTTTTAGGTACAGTTGGCAAATCTTTTTTTTTATATACTATTTTTTTTTACCCTACTTGACTTTTCATGTACGGTGTGTGTGTGTGTGTGTGAACACTGTTTTTGAAGTTACAATGGTTACATTTGTTTAAAAAAAATATTTTGACAGCATTTTCTTTGTGGTGTCCCCCAACAGTGAACAGTTTTTCTTTTAGAAATTTGATTGATTAAAACATTGCAGTCATTAACCAGTATTTTGTCTTGTTTCTGTTCTAAACCAATAAGGTCCACACACTGAATCTTGGATTGTAAAATATACATTTATTGACAAAAATACAAAAGTTCACAAGATGAATGTTATAATACTGACAATAGATACTTGACCCAACAGTAAAACAGAGCAGAACAGACACTCCAGCAGAAAATGTCGAGAGCATTGAAATATACACAAGGAAAAAGTTACTATTAAATAAGAAGTGTAAACATTTGTTTAACCACAATGTGACATTCTAGAAAGCCCTTTGAGTGTGTCACTGTATGATATCACCCATTTAGTGGGGTTTGGTGTGTCTGGGCCTTTAAGCATTGGGGAAGTAGGAGCACAAGGCATCTTGTGGCGTTGGCAGTGGTGTTTGCCTGGAGGGGATTCCATTCAGCCGCTTAATTGTCTCTGCAAACGTCAAAGTCGTCATCATATTCCTCATCGTTTACCTCACAAAAATTGCGATGTATGCAGCAAGCTGTTATGGTGGTGGTGTTCTTTTCAATGTGCAGAAAAAATAAATAACGCACATCCTCCGTTCCTTGGTGCTGAGCCAAACTGTAAAAACAGTAGTACATGAAACAAAGCGGGGCTCGCAACTCACTTTTGATGCTCCAAGGTGTTTTAATTGTGACAAATAATAGCAGCAGATGCAACGTTTCGACCCTTCCGGTCTTTTACAAGTAAGTTGAAAAAGACCGGAAGGGTCGAAACGTTGTATCTGCTGCTATTATTTGTCACAATTAAAACACCTTGGAGCATCAAAAGTGAGTTGCGAGCCCCGCTTTGTTTTATGTTCTTTTCAATGTGGCAATCGTATCTCTTCATCAAACACCGCCATCTTCCCTTGAGACGGCCAAATGCCCTCTCCACGGCCATGCGTGCTTTGCTGAGCCGGTAGTTGAAGGTTTTCTGTGCAGGAGTTGCATTGCCTTCAGGGTAGAGTTTCATCAACCATGTGAGGAGTGGGTAGGCAGCATCGCCTAACATGTTCAGATGGTGTTCTAATATAGAGGGAGAGTAACTTGTCCACTATTACAGATGCAAGATGATTGGTTATAGCACAAACTGTTGATAGACCAATACCAAATAAGTGGGAAATGGACCTATACTCCACGTTGGTGGCCAATCTCCAGATGCATATGACATTATTATATTAAAAAATACATATATGAAAATTGTATTTATGTATGCACTAGGCACAGTGTTATCTAGTTGGATTAATACAAATACAGTAGCTGATGGACTGTTTCAGTTAAGGGCATACCAATATTTTCAGTCTGATTACATTTTGATTGATTGAGAACTTTAACAGATTGCAGAATGGGTACAGTACAGCTCAATACAAACAACTGCTAGAGGATGAAGACCAGAAAAAGACATTTAGTCTTGTTTACATAAGGGACCTCCATTTTCAATTTATCAAGACATTTATGATATACAAGACGTAAAAATATACGGTACTGTGTAAGAAAGCGAACATAAAGAAATATACATCCAAAGGGGAAGAAAGTACCAAATGGTACCAAAGCACCTCAAAGGCGCTAAAAACAAAATTACAAACATCTCAAAACAAGCTTGTCAGACTCCTGCTTGACCTTACTCCTAGAACCCACCTCACCCCTGCCCACTTTGACAACTTAGGATGGCTTAGAGTAGACGACAGAGTACAGCAACTTGCAATGGGCCTGGTCTACAAGATACACTACACGACCAAGGTACCCATGTACATGTCAAAATACTTCCCAAAGGTCAGTGAATACCACGATCACAACACCAGAGGGAGCTCCACAAATCATGTTAAACCCAGATTCGGCTCAAACAAGGGACTAAACACGTTTCGCAATTATGCCACATCAATGTGGAACACCCTACCCAAAGCTGTAAAGGAATGAATCACTACCCACTTTCAAAAACACTCTAAAAAAACACCTACGGGAGACTGCAATTCGAAACTGGCCCCTGTAAATGTCCTAACACAACCCCCTCCAATGTACAGTAAATTACCAAGTATGGTCTTGTCAATATTCCAATGTACAGTTTTGTTTGTACAGTTGTACAGTGTCCCCCACCCACCCCTCCTACCCAACCTCCCCCCCACTCCTACCCAACCCCCCCCCCACCCACCCAACCACCTCCAATGTACAGTCCCCCCCCACCTACCCAATCCAATGAACAGTTTCTACGTCAAATGTATATACTTTTTTCTGGACTCTTTTTGTATCACAAACAGTACTGTATTTGCAAATCTGGTATGTCATAAATATATAGATGTAGCAGTACTGTCTATCTGTATGTCATATGTTACGATGAATTGAAAATGGGGGACCCTGATGTAAACAAGACGAAAGTCTTTCTCTGGTCTGCATCCCCTTAACAATTGTATATATTGAGCTGTACTGTACTGTACCCATTCTGCAATCTGTTAATAAAGTTTTCAATCAATCAATCAATCAATCAATCTGTACATTAGAGGGGGTGGGGGAGGGGATCATGTAACGTTACAGGGGTTTTATACAGGAGGCAGATATTCTGATATCTCATGTTGAGGTATAGCCTCAACATAACTTCGATCACTGGTTAGGTAGCTAGCCACACTTTTTTTTTTAAACATTGTGGAATTCAAAAGAGAATAGGTCTGTTTCTCACCTTATTGACAAACACGAGTAGCGTCTTAGCACAACAAAGGCATTTCTTGATGCCGCCTGTCTCATGCGAAATCTCCTCATGCGTGCAAGTAATGACCTAAACTTCTGTACACCGCATAAGTACGTGTAGGAAGGTGGGCAGGAAGGCCGGTGAGGTCCTCGTTGACTGTAAAATTGCCTCCAAAATAACAAAAGTAGGCACAGGATGAAGGACAACTCCATTGCGCTATTTTCAATCTTGACTATTTCTCTAACGACTTGTCGCGTACTCCTGTGTTCATTGGCGGATCGCAAAACCAACTAGGTGCATACCGCCACCTGCTGTATCGGTGTGTTGCTCCCTCAAGTGTGCTCGGGAACGAAAAGAGATTGGTAGTGAGGAAGCTGGCCAGTGGGGAGGGGGGGCTATCGTTCTCGGGAATGGAACGGAGGCAACCGTTCCTAATGAGAAAATGCCCTAACTGCACTCCAATCTATGCCAATAACGTTCAGTTTTGTGGTAGAGAATCCCGAGAAATAAGATAAATAAAAATAATTCATACACAAGTCATTTGCTTGCAGGAAGCTAGAATTCGCTGGGTACTGTAGTTTTTTTTTTTAAATGTCAACGCTCATTGAGAGCTCTGGATGCCCTGTGCTCATATGACTACAACTGGTGACTTTTCACTAATTAAAAATGGTGGATATTTGCAAAATTATGAACACATTCCATAAACTGCATACCTTCTATGCGAGGTTTGAGGCTGGGAATAACAGCACCAGCCTACAAACCACTGCAATGGAGGGGGGGGCACTGCTGATGGAGACTCAGTGTTCAGGATAACAGAACATGAGGTGAGGAGGACCTTTAAGAAAGTGAATATAAGGAAGGCAGCAGGACCGGACGGTATCCCCGGCCGCGTCCTAAAAGTCTGTGCCGACCAACTGGCCCCGGTATTAGCTGACATATTTAACCTGTCCTTAGAACAGGCTGTCATCCCCACCTGTCTGAAGAAGTCCACCATTATGCCTGTACCCAAAAAATTCAAGCCTGCTTGCCTCAACGACTACCGCCCTGTAGCTCTCACCTCCATAGCCATGAAGTGCTTTGAGAAGCTAGTGAAGGGCTACATCTGTTCCTCCCTCCACATCAACCTGGACCCCCTGCAATTTGCATACCGCCCCAACAGGTCCACGGAGGACACCATAGCCCATGTGCTGCACACAGCAGCATCACACCTGGACAAGAGTCAGGGGAACTATGTGAGAATGCTATTCATCGACTACAGCTCAGCATTCAATACCATAGTCCCCTCCAAACTCATAGCCAAGCTCAGGGACCTGTGCTTGAACTATCACCTCTGCCAGTGGGTCTTGGACTTCCTGACGGGTAGACCCCAGGTGGTGAGAGCAGGCAACTGCACCTCCTCATCCATCACGCTCAACATAGGGGCCCCCCAGGGCTGTGTCCTGAGTCCCCTCCTCTACTCCCTGTACACACATGACTGTGTGGCACAGCGGAACAACAACACAATCATCAAATTTGCTGACGACACAGTAGTGGTGGGCCTGATCTCTGCAAACGACGAGAGGGCCTACCTGGAAGAGGTAAAGGTTCTAGCGGGATGGTGTCAAGAGAACAGCCTCTCCCTGAACGTCAGCAAAACAAAGGAGATGATTGTGGACTTTAGGAGGTCAGGGACTACAGCCCCCTCAGCATCGACGGGGCACCGGTTGAGAGAGGACCTGACATGGACCACACTAGGGCTGACCCCTATTAGTCGAATAGTTGACTAATTGGTCAAAAGGAGCCGTAGTCGACTGCCAACCTTAGTCGGGAAAAAAAATTCATCATTCTTTCCAGAAGAAAAGAGGCCTAGAAGCGTGGCTAACACTAATGGCACGCATACCAGAGGCTAACTGCTTAAGAAAACAGGCACAGAGGCACTGAAAGAGGATTTCACCCATCTAATGAACATACTAGACTAGACAAATATCAAGATGTATCCATCAGTGGACCAATTGCATGCTTTTGCAGAGGACAAGAAGCCTTCAGTCGACTCCTTCAGACATTAAGCACCCCCACAGCCCAAATGGAATGATAAAAAAATATATATATATATATATTATACTTTTCTTTTTCTTTTTTATAGTCGACTAATAGACTAATGGCACATTTCTGCCAATCATAGTCGACTATCCAAATCCTTAGTCGGGGACAGCCCTAGACCACACACATTGACAGTGTTATCAAGAAGGCACGACAACGCCTCTACTTCCTTAGGCGCTTAAGGAAGTTCAACGTGAGTCAGAAGATCCTCAAGAACTTCTACTCGTGCACAATAGAGAGCATCCTGACTGGCAATATCACCTCCTGGTTTGGGAATAGCACTGCACAAGACCACAGCAGACTACAGAGAGTGGCCCGTTCAGCCGAACGCACAATTGGAGGTGGGCTTCCCACTCTCCAAAACATTTACAACAAGCGGTGCATGGGCAAGAATAATCAAAGACTCCAGCCACCCAAACAACTGCCTCTTTGAACTGCTGCGGTCAGGCAAGTGATACCGGAGTCTCATGGCAAGCACAGAGAGACTCAGACGGAGCTTCTATCCCCAGGCCATCAGGATGCTCAATGAACAATGAACAATAAGCAAACCATCAACACACCCACAGCACACATACACTCACTTTAAATAAACAACACACTGTAGCACCCACTTTACCACTTTAGACACACTTTACACTTTATATTTAGATTTAGATTATTGGTAAGGAAATTGCACATCATTCTCATTCCTTATTGCACCTCACCACTACAAGGTGGCACCACAAGCTAAGCTATACCTCACCATTTTTGTACCAGCTGTACATACTGTATAGATACACTGAACAATTTTGTTGTTTACAATTTTGTTGTTTACACTTGTTTACGTACTTGACTTCTTGACTTTCTATTTTATACTTATTATACTTATTTTATACTATCTTGTTATTATAGCACACTCTCAGGAGCAAGAAACAGAAAGAAACATTTCATGCAAAGTATTCTGTATTCTGTATGACAACTAATAAAGAAACTTGAAACTTGATACACTATGAATGCTGTTTTGACAGGATTATGGTCTTTACTCTTGGATACATTTGAAAAAAAATCCAACATTATGTCATACAGTCTAGAGCGATTGATTTATGACATGATGTCATTTTGGGACCGGTACCGGACCTGTCGGGCTTAACCCTTTCTGCGCTAAAAACGAGTATACTCGCGTTTTGTCGCCAACGCTTGAGCGCCAAAAACGAAAAGGGGTGATGTTTAGCGTGTAATAGTGCACAAACTACAACATTATGTCATACAGTCTAGACAGATTGATTTATGACGTGATGTAATTTTCGGTCCGCCGATGGACCGCTCGGGCTAAAGAGGTTAACTTTGCAAGTTGCCGTTGCTCGTGTTTTTTCCCCTCTCGCTTATTTTCCAGACAGAGGTAGTCGCCTCCTCGTCATAGTTATATTTTGCGCCCTATATCTGTTCATTGAAACATGCTTTGAAAATACACAAATTCTACTGACTGCTACAACAACATTGTAACATTAATCATTGTTTGATGGTAGATCGAGTAAATGTCACATGTTCGAGTAAATCCGTAACGATCAATCAATCGATCCTCGATTAATTGTTAACATCCTAGTCTGCTTACTGACACACTGAGCCCATATTGGAACACAAGCAGATCATTGTTTGCACAGTTGTCCCCCCTGTGTGAAAAGAAAATGTCTACACTGGTTTGGGCCAAATTCTACATGACTAGTATAAATGAGCCTGGCTGTAAAGAGTCTCGTCTGGTTCTATTGAGCCCATTTCAGTCCGATATCTTGAGGTACACACGTGTTTAGAAGAGACGGAGGAAACAAACGTGTTTAGAAGAGACAGAGGAACTAACGTGTTTAGAAGAGATGGAGGAAACTAACATGTGTAGAAGAGACTGAGGAAACAAACGTGTTTAGAAGAGACAGAGGAACTAACGTGTTTAGAAGAGACAGAGGAAACTAACATGTTTAGAAGAGACGGAGGAAACTAACGTGTTTAGAAGAGACAGAGGAAACTAACGTGTTTAGAAGAGACAGAGGAAACTAACATGTTTATAAGAGACGGAGGAAACTAACGTGTTTAGAAGAGACAGAGGAAACGAACGTGTTTAGAAGAGACGGAGGAAACAAACGTGTTTAGAAGAGACAGAGGAAACAAAGTGTTTAAAAGTGACGGAGGAAACAAACGTGTTTAGAAGAGATGGAGGAAACAAACGTGTTTAGAAGAGACGGAGGAAACAAACGTGTTTAGAAGAGACAGAGGAAACAAACGTGTTTAGAAGAGACAGGGAAACAAATGTGTTTAGAAGAGACGGAGGAAACAAACGTGTTTAGAAGAGACTGAGAAAACAAACGTGTTTAGAAGAGACAGAGGAAACAAAGTGTTTAGAAGAGACAGAGGGAACAAACGTGTTTAGAAGAGACTGAGAAAACAAACGTGTTTAGAAGAGACAGAGGAAACAAAGTGTTTAGAAGAGACAGAGGGAACAAACGTGTTTAGAAGAGACAGAGGAAACAAAGTGTTTAGAAGAGACAGAGGGAACAAACGTGTTTAGAAGAGATGGAGGAAACAAACGTGTTTAGAAGAGACGGAGGAAACAAACGTGTTTAGAAGAGACAGAGGAAACAAACGTGTTTAGAAGAGACAGGGAAACAAATGTGTTTAAAAGAGACGGAGGAAACAAACGTGTTTAGAAGAGACGGAGGAAACAAACGTGTTTAGAAGAGACGGAGGAAACAAACATGTTTAGAAGAGACTGGGGAAACAAACGTTTTTAGAAGAGACGGAGGAAACAAACGTGTTTAGAAGAGACGGAGGAAACAAACGTGTTTAGAAGAGACAGAGGAAACAAACGTGTTTAGAAGAGACGGAGGAAACAAACGTGTTTAGAAGAGACGGAGGAAACAAACGTGTTTAGAAGAGACAGGGAAACAAACGTGTTTAGAAGAGACAGGGAAACAAATGTGTTTAGAAGAGACGGAGGAAACAAATGTGTTTAGAAGAGACGGAGGAAACAAACGTGTTTAGAAGAGATGGGGGAAACAAACGTGTTTAGAAGAGACAGAGGAAGGTGCGGCCGGGTAGCGCAGCGGACTAAGCGTCTGTCTACCACCGCAGAGACAGTGGTATCGAATCCAGCTGCGGTACCTCCGGCTTGGTCGGCCGTCCATACTGACACAATTGGCAGTGTCAGCAGGTGGGAAAGCCGGTGGGGTGGGTCCTGGTCGTTGTAAACAGCGACTCCTACAGTTCGGTCGGGGCGCCTGCACAGCGAGGGAAGGATCTGGGGGAGGTAGTGTGACCCTTCCACACGTTACACTCCCCCAGTGAGAGTCCACACTGCCAGGTGAAAAGAAGCGGTGGGCTGGCTACACATGGGTCGGAGGAAGCATGTGATAGTCTCCGCCCTCCCAGACCGACGGTAGGGGGTAGAGTGCGCAACGACCAGGAAGGGGATTGGGAATTGGCATAACGACTAACATTGGGATGGGAGAAAAATGGAAAAAGGAGGGGGGGAAAGATAATACAAAAAAAAAAAGAGACGGAGGAAACAAACGTCTTTAGAAGAGACAGAGGAAACAAACATGTTTAGAAGAGACAGAGGAAACAAATGTGTTTAGAAGAGACGGAGGAAACAAACATGTTTAGAAGAGATGGGGGAAACAAATGTGTTTAGAAGAGACGGAGGAAACAAACGTATTTAGAAGAGACGGAGGAACATTTTTTTTCCAATTTTTGGGTCACGGAGGAATCGAGAGGAGGAAACAAAGCACTTTTAGACCTTTGGAATGTACCCCCCAGTGTCTTCTGTCGTCTTTGGGCCATGTTCATCTGTAGTCCTGTGTCTGAGTTTAGTGTTGGTCTGTTGCTGCATCCAGGCAAATTGCTTAGGGCTGGGCGATATGGCCTCTAAATGATATCGCGATATTTTTTGGCCATATCGCGATACACGATATATATCGCGATATTTTGACATTTCCTCTAAATCACTTAAAAATGCTTGATTTAACCCTTTGATGCATACAGTCACGCCAATATGATGATTATAATAAGTCCCTGCAACATATGTTTGCATTATTAAACCATGAAGATGCTTTAAAAAATAATTTAATGAAAATGTACTAAGAGTAGTCTACTGACACAAAATGTATTTACATCTAAGACAATTTATATAAAAACTCTTGGGTGCCTAAGACTTTTACACAGTACTGTGTTTTCTATCCACTTTAGCCAAACACACACACACATATATATGTATATAATATATATATATACACACCCTACTGTGAGAAAATAATAATCACACACAAAGGTATAATGGCTTATAGCAGACTTAATGATTTTAGAATATTTCAGATAATGAAATTAAATGTTTATATCATCAACTATCCAGTTAGTATTTATACTGTCTGTAACGTTTGGCTACTTTAAATCATTGAATGTAGCGAGAGAGAGAGAGAGAGAGAGAGAGAGAGAGAGAGAGAGAGAGAGAGGGGGCGAGAATGAACAAGAGAGCCAGCCCCCCCCCCCCCCCCTCGGGTTTTGTTCTAGGTTCGCGTTTTGATCGTCTAAGCTGCCGTAGGTGATGACGTCACACTCGAATGTAAACAGGAAGAGATGGAGATGGAGACACACGGAGATGGAAATTGAATGATATACAGAAACGATTAACCAATAAATATGAAGTTATGTTTAAACTTCTGTTGTCAAGCGTTGTCAATATAACCCACCCCCTTTCCTCACAAATGGAACTAGTCTTGTGGAGTCCGCTTTGACCGTTTCCCAGGGTTAGCAGCTATCGCTAGTTAGCTTAGCATAATCCTAATGGATACCTTGGTTAGCAGCTACCGTTAGCTCATTGCTCGTGTCAATTAAATTACATGTTATTAAAGGTCCGCGCTGGTCTGTCTAATGAAATTACAACCGCAACATTATATCGCACTGTACAGCCCTGACTACACTAACGTTAGGCTATAGCTCCGCCGTCCCTGCTACACTCGGGACCAATACACTAACGTTAGCCTATAGCTCCGCCGTCCCTTCTCGAGGAAAGCACTGCGAGTGTCTCTCGGCCGCGGGCGGTGCCATATAAACTAAATACTCGATGTTCGCGATATAGTACAGTACTACATCTCGGGTAGAACAATCCGCGATACATCGAGTATACTCGATATATCGCCCACCCCTACTTGTAGGTACTGTATACCACGTCATTAAGTGTTTCTGATTCTGAAATACACTTTTCCTCTCTAGATCCCCCACAGCTCTCTGTAGAGGAGGTTCCCCCTGAGCAGCGGGAGAGGAGCCCCGGTCTGAGCCAGGAGGAGCTGGTGTTCCTACAGATTAAAGAGGAACAGGAGGAACTCTGGACCAGGCCTCTGGAGGAGGCTGTTATCATGAAGTTGACATGCACTCCTGTCCCTGTGAAGAGTGAAGATGATGTAGAGAAACTTCAAGCCTCATGGTTTAACCAAACCCAGGACCCAGAGGCCCTACAGATTAAAGGGGAACAGAAAGCGTACTCTTTATCAAGAACCTCAACTGAACAGATGAAAACAGAACCTGATGGGGAGGACTGTGGACTATCAGAACCAGCCAGTAACCTAGATCCAGCTGGTGATTTAGAACCAACTAGAGATGACCAGCTTCACTCTTCAGACTATTCTGGAACTGAGACTGAGGACAGTGATGAGTGGGAGGAAACTAGTGAACCTCATCCAGGTTTCAAATTACTGACATCGAAGAAGACGCAGACAAACTCTGTGTTCAAGAGCTCTGTGGTTTCGTCCTATGAGGTGAAATATATTCTATCTGAAACTTGGAGCTGTAAAGTGTGTGGGAAATGTTTTCCTTGTAAGGATTCTTTAGGGCACCATATTAGAGTCCATCCTGGTGGTTGTGGTTTGTCTGGAAAACATTTAGAGCCCAAAGAGAGCTTAAAACTTCACATAACTTCACAAACTCGCAGGACAAGTGAAAAATCTAACCTGACGGTACACTTGAGAAGACACACTGGAGAGAAACCCTTTAGTTCAGTTTGTGGAAAAGGGAACATTCATAAAGGCGCTCTGAAAAGACACATGAAAACTCATACAGGAGAGAAACCATTTAGTTGTTCAGTTTGTGGAAAAGGATTCAGTGAGAAAGGACATTTGAAGACCTACATGATGACTCACACTGGAGAGAAACCATTTAGTTGTTCGGTCTGTGGAAAAGGGTTCAGAGGGGATCTGAAAAGACACATGAGACGTCATACAGGAGAGAAGCCATCTAGTTGTTCAGTTTGTGGGAAAGGGTTCATTAATAAAAGTGCTGTCACAAGTCACATGAGAACTCATACAGGAGAGAAACCATTTAGTTGTTCAGTTTGTGGAAAAGGGTTCAAACAGAAAGGAAATTTGAAGACCCACATGAGACATCATGCAGAACAAACCATTTAGTTGACCATTGTGTGACTAAATATGTAGTAAAAAAAGTACCTATAAAAGACACAGGGGAAGTCATTTGAGTGAGAAACCCTGCTTGTGATAAACATCTTCATATATTTGACACAATACACTATTTTCTTAGTTTTCTAGTCTATAATAGAAGTCTTTGTTTAAAAGCTCATAATGTTATCCAGATACATAATTCTCCTACACAAGAACAGAATGTGGCAGGTAAACTGGCTCCCCCTTGTGGTCGTTCCTTTATTACAGCTCTGTCGCGTCCCATTGTTTTAGTATCTCTGAAGTTAAAATGGCCACAGTTTGATTGAAACCCTGCTTGACCTATTACGTGCTTCCAATCTATGGTTATAAGATCAAACAGCCAACGAGCGTCAGTTGCCACCTCCGGTTTTCGCCTCTCGATGACCGGACCAATCGCCTCTGACGGTGAAAATTATTGACCGTATTCACATTACTACTGTTTCTCGTTTGTTGTTTTGGTTTAGTTGAGTCAAAGAATGTCGAAGAAAACGTCCACAATTCGAGATGCACTGGGACTTGTTCTGAGAGGACGCGAAAGTGATGTGCAAGAGGAATCTGATGAAAGTGAGGGGAGCGACCATTGTCCGTTAGATTCCGATTCTGCGGGACGGCGATTTATTGAAGGAGAGGACATTACACTGGATATGTGAGTATTTTATTATATATTACTGTGTTTCTATATAAATTAGTGGTGGGACTCGATTAAAAATGTTAATCGAATTAATTCGAGACTTTATAGTTAATTAACCTAAATCAATATTTGATGCGAAAAGCAAAAATGTTCAATTCTAATTAATTTTGGTATATGAGTGAATCAATGAATATACATTATACATATGTTTAAGCAGCAAAATCCTGTATTAGCTACTACACAGACCAACAGATCAATGCAATTTTTAACAAATATTTAGGAATAATATATATATAGTGCAAAGGACCTTTTGTAAACTCAAGCAGTTTCGAGGTAAAAGTAAAACGCAGTACTTTCAAGTACATTCCAGAACAGTTGACAATTGAAAAAAAAAAAACTCTTGATCTCAATTTCTCTTATTTTTTTATTTTTTTGTATGAACAAACCAGAGAAAGAAAAAAAGTAATTTGCGATTTATTATACTTATAGCACATGCATGAGTCTGGTCTCCTTTGAAAGGTAACATTCTTACACAATAAAGAAAAATCATTATGCGATTAAATGCATACATTTACTTTTCATTCTTTCTGTAGTTAATTAATCTAAATTAATGCGATAAAGTCCCAGCCCTAATATAAATTATTATTTTGTTTAGCTTTCATAATTATCAATAACGAATGAGCATTATTCAAGATGACACCACATAGTTGCAGCGATATCCGCGTCACCAGTACGTGTGTTTGTGTTGTATGTGTATCTTTTATTGTCATCTTTTTATGCTGCTAAATGGATGGCTCCAACAAAGTGTTGTATTACATGCAATGGCGATATAGAATCGTATCTATTTAGTTTGAATCAGAACACTTTTTAGTGTGTAAACCCCAGGGGGTTGTGTGGGGGGGGGGGGGGGGGGGTAAAGAAGAAAAAGCTGTGAACTAAGTGATGTTTATTTTAACTTTTTAATTGTATTCATATAATAGGCAATCGGATGAGAAACGGCCAAGACTGGAGGAGCTGGACACTGAGAAGGAGCCGGACACTGAGGAGGAGGAGGTCCATTCCCATGGCAATAGAACACCCGGGCGACGCGGGAGAGGCAGAGGAAGAGGCAGAGGAAGAGGCAGAGGCAGAGGCAGAGGCAGCAGTCGACCAGGTACATCACCTGGCACGCCTGGAGAGAGGTGGAATGATGACACTGATCCAGACATAATGCCACCACAGCCAACTTTCAGACCCGCCAATCCACCAGGACCCAAGGTCATACAAACGGCTAAGTACACGGCCCTGCAGCTCTTCCAGCTTTTTTTTTCAAAGTCTATTTTGCAGACAATAATTCAAAACTCTAACGACTATGGCTCCAGACACCACTCGACACCCTCCCACTACTGGACTGACATCACTTCACAGGACATGAACGCATTCATGTCTTTGGTCATTTACATTGGTTTAGTGAAATGTTTTTCACTCACCGATTACTGGCGAGGGGGCAAACTGTACAGCTTGCCGTTCCCCGGCCAGGTAATGTCGGGTAGAAGGTTCCTCAAGATCTGCACGTCCCTTCATCTGAACAGCTTGGCAGACGACGCCGCGAATGAGGAGGCGAGAGGCACGCCGGCCTTCGATCGCCTGTCCAAAATCAAACCGCTGTATGTGGAGATGAGGAACGTCTGTAAGAGGAACTTTCACCCTGGCCAGGCCATTTCAATTGATGAGCGAATGGTCGCCTCCAAAGCCCGCATTTCCCTAAAACGGTATATTAAAAACAAACCTGTTCGCTGGGGATATAAACTCTTCGTGCTGGCAGACTCGAGGAACGGTTATACCTGGGACTTCTTTGTCGACGAGGGAAGGGTCCAGGGAAGCACTGGGAAGGGCATCAGTTATGACTCAGTGATGGAGCTAGTCAACACGCAATTACTCGGCACCGGCTACAAGCTGTTTGTGGACAACTTTTACACGAGTCCCACCCTTTTCCGAGACCTCCTCGAGAAGAGGATCTGGGCGTGTGGAACGATGCGCACAAACCACATTGGATTCCCCAAGACTAAAACCAACACTCTGGACAACAAGGATCCCCTTGGCACCATTCGTTGGATCCGGAAGGACTCCCTTCTCTTCGTCCAGTGGAAGGACTCGAGGGACGTCGCCCTCTGCTCCACGCTCCACACGGCCCACACAGGCGACACCATCCAGAGGAGGATGCGCGGCGCGGATGGGAAGTGGCAGAAGAAGGACATCCCAGTTCCACCAGCAGTGAAGGAGTACAACCAGTACGTACTATATATTCAACAGTTATAATAATAATAATAATTTCTATTTGTACCGCACTTGTACCGCACACTTTACATTTGTGACAATCTCAAAGTGCTACAGGAGATAAAGATACAAAATAAAATGAATAAAAACAATTAAAATTAATAAAACAACCAATGAAATGGAAGAAACATATAGATCAAAATAAAAAAAATAAAAAAAGTAAAAGAATAATTCAGGCAAATGCCTTGTTAAAGTTATATATAGTTATATATGTGTAATGCCCTTGGAGATATATCTTTTATATATTTATGTTTTGGTATATTGGTATTTTATATTGGTATATTTGGTATATTAAAGGGGAGATGAAGCACAGCGATATAAACATAGTCATAGCATCAAATTAGTATTTAGATGAACCACCGAAAAAATCACGTTATAAAAATAAGGCGTTTCTAAGAAAAAACTATTTGTAATGTCCATTTATGTAGCATTTATGAACATGTGCGTCGCCATTTTGTTGCTGACGTCACGGTGTTGGTTTGGTGTATACACTGCTGGTTAGCTGCATTGTAAACATGGACTGTCGGGTCAGTCAAATGTTGCCTACAAAACAACGGGACCGCGGTGGTTCTTTTTGTATTGCTCCTGGCTGTTCAAACTAATTTTACCGTGTGAAAGAGAGAGGAAAGTTGGTTAATTTCCACAAACTACCAGTGAAAAAAACAGTGTTGTTGGCACGTTGGCTCAGGCTGGCTGCACTCAGGCGGCGCGATCAGCCTGTTGGACAGGGAATGAAGATCTGCAGCGAACACTTCATTGCCTCTGATTATGTTGTTGGGGGTGAGAGGTTTGTCCAGAAGACCACTAATCAGCTGAAGCCTGATGCGGTTCCCTCGGTCTTCGACAGACAGACCGGCGCAGGCAGTTCAGCGTCGCGGAGCATTTAGCCTGCTGGCTACCTAGCTCCACTTCCAACCAGCCGAGTGTCGGGAGCTCCAGCAGCTTGTCGATGTGCTAATAGCCTCAGCAAGCTAACGTTAGCTGGCTCCAGCAGCTTGTCGATGTGCTGGAGCCTCGGCAAGCTAACGTTAGCTGGCTCCAGCAGCTTGTCGATGTGCTGGAGCCTCGGCAAGCTAACGTTAGCTGGCTCCAGCAGATCGACAAGCTGCTGGAGCCAGCTACCGTTAGCTTGCCGAGGCTCCAGCACATCGACAAGCTGCTGGAGCAAGCTAACGTTAGCTTGCCGAGGCTCCAGCACATCGACAAGCTGCTGGAGCCAGCTAACGTTAGCTTGCCGAGGCTCCAGCACATCGACAAGCTGCTGGAGCCAGCTAACGTTAGCTTGCTGAGGCTATTAGCACATCGACAAGCTGCTGGAGCTCCCGATGCTCGGCTGGTTGAAGTGGAGCTAGGTAGCCAGCAGGCTAAATGCTCCGCGACGCTGAACTGCCTGCGCCGGTCTGTCTGTCAAAGACCGAGGGAACCGCTTCAGCTGATTAGTGGTCTTCTGGACAAACCTCCCACCCCCAACAACATAATCCGAGGCAATGAAGTGTTCGATGGAGATCTTCATTCCCTGTCCAACAGGCTGATCGCGCCGCCTGAGTGCAGCCAGCCTGAGCCAACGTGCCAACAACACTGTTTTTTTCACTGGTAGTTTGTGGAAATTAACCAACTTTCCTCTCTCTTTCACACGGTAAAATTTGTTTGAACAGCCAGGAGCAATACAAAAAGAACCACCGCGGTCCCGTTGTTTTGTAGGCAACATTTTATTTACTGACTGACCCGACAATCCATGTTCACTATAGGCAGCTAACCAGCAGTGTATACACCAAACCAACACCGTGACGTCAGCAACAAAATGGCGCCGCCCATGGCGAAAACAGGGAAATTATATTTGATTTTTCAGACAAATAAGCAGGATTTCACATTTTATTATAGGACCCTGTCTTACACAAGGTACACAACAAACAAACTAGGATCACATTGTTCAATGCTTCATCTCCCCTTTAATGTTTTGGTATATTCTTCTCAATGATGTGTTTTTTCTGTCCACACAGGTGTATGGGCGGGGTGGACCTTTCAGACGCCCTGATAGGGTACTATAAGGTCCTCCACAAGACCCGGAGGTGGTACAGGACCTTCTTCTTCCACTTCATGGACATCGCTATAGTGAACGCCTTCCTCCTCCACAAGGACCTGGAAACGGGGAGAGGAGCCACGCCGATGAACCAGAAGACGTTCAGGGAGACCCTCGCCACGGAGCTGGCGGAGGCGGGGTCTCACCCCACAGCCAGCCCTGCACCTCCTCCTCCTGCTCCTCCGTCTGGTCCACATCTCAGCCCTGCACCTCCTCCTCCTGCTCCTCCGTCTGGTCCACATCTCAGCCCGGCACCTCCTCCCGCTGCTGCTCGCCATGCACATCACAGGCCGACATACATCAGAGGGAGCAGCACAATGGGGCGGCTGAGGTGCAGGCATTGTCACCTCAAGACGCCCATAAAGTGCTCCTCTTGTGATGAGCCTTTGTGCTTCGTCGCAAACCGTGACTGTTACAATGCCTGGCATTCCTGAATAGTGTCTACTAGTACCAGGCTCTTTTTTTTTTCAATCTCCTCCGTTTCTTGTTTCAATTTCTTTAGTTGTATATTTATGTAGGCAGCCTGATTTTCTTTATTGATTAGTTAGAGATGGTCTTTATTGCTGGTGTAAGGTTTAAATGGAGGCCAATAGAATAGAACAATAGAAATTGGTTTTATTTGTCACATATAAAGTACGGGTACATTACAGTGAAATGCTTGGTTCTGTATGAGCCCCCTGAGAATGTGCTTCATACAGTAAAAAAAAAGAATAAAGTCCAAAATACTGTACACAACATATACAAACTACAGTACAGAATGCAAACTTTTTTTTAATGAAAAAATTATTTATGGATGTAGTGCAAACCTTTTTGCAATAAATCGTTAATATGGTGTAGTGTCTAAAGTGAGTGTGTGGATGTGTGCAATGAATGTAGATGGATGGGTTAGTGTTGCATAGAGTCATTGAGTGTTTCTGATTCTGAGCTTTTAATAAACATTTAGCTGCTGCTCATGTATCTGGAATCACTGATCAAGGCATTTCTCTCGAGGCTTCTGTATTGAGCTCATCAATTTAGTTTCATTCACTACTACGGTATCATTCGGATCAACATTCAGAAAGGTGGCGGTCATGGCAAGGGTACGGTCATTTTGGATCAACATTCCAGTGGCAGTTTCTGAGATCCCATTCTCTGTCCACACACATACATGAACTCTACAGCAGCCACCCGATGGTGTGTTTACCAAAGGAAATTACTACCACCTATTATTACCAACAACATATTACCTCTTATTATGTTGATTTAGTTTTCCTGAATTTGTCCATGCCTGTCTTTATATTGTATGTTCTCGTAGTGGTTTTATTAATTGTCCCGTTTATTTTTTTTGTTTTTAAACTTGTGAAGCACACATTTGTGCCGGGAAGGGTGCTATATGATGATTTATATTGTTTTAATTTTTTTTATTGATTGCCCTGTACTGTCTCTGACACAGACAATTCCGTCATATACTGTATGTGCCTCGCTCATTATACAATGACGATACAACTGAATTGATATACAAATAAAGTTTTACTTACTTATTAAGATGTGTATTTCCTCCATGGGAGTTTGTTGTTTATTTTATGGATCCCCATTAGTCTACACCCATGGGTGAAAGACTATTCTTCCTGGGGTCCGAATACATAACGTACAACATTACAGTACATTACAGTAATAAAAAAACATAAACACTTTAGCCTAAGTACATTCTCAATATCTTTAAAATCTCACAAAAAAACACATAGGCTCCAGAGTCCAGCCACAAATCCAATACTAACTAAATAAATCAGTAACTCAACTGTATTTCATTATTCATAACATTTGTTCTTGGTAGAGGTAGAGTAAAATGACTCCTAATGTCTGGTGACATAGCCATGTCTAGTGTTGGTGGGTTGTAGTTCTAATCTGACCACAAAGACTTAGGTTTACCAATTTTATAAATATTAATCAATATTTGCCTTTGTTAAAAATGTTACCCCTCTGTACAACACCCTTATCTTCCAGAGGAGGACAGTTTCCTTCTGAAGCACAACTTAAGAAATGTCTCATCCTTCCAGTCGGGACCATTTGTCACATAGTGAGAAGTTCCACAGCTCAAGCAAACCCCCACCAATTGGTACAGGGCTTGTATTTTGGTTTTGCTCTTCTCGTTCTTTGTTATGCTATTGGTATGCTATTGTTATGCAAAGGTGCTTCTTTATTAGATAGTCAGATAGTCATAACAGTGTTTATTATTAAGAGTCAGATAGTCATAACTGTTCTCAAGTTCACCAGCCGTTAGCTTTCCAGCAATTGGCATGTTTTCACCCATTCCCAGTATGAACACGAGGGGACTGTAATGACATGTTTTCAATTTGAGGACATTGGTCGTGGAGTTACCTCGCCTACCCTAAGTGCAGTTAGCTTGATTGTCCAACAGATGGAGCCAGAGCTCCTTGTGTATCTGCAACGTGAGAGAACATAACAGATTGAAAAACAGGGAGAGATTTGATCGTAAAGTCAACTTGATGTCACCCGCTGATCGTTCGGTTAACGTTATTCGTTTCCTTTGTCTATATGATTCAGATTAGTAGAACATATTATGAAACTCTTCCTCTTTTAGGTGTTTTTGAGTTTAGATATTTTGCTCGTATCCTATTGGAGGGCGGCTGCCACGTGACGAGGGCGTGTTGGGAAGTAGAATTCAATATCGTTACATAGTTCTTAAATAATTCCTCCACGGTTACATTTGTATAAATGTAGAGACACATCCATATATCGGACGCTACACACATGAGAGTATTTATCTTACACATTAAGAGACATTATAATATCATCTCTGCATAAACCCACGGCCGAGAGTGAGCTTTCTGGCAATGAAAAACGCTCCGCCTGACAGTATATCGTTATTGTGACTGTAGTACCTGCTCTTATCGGCTGACTTGTCAAGACAAGATATGCTCTTATCGCCTGACTTGTCATGACTTGTCAAGATACATTTCTAGAGTTGTATTACGATGTTTTTGGAACGGGGAGGTGGAATACGTGCTATATATAGCTCCGTCCATCTCCACGCATCGGCCAGGTATTGCACTACCTCCTGGCACGGTGCACCTCCTGTCTAAAGAAATTAAGTAAAGTTCTGTTACATTTTATTAAATAACACGTTATGCTGTTGGTATATATAGGTGTCTTTAAGCCACGTATTTTGATTCTGTTGAAGCTAGATTGTTATTTTCAAATTTGAATCGTTATACTGTGACCATTGTCACATATAGGCTACTGTAACACGTACATATGATTAGTATTATTACTAAATAGTACTCATTTATATTTCCTTTATTTAATATATAACCTTTATTTAAACTCGAAAGGCAACTGAGGTTTCCTTAATTTACAGGCATGTCGAGTGTACATACAGAGTTAAGCAAAACATACAGAGTTAAGCAAAAAAATATATTAGATTGACAACTTGATTGACAAAGGTTGGAGATCAAGGTTTTAAACTCTGCAACAGAGGGGACAATCTCAAGCAACCCATCATCACCCTCGGTTGCAAAATTACAACATCACTTTTAGCTATTAAAAAAAAAAGTCTTAACATTTTTTAAAACACATTTACATAGTCAATGGGTCCTGTTGTTCAGCCTCACAATGCTATTGGATGGTAAATGTGTTTATAGGTCCCGCCCTCTGGCCTCTGAAGTTGCTAATGCCTTTTTAATTTGGGCCTCACAGGTTTAAGGACTGTTGGAGTTCATTCCTTGATGTAAATAATCATCTCAGGACAGGACGAGTAAAGTTGAGATCTTTATTCAATGTCGCCATAACGAGTGGTTGCTATGGCAGGCTAGTAACCAACTGACAATCAGGACCCCGTGTGTATGCTGCTGCTATAGACCACCCAATTCCGATGCTGCATATCTTGATAAAATCTGTACAATGCTTCAAAATGTTTCGGACACTGACAGACATTTATTTTGTAGGTGACCTAAACATAGACTGGCTATCATACCTGCTCTATGAGAAGAAAGCTTAATGACATAGCCACGGTATGCAACTTATCCCAAATGGTAAACCTACCGACTAGAATAAACGTCAATAAATCAGGTGTATTATCCTCAACTTGTATAGATCTTATTTTTTTTTTACTAATTCCGTGGATAAATGTTCAAAAGTTGTTTCAGTGCCAATTGGATTCAGTGACCATAACATGATTGCTATGGCAAGAAAAGTCAAAGTCCCCAAAGCAGGTCCTAAAATCATACATAAAAGAATCTAAACATTTCTGTGATAATTTATTTATTCAAGACGTGCACAACATAAAGTGGGACAGTGTATTTGAGTGTATTCATACTGAAGAAGCCCTAGGAGAATTTATGAAGTTATTTTCCTCGGTCTGTGACAAGCATGTGCCCATAAAAAAACGTACTGTAAGATCTATCAAAGCACCTTGGCTAGACACTGACCTAAGGAGCAACATGAAAGAAAGAGATCAACTGAAAATAATTCAGAAGATTGGTTAGGAGTACTTGATTGATTGATTGAATTGAAAACTTTATTAACAGATTAAAGAATGGGTACAGTACAGTACAGATACAGCTCAATACACACAATTGTTAAGGGGATGCAGACCAGAGAAAGACTTTCGTCTTGTTTACATCAGGGTCCCCCATTTTCAATTCATCATAACATATATGACATATGTAGCAGGTATATATATAATATACTGTTATGTATTTCACGAATAATCCCTCCCTCACGTTTTATTTTAATTTGTTTATTGTTATTTTTATTCTCAGTCTTTTATTTTGAAATCGTCACTTCCTGCCGAAGTGACGTATTTCCCCTTGCCAGTCTGTCTGCGTCTCTACTTTCCGTAGCTCCATTTCTGCAGACCCCTCTCTGATTGGTTGAGCCCATTTCTGCAGACCCCTCTCTGATTGGCCGAGCGCGCGCATGCGCATGAGCCGTGACAAGCGCCTCTAGCCAGGAATCGAAACTCTGTTAAGATCCAGAGAGAGAGGCTGAAAACCCACAGTTCTGTATCGTTAGTGGCTTAGCTTGGCATCGCCTTCTGCACTATCTCGCGTACGTGCACGCGTACTGAATAAACCACAAATGTACCTCTAATACCAGTATTAGTCTGACCACACCCCTCATCAGCTTACCTTCATAAGCAGGTGTGTGGTCACCTGCTCTCCTCCTTCTCGCTTTCACCACAAGGAAGAGGTGCCTCGGTAGATCCCCACACTTGACACCATGATGGAAGAAATTGGATTAGGAACAGCTTGGGAAACAAGGATACGTTGACATCATATCTTTATTTTCTCTCTCACTATTTTCGAGAAAATACGGCGATATTGTCTTCGTACTGGAGTGTCTAGAAGATGATGATCATTCTACAAACCCTCCACCGGTTTTCGTATTGGGAGCACGCCGCTGCATGCTTCTCAACTGCAGTTCCTTGCTGTGTTTGTTGGGGTGAAACCTGTCAGGCCACAGCTGAACTGTCGGACATGCCGCTGTTGTGAGGAGCGGTGCGTTCCAGGTTGGGTGAGTAGTGTTTGCTGGCGGGCTCCACTTGTCTGTTAGTGCTATGGGGGCTACTAGACAAAGTTTATGGAAACCGGCCCCAGGCTAGGGTCCTTTGTTTAGCCGTCTAGGCGACAGAAGGCCTTGGTCTGGCGACCATTATAGTTTTAACTAGTGGGCCGCGACCATTGACACTGGTGATCCCTGTGTGTTCTGGACGAGTGGATTCTCTCTGTCACCGTGTTAAGACCCCATCTTTCATATCCAAATGAGAGTATTCCTTCACGAGGGGATATGTGCATGTAATGTGCGATAGCGGCAGATTCATGTTCAAAGTCAGCTATACAGGCCAGTTGGTACTGTGCTGATTCCGCCGGACGTGTTAATGTCACCGTTGTGAAGCGGTGTTGACGTCTTGTTTTCTCTTTTCTCTTAAAAAGTGAGGAGGGTTCAGAACGGCGGCCTGTCTGGGTGAGTGTTATGTCATTGTTTACATGTTCATAGCTTACGGTTAGCCGGTCGGTGGCCTGGCGCGGGGTAGCTTGGCTTCTCGCGCGCCGCCGGGAGCTCGCTCCTGATCGCGTGCGTCGTAGATCGGCGTCTCGCGAGCGGAAGCGATAGCACCCGAACGGTTGGAGCAGCCGTTAGCTTGATGCTATTCTGTTGAACGTGCTTTGATTTTTAACATGTTTTACACTCTTGACCACGACGTCATCCTTGACAGGGGATGTTCGTCAACCCTGCCTGAGCCTAGACGGGGATTGCGTCAACAAAGAGGGCTGTGTTCTACGGTGGCTTGTGACTGCACTTCGCTGATCTGCGTTCCGGGCAGGTACGGGGTTGGCCAGACCCTCATAACACGTCTTCTGGTTTTACCTTGCTAAATGTATTGTGAATGACGGTGTTTTTTCCCAAAACGTGTGTTGTTGCAATGCATTTGAGATACGTTGCGGGTTGTGTGTGAGCTGTTTTTGTCACTGGCAGTAGCTTCTCCGTGCAGGTCGTGATGTATTGATCTGGTTGTTGTGTGAGAAACATCATGGTGTTTATGTGTACCGTGTACTCACTACTAAGGCAACTAACCTATGAAGCTATGCTTGGTGACGAGTGAGTAAAAGAATGTTCTTTCTCAGACTGTAATGACAATGGACAGTGAGTTCACACATTAACAGGTTTTCCTGTTTTAACTGGCCGTATTGAGGGTAAAATAGGAGGATTGTGTTTTTCCCCCCCCGGTTCCCTGGGGACTTTATCACCTCCTATCAGACATGTTGTGCATTAATTGTGTCTTTTGTGTGGTAGGGATACGATGTAACTCTCAGCTTGATTGCTGAGGTTGTGCTAAATCTGCTGGAGAAACTTATTTCCTAAAGGGAAATTGGTTTGGTTGCTGTCATGTGTGCTTAGCAAGGCCTGTGGTCGATACTAATCAAGAATGATGTATTCTCTCATTGTGATGATGATGGGTTGTGTGTGTCATGTGACCTACAACTGGGTTGTACTGGCCACAGAAGCACATGTGTATGTTGGACCGGGGTTCTTAGAGCCCTCTCTATTCTGTGTTTTTCCTTAGTAAAAATCAGATGGCAGGTTAGCTCGTGCGCTGTGTGGAGCTGTGAAACGCTTCATAGAGCTGACTATGACTGTGTCATATTCTCTTTTTGTCGTTACGTCGTATCATGGGTGTGGGGTCGTAAAGGGGTGAACTGGTAACCTTTCCTCTCCCCATTGTTCTGTCGGTCAGGGGTACACCCCCTGTCCTTCAAGGTTCCCGTCACGTGGCGGTTCGGCACGTTACGGGGGGGGGGGGGGGGGGGGGGGAGGGAGTTCCTGGTCCCACGGCCTGGTATATTGGGCGTGTGCACCGCAGGAATTCCCCCGCCATAGAGTACGTCACCGTGCGCGTCTCTGTTGGTAGGACTTCCGTGTGCTGTTCAGGTCCATGTGATGGATCTGTTTTCAGGGGGGGTGGTCAGGGCTCCTCCTCACCAAGCGCCTACTCAGGCCTTCTGTGAGTTCGGACTCCTTCTTCCATGTGATCCATGTGAGGAAGCCTCCATCAGAGTACAGAGCCTTCCTCCTCAGATTGTCAAAGTGAGTGGACCCTCTAGAAGGGTCCTTTTCTATTGTATGTATATTCGATTCAATTCGTTTATTGAGTGTGTATGGGTTCGGTGCCTCTTCCCCGGAGGCCCTAAAACCAGTTTTTTACATGGCTCAAGGTGCAATATATTCTTTTCAATCTGTACAGCTCGCGTGGGAAGTCTCTCTGGGGATCCCCGTCTCTTTCCTATGGGAGGGTGGTGGGATGTAAAAATGTGAACATTTTTTACCCCGGCTGTGTAGACTGGGATACATACTGTTGATGCTTCCTTCTTTCTATTCCAGAAGTGTTGGAGTTAGGGAGTGTCACACCCCTCTTGTCGTTCCCCTGGGCACCTTGGGGATTCAATGACAGGTCTAAATAGCCTGTTCATTGATGGGGGTGTGTCCCGACGCACGTATAGTGCTAGCTCGCTGTAAACAGGCGATTGACTGGCACGCCTTAGTTGCTTGTGGTTGAAACAGCGTTTTTATAAAGCAACTGAGATGGGGGTTTTTCCTCTTCCGGCGACCACATCCCATGACCTGGGTGGGTTGTCGACGGATCCTCGTTCATGTCTGGGGGATGATGACGGGATGGATCTGAACATATGTAGTGGGGTCTCACGCCCTTGGGGTGGGCCACCAGGCGCGGTTCGTCCCGACGTCTGGGTGGCGCCTTCTTTTCATGTTAAGATCAACACGCATATCTGCCCTTCTCCTGGAGTAGGCATGTCGGCGTGGTTAGGGCACGGGACTGGTTCTGGTCACGCTGGTCCAGATCAGTTGAACCCGTTGTCCGCCGGGGATGCAGATCTGCTGTTCTGGTACCCTGAGGGACTTGGGCTTTTTTCAGGGGGAAAAATGCCAGGTCGGTCTGGGTGTCACAGGGTTAAGCGCTATGGAGACCCTGGTTGGGTATGTTTTTACTCAGCACTGTCGTCATGGCTTACAGCCATGCCATTCTGTACGCGCTCGATCTCGTCGGATCTCGGCCGCTACACAGGTTGGTCCTGGTTAGTACTTGGTTGGGAGACCGCCGGGGAATACCAGGTACGGTGTGCTTAGGGGCTGGTTCTCCATTGTTTTTCGCTCCTCTCTCACGCATGGCGAAGAGGGGCCTGTGGGGGTGGTTTTTTGACCTCCTCTGGTGACCCTGTGCTTCCCGTACCGCCAGGCCCGGTCCGAAGTGATGTTTGCGACCCGTAGGCCTGGGTTAACCCTTTTTGGAAACTGAAACACTTGTACTGCGGTATAGCCGGTGTATACCCGCAGGTGTGTTTTGGAGTTTTTTCTTGAGGGGTTATAGGAACAACCACCGCATTGGGTAACACCGAGGTGGTTGATTCCCTGGTGTGTTGGAGCAGTGTCAACTCCCGGGTTCACCGGTTGAGGGTGCCCCTGCACGTTCATGACGTCTGCCAATCGTGTCAGCCTTCTCTGCCTCGACCCCTCTGGGTGGGGGTTGTTAAATGGAGGCTTGGTCATGCAACACCGCCAGCTTACGCTCCTTCCGCCGGGGCGGCTGTGTTCAGCTGTCCCCTCTGGCGCCTGTCTCGTCCGCAGTCTCCAGGCTAGGGTTAACAGCCTGTTGCCTGGTTTTTCCCCGGTGCGCTGCCTGCTTCCGTTGGTTAACCTTTTTTGTGTGCTTACGGCCATGCTGACTGCCTATTCTGCAGGGTCAGTGTGCCAGGCGGTGTACTATTGGGGGGACGGGGCCCGCTCGGCTTACTGGCCTGGTTGGTTCCGCCTGGGAATACCAGGTGCAGTAACTGAGGGGCCTTTGTCCGAATACGCTGGCGATGTGGGGGGCGGGGCACTACGTGCCCACCTGGTGGGGTCTTGATGCTGGCATCATGGACTTCTCCGGGCCCCCATTCCAGGGAGTCCAGTCCTTTTGGTGGGTCTGGGTCTTCCTTCGTGCTCCGCTGCTACGGCCTTGCCACGGGGTTGGGTTTGCCCTTGACCCCGTGATTCTGGGGGCAGTAACGAGGTTGTTCCTCCGTTCGTTCCCGGGTGGCATGCGGGTTGTGCGTGTGTGTAGTCGTGGGTCAAGCCACGGTCTGCTCACCCTGTGCGTTGAGTTGCTTGAGTGCCTCTTCGCACGGTCGGGTCCGTCGCCCTCCCGTGACGTCCCTAATAGGGGGGCTACCCTCCATTAGGGGGGGTCGGGGGGGCTCGGCCCTCCCTGTTCTGATGGTTTTGGGGGGCTGTCAGCGGGGTGTATTTGTCAGCCAAGTGGCTCCGCTTGGCCTCCCTTGTGCAGAAGGCGATGCCAAGCTAAGCCACTAACGATACAGAACGTTAGGTTATGACTATAACCAAGTTCTGTTAGTTAGGGGCGATGCTTGGCATCGGACGCCGCTGCAGCCCTTGTCCTCACCTTGTGGTGAAAGCTTGGGAAGGAGGAGAGCAGGTGACCACACACCTGCTTATGAAGGTAAGCTGATGAGGGGTGTGGTCAGACTAATACTGGTATTAGAGGTACATTTGTGGTTTATTCAGTACGCGTGCACGTACGCGAGATAGTGCAGAAGGCGATGCCAAGCATCGCCCCTAACTAACAGAACTTGGTTATAGTCATAACCTAACGTTCTTGCCCGACGGATGGGAGCCGAAGCCCGGATCCGAGTTTTCTGATGAATACCCCCAAAACATGGAGGTCGCGAACGCAATTTATACGCATGGAAGTATTGATTACGCCATAACGAATCATTAAAAAAATATACCGTTAACTGGAATATGTTGTGTGTGCCTTTACACATATGGATTATGTAATTGGTTTGTCATTAAAAACCAATAATAATCGCTCGCATCGCCGGCTTCGCTGACCAGAGCTCTCTCAGATTCAAAGTTTTAATTGCAGCCTGGAACATACATGTTTCGGAACCAATGTGTAACTAGACAGTTACAATATAACATTTATATTAATTAACCCAGTTAATGCCTTAAGAGAAAGAGTCTGGTGGTCAATGTCGGATTGCTACGGAATGTTGTGTCTTACTAATAATAACTAATTCCTTGGTCAATAGAAGTCTCTGTGATACTTTCTGAATATGATTTGGGAACATCAAATGGCAGGGTTATAATAGAAGAAAGACAGTGTAAACAATATAATTAACTCTGAATATAATAATGAGGAAAAAGAAACAGGATACACAACAAGGTGCATGAGATGAGGTTATATGTAGAACATGGTACAGTTACAGTAAGTGGGGAGTGCGTCATGGTACAGTTACAGTAAGTGGGGAGTATAAACACTAAACAGTGATTCAAACCCCCTCAATGTACAGTTTCTGACAGCTGGGCTGTGTTGAACTTGTCACGTGAAATAACGTTATGTGAATAAACCGTGAAATAACATAACGTTATGTTATATAACGTTACAATGTACAGTTTCTGACAGCTGGCTGTGTTGTGAAATGTGCATAACGTTATGAATAAACCGCGAAGTCACGCGAAATAACGTTATACGTGAATCTGGTAGTACATTTCTTTTTATCTTCTTGATATGATAACATTACATCCGCCTTTTGCCATCAGAGAGGGGCTTCGCTCAACCAATCAGAGAGGGGCTTCGCTCAACCAATCAGAGAGGGGTCTGCAGAAATGGGCTCAACCAATCAGAGAGGGGTCTGCAGAAATGGAGCTACGGAAAGTAGAGACGCAGTCTGTCTGGGTGTTTGAAGAGGTAAGATCGTCGCTCATCATCTCTAAACATATCTTTGGTCTAAAAGAACGTTATGATGGTTTAAATGTGTAAATAAGTTGCCGGGCAATGAACCAGTTGTATATAATAAGTATCTATGTTAAAGATGAGCAGTTGTGCACTTTTTGTAAAGCTTGTTTAGCAGTGGTGACGAACTTTGTAAGAACACATGTGAATGAGCTAGTAGTAATGGCTGAGCAGAGTGTGTAGGCCCCGGTCTGAAATGTGACTGATATTTCCCATTGCAGCATGTGAGCTGTTGACGCCATCTACTGGCCAATGTTAATATGTGCCTGTCTGGGTGTTTTAACAGGTAAATGGAGATATCTTATTGTTTATTTTGTATTATTTTATTGTATTGTTTTATTATAATGTGTTATTTCAAATGTCCAATTCAAAATGGCAGTCTGTCTGGGTGTTTGAAGAGGTGAAATAAATATGGAAATAGTCACGGCCTGTCTTCACTTCCTATGCACGACCGACATTGACATTGTAGGCCTTAAACCAGCTACACATACACAACATACAGATAGACAGTACTGCTACATCTATACATTTATGACATACCAGATTTGCAAATACAGTACTGTTTGTGATACAAAAATTGTTTAAAAAAGAGAGTATATACATTTGACGTAGAAACTGTACATTGAAGGGGGTATGGTAGGTGGGGGGGGGGAATACATTGGAGGTGGTTAGGTGGGTGGGGTGGGGGTGGGGGGTGTTGGGTAGGCGGGGTGGGGGAAACTGTACAACTGTACAAGCAAAACTGTACATTGGTAATTTACTGTACATTGGAGGGGGTTGGGTTATGCCATTTACAGGGGCCAGTTTCAAATCAAATCATGGGTAGAGACAAAATGGGTAAAATGCCATCATTTATTGAATCGGGGGATGATTTCATCACTAAGCCCTTGGATATTGCAAATTATTTCAATAACTATTTCACAAATAAAGTAATAAATACTATAAGAAACCACATGCCACCTGTAAATGGTAACTTATCAGATTCAATTATAAAAAGTCAGATCATGAAGGACAAAGAATGAATTTGAATTTTTGGTCACAAATCTTTCAGAAATTGAAAAGCTATTGTCTGAATTAAAATGTGACAAACCCTCTGGTCACGACAATCTGGACAGTAGACTTTTAAAGCTATCAGTTGGAAGTATTGCTGGTCCAATATGTCATATATTCAATTTGAGTCTTAAGGAAGGAATTTATCCGCAAATATGGAAGGTAAGGTCACCAAAAAATAGAAAAAAATCATTCACTGGACCAAATAGTAGGCCAATCAGTATTTTACCTGTTTATGTATACTTATGGAAAGAATTGCATTTAAACAAATTCAAAAGTACTTCTCCCTTAATAACATAAATTCTGACTTTCAACATTATAAACCTGGCTATTCAACATGCACAGCACTTACACAATTGGCTGATGATTGGCTAAGAAATATTGACTAAATTATTAGTTGGTACAGTACTGTTAGATTTTAGCGCAGTTTTTGATCTCATTGATCATGAACTGCTGCTTACAAAACTAGCTGATTATGGTTTCAAACTAACTGGATGAAAAGTGACTTATTCATGAGACAACAATGCGTCCTGTTTAATGGAACTTTATCAAGCGTTAAAACGCTACAATGTGGCATTCCTCAAGGAAGTTGCCTTGGACCATTATTATATTCAATATTTGTAAATGATATGCCACATACAGTAGTTTAAAAAATGCAAGCAGTTCCGTTTATGCAGATGACACTACAATATATATGCTTCAGCAAGCAATGCCAAAGACCTCAGCAGTCTTCTTCAAAGTGAGTTAATGCAGATTTATGAATGGGTCACGGTAAATACGCTGAAACTAAATGCATCCAAAACAAAATGTCTAATTATTTGTTCAAAGCATGCTCAGAGAGAGAGACACAGATTAAATATTTCTTTGCAGGGTGCAGATATTGAACAAGTTAAGGAGGCCAGATTGCTCTGAGTTATAATAGATGAAACACTCTCTTGGTCAACTCACATTAGCAATATTGTAACAAAAATGAGCAGAAGTATTTCAATTATTAGACGGAATGCCTATTTCTTAACCTGTTCCACCCGTGGTGAAAATCCACCTAAAATATATACCTAGGTAAATGGAATATTGCTCCACTTCTACAAGGGCTATTTGCATATTCTTGGTATCTAGGTACATCTATGGACCTCAGGGAATGTATTCAGTGTCAGAAATATTGTGTCTATTACTAGGCTTGCTTAAATTGTGATGAAACAAAGGAGAATATGAATTATGATTTTTCTTTGCATCTTTGACAGTGAATAACACCATGCTAATAATGACCAAACATAAAAAGTTCAGTACCTTCTTGAGATCATGTGTACAAAAAAGGAAATTAATAAAGGGAAGATGATTAAACAAGGTTCTGTAGATACAGTACTGAATTCTCCCATCCGGACCAATGCAATTTGAAATATTATTATAGAATATAGAATAGGAGGCTTATAAATTACCTTATTATAGCCGATTCGCACATTTATATATATATATACATATATTATCTTTAAAATGCCTGAGTTCAATTTGGATTTAGTATCACCAGGCGTGCATAAGAACAGATAATTAGAGGTACTGGAACGCTGGTGCCAGAACAACAGCCTGCTCCTGAACATTGGTAAAACCAAGGAGCTGATCATGGATTTTAGGAGAAGACAGCAGGGGACACACACACCACTGAGGATAAACGGGGCTACCGTGGACAGGGTGAGCAGCTTCAAGTACCTGGGGGTCCACATCTCAGAGGATCTGACATGGACAACACACAGACTCAGTCGTAAAAAAGGCGAAGCAGCGCCTCTACCACCTGAGACAGTTAAGGACGTTCAGAGTATCTGGGAAGATACTCCAGTCCTTCTATTCCGGAGCTGTAGAGAGCATCTTGACTGGAAACATCACTGCCTGTTATGGAAACAGCACGGCACAGGAGCACACACAAGCTCACATGAGCACACACACAACACACACACTGTACACGCTCACACACTGGCAGCCACTTTAACATGAGCACACACACACACTCATGCTGCACACGCTCACACTTATGGTCACTTTACAAAAGGAAAGGTCACTTTAAGAATAGAATAGTATAACTTGAGATTGTATAATAGCATTGTATAGCAGTGTACATAAAGACCCATTGCCTCATCCGTATAACAGTGTATTGCACTATCACAGGACCTAGCATGTCCTACCATGCTCTGTAAAAACTCATGTACATATACCGATATGCCCTACTTTGATTACTTGTATTATTGCACAATGTCATTCTATTGGATTCTTATTATATTATTATTATTGTATTATGCACAATCGTTGCGGGCAAGACCCCCCGCATTTCATTGTATACTTGTATGCCGTGACAAATAAAACTCTTGACTTGACTTGACTTGACTTGATAATGATATCTACTGTAATTTACTGTAGTTTGTTATTTTCACCACAGTGCAACCATTTTGAAACTAATTTCAGATCTAATTGTTGCTACATGATAACAATAGGGAGGAGAAACTAACTGCGTTTCAATATTTGTCAAAAACGTTACCTTTTGTGGCTTATTATCACAAATAATAACAGTTATTGATATTATTCATTCAGAACGCTGAACTTTGATCCCCCATAGTATCTGACAGGAAATGTAGTTCAGCAAAATTCCAACGCTGATCCACAGCTATAGATGGCCTCCACAAAATGGCTCAAAAAGACTACAATTCCCATGGTTCAACTTTTCCAAAATGGTCGCCGTCTTGCAATAGACTTCCTCAAATCGAAAACTTAAAACTATCTAATGGCACTTTTAACCTATTGCTAAACTAACGTATTGATGATAATATACATTCTACATGCTTTTGTGACATGTTAGTGATGTTAATACTTGAAAACGTTTGGGGGGAAAAACGCAACTTATATGCAACGTTAAAAAGAATATTGATTTATGACCAGATGCCAGTTTTGGGTCGGTACTGACCCTGTGGGGTGGAACAGGTTGATACAGCTACCAAGCAAGACATACAATTGCTAGTTTTGTCACATCTGGACTACCGTCCGCAGCAATCTGGTCAAATGCATCTAACTTACTTACTTACTTACTTACTTACTTAGGCCCATCGCTCCCAATGGAGCATAGGCCATCTACGACTTTTCTCCATCCAACACGGCTTTGGGCTGTCCTTTCTGCCTCCCCCCAGGTAGTTCCTCGTCTCTTGAGCTCTGCCTCAGTGTCCCGCCTCCAGGTGTTCTTAGGCCGCCCTCTCTTCCGCTTCCCCTGGGGATTCCAAGTCAGGGCCTGTTGTGTAGTATGAATGAATGAATGAATGAATGAATGAATGAATTTATTCACACACACACACGATACATTTTACATGCGAGTATCCTCATGTGATAACAATGTCGCAAAATGTGTGCATGTGCCAGGTCTCCCAAGAAGCTATTTAAAGCTTTTGGAGGGAGCCTGAACACAGATACAAACAGAATATGAACAACAAAAACAATAACAAAAAAAAACAAAAACAAAAACAAAACAAAACAATACAACGTGGGTAGGTTTACACACCTACCTACTAACTGACATATAACAGAGATACATAATACAGACAATTTTATTCCTAAGTTATAATTTTAATTAGAGATATGATTTTAGCAGTTCCTCTTTCAGTGATTTTTTAAAGGTTTTAAAGGTATTAGTCATTTTTAGATTTTCATCAAGCTTGTTCCAGATCTGTGGACCCCTGCATGCTATGCTTAGGCTAGCACAATTTAGCCTTCTCCTCTTGCCAGATATAAGATGCTTGTTTCTTGTGTTGTGGATGTGCAGTGGTTGGCAGACTGGGACAAGCTCAGACAGTCTGTGATTCATGTTGTTGACAACTTGATACATAATTGATGCGTTTTGATGAATGTTAAATTCAGCGAGCCTCAGGAGACCAAAGCGATGGAAAAGAGGCTTTGAAGGTGCTCTAGTACTGGTAGCCGGTTTCCTCAAAGTGTGGCCTATCCATCCCCACTTTCGTCTCAGGATCTGCTTCTCCACTGGTTCCTGTCTTCCTTTCAGCCATAGTTCCTCATTCTTGATTTTGTTTGGCCACCGGATTCCAAAGATGCATTTCAGACAGCTGTTTATAAAGGTCTGTATCTTCTGCAATGTTCTTTTCGTCATTCTCCAAGTCTCTGAACCGTAGAGAAGGACGGATTTTACATTTGAATTGAAGAGCCGCACTTTGGTTGTCATGGCGATGTCCTTGGAGGACCAGATGTTCTTCAGAATGATGAAGGCTGCTCTGGCTTTGCCTACTCTGGCTGTGACATCGCCATCTGTGCCGCCCTTCTTATCCAAGATGCTGCCTAGGTAAGTGAAGGAGTTGACTTCCTGTATGGATTCATCACCCACTGTGACTGTGTTGTTGGTAGAGGTGTTGATCATCATTAGGTTGGTTTTCTTCCTGTTTATTCTCAACCCAGTCTCAAGGGATGTAGTTGCCAGCTTGGTTGTCTTGTCCTGCATCTGGTTGTAGTTGTGTGACAGGAGAGCCAGGTCATCAGCAAAGTCGAAGTCATCCAGTTGTGTCCATAGGGTCCACTGTATGCCGTTTTTCTTTCCTTTTGTGGTGGTCTTCATAATCCAGTCTATGACTAGGAGGAAGAGAAAGGGCGATAGGAGGCATCTTGACATCTTGACCTCAAAACTCTCTGACAGTTGGCCTGCATGTAAAACTTTGCATGTTGTTCCTTGATAGGTGTTTTGAATCAGAGTGATGATTTTCTTTGGGATACCATAATGCCTCAGCAGTTTCCACAGAGTCTCTCTATCCACGCTGTCAAAGGCTTTTTCATAGTCTATGAAGTTTATGTATAATGGAGAGTTCCATTCGATGGATTGCTCTATAATGATGCGCAGGGTGGCGATCTGGTCCGTGCAAGATCTGTTGCTCCGGAAGCCTGCCTGCTGGTCTCGAAGCATGGGATCCACAGCAACACTCATTCTGTCCAGTATAATTCTGTTGAGTACTTTTCCCGGTACTGATAGAAGCATTATTCCTCTGTAGTTGTTGCAGTTGGTGAGATCTCCCTTTTTTGGTAGCTTGATGATGATTCCATCTTTCCATTCTTCTGGAATCTTTTCTTCCTCCCAGATCTTAGTGAAGAGGCTATGAAGCATATCTACTGCAGTCTTCAAGTCGGCCTTGATGGCTTCTGCTGGTATTTCATCTGGTCCTGCAGATTTTCCGTCCTTCGTTGAGATAATAGCTTTTTTTATCTCTGCTTTGCTGGGTTTATCACAGTTTATTGGAAGTGTTCTCTCCGCTGGTGTAATGTCCGCTGGCTCTGTCGGGGCTGGTTGGTTCAGTAGTTCTTTGAAATGTTCAGCCCATCTTCTCCGCTGCTCCTCTGTTGTTGTAAGTGGGTTTCCCTGTTTGTCTTTTACCGGTTTGTCCGTCTGTTGGAACTTGCCTGCTAACTTCCTAGTGATCATATAGAGGTCTTTCATGTTGCCTTGCCCTGCCGCTGTTTCTGCTTGTTTGGCTAGGTTGTCTATGTGATCTCTTTATCCTTCTTAATGCTACTCTTCACCTCCTTATTGGCTTGGGTGTATTCTTCCTGTGCCTTTGCTTTTGCTGATCTTGTTTTGCTTGTGTTCAGTTTCTCTTTCCTCTCCTTTCTTTCTTTCAGTTCTGGAGTGTTTCCATTGAGACCCATTCCTTGTGTTTTGTCTTCTTCTTTCCCAATATTTCTTTGCAGGTGTCCAGCCACGTCTGCCCCTCTCTTGACTCGTACATCTTGCCATGACCTCCTGAACTTTCTGTTGATGCATATGTGGTCTATTTGATTCTCCGTAACTTGATCTGGAGATCTCCATGTGGCCTTGTGGATACGTTTGTGGGGGAAGATGCTGCCTCCTATTACCAGTTGGTTGAGGGAGCACAGGTCTGCAAACCTTTCTCCATTTTCATTCATCTGCCCCAATCCATGTACACCCATGATGTCTTCGTAGCCCGTGTTGTTGGCTCCTATCTTGGCGTTGAAATCACCCATGAGGATGGTGATATCTTTTTCTCTCCGTTCGTCCAGTACAGCCTGCAGTTGTTCATAGAAATTGTCTTTCTTCTCATCTTCGGTGTCGTTTGTCAGCGCGTAGCACTGAATGATGGATAGTCTGATGTTGTCCTTCTTAGTGGTGAACTTGGCGGTGATGATTCGTGAGTTCACCGGTTCCCAACCAATGAGAGAGCGCTGTGCCTCCGGAGCCAGCATCAGGGCCACCCCTTCCGTGTGTGGGGCGCCTTCTTCTGTATGACCGGAGTAGAGCACCATCTCCCCAGATGCCAATCTCAGTTGCCCTGCTTGTAGCCACCTTGTCTCACACAAGCCAAGGAGAGAGATGTTGTAGTTCCTCATCTCCTGTGCTACCTGGACTGTCTTCCCTGGTTCGTACATCGTCCTGATGTTCCATGTGGCAATTCTGGTGGTTTTCCTGGGGGTTAAGAGGGGAGTCGGCCTTACAGCTTCCTTTCGGCTTTCACTGCACGGCGTCATGCGCCTCCTGTGTGGGAGCCCTTCTTTTCCCAGGTCGAGTTGGTTTTGAATTATCGTAGATGCTTTAGTAACATGCTTTCTTTCCAGGTAGGGTTGTTGGCCCTACGCAAACCCATTTAACCTCTGGGGGAGGGTTTTGGAGTTGGCTTGTTAGTCCTCTTCCCACGCCTATTGTCTTCCAGGTGATGGATTGCAGCCTCATACCACGTGAGGCCAGACAGGCTGAGGGTTGTGTACAAGCTGTCTTGGCACGTCAAGCCCAACCAACTCCTGCTACTGTGTATTGAAAGCTGCACTAGGCAAGCTAACCCTACCAGCAACGCAAGACAGTCAAATGCATCTAAATAAGACTTAAATAAAATACAGCTTACTCAAAATAGAGCTGCAAGACTTGCATTGCATAGCTCAATTAGAAACAGTGTTGAAAGAATGCACAAGGAACTGTCATCATGGATGAAAGTCAATGAGAGACTAGTGTGTAGTCTTATTTTGTTTATGAGAAATATTTATACTTTACATAAACCTGTGTGCCTCTTTTCGCAGAGGTGCTTACCATGGGCGGAGTTTATGGGGGTGCAGGGGGTGCATTGCACCCCCTGGTGGCCGGGGGTGAAATTGCTTTAAAAAAATAAAAATAAAAAATAAGATTATTTTTATTTTAATAAAATTATAATAATTGTGAGAAACAAATCTGAATTCTATTATGTTTTGTTTTACAATACATTCATTTTATAGTAGTAATCATGTCACATTATAAGGCGAACCTTCTGTAGTGTGGCAGTGAAAGGGTTAACGTGCGGCCAAGCACCACCATTCGGCGGCAGCAGCAGCAGCAGAATGCCCCGCGCGATAGTACATTGTAAAGCTTGTACAAAGCCACTTATTCTGAGATGATAATTAATGTATCTGGATAACCAATGCACGGATTTTGTCGAGGCAGGTAGCGTTATTTCGGGAAAATTGATATCTATAGTTGGTATATTTTTCGTCCACGAAAAATGGAGGCTGTAATAATTATTATTGCTCGAGAGTCTCTATGAATAATAATAATTAGACCCTCCATTTTTCAAGTCAGTTAAAAATGATCCCCCGTAGTGCTGTGTGTGTGAGTGTGTGTGTGTGCTGCTGTACTACCTAAATAAAATAAAAAATTAGGGGTTAGGGCATTGTAAAAACGCTAAAATAATAAAATAAAGGTCAAAAAAATCGCAGCGCGCACGGGAAAATTCGCCAAGCTGTCGCACCCCCTGGCGTCAAGTTCAAACTCCGCCTATGGTGCTTACTAGTGATGGTCATGGCTATGGCACAGACAAGCCTTGAGGGGTCGGTTTGCCCTGCCGAGACCCAGAACTGAAGCCTTAAAGAAAACTGTATTGTACAGGGCAATGTCCTACTGGAATAGACTTTTACAGTATTTGGTTTCAATTACCAGTAAGGTGGGATTCAAGAGGAGACTAAGAGGGGCTGTAATGCAAAAAGAGATTGATTTTGGTTGTTTCTAATCTGTGTCTAATGAATGGGTTCTTGTGTTGGATTATGTGTTGATTTGGAATGTTTTTGTCTAGTGGTTATGAGGAGTATTAGTGTATGGAATGTTGTGCTGTTTTTTTAGCACGTTTTAGTTTTCTCTGAGATGTCTCTGTTTGTTGTTTTATTGATATTTGTTGTTTTATTGATATTTGATTTTGTTCTATATGTTGGTATATTTGTTATTGTTCTATATTTTTTTGTATATTTCATTGGTGTTTTATTGATATTTGTTTTGTTTTTATGTTGTTTTAACCATTATTCTTGTTTGATTTTTATATGTTTGTATCCAGACCCCAGGAAGAATAGTCGCTCCTGAGGCAGCCTAGCTTGTGATAGGACCATGTACCTGTTCATAATGGTCTCACTAAATATAATGATAGAATAGCAAGCTATTTGTATCCTTTACACAATGTCATCTGCAAATGCGAATGTTTTGGTTTTGCAAATGCAAAACCTGAAATGAAGAAATTTGTATCGTCAGCAAATTAAACAACATTTTGTGTGAAACTCAGGCTCGGAAGGGTGAGAATGGCCACTTCACCGGGTTATACTAACGGAAGTGGGCGTGGCGGTAGATGTAAGGTGCATGAAAAAAAGGTCTTTCAACATGCGCCATAGGCGTGAGCATATTCCAATAGGCGAAGCAAGACGCTTTGCCAGTAATCATACTGTATAACTATAGGGTTATAGCATAACCTTCATTCCCAATTTATCCAACCAGGAGAGAACCCTAGATATTTTTACTTATTTCAAGAAATCTTACCAAGCCAACTTTGCTCACTGCACTGGTAATTATTTTAATTGTTTCAAGCATTATTATTTTTATCAGACCATTTTTGCAGTGTGGAGTTTTCTCTCCTGATTGGATAAAGAAAAGGGAACAGGATACCAGGAAATGTCTTTTCTGTTTACTGCAGAGCAGAGGGAGCGAGACCCATGTTACTGACCAAACACTCTATATCAGTGATGGTGATAGAGCTATTGTTGCGGCAGTAGACTGTCATAGACAGGTAGCCCCGAGGGGCTGAGTAGAGGAGTTCAAACAATTGACGCGCACCGTGAAATAACTCCATTCCACGTACAGGAAATACTTTTGAGGCTTTTATTCTTTCGCTTCATGAGACAAACAAAATACCCTTATTTAACATACACTAATATATTGATACTGATGCGTTCTTACTTCTTACATGCTTGTGTGCTTTCAATATTGCGTGTGGCACAACCGGTCCCCAATGGACAAACACGCTCACGTTCTTAGAACTATCTTGCGTGTGGTTGTGTTCTTCAATATTGCGCTCTTGCATGCTTTCAATATTGCGCTTTGCGGTCAAAAGAAAATATGCTCTCCTAACTCTCACCCCCTCTCTCTGTGAACTGTCAACCTCAGTGAACTGTCAACCAACGTGAAAAGATGAATGACATTCCATAAAACACTCCCATTAGCGCCACACCTCCGTGAGCACGCCCACCACCTAAAGTGACAGTACAACTAATAATACAACACAAATAGAATACTGAATGATAATAAAGAGACCTCCATTACGGCGCCTACATACTGGCCCCTAATTATTCAAATGTAATAATTACACAATTGTAAATTATGTAGGAGCCTACAAGAAAAACATTAAATATAAGGCACAATTATTCAAACAATAGTTCTTTTTCATTACCGGCCCTAATTATTCAAACAATAGTTTTTTTCGTTACCGGACCCTAATTATTCAAATGTAATAATTACACAATTGTAAATTATGTAGGAGCCTACAAGAAAAACATTAAATATAAGGCACAATTATTGACATTATTCAAACAAGTGTCTTTTCTTTTTTCGATTTTATTTTATAATTTTCTCGCAAGTGTCCTCTTCTTCTTTCTTAATTGTATCCTAGGGCCAGAGGTTACTAGCACATAGCCTTAAGGAGGGATCTTTATGATCGCTTGGTCAGTCAAGTCAGAAAAAACAAAAAACTGTAATCCAAAGTGGCAAAGTCAGTCTATGAGTGTATATATCCATGTATCAGTCTATGGGTGTATATCTCAATGTATCAGTCTATGGGTGTATATCTATGTATCAGTCTATGGGTGTATATCTATGTATAAGTCTATGGGTGTATATCTATGTATCAGTCTATGGGTGTATCTATGTATCAGTCTATGGGTGTATATCTATGTATCAGTCTATGGGTGTTCAATGAATATGAACATCTGATGTCCTCATGACTCTTCCGCTTCCTGATGAAATTCAATTTCTGACGTTCTCACGGCTCTTTCTTTTCTTTCCACCTCTCTTTCCTGTTGAAGGCACACCTTTTGTCTTTGAGCCGGCCCCGCTTCCTCTTCCTTGGACACCTCTTCGTTTCAATTTGGCCCTTATAGCCACGGGGCATTTCAGAAGTAGTGTCATCGTTTGCTTTGTCCCTAGAGTCAGTTGTGTATGAATCTTGAACTGGCCATTTCGATTTTGGACTCGCCTGTGCTTCCTTCTTTGATTCTCTTTCAGCTCTGAATTTCTTTCCTGTATCAAAGTTGTCCTTCGATTTTTTCTGGGACACAGGCTTGAAATCCATGTGATGGTCCTCAGAATTGTTGCTTTCAAACTTAATGTTATTGTCTACGTTTCTGTCACGCCGCCTCTCTCTCTTGGAAGCAACAGAATCGTCTGTCCTCTGCTGGGTTTGATTTGTCTCTTGCCAAACTCCCGTTCTTTGGACGATTCTGGTTGTCCGATTTTCCTCCGAGAGGTCCGTTCACGGTCCAACCCAACACAGTTTTGACTGCGTATGGACCCTCGTCCACACTCCGTATAACTCGCCAAGGCTCCAATGCCTTGGGAACATTGGCTCCTATCAACAGGTCAATCCCAGAGTCAATCTCAGGTATGTAAATATGTCTCAGGTGAGGCCATCTTTGAAGGTCTTTCTCTTTAGGAATGTTGCCTCTGTGAACTGGCATGCCTTCCTGCGTGTAGATGTCAGGGAGTTCATAAAACCAGTCACCATCTAACGCAGCCACTTCCAAGTCTGAAATAATGTGGCTTTTAACCACTTTCTCCTGGCCCATAGTCCTAAGGAGAATACTTGTCCTTCTTCCCGTGAGGTTCAGCTTGTTCATCAACCCCTCAGTGCAGAAGGATGCTGAGCTACCGGGATCCAGGAAGGCATAGGTACATACTGTATCCGGTCCCTTTTTAGATTTGACCTGTACTGGTACTATAGAGAGTGTACAGTCCTGCTCACCGGCCCCTGTAAGACCATTGGATTGTACAGAGATCGGAGCACTGCCCATTGCCGTCTCCGATTCTCTTTTGGCTGGCCTTTGATCTGTTCCCTCCTCCTTGTGGTACATGTGAAGTATGCTAGGGTGCCTGAGATTGCATATTTTGCAATAGAGGCGTTGCCTACATTCTTTACTCATGTTTCCAATGCACAAACAGCCAACACACACATTATGATTCTTCAAAAAGCCAATCTTCTCGCTATGCACCCTCCTTTCCAATAGAGAGCACATATCCAATGTGTGTCCACCTCCACAAAACCAACAAGTCGTTGTACTAGATGAGCTTCTCTCCATCTTTGTTCCAGGTTCCTCTTTCCTTTCAATTGTTGCAATGGTGGTAGCATAGCTACTTTCCTTTGCCCTTGTATATGGTTGATTGCTGGACTTCCTCACATCCTTAGGTGCTGCTGCTAATGGTGTGTCCTGTATATTGCCAAACACTGGATCACTTGCAATTTTCACCTGTCGTTCAATGAAGTCAACAATGTCAGGAAATCTAGCTCTATGGCCACGCCTTTCCTGCAGGTCACAGGCCACAGTTTTCCATATGTCCCTGTGCTTGTAAGGTAATTTTCTAATGATGGCTAGCATGTTGGCAGACATGTCCAACTCGTACATCATTTCCACTTCTTCCATGGCGTTGCAGCATCCTCTCAAAAAGAGGTTGGGTGGGTGGGGGGGGGGGAGGTTGGGTAGGAGGGGTGGGTGGGGGACACTGTACAACTGTACAAGCAAAACTGTACATTGGAATATTGACAAGACCATACTTGGTAATTTACTGTACATTGGAGGGGGTTGTGTTAGGACATTTACAGGGGCCAGTTTCGAATTGCAGTCTCCCGTAGGTGTTTTTTGAGAGTGTTTTTGAAAGTGGGTAGTGATTCACATTCCTTTACAGCTTTGGGTAGGGCGTTCCACATTTATGTGGCATAATTGCAAAACGTGTTTAGTCCCTTGTTTGAGCCGAATCTGGGTTTAACATGATTTGTGGAGCTCCCTCTGGTGTTGTGATCGTGGTATTCACTGACCTTTGGGAAGTATTTTGACATGTACATGGGTACCTTGGTCGTGTAGTGTATCTTGTAGACCAGGCCCATTGCAAGTTGCTGTACTCTGTTGTCTACTCTAAGCCATCCTAGGTTGTCAAAGTGGGCAGGGGTGAGGTGGGTTCTAGGAGTAAGGTCAAGCAGTAGTCTGACCAGTTTGTTTTGAGATGTTTGTAATTTGGTTTTTAGCGCCTTTGAGGTGCTTTGGTACCATGAGGTGCAAGCATAGTCGTAGTACCCTTGAATGAGTGCTCCTGCCAGAGTCTTCAGGGTATTCAGGCCGTCTGGAATGTTAAGGGTCACCACACCTATCCATTGACACCTCGGTCGGCCGACCCCAGCCCCCCCCACACACACACACACACACACAATATCGTAGCCTAGGCTGCCTCGAAAAAGAGATCTTTGATCTCAAGTGACTACCTGGTAAAAGAAAGGTAAAAATAAATAAGAATTAAATAAAAATAATGTGTCGACTGGTCTGGGAAGGCATAGCCTGCCCGTGCCTTACATACCCGCCGCCTATGCCGGGGCATGCCTTTGGCAGTGAGTTTAATTTCTCTTTTTTGCCCATCCATTTTTGAGCCATTAGTATCAACACTTGATCCTCCTGACGCCATTTTTTCAATAGCTCAAGTGCAATTATACAATAATCCACAGTCCTCTTTAATGAACAATCAATCCATCAATCAATTAGCTGCCGTTTATGCCGCGCAATGTCCATGAGCGCAAGACGACGCAGCCAGTCAACAACCGGTCCCCAATGGACAAGCAGAGTAACTAATTCACACTGTGTTTTTTTTAACACGAAAGGCTTCACAGTTGAATAAAACAAGTTACTTAGCTTTCTATTGCTGGTCTGCGTGTCAGGCCTTCTGAAGTGATGGCGCTCCTCCAATGCAGCGATGATCCAGACGTCCCAGTGATGCCCTCAAGATCAGCGCCCCGAAGCGACTCGAGGAATCCGTAATGTCAATATAGTAATTTCTTTTGACTATGTTGCGGCAGTAGACTGTCATAGACAGGTAGTGCCGAGGGGCTGAGTAGAGGAGTTCAAACAATTGACGCGCACCGTGAAATAACTCCGTTCCACGTCCAGGAAATACTTTTGAGGCTTTTATTTTTTCGCTTCATGGGACAAACAAAATACCCTTATTTAACATACACTAATATACTGATGCGTTCTTGCGTGCTTGTGTGCTTTCAATATTGCGTGTGGCACAACCGGTCCCCAATGGACAAACACGTTCACGTTCTTAGAACTATCTTGCGTGTGGTTGCGTTCTTGCGCTCTTGCATGCTTTCAATATTGGCTTTGCGGTCAAAAGAAAATATGCTCTCCTAACTCTCACCCCCCCCCTCTGAGCAATTTTACGCTGAATAGACGTTTAAAAGACGTCTAAATGGCCCATAGCCGTCTAGGCTAAATTCAGTCTAGAGTGGCGCGACAGAAAGGTTGAGACCCATTGCCGTACAGGACCTGTGTCCTTACGGAGCATCCTTGACTGAGCCTCCCCTCGTGTTAACTTGAGGTCACTTAAAGAAAAAAACTCCTAATCAAACTAAAATGACGCAACAAAAAAAACACCCTGTCTTGTTTCCAGTTGTCCTCTCCCAAAGACCCAAGAGCACCTGATGACTTTTTGTGAAAACATTGTACTCACTAGAGCACCTAGTTGAACGCTGCTTATATATATAGGGATGTTTGATATTGGCTTTTTTTTTGTATTTTATTTTTTTATTATTTTTTAAACAAACACATAAACAAACATGACAACACACGATAAGATATACAAGCATTAGTTGACAGTGCACATCCAATGAAATCACATTTTAGTTAATTGTCTTATACAGGATATACCCTTAATACCTGTTATCTAAAAACCTACACACATATGCTCTAGCTCGTACCCCCCCCCCTCCCGGACCCCCCATTGGATAATCCATCCATTTTCCCTCGCTCCTAACCAGACATTACCATTATATGCTAGCTTTTATTTTCTCCACCACTTCTAACCACAATGTAATTTTGGATTCATTGAGACCCAAAATTCTTGCTGTAGATATTTCTTGATAGATCACATCGAGATATGTAATAATCCAGACCTTTCGGCACATTTGTTCCGGTTGGAACCATTGTGATGCTATCAGCTTTTTAGTCACTGTGATACCCGATAAAACCAATCTCTTTAGCTGTGGATGTACTGCACACTCAAAAACATCATTCAGCAGTAATACAGAGGGGTGTACAGGTATATTCCAAGTTAAGAGATTTGATAATTGCTGGGTCACCTCTTTCCAGAATATCTTAACTGGTGGGCAGTCCCAGTAGTACATGTGCATAAATGTCCCCTCGTCCCCATTTGTACATAAGGAGCATTTGGAGTCTTGTATAAGACCCATTTTTTTCAGTCTTATAGGAGTCAAGTATGTCCTGTGAATATAGTTAAGATTGATTTGTTGATGGTCCGGGTTCCTTGATGTGAGTCGAACATTTGCCCAGGCTTCTTGCCAATCAAAATCACTTTCCAGGTCTGGTATATCCCTCCTCCAGACGGAGTCTAGGTGGAGGGTTTCATACGAGGACGTTAGTAATTGATGATAAAAATCTGAAACAAAACCTCTCGATGTCTCTCTTTCATAGAAGAATTTGTGGTATCTGTGGTGTTCAATTGGTTTCTTTAATGGAACACCTTGAGTCTTCAAACATAACAATAACTGTATGTAAAAAAGATGTGTGGACTTGGTGAGATTAATTTCTTTGCGTATTTCTTCATAACTACAAAATCCCTGTTTGTTAAAAACATCCCCTAATGAGTGTATGCCTTGCTTTTCCCATATAGGGAATCTTATAGGTCGTTTTCCAATCAAGAGTGCATTGTTATTGAATAAGGGAGTATGATTGTGCCATTTATGTGGGTTAGGATATTATTTTTGTGTTTCACGCCATATCCGGATCGCATGAGTAATTATGGGGCCAAATTTCCGTTCGCAATGCTTAATTGATAGTTTAGTGTATGCTATGTCCTTCAGTCTATGTGGGGCTACTATATTTTCTTCTAATTTTCTCCAGGATACTAATGCTTGGGGATAAAACCATGTTGTCAATGGTCTTAAAGTGTACGCCTTAAAATAGTGGAAAAAATCTGGAAATGCCATACCACCGTCTGCTTTATTTCTCTGTGCGGTGGATCTTTTTATACGTGGTGGTTTGTTATTCCAAATAAATTTGTATGTGGAGGAGTGTAATTCTTTCCAGTAACCCTCTGGAGGGGGTAACGGTAGCATTGAGCTGAAGAAGTTGATTCTAGGTAGTACGTCCATCTAAACGATTGATATCCGTGCCTGTACTGAGTTTTTATGTTTTGCCCACCTATCAAGGTCGTCTTTGATTTTGTTTTGGATTTTTGTGTAATTGTGCTTCACCGTTTGTCTTATGGTCGGGAATATTTCCACTCCCAAACATCTAGTGTTTTACCATAGGTATCTCTCCTGGGAGGGTTATATCTTTTTTTGCAGGGGCGTTAAGTGGAAGGAAAGCCGACTTCGGCCAATTTATCTTAAATCCCGATAAATCTCCAAAGTTCTCAATCAACTTGAGCAGATGAGGCAGTGTGGTGTTGGGGTTTTGCATGAGCAGTATTACGTCGTCCGCATATAAACTAATTTTATGTTGTGTGCCCTTGATTACGATTGGTTCTATGGATTGGGATTGTCTTATATATTGTGCTAAAGGCTCTAATGATAGATCGAATAGTCCGGGACTAAGAGGGCAACCCTGTCTAGCTGAGCGTGATACCGGAAAGATCCCGGAGGTGATTATACCTGTTGTAATCATGGCCGATGGGTCTTTGTATACTACTTTAATCATATCAATGAAACCTTTACCTAACCCCATCTTCTCTAATACTGCCCATAGATACGACCATTCCAGCCTGTCAAAAGCTTTCATTGCATCCAGGGACAGCATCGCCTTAGGTATGGTGTCGTCCTTGTCGGCATCTAGTACGTGCAGTAATCGTCTTATGTTATCAGTGATCAAGCGGCCTCTTATGAAGCCAGTTTGGTCCGGATGAACTAAAGACGTCATATGCTTTTGTAATCTGATGGCTAATACCTTAGAGTACAGTTTGATATCGGTTCCGAGGAGGCTTAAGGGTCTGTAACTACCGCACTCGGTGGGGTCTTTGTCTTTTTTAAGGAGGACTGTTATGAGTGCAATATTGTCGTTCTTATGGAAGTTCCCCTCCTTGACTGAGTATAAAATCATATTTAGTAATAAGGGTCCAATTATGTCCCAACAAGAGAGGTACATTTCTGGTGGGATACCGTCTCTTCCAGGAGCCTTACCACTTTGCATTTCGGATATGGCCTTCTTCCTCTAGTGTGATCGGTGTTTCTAACTGTTTAGCGTCATCCTCTGAAAGTTTAGGGAGATTAATTTGATTAAGATATGTGTCCATTTTGTTTTGATCGAAGGTCGTTTCTGATTTATATAAGTTGGAGTAGAATTCTTTGAATGTCACGTTTATTTTTTCAGGGTCTGTAACAAGTACTTGTTGTGCTCTAATGGTAGTTATATCTGCAAATTTTGCATTAATTCTTAATCGCATGGCTAATAAGTGACTAGGTTTAGAACCTTGGGAGTACTGCTGTTGTCTTGTGCTACGTATTTGTATTTCCGATTGTTGTCTGTATATGGCATTGATCTCTTTTTTTAGTACATTAACTTGATTTTCTAGTCGAATTGAGTTGTTGTATTGTAAAGAATTAAATAACGTTGAGTAAAGCGTTTCCAGTTCAGCCAGTTTTGAGCATCGATTCTAGCGCATTTTGGAGGAAAAGCTATCAGTGAAATCCTTGATCGTTCCCTTTACCGACATCCATATTATTCTGGGGTCCTGCACCGAGTTTGCATTCTCCTGTAGGAATACTGTAAGAGCTTCTTTGAGTTGTGTAATGAATTCCTTGTTATTAAGCAGCATCGAGTTAAATCGCCATCTTGGGGCTCGGGAAGATAGTATACCAAATGTTCCTTTTAGGAGTAAATAACAGTGATCTGATAATGCATTGGGTATCATTTCCACTTCATAGTTATCAAATAGTCTCGGGGATGCAAAGACATAATCTATTCTGGATAATGTGTTATGTCTCGCAGATCGACAAGAGTACTTTCGGGTCGTGGGGTTAAGTGATCGCCATAAGTCATTTACACCTGTAATCTTCGACCAATCCTTTAATGCATTAGATGAATTCTTTTGTTCGCTGGAAAAGGCGAGGTAAGATTTGTCCATCCTTGGATTCCAAATGGCATTAAAATCTGCACCTATTATAAATGAGTAATCGGGAAGGTCTAACATTGCTTTGGTTAGTGTAGTGAAGAAACCCACTTCGTACAAATTTGGGGCGTATACCGCTACCAGCGCTATTTTCCTGTTCTTGTGTACAATCTTAGCTATAGTTATCCGACCATCTACATCAGACCATACTCCCTTTAATTCAATATTCAACTTCCGTCTAACGACTATGGCTACACCCCGAGTTCTCGTACCAAAGGAAGAGTGACTAATGTTATGATATGTGTTGTCCGCTAACGTATCTATGTCTTTCTCTAGAATGTGCGTTTCGCTTAGCAGAGCCACGTCAACCTGTTCTTTTTTCATCAGTGTAAGCACGCTTTTGCGTTTGTGTTGATTATTTATTCCCCCAGTGTTCCAGATCATTATATTCAAACTAGCCATAATCTATACATGTTGTTGTGTAGTTGTTGGTAATGCTTCTGGAGTGCGATGCTACAATAGATATACATCCAACTAGTGAGGTCCCGTTGAGAGCCGAGCTTAAAAACATACATATATACAAATAAAAATCCACTTTCCCCCCCTCCCACCGAGTGTCGTACAGGATTGTGTTCCATAGACACATCCTACGCGTATGACTCCCTCCCTTAGGCCACCGGATTACCCAAATTGAGCTTTGTAATCCTACTCTTCCTATGCTAATTGCCATAGGATCTAAAACTTTCATTCTAATTCAATAGAATGTCGCTTTTGGTCTTGCTCCTTCCCATTAATGTACTAACAATAGTGTGAAAAATGAAAAATATACCTTCATTGATATATTCATTTGAACCTTCTACTAACTTATGTAGGAAACATCAGAAAAAGGAAAAGAGTGGAGATAAATACTAACACCTTAAAATGAAAAAAAATTATGATGAAAGATAAAAAAAAAAAAAAAAAAAAAAAAGGAGTGAGAACTAAAATAAAACTCATCAGAGAAAAACAGAGAAAATAAAATTGAGTAAAGAGAAAAAAGAGAAAAACAGAGACTTTTAGAGCTATATTGTGCAAATCTCTAAATCAGTGGAGTAATTATTTAAAATATTAGAATAACCTTGTCGTGCTTATACATTTAGATGTGGCTAATGTCTTTTTTTCTTTTTTTTTAAAGTCTTATTAAAGCCTAATTAAACTTCAGTCCTTGGATCATATGCTTATTCACACCGGATGTTAATGTTAAATTTACAGGCCTTCGTTGAAGGGGTGCATTATATTCTAGAAGGTTGTAGAATACCCTAGTAAATACTTGAACACTGCTGTTATGTTCCAGAATGATCTTCCTACCCAGGGGTCATGACCTACTAGTATTTTCCGGGATATTCCTTTGTGTCCCTGAGCAGTCGAGAGAGGAGCCCAGAATATTCCAGAATGTTCACAATGTCAATGTTGGATTATTGTCTCCACAGAGACCAGAAGACTGTAAATATAATGCCTTACGAACCATATTAAACATCTTGTGCCTTGTTGTTGCCAGCATGCATATCATCTGTTACTTTTGTTGAGCCGTGGTAAAATCATTCTAATAAAATTACTAAAATACAAAGAGAAAGAGAGAGATGAATAGGCTTATCTGTTTCGGGCCAGTGTTGCGTCCTGCCCAGGGGGACCAGATCCATGTTGCTTCATGTAATCCTCGGCGGCTTTAGGCGTGCGTATTCCGTGCCTAATACCGTCTTTTCCCAAGATCGATAATAGTGCCGGGTACTTAAGGATTGGCCTGAGACCACTCTTGAACATTCTCTGCATCACATCCTTGTAGGGGAAACGCTGAGCGATGGCCTCCTTGCATAGATCTTCGTAGATAGATATTGAATTTTCACCATATTTCAGTTTCCCCCTTTGATTGCACGCCCCTCTGATGATGGCGTCTCTTATTACCGTCTTGCGCAGGGTAACAATGATAACCCTCGGACCGCTGACTCTTCGGTCTCGTGTACCGACTCTGTAACATTGGTCCACTATCGGCGCTGTGGGAAGGGTGTTGTTACCTAAAATATCTACTAACACTGTTGGAAAATTGTCGTCTGTGCAATTGACTGATTCATCCAGTCCCACAATGCGGATATTATTTCGCCTGTAGTAACGTTGGGTCTCGAGCTGCCTCTCCCTTGCTTCCTCTTCGACTTCTTGTATTTTCTTCCGACACTCTTCTTCCACCTGTTTTATCTCCTTCGATAACTCTGTAAATCCATCGTTGACGTTCTTCTCGTTCTCTTGGACCATCCGTGTAATTTATATCACCGTATTCTCCACTGCCGTGATTCGCCCGGCCTGTGCAGCGGCTGCTTCCATAACCTCTTCGAATTTAGCATCGACGTGTGCTTTGAATTCCTCGATGTGTAATTTGAAAGCGACCATCTGTTCCTTCATCAGGATAGTCAGAGAATTGAAGTCGGGTTGTGAAATTGCACTGCTTGTGTCAGTTGATGTTGTGGGTGCAATGAGGGACCCGATGGATTTGTTGGAGATTATCTTCTCAAATTCCCGTGCTTTATCTCTTACGGTATTTTTACACGTCGTTACCGTTGTGTTGTCATCTGCTGTCTCCCTCTCGGGGCCAGTCGTCGTTGGTCCCGGTATATTCTCCACTATAGTCCCCCAATCGGGGCTAGTCAACAACGGTACCGCCGCTGCCTCGTCTGTTGTATTCTTTGACCGTGTCAAAATCGAAGCCGTTGGAGTATCTGTGCCGAGTCTCTTTCCACCCTTTCTCTTATCCTTAGTATCCATGTTGAGTCTTTATGTCTTTTGATATAGTTAGTAGAAGGTCTTATCAATACATACGATGTGGTTTAATCTCGTTTGGTATTGTTAAAATAAGGTTTTTAAACGAAATTAACGTTGACGGGAGCGGAGCTGTAACCAAACACGTATCGCTACATATTGCGTTCAAACCGGAAGATATTGGCTTTTTTACCGATATCCGATATACTGATATTGTCCAACTCTCCGATACCAATATCAACCGATACCGATATATGCGGGGTTCCCCCCCCCCCCCCAAAAAACGGAATAATTTCAGGTAATTAACATTACATATCTCTTGTTGTGGAATTAACACAACATTATGCATACTTTTGACAATAAATAAAATAAGAATTTGTTCTTACTTGCTTCCCTGGGTAAATAAAGGTTAAATAAATGTAAAAAAAATATATATATATAATAATAATTTTGAATACCGATCATTTCCAATATTACATTTTAATGCCAATATCGGCCGATAATATCGGACATCTCTAATATATATATATATATATATATATATATATATATATATATATATATTGTATACATAGTGAGGCCACCTTTCCCCTATCCCTACAAAAAAATGTTAAGTGCAAAACCAAGCAGGCTCTTTTGCCTAGGGTGTCACTGTTTGACAACATTACAGATTCTAAATTCTACCTTTTAAATGTTAGAGTTACAGAATTGGTTTGACCTCAATAATGAGGGTAGTCGTCCCACCCCCCCTTTCAGAATCCCACACTGGTAGCAATGTGATGTTTCACCACGCTAGAGCATCAACACTGTTTCCATGTCGGTCCCGCTGAGCGGTCTTTTGGCTGGGGTGGTCCCTCCTTTCACTTCCATTGTTTGACAATCTTATGCCTCGTCTCCACTAGCCAGGGTTTACAAGATCTCCTTTGCAAGTTGTTGTTATTGTTGTAGGAACGGTTTGGGAGAGGGAGGTAAGGGGTTTTAGATTGTGTGTTGTGAAGTTTAGACTTCAGAAAGGGAGAGTAAAGTACAGAAAAAAAGGTACCGTGTAGGCCAGATGCAAGCTGTTTACAATAAACCTCTGTGGGGCTGCTTAAAAATAATTATTATTATAATCGCAAATTGAATCGCAATCGCAATATCTGTCAGAAAAATCGCAATTTGATTATTTCCCAAACTCGTACAGCCCTAGTGCTAGACAGTGGACAGACTTGTCTTTCTTGCCTGCAACTTAAAGTAATGGCTTTGCTTGTCCAAATGACAATACTGACCAAATTGAGATTTATTTTTCTCTTGTCCATTTATTTTGTTTGCTTTCTAATTTAAAATACAGTTTGAAACCGTCTGTACACAGTAGGCTATGTGTGCTAGCAGAACTAGACTCCAGTCACGAGTCACGGTGGTTTGTCCACCAAAAAAGCGCCAAAAGATCGAAAATAAACTAGCAGAGCCAAAACTGTTCAACTCCCCTGGAGCCACAGCCAGCAGAGAAGCCGGTTTACTTTTGCTTTTAAACCAGCTGCAGCCTGAGAACTGGAGTGTGAGGGGATGTAACACTAAAGATGGCGGCAATGACAAAGAATTGCTGCAAAATAAACATACATCTGTTGTTTAAAAAAAAAGAAAAAAATTGTTTTTTTTATACTTATAACAATTTCGATAATTATCGATATCGAGAAATATGATAACATTATCATATCGTTATTGCGATATGATTTTTTTCCATATCGCCCAGCCCTACCTCATATCCCTCCTAGTTACACACAGTCTTCATATCCCGCCTAGTTACACACAGTCCTCATATCCCTCCTAGTTACAAAGTCCTCATATACCTCCTAGTTACACACAGTCCTCATATCCCTCCTAGTTACACAGTCCTCATATCCCTCCTAGTTACACACAGTCCTCATATCCCTCCTAGTTACACACAGTCCTCATATCCCTCCTAGTTACACACAGTAACTAATTATCGATATCGAGAAATATGATAACATTATCATATCGTTATCGCGATATGATTTTTTTCCATATCGCCCAGCCCTACCTCATATCCCTTCTAGTTACACACAGTCCTCATATCCCTCCTAGTTACCAACAGGAATAATGTAACATATAATAAATTCATATTGTCAGTATCAGTTGCTTGGGGCCAGAAGTTCCCGAACATAGCCCACCGGTGGAGCTCAACCTTCAGCGTTGGCTCGTGACATAATCGCTGTCGCTGTATCTCACAGGCGGCACGACAGCTCTCCCAGATCTGGTGCGGCATGTAGGGGAGTCGCCCGTGCTGGACTGGGAGGGCTGGTTCTGGGCAGGCGGCTCATCCCGCAGAGTCCGTGGCTCGTCCCGCAGAGTTTCTGGCTGGTCGATGGACTCAGGATCAGCATACTCAGGATCAGCATTCTCAAGCAGACTTGGATGAACCGTCCTCAGGTGGCATCTGTTTCTCCTGAAGATCACGCCTGCCGGTGATTCCACACTGTAAGAGCGTGGCTCTACTCTCTTGCTCAACATGACCGCAGGCTTCCAGCCTTGCCTTGTTTTCATGTGTACTGTGGTTCCAGGAGTCAGTACAGATAGTGGTCTGGTACCCACATTGTAGTACTTCTCCCGTCGTGCCTGCAGGTGTTGGAGCCTGTTATGTATGTTACTTGGGGTGGATGGCTGCAACACTGCGCTGGTGCACGGCAGCGGGCTCCTCAGGACACGTCCCATCAACATCTGCGCTGGGAAGACATCTAGGCCTGTCACTGGTGTGTTTCTCAATGACAGCAAAGCCAGATGCGGGTCAGTGCCTGTTTTAGCTGCCTTCTTCAGTGTGCGTTTCACCATTTTGACCATACTCTCCGCAAGGGCATTGGACTGTGGGTATCCAGGGCTAGAGTGTGTGATTTTGATTCCCCATTCTGCAGCAAACTTCTGCATCTCACAGCTCGCAAAAGGAACATGATCACACACTAGCTCTTTGGGAATCCCATGTCTGGAGAAGACTGACTTCAGCCTTTGTATGACTGAGTGGGCAGTCCTGTCTGGTAGGTTTAGCACTTCTGGGTACTTGGTCAGGTAGTCAACAACCACTAGATAGGATTGTCCATGCAGCTCAAATATGTCAGTCCCCAGTTTCATCCATGGCAGTTCTGGTATCTCATGTGACTGGAGAGGTTCTCTTTGGTTTTGTGGCTGCATCTGTTGACATGTGGCACACATTTCCACTTTTTTCTCTATGTCTTGTGCCATTCCTGGCCAGTATAGGACCTTCCTGGCATGGGCTTTCATTCGCTGGACACCTTGGTGTGCAAGATGCAATTTATCCATGATTACTGCTCTCATGCTCTGAGGAAAGATGATCTTGTCTTCCGTTATTACTACACCATCTCTGATGCTCACTGTGTGACGCATCGGCCAGTATTGGTGTAATATGCCATCACAGCGTTGTCTCCTTTCTGGCCAGCCCTTTTGGTGTGCTTGTATCACTGCCTGCAACACTTTGTCTGCTGCAGTTGCTTCCTGGAGTTGCTTGAGCATGTTTTCACTCAACGCATCTGTGGCCTCCATCGCATACACCACTTTCTCCTCAAACAGATTCTCAGTGAGATCTCCAACGTGCCCTTTCACCACTGCACGAGAGAGTGTGTCGGAAACATGCATGTCTTTTCCTGGAGTGTATGTGATTTCAAGATCATAGCACTGCAGCTGGAGAAGCATCCGCTGTAGTCTAGCTGGTGCTTTGCTTAGATGTTTCTTAAAGATGACTTGCAGAGGTTTATGATCCGACTGCACACTCACTGTCTGCCCATATATGTACTGATGGAACCGCTTGGCTGCAAACACAATCGCCAACAGCTCCTTTTCTATTTGAGCATAGTTTTTCTCTGTGTCTGACAATGCTCGGGAGGCATAGCTCAGCGGGTAGCCTTCCTGTAGAAGACACGCCCCCAATCCATCTTTAGACGCATCCGCTTGGATCGTCAAGGGTTTGTGTTTGTCATAAAACTTGCGACTTGGGGCTTGTATGAGAGCAGCCTTCAGGCTTTCCAGCGCTGCATCATGTTCATGGGCCCACTGCCATGCTGCCTCCTTTCTCAGCAGCTGTCTCAGAGGAGCAGTTATTGTGGCTTCCCCTGGAATGTATTGGGCCAAGTATCTTGTCATGCCTAACAATCTCTGGAGGCCTTTCTTGTCTTCCGGTGCCGGCATGTTGGCGATGGCTATCACCTTTGCATCATCAGGTTTAACACCCTCTGGTGTGATGATGTGGCCCATGTATTTCACTGTGTCGACTTTGAACTGGATCTTGTCTTTGTTGAACTTGACATTGGCAGCTTGTGCCCTCTTCATGACCTGCTGGAGGATCTCAGCGTGCTCTTGGTCTGAGGATGCAGCGATTATCATGTCATCAGCTATGATATGTACACCTTCTATGTCACCGAAGGTCTCACTGTTCTTCTGCTGAAACACTTCACTGGCTGACTTGATGCCAAATGGCAATCTCTTAAAGCGGTAGCGGCCCCATGGTGTGTTGAATGTACACAGCTCAGATGATGGCTCATCCAGTTTCACTTGCCAATATCCATCCTTCTCATCCAGAATGGTGAAGATAGATATCACTGCCAGTTTGCAGCAGACGTCGTCTAGAGTGGGAATGGAGTAATGTTGCCTCTGTATGGCCTTGTTCAGATCAGAGGGGTCCAAGCACACCCTGAGTTGAGTCTTTTTTTTTTCTGTGATCACCAAACTGCTCACCCATGCTGTTGGGTCATTCACAGGGGTTATTACATCTGCTTCCACAAGGTGGCGCAGTGTGACCTTCAGCCTGTCCAGGACAGCAAGGGGAATCTTCCTGCACCCATGTACCACAGGTGTAACTGCCGGGTCAATGTGTATGTGATGTACACCCGGGAACTCACCCAGCCCGCAGAAGAGAGATGGGTACATCTCCAGCAACTCCTCTTTAGTGGCTGGAGGTCTCTTCAGCTTCTCTGTTGTGGCTGGAGGTGTCTTCTCAAGTGCATCAATTCGTTTCACAAGCCGCAGTACTTCACTTGCCTCTCTGCCCATGATTGGCACGGTTGACTGGTTGATCACATAGAAATCAAGCTTGGCTTTAGCTTTAGCAGTTTCACACATCAGTGTCACGGTCCCTTCCGGCTTCAGACGGTTCCCTCCATACGCTGCCAGCACTGTTCTTGTGGGCTGTAGCTGGATACGACCTGGAAATGTCTTTACAATGGACATAGGCAGCACGTTTCCATCCGCACCCGTGTCAATCTTGAATTTGACCGGGACATTCCTCACATTGGCCACAGTGTACCATGCAGTGTCTTTACTTTTAGTGACTGCATCCACTTCCACACATGACACAGTACCTATAAACAGTGAGTCTACATCTACCTCAGTCTCAATGTCGTGGACACCACGTCTTATTACTGTTCTGTATGTTTGGGTGCCTGTCCTGTCAGCTGGTGTGGAACACATCCTCGCAAAATGATTTTGCCTGTTACATTTGTGGCATACAGCACCATAAGCCGGACACTGGCGTGGTTCATGTGTTCTCTCACACTTGTTGCATTGTGCAATCCACACTCTGTTTTTCCTTTCTGTCCTCCTGTCTTTGTAGAATCTTCCCCTCTCTGGTTGAGCTGGAGCTCTACTTATGGCTTGCACATATGATTCACCCACAGCCTGTGTTGTTTGCATAGCTTGCAACTGGCTCCTCGCAGCTTCTGATGCTCTGCACACATCTACTGCTTTCTCAAGGGTTAAATTCTTCTCCCTCAGTAGCCTTTCTTTCAGAGCAGCATTATTCAGGCTGAACACCAATTTATCTCTGATCATTTCGTTCTCACTTATTTTAAACTCACAGTTTCTGCTCTTCTGGCGCAGTTCCGTGACAAACTTGTCCACTGTCATCCCATCAGCCATAGAATGGGACCAGAACTGGTACCGTTCAAAAACAATATTCTTCTGTGGGCTGCAATATGTTTCAAAAGCCTTGAATTGCATCCACTTTCTTATCGTCACCCCCAACAAATGTGAACGTGTTGAATACATCCAGAGCATCTTCACCAATTGTGTGTAACAGTATGGCCACTTTAATTTTTTCATCCTTTGCAATTGCTCCAGAGGCTGTCATATACAGTTGAAAACGCTGCTCCCACCTGCGCCAATTCTCGGCCAGGTTTCCCGTGAGTAGCAGCGATGACGGTGGTTTGAGCTGCTCCATCTCCTCTGTTCTGTGCTCTGCTGCCACGTCCAGACGATATTGCTAGCGTTAGCAACAACTAGCACAACAAAAGTTCATCACTCACTCCGCAAATCCGCTGGGTTTTATAATCCGTGAGATCGGCGTGCGTAGAGTGAAGATTCAGCCACTTCTGACACCATGTTGTAGTTTTGGCTGGGTTCCGTATAGCAATAACTTGACAACACACACAAGCTCAGTTGGTAGCCACAGCAACAGGTTTAGTCCGCGTCAGGTCAAAAATGCACTACAGACATCATTAGTAGATCACAACACTCTTCAACACGCTGCTCTTAATCGAACCCGAGTACCATATATCACAGTTTCATGGAAGGAGGAAAACATGCATGGGGGGGGGGGGGTAACATGCAGCTGATATGAGCTTTTTGCTAGCTTTTACACATCGCATAGGACGGAAATGCAAAACTAAGCCCATGTCAGCATTACAGGAAAGCGAGCAACAGGTGCGGCTGGGTAGCGCAGGGGACTAAGCGCTCGCCTACACTGTAAGAAAAAAAGCTGCAAGAAAACGGTAAATGTCTGGCATCAATGGTTGCCAAATACTTACTCTCAAATTACAGTAAAATCAAATACATTTACAGATTACAATCTTTATTTAATGGTTAATATTTTGATAAAAGGTAATTTACTGTATTTTTATGGCATTTACACTTAAAGTAGGAAAACAAAAGTAATCTGTAAAATAATACAGTGAATTTGATTGGCCACTGACGTTTCTGGTGCGATCTGATTGGCCACTGACGTTTCTGGTCATGTGACATATGCGCCCAATCGCGTGACGACTGTGTCTTTGCCCATTTCCGCCTCGAACGGCATGCAAACTACCTAACGCCTAGTTTATCACTGGTTAAGCTTAGGCGACTCTTTCGAAGTTGGTTAAGGTTCGAGTTTGGAATCAGGTCTGGTGTTCTATCGCCCTGCTCTAAGACAAACTCTAACCTTAACCAACTTCGAAAGAGTGCCTAAGCTTAACCGGTGAAAGAAACAGGCGTCACACGATTGGCCGCACATGTCACACGACCAGAAACGTCAGTGGCCAATCAGATCGCAGAACGCGCACGCGGAACTGGAAATCCGTTGGTAAAAGTATTGACGCGTCCTGGTCGTTGTAAACAGCGACTCCTACTGGTCGGTCGGGGCGCCTGTTCAGCAGGGAAGGGATCTGGGGGAGGTAGTGTGATCCTCCCATGCGTTACACTCCCCCAGTGAGAGTCCTCGCTGTCAGGTGAAAAGAAGCGGCTGGCTGACTCCACATGTATCGGAGGAGGCATGTGATAGTCTTCAACCCTCCCTAGGCCGGCTAGTGGGGGGGGGGAAATGCGCGCAACAACCAGGAAGGGAATTGGCATAACGACTAAATTGGGATGGGAGAAAAATACGGAAAAAAGGGGGAGAAAAAATTTATTTAAAAAAAAAGGAAAGCGAGCAACACAGGCTAAAGGGTTCCTGAGAGTTGAAACACTTTTTTCAATTTAATTTCAAACCTTTATTTCAACTCGTAAGACACTGAGGTTACCCTCATTTACAGCGAGGACCAACTTACAAAACAATTTTTTATTTTCTTTGCGGTTTATCAGCAATTGCATACATATAGGCACAATAAATAAGAATAATTCAAATATCGCTCATGTTGTTTTATTGGCCCCTGAACCTTCAGCTTCAGAGTCAGTCGGAGGGCATTCCAGGTGTTGGAAGCATCAAGGGGAAACGCAGGTTTTCCTAGTTCAGAGCGAACTGGAGGAACCATCCAGTCATTTGAACGTGTAGAATAAGTTCCTAGTTTCCATTCTAACAGTGGTGTGACGTAAGGGGGAAGTTTACCAATAAGGGCTTTAGAAATAAACAAATACCAATGATAGTTACGCCTTTCAACCAAATTTTTTTTTTATTCTATCCAAATGGTTTTACTGAGATAAGTTGCTTAGGCATGTCAACAAAGGAGACATCAATTTAACGGAACAATTAGTAGAATAGTGGATGAATTAGTAGAATAGTGGACGCTTGAAACAAATGAATGGGACCAGAGAAGATCGCCTGTTAATGGAGGCAGATAACTATGGGTAATCCACACTAACGGGTAATAAACCAAGTGTCATGGTGGCTGTGTATCTATTTGAACCACTAAAATGAACTGAATAGAAGCAAACTTTCATTGCAGGGTTTTCCCCAGGATCTTCAAACAAGATCTCAACTATGAGGTGGTCTGGAGGGGGGCTGAGTCTCAACTAGGGGGTGGTCTGGAGGGGGGCTGAGTCTCAGCTAGTAGGTGGTCTGGAGGGGGGCTGAGTCTCAGCTAGGAGGTGGTGTGGAGGGGGGCTGAGTCTCAACTAGGGGGTGGTCTGGAGGGGGGCTGGGTCTCAACTAGGAGGTGGTCTGGAGGGGGGCTGAGTCTCAACTAGGAGGTGGTCTGGAGGGGGGCTGAGTCTAAACTATGGGGTGGTCTGGAGGGGGGCTGAGTCTCAACTAGGGGGTGGTCTGGAGGGGGGCTGAGTCTCAACTAGGAGGTGGTCTGGAGGGGGGCTGAGTCTCAACTAGGAGGTGGTCCAGAGGGGGGCTGAGTCTCAACTAGGAGGTGGTCTGGAGGGGGGCTGAGTCTCAACTAGGGGGTGGTCTGGAGGGGGGCTGAGTCTCAACTAGGGGGTGGTCTGGAGGGGGGCTGAGTCTCAACTAGGGGGTCTGAACTTCATTTTTGTGACAGGTGTGTTTGATTGAACTTTGACATCTGAACAGGCTGTTTTATTGTATTGCTAACAGCTGAACTAGAGAATGTGACCTTATTCACCAATTTCTTTGTGTCCATTTTGTAAGAGACTTGAGATGATATGAATTACATGTGAATTGTTTTAGGAAACCTGTAGAAAGTATTTCTGTTGCATTAAGGTCAGGGCTTGATAACTACTACATTATTCGTGTGTATTTTATGTCCACAAGTGTTGATCTCTTGTTGGTCCTAATGACTGCTGTATTAAAACCATACTGACAACATAATCGTTTCACATTACGATTATGGTAATCATCTGTCCTTGATTAGCTATCATCAAATTATTGATTTCGATGATAGCTAGATTGATTTGATTGTTGATTCAAATTATTGATTAGCTATCATTACCAAATGAGTATTAATTATATATTCCATTTAATCACACTGTATTGTTAATGCACTTTACTGTTACATTTGCACTTTGGTTAGATGCCAACTTCTGCCGTTTCAAAATCGTGATAAAACAACATTTTCAACCAAAGAAATTGACATTCCCTAATAGATAGTGTGTACGTAAATGAAAATGTATGTGTCTGATATTTTTATCTTGTATTATGAATTTGATTAGGGTTTTTATTGTTGTTTTAATTGTCTGTATGACATGTAAATGTTGTGAGTGTATAAGGGTTTTTATTGTTGTTTTAATGGTCTGTATGTCATGTAAATGGTATGAGTGTATAAGGGTTTTTATTGTTGTTTTAATTGTCTGTATGACATGTAAATGTTGTGAGTGTATACGTCTGTAACTGTATTTTATGTGTTATGGACCCCAGGAAGAATAGCCCCAGCACTGCTGTGGCTAATGGGGATCCAAATAAACTTAAACTTAGATTGAAATACATTTGAATCTAATCTAATTGTCAAAGTTTGAAACAAAACTATTGACAGAACAGTCATTCTTATATGTTGTGTTAAGTTCAAGTCAATAGAATATTAGTGAAACTAAACTATTGACAGAAGTTGAACAGTCATTCTTATATGTTGTGTTAAGTTCAAGTCAATAGAATATTAGTGAAACTAAACTATTGACAGAACAGTCATTCGTATATGTTGCGTTAACTTCAAGTCAATCGAATATTAGTGAAACTAAACGATTGACAGAACAGTCATTCTTATATGTTGTGTTAAGTTCAAGTCAATGGAATATTAGTGAAACTAAACTATTGGCCATTTTCTGGGGACCCCCTTGAACGCTGAAGGACCCCAGAGAGTCCCCGGGCCCAACTTTGAAAACCACTGCTTTATTGCATCACCAAGTAGGCCTTCCGGAAACAATTGTTAAGTGGTGCACGCACAGTAAACACTCGACACCAGCTGTCAGCTGCAGGCATGAATGTTGTTGTTGGTGTAAAAGTGACGTAGAATAACCTGCTCTGTAACATTCATTCTTGTAACTAATAGCTGATCTGTCACAAATCCATCCAAAAACCACCCGCACTGGTATTTATTATCACTTTTTAGGTCGTTGGAAGGAAGCAAACTCTTTAGTTAGTAACATGGTGGAAGTCAATAGGGACATGAATAATTTCTCTTAATAAATTATGTTGCCAGTCTCCTGTTTCACAACCATTATTGATTAGAACGTGGGATGATTTTTATGTCAATGTGTGATTATGTATTGTACAACCCACCGCATGGACGTGGGGCCAGGTTAACCCACCTAATCTCATTTGTTTTTGGACACAATGTATTTCAGACTTTGTGATAAGCACCCATAGTTTATCCATCTTGTATTTGACCTTATGACTCAGTGATGTCTGGGCTGTAGCTAATAGATAAGGGGGGTCAGTTATACATGTAACAGTGTTAACAAATACTTTATTATAGTTCAATTATGTTAAACTTGGGACACAGCCATGGCTACTTATATTTGATTTCGTTTTGTATGTGATGCATTTTACCTTGAAGTTGTAGTGTTGCATTGTGGGTCTTCAGCACACATGAATCCTTTGCTGATGGAGATTAACCAATGCTGTCTACTACAAATGTCTCCTTACAAGCTGTGGTTGTGTGTTCCAAATTGTGTACAGACAGAATAAAACCGCACTCTACTGCTCCAGAACCTGATTCCATGTCGGTCCTTGATGAGACAGCAGGCAGGACAGAATAGGAGAGGTCACATATAGGTACATGGATTGTTGGACCGCTAAAATATTCCTATTTTTTATTACTTACTTTGATTTAGTTAATATTATATAGAATATATAAGTGCTAATCTAGAAGCACAGCTTTTGTTAAATCAAAGACCGCAATACCATCTCATTATCGTCTTGACTAACTCATTTTAGCTGTACTGTGCTTGTGCTGTATCAAGAATCAAGATTTATTTGTCACATACATACCAGGGCATACAGTGAAACGTGGGTGGTCATATATATGGGTGGTAAGTGGGTAATGTGATGTGGGTGGTATAAGGACAATCAATATGAAGCTATTATTAATATGAAGTAGACATGTATTTTTAAGTCAGGTCATATAAGACCGTCTTGGGTTGCTATATATATAGTACCCTAGAGATTTATCTTGATAATAGTATTATCAAGTTAATGGAAAAAATAAGCCAAAAGCACCTCTGGAAACATGGTCCAAACTTACTTTATTCAACGTTCCAATTCACATTGGGACCATCATGTTGGTGGGAGTTGGATCAGCCCGTTGTAGATCTGGTATGTCATAAATGTCTAGATGCAACAGTAGCCTACTGTCTACCTGTATGTCATTTATGTTATGATGAATTGAAAATTGGGGACCCTGATGTAAACAAGACGAAAGTCTTTCTGGTCTGCATCCCCTTAACAATTGTGTGTATTGAGCCGTACTGTATTGTACACAACTAAAATGTTCAATCAATCAAACTCTATGGCCCAACAAAGTCCCTAGCCCCTTTCGTGACTGTGATGAACCTAGTCCCTGAACCGGTTTTATAGTTAAACCCTGACATAGTTCTATTTCGTTATGGGTTTCGCTCAGCATCATACTGCACTGTACTTCACTTCGTGCACGTGCACTGAATAAAAGATTCCACCATGTACCTTTACATCCCAACATTCGTCTGGCCACACCCCCATCTGCTTACCTTCATAAGCAGGTGTGTGGTCACCTACTCGCCTCCTTCTTCACTTTCACCACAAGGAAGTGCCTTCGGTAGATCCCACACTTGACGAGGTTGTTAGCTGAAGAAAGTTGAGACGTGTTTACATTGTCTACTTCGGAGAGTCGCGCTCGCAACGCTACTCTTCACCAGCGGTTCTCCATTTCCGCCTCCGTCGTGCATCTTGGAGCGGGGCTGAGACCTCTCTCGTGGTCGGCAGCCACGCCCGGTAGGCACCCGATGGGTAGTTTTCCTCTCCAAGGAGCCGGTGCACCAGTGCCGTCTCCTGTGCGATGGCCTGGTTCCGGCTCTGGTTCCTCTGCTACCGGGGAATCGTCCGCTGTTGGGAGGCCGGTTCCCTTGGTTGCGGGGGATTTGAGACGCAAACTTTTTGCGTCGGCTCGCTCCCGTCGCAAGATGGTGGCTTGCAGACGCGAACGGCCCGGTTTTGGTGAGTTGCTGGTGCCAGGTGAGGATGCGTCGGTCTCTGCATGCCGATGGAAACAGAGGCGGATGGGTTCTTATTTGAAGGCCCGGTGGAGACAGGTATCCCGCCCGTCCAGGTAACACTGGAGGGGGGTGAGATGTCTCCTTGGGGCGCCTCGTTCGAAGACGTTGGGGAAGAACCTCTGACTCGTCGGCGGGATGCCCTGCTATCAGCCACATCGGAGTGTGGCTCCTTGACCAGTAGTAGCCTGCTGTATGTGAGGGATGCAGGCTCGGTGGAGGAAAGTCTGCAGGGGGAACTGCGCACTTTGTTTCCCGAGCTCATGGCGGCGGCGGCAGTCGCAAATGGCGTGCCGCTACCGCAGCCACTGCCTGTTCCTGTCCTTGATGATCTCATAGGTCATCTATGGCAACGTCGCCCATTTTTCCCCCCAATGGCGGCCTATGTCCGTCAGGGCCAGGTGGTCTCCCACATCATAGGCCTCACCCCCGCCTACGTGCCAGTCACGCGGGTGGCGGGTTTGGTCGACGGTATGAAGGAGGGCGTGCCACGGCTTGATAGGCCGATGGCCGCACTCCTTTGTCCGGAGGTGGTGTGGGAACCGTTACGGAAGCCGGTTCCCCAAGGGAAATCGGCGAGGCGGTTGGCATATTGGAGCGACCAGTCATTTATCACCGGAACACAATCTCTAGCTGCCGTCTAACATCGCGCAGCTGGCGAGATTCATGTCCGGGATATTGACGGGTGGCACGGAGCTGAGTGACAACAACATGACCAGCTCGCCCAGTCGGCAGGAGCCATCCTGCATCTGACTCAGCCGCAGGCTATAGCCGCTGGGAAAGTGTGCACCTTGGCAACTCTGATCCAGCGCCACATTTGGCTGGAGCAGGCTCGTGTGCCGGAGAAGAAGAGAGTTCCACTACTGACGCCACCCCTCTCCGATGCTGGACTGTTCGGGACGGCCCTGCAGTTGATGACCTCGATGTGCAGAGAGATGCAGGAGGAGCGCTCCGTGCTCCAACCTCATTTTCCTCCTCCCGATGTCGCCGGTGGAGTCAGACGGCTGCCACGTCGTCGAGCATCCTCCGCCGTGGCCACCTCTGCCACCACCGCCACTGCTGGACCTTCGATGAAGAAGGCCAGGAGGAGAGAGGGCGCCTCCGCCACGTCAGCCGGCCCATCTACGCCCGGAGGCGACGGTAGGGATCGTCGAGACCAGCCGCCGATCGTTTACCGTCCCTCCGGGGCTCCACGGGGTGGCAAATCCCGAGCGGCTCGTGGCAGGTGTCGCTAGGACCCAGTGACTTTTTCCCCCTGTGGTCCCCCTCTGTTTCCCTTCCCGGCCCCACTGTATGATTTTGTTCGTAAAATAAAGAGTCCCCTCTAAAGGGGGACTGTATTTTTTGTTAACAAACTGTGTGTTTATTCACCAAACATATGATGGGGTTGCAACGTGTGAATCTTCGCTAGTCATGTTAAGAGCTTAAGCAAGGCCTGCAGCCTACACTCGGTGAAAAAGGGTTTTTTCTGCCTCGGCCTGAATCTCCACATAAAGGTAGAGGATAGTTGTGTGCTCTGTTGCTTACACAGTGATATTGAGCTACAACACTGTTGTGTTGGGTTTGCAGTAATGCTCGTATGAAAACGTACCACGGCTTTGCCGTTCTCTCTCTCTATCAATGTTTTTCTGTGTTACAACATGGATGCGGGTGTAGGATTCACACACACACACGACTTGGTCTTGTTATAAACCCTGTTCACAGATTATCTGTGGTTAAGATAAGATAAGATAAGATATTCCTTTATTGATCCCCTTGGGGAAATTCAGGCATCATAGCAGCATGGGGGGGAGGGGGGGGGGTACAGGTAGTAAAACAACACAGTATACAGGTAGTAAAAAACAACACAGGCAGTGTAAACAATTTGATCAATATGGTCAATATAATTTACTATCTGACTAGCTGAGGAATATTCACATTATTCACAGTGTCACATAAGGTGCAGTATGCATGAGGTTGAGGTAGTGTTATAATTTACTATCTACTGAGTATACATTATTCACAGTATCACGGTATCCACTGAAATATACATTATTCACAGTATTACAGTATCCACATAGGGTGCAGTAAGCCTAAGGTAGTGTAGGTTGTCCTCCTTGGGTTCCTATAAGTCCCAGGTCAATGTCTGGTAGCAGTCGCTGCCCCCTGTTGTGGAGCCTGGAGGCTGCTAGTCGCTGCCCACTGTTGTGGAGCCTGATGGCCGCTGGTATGAAGGACTGTCCGAGGCGGTTAGTTGAGTGACGGGGGGGAATGAGTCTGTGGCTGAACAAGCTTCTCATCTTGACTAGCTCGTCGTAGAGGGGGTGGTAAGGGTTCTCCATGATGGCAGCCAGCTTCCTTATCATCCCCCTCTCTACCATCACCTCAAGTCTAGGTAGCTCGACTCCCACCACGGAGCTAGCCTTCCTCACCAGCTTGTTGAGCTTGTTGGTGTCCCTTGAGTTGATGTAGCCTCCCCAGCATGCCACAGCATAGAAGAGGATGCTGGCCACAACAGACTGGTAAAAAGACTGCAGCAGTTTGTTGCACACATTGAAGGACCTGAGTCTCCTCAGGAAGAACAGCCTGCTCTGTCCCTTCCTGTAGAGGGCCTCTGTGTTGTCCGACCAGTCCAGTTTATTGTTCAGGTGTACCCCAAGGAACTTGTATGAGTCCACCATCTCCACATCCACCCCTCGGATGGAGATGGGAATCGGGGGGGGCCTCTTCTTGCCCCTCCGGAAGTCCACCACCAGCTCCTTGGTCTTACTGGTGTTGAGTTGGAGGTGGTTGCTGTCGCTCCACCCCACGAAGCTCTCCACCAGGGCTCTGTACTCCTCCTCATCATCGTCGGTGATGTAGCTTACGATGGAGGAGTCGTCTGAGAACTTCTGCAGGTGGCACCCGCTTGAGTTGCGGCAGAAGTCTGAGGTGTAGAGGGTGAAGAGGAAGGGTGACAGCACAGTTCCTTGGGGGGCGCCGGTGTTGCTCACCAGTACGTCAGACTGACTGTCCTTTAGTCTGACGTACTGTGGCCTCTCAGTGAGATAGTCCTTGATCCAGGCCACCAAGCCGTGCTCCAGCTGCATCGCAGAGAGCTTCTCCGCTAGCAGTGACGGCTGGATGGTGTTGAAGGCGCTGGAGAAATCAAAGAACATAATCCTCACTGAGCTGCACGGCTTCTCCAGGTGCGTGTACGCTCTGTGGAGCATGTAGATGATGGCATCCTCCACCCCGATGTTTGCCTGGTATGCAAACTGCAGGGGGTCGAGGGAGTCACGCACCAGGGGCTTGAGGTGTTGCAGGACCAGTCTCTCAAACGTCTTCATGACGTGTGACGTCAGAGCGACTGGCCTGTAGTCGTTGAGGGTGCTGGGACGTCCCTTCTTGGGCACCGGGACAATGCAGGAGGTCTTCCAGAGCTGGGGCACCCTCTCCAGCCTCAGGGAGAGGTTGAAAAGATGCTGGAGCGGTGCTGCCAGCTGCTCCGCACATACCTTGAGCACCCTGGGATTGGTGTTGTCCGGTCCTCTGGCCTTGTTTACATTAATTCTGGAGAGCTGCCTACTGACCTGACTGGTTGTGATCGTCAGGGTTGGGGGTGGTGGGCAGTCTGCTGGTGTTGGCGGTGGGGTGCCGTTGCTGATGGGTGTGGGTGGGTGGGGGGGCTGCTTTGTAGGTGTGATCTGGTGCTGGTGTCGATGGGTGGGGGGAGGGGTGTGGGGAGGCCACTCTGGTCAAAGCGGTTGAAAAACAAGTTGAACTCGTTTGCACGCTCTGGCGGGCCCTCAACAGCTTGCATTGTATTAGCTTGCGCTATTCGTTAGCATTTCTACTAAAGGTATCATGTGACTAAGTTGTTGTTGTATGCAAGGGTTGGGCTTGTGAGGGGGTACCGGATAAACCCCTCCTTCCCTCTTCTGATTGGTCAGGGGGTTTATTTCCTCTCTTGTTAGTCCAGTCAGGGCCAAGCTGTTAGGCGGCTTGGCAGGGCGGGGGGGGGGGGGGGGGGAGGGTTTCCCAGACTCTGCACCTATTAACAGGCGTTGAGTCTTGGGTTTCCCCCCGTCATAGCACACGTCACTACGCACGTTGCTATTTGACGATGGCTTCCGTGAGTTAGACCCATATGTAAGGTCTGTTATTGTCAAAGTGTCGGGATAGAGCGTAGGAATTACGGTTCCACTACGCTCGATATATGTGTAACTTGAGTCGGTTGGTCACCTGACTCAAGGTTACCATGGTTTTTTCAATCTATGGCTCACGTGGGAAGTCTCTCTGGGGAGTTCCGTCTATCCTCCATGGTAGGGATGACGGGATATAAAAATGTGAACAGTTTTTATCCTCGGCTGCGTCAAGTGGGATTCATGTCAGTCGGTGTTTCTTTCTTTTTTAATAAAAGAGTGTGGAGTATATGAAGCACCACACCCTTCTTGTCGTTCTCCCAGGCGCCTTGAGGGATCAATGTGGAGTCTGGTTAGACTGTTCATTGATGTGTTTTGTGTCCCGACGCATGCATAGTGCTAGCTCGGGGTGTTTCTGTTGAGAATCATGCGGGTGGCTAGTACGCCTTGGTTGCTTGTTGTTAAAACAGCGTTTTTATAAAGCAACTGGGATGGGGGTTTTTCCTCTTCCGAGAGCCTGTTACTGGGTCTTGACGGATTCTCGTTCATATCTGGGGGATGTTAAGGGAATAGATCAGAACATAGGTAAAGGGGTCTCACGCCCTTGGGGTGGGCCACCGAGCACGGTTCAAACCGGCCCGTCTGGGTGGCGCCCTCTTTTCATGTTTTAGATCAACACGCATATCTGCCCCTTCTCCTGGAGTAGGCATGTCGGCGTGGTTAGGGCACGGGACTGGTTCTGGTTGCGCTGGTCCAGGTCAGTTAACCCGTTGTCCGCCGGGGATGCAGATCTGCTGTTCTGGTACCCTGAGGGACTTGGGATTTTTTCAAGGGGAAAAATGCCGGGTCGGTCCGGGTGTCACAGGGTTAGGCGTTATGGAGACCCTTTGTTGGGTACTCTTTTGTACCTGGCACTATTGTAAGGGGCTGGTTCTCCTTCTTTCGCTCCTCTCTCACGCATGGCGAAGAGGGGGCTATTGGGGTGGTCTTCTGGACTCCCCCTGGTAATCCTGTGTGCTTCCCAGGCCGCCGGGCCCGGTCCGAAGTAAAGTTTCGTTGATACCGTAGGCCTGAGATAACCCTTTTTGGAAACTGAAACACTTGTACTGCGGTATAGCTGGTGTATACCCGCAGGTGTGTTTTGGAGTTTTTTCTTGAGGGGTTATAGGAACAACCACCGTCTGTACAGAGAGGGTAGTTGATTCCCTGGTGTGTTGGAGCAGAGTCAAATCCCGGGTTACCCGGTTGAGTGTGCCTCTGCACGTTCATGACGTCTGCCAATCATGTCAGCCTTCTCTGCCTCGACCCCTCTGGGTGGTTTTTTTTTAATGGAGGCTTTGTCATGGTGATCAACAACGCCAGCATACGCCCCTTCCGCCGGGGGGGCTGTTTTCAGCTGACTCCTTTGGCGCCTGTCTCGTCCGCAGTGCTCCAGGCTCAGGTTACAGCCTGCTGCCTGGTTTCCCCGGTGCGCTGCCTGCTTCCGTTGGTTAACCTTTTTGAGCGCTTACGGCCATGCTGACTGCCTGTTCTGCAGGGTCAGTGTGCCAGGCGGTGTGCTATTGGGGGGAAAGGGCCCGCTCTTGGAGGGGCCTTATCCGAATACGCTGGCGATGTGGGGGGCGGTGTCACTAAGTGACCGCCTGGTGGGGTCTTGATGCCTGGCGTCATTGACCTCTCCGGGCCCCCTTTTTCCGGGGGATCCAGTCCCTTCGGTGGGTCTGGGTCTTCCTTCGCGCTCCGCTGCTACAGCCTTGCCACGGGGTTGGGTTTGCTCTTGACCCCGTGATTTTGGGGGCAGTAACGAGGTTGTTCCTTCCGTTCGTTCCCTGGTGGCATGCGGGTTGTGCGTGTGTGTAGTCGTGGGGTCAAGCCACGGTCTGCTCACCCTGTGCGTTGGGTTGCTTGAGTTCCTCTTCGCACGGTCGGATCCGTCTCCCTCCCGTAAGCTTCCAATAGGGGGGGTATCCTCCATTAGGGAGGGTCGGGGGGCTCGGTCCTCCCCGGTCTGATGGTTGTGGGGGGCCTCAGCGGGGTACATTTGTCGGGCTATGGCTCCCGCTCAGCCTCCCTTGTGCAGTATGATGCTGAGCGAAAGCCATAACAAAATAGAACGTAAGGTTATGTATATAACCAAGTTCTATGAGTTATGGTGACGCTCAGCATCAGACGCCGCTGCGGCCCTTGATCTCGCCTTGTGGTGAAAGTTTGGGAAGGAGGCGAGTAGGTGACCACACACCTGCTTATGAAGGTAAGCGGATGGGGGTGTGGTCAGACGAATGTTGGGATGTAAAGGTACATGGTGGAATTTTTTATTCAGTGCACGTGCACGAAGTGAAGTACAGTGCAGTATGATGCTGAACTCATAGAACTTGGTTATATACATAACCTTATGTTAAACAACTGATTCCAAACACAAGGATAACAACAAATTAATCGCCACATACTGGGTCATCTGATCACAATCGTATCCATGTATATCCACTCAAGTCTCCTCTGTAACCCCTGTATTTATGATGAAATGGGGGACCCTGATGTAAACAAGATGAAAGTCTCTCTCTGGCCTGCATCCCCTTAACAATTGTATGTATTGAGCTGTACCCATTCTGCAATCTGTTAATAAAGTTTTCAATCAATCAAACCCGTAACGTGGAATTGAATAAACGAGCAGCTCTGTAATGCTATAGCATGAGAAACGTTAGCATCGCCCCACAACAACAACTAGCTGGTGTAACCAGCAACAACATGAAGACGTTAGCTAGCTTGTAGCCAACGACACTCAAAAAAGGAAACGGGAGGAAACTGTTATTAAAAAAGAAAGACATTTATTGAGCAAAAAAAACCAGCTAGCTAGAACGGCGCAGTGTACATATATAATTTCATCCTCATCATCATCGGGTAACATTTAGTTATCAATAGAAAGTTCTGTTCATCGTGTCGATTAGCCCCAACGAGCTAATACAAGCTAATACTCCTGAGACTGCGACGAGGCCTTCTTTCCCGCCTTGCTGCCGGAGCTCGCGGCCAGGTCTTCTTGGGCAGCAGCACGGCCTGGATGTTGGGCAGCATGCCGCCCTGCGCGATGGTGACGCCGCCCAGCAGCTTGTTGAGCTCCTTGTCGTTGCGCACGGCCAGCTGCAGGTGGCCAGGGACGTGCACAGGACTTTAGAGGGGCAGGTGCTCAAAGACTGAAAAGGGCACTACACTTGTGTGTATATATTAACCGAGCGCACGTAGCGCGCGAGCACGATTTTTAAGGGCCCTTTTCGGGTGGGGGGCCTCCTTTTTATGCTTTTTGGGGGGTTTTGGTGATCAAATATTGAATATTGAACTATAATAATCAGTGCAGGAGCTCACTTATCCTTGAAAGACACTTTTATCACTGACTTAAAAGGCCCATACATCTCCATAAATGTTCAGAAGAAGTGCTGTATATTCTGTATTGTTTAATATAAATGCATTTTTTATTCCAATCCCGATTTGTATTTGAGATTCCCAAATCCCATCGGACTTGACTTCTTCGTGTCCCTCAATGAGTGTAATACCAGCATTCAACTGTATGCGCCACAGCGGTTTCTATCATCATCATCATCACCACCCACGCTATGCATAAAATATATAGGTCCGCGGAGAGGCACGCTGAGGAGGCCGTGCAAACTGCAATGGAATATGGGGCATCTCTCTCTCTTTACCTAATATTTTGATTCTATCCTGACATTTTTCAGTTGGAAGTGCAGTCTATATGCATAACGATTTTTTTTTCTTTTTTCTTTTTTTCAAAAAGGGCACTTTTTTGATGAGGCTCAAAAAGGCAGGTGCTCAAGCACCCCTTGGCCTCTATGTGTGCACATGCCTGGGTGGCGGGGGATTAACCTCTCACCCCCTCTCTCCGTGAACTGTCAACCTCAGTGAACTGTCAACCAACGTGAAAAGGTGAATGACATTCCATAAAAACACTCCCATTAGCGCCACACTCCCGTGAGCACGCCCACCACCTAAATTGACAATACAACTAATAATTAGGGCTGTCAGTTTATCGCGTTAATTAGATTAATTAATTACACAGCAAATTATCGCGTTATGAAAATTAACTCAAAATTAATTACAAAAAAAAAGTTTTTTTTTTTTTTTTTTTTTTTTTAATAATATTTTTTTTGTATCTCATTCATTCCATAAGAATGTAGAAAACACATTTACAGACTTTTTTATTTTTTAATATGGTCCATTTGCATGTTCTTGGTATCTGATTCTAGGGACATCTATGAATCTCAGGGAATGTATTCCCAGTGTCAGAAATACTGTGGGCTAGATCCACAAAGAATGGATTTCTCTGGTCTGCATCCCCTTAACAATTGTGTGCCGTACTGTATTGTACCCATTCTGCAATCTGTTAATAACATTTTCATTCAATCAATCAATCTGCGCGGTGATTGATTGAATGAAAATTTTATTTTGAGTAAATTGTAATGAACCAAATGAGAATATCAATAAATCTTTTTGTATCTTTGACTGTGAATAACACCATGCTCAAATTGACCAGACCTGAAAAAGCTAGGCAAATTAATAGATGGAAGATGATTAAACAGAAGGTTTTGTAGATACAGTACTGAATTCTGCCATCCGGACACATGCAATTTGAAATATGATTATATAATATAGAATATCAGGCATAAAATGGTTATGCGATTAAAATGCGATTAATTAGATTAATTAATTACAAATCCTGTAATTAATTAGATTAATTTTTTTAATCGCCTGACAGCACTACTAATAATACAACACAAATAGAATACTGAATGATAATAAAGAGACCTCCATTACGGCGCCTACAGCTATTATTTCTTAACATATAGACATCTTATTTGAACAGGTAGAGCTATTATTTTAACAAACTAAAAAATACCACTTACTGCACCTTTAATCTTTCCTAATCCCACTGCAGTGTCCTGTTCTGTCAATGCTCCGCCTCTTGTCTGACTCGATATACAGGTAATACACATCAGAGTTCTACACTCCTCATCGACCGACACTGAGATTGACACACCTGCTGTAAAAGACTCCAGATAAAACCCACAGCTCGTACTGATGGAGTAGGACTAGCTTTAGACAAACACAGGAAGGAATCGTGATCAAACAGTGACTTCAACCAGCTGCTGACTGAATCTAAGTAAATGTATAACATAAGTTAAAGTAAACTTCAGGGAGCATTCGAGAGGAGGGAGTGTTACTGAGTGACAAAATGGCTTCGTCTCATTGTGAAGAGGATCTGTCTTGTATCGTGTGCTGTGACATCTACACAGATCCTGTCATCTTGTCGTGTAGCCACAGCTTCTGTAGAGCCTGTCTGCAACAATTCTGGACAAACAGAGAAGACAAGAACTGTCCAATTTGTAGGGAAATCTCTTCAATGTTAAATCTTCCTCGTAACTTGGCTTTGAAGAACCTGTGTGAGGCCTTCAGGGAGAGAAGCCAGGGAGCTCCAGCAGGTTCTGAGGTGCTCTGCAGTCTGCACAGAGAAGAACTCAAGCTCTTCTGTCTGGATGACCTCCAGCCCATCTGTGTGGTGTGTCTGTCCTCCAGAAAACACAAGGGCCACAACTGCTGCCCCATAGAGGAAGCTTCAGAGGATCACAAGGTATGGCAACATCATTATTATATTAATTTATTCAATCTTTAATTATACTCAATAAATACACAGAGTAATTATACTAATTTACATTGTTGTCACGTTGTTAATGAATAGAGAAACATTAGACAATCAGAACAATTAGATGGGATTAGATTCAGACACTGATGTTAGAGTTGATTTTTTATATTTATCATGTAGGAGGTGTAGGCAGGGGGTGTGCGAGCAGTGCGGTCGCACAGGGCCTCGCGGGAAGGGGGGCCTCTCATTTAATAATAATAATAATAATAATAATATTTTTTTTTTGCGAGGCCCCCCTTCCCGCGAGGCCCTTTTTCATCACAGACCTAAAATATAGTTTTGCTTATATGCTTATATATTTCACATTAGACACGTTTGTAGAATGTGTCTGACTTGTTCCTGGCTCTGCGGCTCTGCAGATACACTATTGGAGCTCTGGGGCTCTGCAGCAGACATACTATTGGTTTCAACGAAGGGAGGGGTTACATGTGTACAGTCGGCCGGCGTGCGTCAGCTGCGTCTGACTATTTCGCGCGTGCAGCATTGGAGGTTATGCGAGCCAAGACGAAGAGGATGGTAATTCGGCAGATGGACTGAAGATGAAAGTTGTTGCATGTTAGAAAGTTCAGTCAGGCTAGCCATGTCGGCTTAGCTAAAGGCAGGGACAGCTAGTTAGCTTTAGCTACGTTATAATATCGAGTGCTAACGTGTGGTTCAGTCGGGATAGCCATGTCGGCTAGTAGCTTAGCTAAAGGCTAACTAGCGTTAGCTAACCTAGAGAGAGCGCATGCAGCATTGTTATGCCAAGATGAAGAGGACGGGATCATCCCTATGTTCCCCGGGTCCTATGTTCCCCGGGTTCTATGTTCCCCGCTTTGATTGATTAATAGATTGAACATTTTATACATTTTTATTATTTTATTAATTCTTAATGTCCGCCTTGTTTCGAACGGTTAAGCTTAGGCCCTCTTTCGAACTGGTTATGGTTAGAGTTTGGAATCAGGGCTGGTGGTCTAAACATTTTAATCAATCAATCAATCAAAGCGGGGAACATAGAACCCGGGGAACATAGGACCCGGGGAACATAGACATGTTCCCAAGAGGACGGTCGTTCGGCAGATGAACTTCAACTCCACGCGGTTGTCTCCATCCTCTTGGACGTTTGGTGAGTTTTTAATGCACTCTATTCTATTCCCGCCGTGGAGATATCTCTCTCTCTCTCGGGCCGGCTAGCTATCGTGGCTAACGTTATGTTGGCTAACGTTATGTGGAGCCAGCAGGCCGGCTAGCTATCGTAGCTGACGTTCTGTTGGACCAGCGGGCCGGCTAGCTATCGTAGCTAACCTTATGTTGAGCTAGCGGGCCGGCTAGCTATGGTAGCTAATGTTATGTTGAGCTAGCGGGCCGGCTAACTATCGTAGCCAACGTTATGTTGAGCTAGCGGGCCGGCTAGCTGTCGTAGACGTTATGTTGAGCCAAGCGGGCCGGCTAGCTATCGTAGCTAACGTTATATTGAGCCAAGCGGGCCGGCTAGCTGTCGTAGCTAACGTTATATTGAGCCAAGCGGGCCGGCTAGCTATCGTAGCTAATGTTATGTTGAGCTAGCGGGCCGGCTAACTATCGTAGCCAACGTTATGTTGAGCTAGCGGGCCGGCTAGCTGTCGTAGACGTTATGTTGAGCCAAGCGGGCCGGCTAGCTATCGTAGCTAACGTTATATTGAGCCAAGCGGGCCGGCTAGCTGTCGTAGCTAACGTTATATTGAGCCAAGCGGGCTGGCTAGCTGTCGTAGCTAACGTTATACTGAGCCAAGCGGGCCGGCTAGCTGTCGTAGCTAACGTTCTGTCGAGCTAGCGTCAGTACCTGGCCACTCTATTTGCAGTTAGCCTATTTAGCTGATGTCGGCCGTTGGCTCCTTGCTACTTTGTTTTCTCTGGTATAGACCCTCTTCTCTTTGGATTTAAGTGTTGATCTTTGTCCTTTTGGATCTATGTATATTCATGTTGCCTTTGTGAAGTTCTTTTCCTTCTGTTTTGTTCTTCCATTAAAAGTTGAATATCCTTTAGGGGCTCATCTTAGCTGTCTTGCTTATCTCTCTCTCTCTCTCTCTCTGTCTGGACCACAGACCCATCTCTCTCTCTCTCTCTCTCTCTCTCTCTCTCTCTCTCTCTCTCTGTCTGGACCACAGACTCATCTCTCTCTCTCTGGACCACAGACTCTCTCTGTCTGGATCATCACAGACTCTCTCTCTCTCTCTCTCTCTCTCTCTCTCTCTCTCTCTCTCTCTGAGCATTGCATTGCTTATAGTTGTCAATTGTGTCGGTCAGTTCATTGCAATTTTTCCTTCAGTCACATTTAGTTTTATCCTGCACCTGGCCTAAAACAGGTTGGATGTGCACACAGCTGCTCTACTGTGTTTGTAGCAGAGCAACCATACCTGAAGCCTTGTAAACAAAGACATCAACACTAGAGTGTGTACTTCTATCTACACAGTACAGCCAAAGCATTCCCATTTCTAGGCAAAAACTCCACCTGTTTTCTACACTGCTTCTTCCCTTGCTGGATTTTCTGCATTACTGCCACTTGTACATGTGTGTTGTGGAGAAATTTGTACAGTGTTACAAAGCGATAACACTGTATATTGACTGTAGAACGGGAGCTCTCTCTCGCTCTCTCTCTCTCTCTCTCTCTCTCTCTCTCTCTCTCTCTCTCTCTCTCTCTCTCTCTCTCTCTCTCTCTTCTATATGTTGACTGTATCATGCCCAGCCTCGGGCAGCGCTATTATTTAAGAATATGTTGACTGTATGAAATTTATTTTTAATTAAATTTTTTTTAACCTTTAGGGGGGGGGGGCTCGCGTTTAAATCCTGCACAGGACCTCGCATTTCTCCCAGGCGGCCCTGGGTGTAGGAGTCAATGGGCCTCATTCACAAAGCGATATAAGAACAGATGTGACTTGGGCGGCTAAGTGGCACAGTGGGCAAGGCGCTCGCCACTAACGCATGAGATGCTGGGTTCGAGCCCAGCTCTCTGCGTTGCTTCCGGCTTGGCTGGTCGTTCATACTAATACAATTGGCAGTATTAGGGGGTGGGAAAGCCGGTGGGTGGGGATCGGACGTTGTGGACAGCGACTCCTACAGGTCGGTTGGTGCGCCTGTACAGCAGAATCAGGAAGTATCGGGGGCAGCGTGAGCCTCCCACGCGTTACTCCTCGCCACAGAGATTGCGCTGTACAGGTGAAAAGATGCGACGGCTGCCTCCCCGGAGGGGACACGTGATGCAAGGCTTCGTCCACATTGCAGCCGACCAGTGGGAGGCATGGTCTAGCAATGTTCAAGACAGGGGAGGGAAGAATTGGATAATACGAAATTGGGATGGGAGAAAAATAGAAAAAATATGGGAGAAATAGTAGATCAAATTTTTTTTTTAAGAACAGAATGTGTGACTTGCTCTTACATAATCAGTCACTTTGACCCGAAAAATTTTGAGATGTATACACCAATGGAAAGAGGATAATGTTAGCTTTCCAATGATACAAATATCATCTTTCTACTCCAAATATAAAGCGAGTTATACCCTACTAGCCTACATATCGGATGTCACTGTGACGGCGCGGCTCCGTCACTGACTCCGAGCAGCATGCACACATACACACACCAAACATTCATCATTGGACTAAAATCTGTTTGGACTGAGAACTGCAACCCCCCCCCGCCCCTTCATTAATTTCATATTATCATATACATTACCTTCAGACATTATCATATACACCTACATTCATCTTATCATACATACATACATTCACTCATCATACATTCGTATGTATTATCAAACATGCATACATATTCATTAACCTTATCATACATGCATTCATACATATTACCATACATTCATATATCCATTCATACATATATTTATTTATTGGGTTGTGTATATTTATTTATTTATTGGGTTGTTGTGAGGATATTGGTGTTGGAGGTTGTTTTGATATAATGTGTGTTTGAAATGTCAAATCAATTGATGTGTAGCACCTGTTTAGTAATGTTAATTAATTATGTGTGGCACCTGTGGAGGGGGAGGAGTCCAGGTGTTCATGAGGGCTGCGTGCCCAAGGTTTGGTGTCCTTGCCCTGCATCAGTTACGAGGAAGGTGACTGAGGGAAGCGCCGTGTGTGTTTTGTTAGTCTGTTTGTCTCTGTGTGGGGCTTCACCAGATAACGGTTGCAAAATGGGTAACTAGGGAAGCGCCACACAGTAAGTGTTTGGCTGTCATGATGACGTTATTGTGTAACGCATCTGATAGACAGACTGCAGAGGTAGTATAGTATTTTTGTTATTTTGATTAAGTCAATGGGTCTCATTCCCAAATTTTTTTCAAAGATATATTCTGGAAGACTTATCTTGGAACCACTGAGACATAATCTATGACAAGTACACTCTGAGTCCTGAACGTGCTGGTAATATGTCTTAAGTGGCTGAAACGGTCGCAGAAATTATATGATCTGATATCTACTTGGAGAATGGCATTCTGTCGTAAACTCGAAAGCGCGTTCCCGTTCAGGTCATTTGCATACAAACCACGCCCCCGACAGTCCTTATAAAGCAGTCAATGGGCAGTGTGCAAATCCTTGCTGAAATGTCAAAGCGACGCTCTGACACGGTAGGAAGTGGAGGCGCACCTGCCTCTAAGCAACGGCGTAAGAATTTCACCAATGCTGAAATGGAGGTGGGGATCTCTTGTAAACAAGACAAACGTATTCCTCTGGTCTGCATCCCCTTAACAATTGTGTGTATTGAGCTGTACTGTATTGTAAATTCTGCAATCTGTTAATAAAGTTTCCATTCATTAATTCAGGTACTGATATCGGGAGTGGAGAATTATAAGGGGGTTATTTTCAGTAGCGTCAGCTCCGGTTACAGGGGCACCCACAAACGGGAGGTATGTATTGTATGTATTGAGCTGTACTGTACTGTACCCATTCTGCAATCTGTTAATAAACCTTTCAATCAATCAATCAGGCATGGGCCCAGATCCACGGAGAGGTGAACGCTGTATCCGGCGGCGACCTGCGTGTCCAGGCCTATATAGGCACCACAGCGATCGCGGGTGTAGACGGTGCGGACAGGAACGAGACGACGCGCGGGGCTGGGCAGCCTGAAGCGTCCCAGCAGGTACGCGTCACTCTCGGCGAAGAGATCAGCGTGGTCCCTGTACTGGCGCTCCCTATTCATTGCGCGTTCGTATCGAGCATAATTATGCTGGATGTTACCCATAATTGTGTGTGTAAGCCTTGGGTGCAGAGTTGACCATTTAAGCATGGCGCGATTAATCACTGTTAATTGGATGCCAGGGTTCAATGTACATGATTGCTGTTCAAGTGCACCTGCAAGGTCAGGTTTATTTGTCACACGCAACATCGTACCGGTAAGATGAGCAGTGGAAAGTTTATCCACTGGCTCTTATAATGTATACAATAAGCAAATGTCCCAAACTATAAATAAGAACAACAATAAAATTATGTAAATTAAATTAATTAATTAAATTAATTATTAAATTAAATTAATTTAAATTAAATTAAATTAATAAACAGAATTATGTGGCTGATGTATTTATTTATTCCGAGTCATTTGCAGTGTGTGTAGTGCTATTATTTATTTTTCCAACCTTCAAATAACGTAATTTCTTATCATACAAATATTGTCATATTTATTTTAATTATGATTAAGTAATTAATTCCAAGGAGGCCTGTAGCGTTGAGGTAAAGGAATCACTATGAGAACACAGTATGTCAAGTTATAATAAAATTTAAATTAGTCAATCAATCATGAGATTTGATCGTGGGCTGAGAGCATATTTAAGTGTGCTCCTCAGCACTCTTAAATCTGCTCTCAGCCACGATCAAATAAGATCTCAGGAAAATTTGGGGACTCCCACTCCCAGCCCTAATATATCTTAAATTGGCCGAAATCTGGCTAAGACGAAATATTTTGTCGTAACTTCGTTCGAGAATGAGACCCACTGTTATTAATGTCACCTCTGCACCTTGGAAGGCTGGGCAATAAAAGCAACCTCAACACCTCTTATTCCGACTACGCCATAATTTGTGTGAGTTTGGACGAGGGAGAAAAAGGACCCTGTCACAGTCACCAAAACATATTGTGGAGAATAAAGCCTTCAAAGTTTTCAGTAAATTGACATTTATTCAATGTATTCACACAACTATTAACACAATACCAAACATGATAACATTGAAACCTTACCCAGGGGTGCCCATTTTTGCTTGCCGCATTCTCTCACACATGCACACATACACCCGCACGGCCCGGGCCGCACACGTGCACGCACACACACACGCACACATTATATTATAGAGCTCCTGGATTAGCATGCTAACTAACCATGTTTCTCAACTGCCTAGATCGCCGCAGTGGACCAGGACGCGACGACACACACAGAGGTTCTATCGACAAGCTGTAGCAAAATAAAGGATCTCAAGAGCACACCCCAGAGGCGTAGCATGGTGAGTGAATGTACACATTAGTTATGCAAACACACACACACACACACACACACACACACACACACACACACACACACACACACACACACACACACACACACACACACATAGATACATCTCATAAACACATACAGTACAAGGAATGTATAGTCACGTGTAAGCATATACATGATGCAACATATAGGTATGCGCGGCGTACGCCGTACGAACATATGCACATGCACACACACATATGCACATGCACGTTTATTCACGCATGTGCACTTGCATACCTATATGTGTATGCTTACACGTGGCAATAGATTCCTTGTACTGTATATGTATTTATGAGACAGGTGTGTGTGTGTGTGTGTGTGTGTGTGTGTGTGTGTGTGTGTGTGTGTGTGTGTGTGTGTGTGTGTGTGTGTGTGTGTGTGTGTGTGTGTGTGTGTGTGTGTGTGTGTGTGTGTGTGTGTGTGTGTGTGTGTGTGCACGTGCACACTCATATACACAGATACAGTAGAGATACTGTAATGATATGACAACATTAAGTAACATCTCTAATAAAGATGACGGGTGACAAACAAATTTTTTGGCTCAAGTGAAAAAGTAAAGTGGTAAAGGTAGAACCATTTGCATGTTCTTGGTATCTAGGGACATCTATGGATCTCAGGGAATGTATTCCCACATTGTTAATGAATACATAAACATTAGACAATCAGAACAATTAGATGGGATTAGATTCAGACCCGAAACCACATTTTGAGATGTATACACCAATGGAAAGAGGAGAATGTTAGCTTTCCAATGATACAAATATCATCTTTCTACTCCAAATATAAAGCGAGTTATACCCTACTAGCCTACATATCTAGTTAGGTGGAGTGAGACCAATAACCGCACCCTGAATGCTTCCAAAACGAAGGAGCTAGTCATCGATTTTAGACGTAGCAAGGTATCCCATCTAGCCATTACCATAAATGGCTGAGAGGTGGAGATGGTGAGCAGTTTTACATTTCTTGGGGTCACTATTTCAAATGACCTGAGCTGGCACTCCAATACCAGAACCATTGTTAAAAAGTCCCAGCAACGTCTTTTCTTTCTCACGAAACTGAAAGAGTTCACAAATAACAGGGTGATTCTACACAACTTCTATCGCTGTGTGATCGAGAGCGTTCTTACTTTCTCCTCCTGTACTATATGGTTTGGTAACATCACAGACCAGGAGAAGAAATCTCTGAACAGAATTGTGCGTTTCGCACGCAAGACAATCGGGGTTAGTCTGCCAGCTCTAGAAGAGATCTATGGTGCCAGGCTGCTTTCCCGTGCCTCTGGCATTATCAACGACCTCTCTGGTCACCCAGCCGCAGGCCTCTTTGTCCCCCTCCCCTCGGGCAGACGTTACCGCTCGATCACATGCTCTACCTCTCGGTTTACTAAGAGCTTCTTCCCCAGTGCTGTGCGCAGCCTGAATAACTCCAAAGGCTAGTTTTGTATTTTATCCTATTTTGTTTCGGTGTGTTTATTAGTGTTATTAGTCAGGTTTGTGAAAGTGCTGTTTTTGTGGGTCTGTGCATCATGCACTTTGATTATATGCACTTTTACTGTAATTTGTGCCGGTATGCATTATGCACTTAACTATGATATGCACTTTTAGGGGATGTTGGTATACATTTTAGCATTTGTCCTTTTATACTGTCTGTGTTTTTTTTTTACATATTTTTCCTGTACTGTTTCTACTCTTCTCCTGTATTGGATTAGTCGTAGACACACAGTGTTTGCTCTGTACCTGTATTCCAATGTGGATTCGTCCATACATGGCAAATAAAATCTTTGACTTGACTTTTTTACTTTTGATATCGGATGTCACCAAAACATATTGTGGAGAATAAAGCCTTCAAAGTTTTCAATAATTTTTTTGACATTTATTCAATGTATTCACACAACTATTAACACAATACCAAACATGATAACATTGAAACCTTACCCAGGGGTGCCCATTTTTGCTTGCCTCTTTCTCTCACACATGCACACATACACCTGCACGGGCCACACCCGTGCACGCACACACACGTTATATTATAAAGCACCTGGATTAGCATGCTAACTAACCATGTTTCTCAACTGCCTAGATCGTCGCAGTGGACCAGGACGCGACGACACACACGGAGGGTCTATCGACAATCCTTAGCAAAATAAAGGATCTCAAGAGCACACCCCAGAGGTGTGGCATCGTGAGTGAATGTACAAATTCGTTATGCAAACACACACACACACACACACACACACACACACACACACACACACACACACACACACACACACACACTCCCGTCTCACACACATACATACATCTCATAAACACATACAGTACAAGGAATGTATAGTCATGTGTAAGCATATACATGCAACATATAGGTATGCGCGTATGCCGTACGAACATATGCACGTGCACACACACATATGCACATGCACGTTCATTCACGCATGTGCACTTGCATACCTATATGTATATGCTTACACGTGGCTATAGATTCCTTGTACTGTATATGTATTTATGAGACAGGTGTGTGTGTGTGTGTGTGTGTGTGTGTGTGTGTGTGTGTGTGTGTGTGTGTGTGTGTGTGTGTGTGTGTGTGTGTGTGCGCATGTGCACACTCATATACACAGATACAGTAGAGATACTGTAATGATATGACAACATTAAGTAACATCTCTAATAAAGATGACAGGTGACAAACACATTTTTTGGCTCAAGTGAAAAGGTAAAGTGGTAAAGGTAGAACCATTTGCATGTTCTTGGTATCTAGGGACATCTATGGATCTCAGGGAATGTATTCTCACATTGTTAATGAATACAGAAACATTAGACAATCAGAACAATTAGATGGGATTAGATTCAGACACTGATGTTAGAGTTGATTTATTTTTTCACAACGTAGGTGGTGTAGGAGTCAATGGGCCTCATTCACGAAGCAATATAAGAACAGATGTGACTTGCTCTTACATAGTCAGTCACTTTGACCCGAAACCACATTTTGAGATGTATACACCAATGGAAAGAGGAGAATGTTAGCTTTCCAATGATACAAATATCATCTTTCTACTCCAAATATAAAGCGAGTTATACCCTACTAGCCTACATATCTAGTTAGGTGGAGTGAGACCAATAACCTCACCCTGAATGCTTCCAAAACGAAGGAGCTAGTCATTGATTTTAGACGTAGCAAGGCATCCCATCTATCTATTACCATAAATGGCTCAGAGGTGGATATGGTGAGCAGTTTTACATTTCTTGTGGTCACTATTTCAAATGACCTGAGCTGGCACTCCAATACCAGAACCATTGTTAAAAAGTCCCAGCAACGTCTTTTCTTTCTCACGAAACTGAAAGAGTTCACAAATAACAGGGTGATTCTACACAACTTCTATCGCTGTGTGATCGAGAGCGTTCTTACTTCCTCCTGTACTATATGGTTTGGTAACATCACAGACCAGGAGAAGAAATCTCTGAACAGAATTGTGCGTCTCGCACGCAAGACAATCGGGGTTAGCCTGCCAGCTCTAGAAGAGATCTATGGTGCCAGGCTGCTTTCCCGTGCCTCTGGCATTATCAACGACCTCTCTGGTCACCCAGCCGCAGGCCTCTTTGTCCCCCTCCCCTCGGGCAGACGTTACCGCTCGATCACATGCTCTACCTCTCGGTTTACTAAGAGCTTCTTCCCCAGTGCTGTGCGCAGCCTGAATAACTCCAAAGGCTAGTTTTGTATTTTATCCTATTTTGTTTCGGTGTGTTTATTAGTGTTATTAGTCAGGTTTGTGAAAGTGCTGTTTTTGTGTGTCTGTGCATCATGCACTTTGATTATATGCACTTTTACTGTAATTTGTGCCGGTATGCATTATGCACTTAACTATGATATGCACTTTTAGGGGATGTTGATATACATTTTAGCATTTGTCCTTTTATACTGTCTGTGTTTTTACATATTTTTCCTGTACTGTTTCTACTCTTCTCCTGTATTGGATTAGTCGTAGACACACAGTGTTTGCTCTGTACCTGTATTCCAATGTGGATTCGTCCATACATGGCAAATAAAATCTTTGACTTGACTTTTTTACTTTTGATATCGGATGTCACCAAAACATATTGTGGAAAATAAAGCCTTCAAAGTTTTCAATAAATTTTTTGACATTTATTCAATGTATTCACACAACTATTAACACAATACCAAACATGATAACATTGAAACCTTACCCAGGGGTGCCCATTTTTGCTTGCCTCTTTCTCTCACACATGCACACATACACCTGCACGGCCCGGGCCACACCCGTGCACGCACACACACGCACACATTATATTATAGAGCACCTGGATTAGCATGCTAACTAACCATGTTTCTCAACTGCCTAGATCGCCGCAGTGGACCAGGACGAGACGACACACACGGAGGGTCTATCGACAATCCTTAGCAAAATAAAGGATCTCAAGAGCACACCCCAGAGGTGTGGCATGGTGAGTGAATGTACAAATTCGTTATGCAAACACACACACACACACACACACACTCCCGTCTCACACACATACATACATCTCATAAACACATACAGTACAAGGAATGTATAGTCATGTGTAAGCATATACATGCAACATATAGGTATGTGCGTACGCCGTACGAACATATGCACGTGCACACACACATATGCACATGCACGTTCATTCACACATGTGCACTTGCATACCTATTATGTATATGCTTACACGTGGCTATAGATTCCTTGTACTGTATATGTATTTATGAGACAGGTGTGTGTGTGTGTGTGTGTGTGTGTGTGTGTGTGTGTGTGTGTGTGTGTGTGTGTGTGTGTGTGTGTGTGTGTGTGTGTGTGTGTGTGTGTGTGTGTGTGTGTGTGTGTGTGTGTGTGTGTGTGTGTGTGTGTGTGTGTGTGTGTGTGTGTGTGTGTGTGTGTGTGTGTGTGCACGTGCACACTCATATACACAGATACAGTAGAGATACTTTAATGATATGACAACATTAAGTAACATCTCTAATAAAGATGACGGGTGACAAACAAATTTTTTGGCTCAAGTGAAAAAGTTAAGTGGTAAAGGTAGAACCATTTGCATGTTCTTGGTATCTAGGGACATCTATGGATCTCAGGGAATGTATTCCCACATTGTTAATGAATACAGAAACATTAGACAATCAGAACAATTAGATGGGATTAGATTCAGACACTGATGTTAGAGTTGATTTATTTTTTCACAACGTAGGTGGTGTAGGAGTCAATGGGCCTCATTCACGAAGCAATATAAGAACAGATGTGACTTGCTCTTACATAATCAGTCACTTTGACCCGAAACCACATTTTGAGATGTATACACCAATGGAAAGAGGAGAATGTTAGCTTTCCAATGATACAAATATCATCTTTCTACTCCAAATATAAAGCGAGTTATACCCTACTAGCCTACATATCTAGTTAGGTGGAGTGAGACCAATAACCTCACCCTGAATGCTTCCAAAACGAAGGAGCTAGTCATCGATTTTGGACGTAGCAAGGTATCCCATCTAGCCATTACCATAAATGGCTCAGAGGTGGAGATGGTGAGCAGTTTTACATTTCTTGGGGTCACTATTTCAAATGACCTGAGCTGGCACTCCAATACCAGAACCATTGTTAAAAAGTCCCAGCAACGTCTTTTCTTTCTCACGAAACTGAAAGAGTTCACAAATAACAGGGTGATTCTACACAACTTCTATCGCTGTGTGATCGAGAGCGTTCTTACTTTCTCCTGTACTATATGGTTTGGTAACATCACAGACCAGGAGAAGAAATCTCTGAACAGAATTGTGCGTCTCGCACGCAAGACAATCGGGGTTAGCCTGCCAGCTCTAGAAGAGATCTATGGTGCCAGGCTGCTTTCCCGTGCCTCTGGCATTATCAACGACCTCTCTGGTCACCCAGCCGCAGGCCTCTTTGTCCCCCTCCCCTCGGGCAGACGTTACCGCTCGATCACATGCTCTACCTCTCGGTTTACTAAGAGCTTCTTCCCCAGTGCTGTGCGCAGCCTGAATAACTCCAAAGGCTAGTTTTGTATTTTATCCTATTTTGTTTCGGTGTGTTTATTAGTGTTATTAGTCAGGTTTGTGAAAGTGCTGTTTTTGTGTGTCTGTGCATCATGCACTTTGATTATATGCACTTTTACTGTAATTTGTGCCGGTATGCATTATGCACTTAACTATGATATGCACTTTTAGGGGATGTTGATATACATTTTAGCATTTGTCCTTTTATACTGTCTGTGTTTTTACATATTTTTCCTGTACTGTTTCTACTCTTCTCCTGTATTGGATTAGTCGTAGACACACAGTGTTTGCTCTGTACCTGTATTCCAATGTGGATTCGTCCATACATGGCAAATAAAATCTTTGACTTGACTTTTTTACTTTTGATATCGGATGTCACCAAACCATATTGTGGAGAATAAAGCCTTCAAAGTTTTCAATAAATTTTTTGACATTTATTCAATGTATTCACACAACTATTAACACAATACCAAACATGATAACATTGAAACCTTACCCAGGGGTGCCCATTTTTGCTTGCCTCTTTCTCTCACACATGCACACATACACCTGCACGGGCCACACCCGTGCACGCACACACACGTTATATTATAGAGCACCTGGATTAGCATGCTAACTAACCATGTTTCTCAACTGCTTAGATCGTCGCAGTGGATCAGGACGCGATGACACACACAGAGGGTCTATCAACAATCCGTAGCAAAATAAAGGATCTCAAGAGCACACCCCAGAGGTGTGGCATGGTGAGTGAATGTACAAATTCGTTATGCAAACACACACACACACACACACACTCCCGTCTCACACACATACATACATCTCATAAACACATACAGTACAAGGAATGTATAGTCATGTGTAAGCATATACATGCAACATATAGGTATGTGCGTACGCCGTACGAACATATGCACGTGCACACACACATATGCACATGCACGTTCATTCACGCATGTGCACTTGCATACCTATATGTATATGCTTACACGTGGCTATAGATTCCTTGTACTGTATATGTATTTATGAGACAGGTGTGTGTGTGTGTGTGTGTGTGTGTGTGTGTGTGCACGTGCACACTCATATACACAGATACAGTAGAGATACTGTAATGATATGACAACATTAAGTAACATCTCTAATAAAGATGACGGGTGACAAACAAATTTTTTGGCTCAAGTGAAAAAGTAAAGTGGTAAAGGTAGAACCATTTGCATGTTCTTGGTACCTAGGGACATCTATGGATCTCAGGGAATGTATTCCCACATTGTTAATGAATACAGAAACATTAGACAATCAGAACAATTAGATGGGATTAGATTCAGACACTGATGTTAGAGTTGATTTATTTTTTCACAACGTAGGTGGTGTAGGAGTCAATGGGCCTCATTCACGAAGCAATATAAGAACAGATGTGACTTGCTCTTACATAATCAGTCACTTTGACCCGAAACCACATTTTGAGATGTATACACCAATGGAAAGAGGAGAATGTTAGCTTTCCAATGATACAAATATCATCTTTCTACTCCAAATATAAAGCGAGTTATACCCTACTAGCCTACATATCTAGTTAGGTGGAGTGAGACCAATAACTTCACCCTGAATGCTTCCAAAACGAAGGAGCTAGTCAACGATTTTAGACGTAGCAAGGTATCCCATCTAGCCATTACCATAAATGGCTCAGAGGTGGAGATGGTGAGCAGTTTTACATTTCTTGGGGTCACTATTTCAAATGACCTGAGCTGGCACTCTAATACCAGAACCATTGTTAAAAAGTCCCAGCAACGTCTTTTCTTTCTCACGAAACTGAAAGAGTTCACAAATAACAGGGTGATTCTACACAACTTCTATCGCTGTGTGATCGAGAGCGTTCTTACTTTCTCCTGTACTATATGGTTTGGTAACATCACAGACCAGGAGAAGAAATCTCTGAACAGAATTGTGCGTCTCGCACGCAAGACAATCGGGGTTAGCCTGCCAGCTCTAGAAGAGATCTATGGTGCCAGGCTGCTTTCCCGTGCCTCTGGCATTATCAACGACCTCTCTGGTCACCCAGCCGCAGGCCTCTTTGTCCCCCTCCCCTCGGGCAGACGTTACCGCTCGATCACATGCTCTACCTCTCGGTTTACTAAGAGCTTCTTCCCCAGTGCTGTGCGCAGCCTGAATAACTCCAAAGGCTAGTTTTGTATTTTATCCTATTTTGTTTCGGTGTGTTTATTAGTGTTATTAGTCAGGTTTGTGAAAGTGCTGTTTTTGTGTGTCTGTGCATCATGCACTTTGATTATATGCACTTTTACTGTAATTTGTGCCGGTATGCATTATGCACTTAACTATGATATGCACTTTTAGGGGATGTTGATATACATTTTAGCATTTGTCCTTTTATACTGTCTGTGTTTTTACATATTTTTCCTGTACTGTTTCTACTCTTCTCCTGTATTGGATTAGTTGTAGACACACAGTGTTTGCTCTGTACCTGTATTCCAATGTGGATTCGTCCATACATGGCAAATAAAATCTTTGACTTGACTTTTTTACTTTTGATATCGGATGTCACCAAAACATATTGTGGAGAATAAAGCCTTCAAAGTTTTCAATAAATTTTTTGACATTTATTCAATGTATTCACACAACTATTAACACAATACCAAACATGATAACATTGAAACCTTACCCAGGGGTGCCCATTTTTGCTTGCCTCTTTCTCTCACACATGCACACATACACCTGCACGGGCCACACCCGTGCACGCACACACACGTTATATTATAGAGCACCTGGATTAGCATGCTAACTAACCATGTTTCTCAACTGCCTAGATCGTCGCAGTGGACCAGGACGCGACGACACACACAGAGGGTCTATCAACAATCCGTAGCAAAATAAAGGATCTCAAGAGCACACCCCAGAGGTGTGGCATGGTGAGTGAATGTACAAATTCGTTATGCAAACACACACACACACACACACACTCCCGTCTCACACACATACATACATCTCATAAACACATACAGTACAAGGAATGTATAGTCATGTGTAAGCATATACATGCAACATATAGGTATGTGCGTACGCCGTACGAACATATGCACGTGCACACACACATATGCACATGCACGTTCATTCACGCATGTGCACTTGCATACCTATATGTATATGCTTACACGTGGCTATAGATTCCTTGTACTGTATATGTATTTATGAGACAGGTGTGTGTGTGTGTGTGTGTGTGTGTGTGTGTGTGCACGTGCACACTCATATACACAGATACAGTAGAGATACTGTAATGATATGACAACATTAAGTAACATCTCTAATAAAGATGACGGGTGACAAACAAATTTTTTGGCTCAAGTGAAAAAGTTAAGTGGTAAAGGTAGAACCATTTGCATGTTCTTGGTATCTAGGGACATCTATGGATCTCAGGGAATGTATTCCCACATTGTTAATGAATACAGAAACATTAGACAATCAGAACAATTAGATGGGATTAGATTCAGACACTGATGTTAGAGTTGATTTATTTTTTCACAACGTAGGTGGTGTAGGAGTCAATGGGCCTCATTCACGAAGCAATATAAGAACAGATGTGACTTGCTCTTACATAATCAGTCACTTTGACCCGAAACCACATTTTGAGATGTATACACCAATGGAAAGAGGAGAATGTTAGCTTTCCAATGATACAAATATCATCTTTCTACTCCAAATATAAAGCGAGTTATACCCTACTAGCCTACATATCTAGTTAGGTGGAGTGAGACCAATAACTTCACCCTGAATGCTTCCAAAACGAAGGAGCTAGTCAACGATTTTAGACGTAGCAAGGTATCCCATCTAGCCATTACCATAAATGGCTCAGAGGTGGAGATGGTGAACAGTTTTACATTTCTTGGGGTCACTATTTCAAATGACCTGAGCTGGCACTCTAATACCAGAACCATTGTTAAAAAGTCCCAGCAACGTCTTTTCTTTCTCACGAAACTGAAAGAGTTCACAAATAACAGGGTGATTCTACACAACTTCTATCGCTGTGTGATCGAGAGCGTTCTTACTTTCTCCTGTACTATATGGTTTGGTAACATCACAGACCAGGAGAAGAAATCTCTGAACAGAATTGTGCGTCTCGCACGCAAGACAATCGGGGTTAGCCTGCCAGCTCTAGAAGAGATCTATGGTGCCAGGCTGCTTTCCCGTGCCTCTGGCATTATCAACGACCTCTCTGGTCACCCAGCCGCAGGCCTCTTTGTCCCCCTCCCCTCGGGCAGACGTTACCGCTCGATCACATGCTCTACCTCTCGGTTTACTAAGAGCTTCTTCCCCAGTGCTGTGCGCAGCCTGAATAACTCCAAAGGCTAGTTTTGTATTTTATCCTATTTTGTTTCGGTGTGTTTATTAGTGTTATTAGTCAGGTTTGTGAAAGTGCTGTTTTTGTGTGTCTGTGCATCATGCACTTTGATTATATGCACTTTTACTGTAATTTGTGCCGGTATGCATTATGCACTTAACTATGATATGCACTTTTAGGGGATGTTGATATACATTTTAGCATTTGTCCTTTTATACTGTCTGTGTTTTTACATATTTTTCCTGTACTGTTTCTACTCTTCTCCTGTATTGGATTAGTTGTAGACACACAGTGTTTGCTCTGTACCTGTATTCCAATGTGGATTCGTCCATACATGGCAAATAAAATCTTTGACTTGACTTTTTTACTTTTGATATCGGATGTCACCAAAACATATTGTGGAGAATAAAGCCTTCAAAGTTTTCAATAAATTTTTTGACATTTATTCAATGTATTCACACAACTATTAACACAATACCAAACATGATAACATTGAAACCTTACCCAGGGGTGCCCATTTTTGCTTGCCTCTTTCTCTCACACATGCACACATACACCTGCACGGGCCACACCCGTGCACGCACACACACGTTATATTATAGAGCACCTGGATTAGCATGCTAACTAACCATGTTTCTCAACTGCCTAGATCGTCGCAGTGGACCAGGACGCGACGACACACACAGAGGGTCTATCAACAATCCGTAGCAAAATAAAGGATCTCAAGAGCACACCCCAGAGGTGTGGCATGGTGAGTGAATGTACAAATTCGTTATGCAAACACACACACACACACACACACACTCCCGTCTCACACACATACATACATCTCATAAACACATACAGTACAAGGAATGTATAGTCATGTGTAAGCATATACATGCAACATATAGGTATGTGCGTACGCCGTACGAACATATGCACGTGCACACACACATATGCACATGCACGTTCATTCACGCATGTGCACTTGCATACCTATATGTATATGCTTACACGTGGCTATAGATTCCTTGTACTGTATATGTATTTATGAGACAGGTGTGTGTGTGTGTGTGTGTGTGTGTGTGTGTGTGTGTGTGTGTGTGTGTGTGTGTGTGTGTGCACGTGCACACTCATATACACAGATACAGTAGAGATACTGTAATGATATGACAACATTAAGTAACATCTCTAATAAAGATGACGGGTGACAAACAAATTTTTTGGCTCAAGTGAAAAAGTTAAGTGGTAAAGGTAGAACCATTTGCATGTTCTTGGTATCTAGGGACATCTATGGATCTCAGGGAATGTATTCCCACATTGTTAATGAATACAGAAACATTAGACAATCAGAACAATTAGATGGGATTAGATTCAGACACTGATGTTAGAGTTGATTTATTTTTTCACAACGTAGGTGGTGTAGGAGTCAATGGGCCTCATTCACGAAGCAATATAAGAACAGATGTGACTTGCTCTTACATAATCAGTCACTTTGACCCGAAACCACATTTTGAGATGTATACACCAATGGAAAGAGGAGAATGTTAGCTTTCCAATGATACAAATATAATCTTTCTACTCCAAATATAAAGCGAGTTATACCCTACTAGCCTACATATCTAGTTAGGTGGAGTGAGACCAATAACCTCACCCTGAATGCTTCCAAAACGAAGGAGCTAGTCATCGATTTTGGACGTAGCAAGGTATCCCATCTAGCCATTACCATAAATGGCTCAGAGGTGGAGATGGTGAGCAGTTTTACATTTCTTGGGGTCACTATTTCAAATGACCTGAGCTGGCACTCCAATACCAGAACCATTGTTAAAAAGTCCCAGCAACGTCTTTTCTTTCTCACGAAACTGAAAGAGTTCACAAATAACAGGGTGATTCTACACAACTTCTATCGCTGTGTGATCGAGAGCGTTCTTACTTTCTCCTGTACTATATGGTTTGGTAACATCACAGACCAGGAGAAGAAATCTCTGAACAGAATTGTGCGTCTCGCACGCAAGACAATCGGGGTTAGCCTGCCAGCTCTAGAAGAGATCTATGGTGCCAGGCTGCTTTCCCGTGCCTCTGGCATTATCAACGACCTCTCTGGTCACCCAGCCGCAGGCCTCTTTGTCCCCCTCCCCTCGGGCAGACGTTACCGCTCGATCACATGCTCTACCTCTCGGTTTACTAAGAGCTTCTTCCCCAGTGCTGTGCGCAGCCTGAATAACTCCAAAGGCTAGTTTTGTATTTTATCCTATTTTGTTTCGGTGTGTTTATTAGTGTTATTAGTCAGGTTTGTGAAAGTGCTGTTTTTGTGTGTCTGTGCATCATGCACTTTGATTATATGCACTTTTACTGTAATTTGTGCCGGTATGCATTATGCACTTAACTATGATATGCACTTTTAGGGGATGTTGATATACATTTTAGCATTTGTCCTTTTATACTGTCTGTGTTTTTACATATTTTTCCTGTACTGTTTCTACTCTTCTCCTGTATTGGATTAGTCGTAGACACACAGTGTTTGCTCTGTACCTGTATTCCAATGTGGATTCGTCCATACATGGCAAATAAAATCTTTGACTTGACTTTTTTACTTTTGATATCGGATGTCACCAAACCATATTGTGGAGAATAAAGCCTTCAAAGTTTTCAATAAATTTTTTGACATTTATTCAATGTATTCACACAACTATTAACACAATACCAAACATGATAACATTGAAACCTTACCCAGGGGTGCCCATTTTTGCTTGCCTCTTTCTCTCACACATGCACACATACACCTGCACGGGCCACACCCGTGCACGCACACACACGTTATATTATAGAGCACCTGGATTAGCATGCTAACTAACCATGTTTCTCAACTGCTTAGATCGTCGCAGTGGATCAGGACGCGACGACACACACAGAGGGTCTATCAACAATCCGTAGCAAAATAAAGGATCTCAAGAGCACACCCCAGAGGTGTGGCATGGTGAGTGAATGTACAAATTCGTTATGCAAACACACACACACACACACACACTCCCGTCTCACACACATACATACATCTCATAAACACATACAGTACAAGGAATGTATAGTCATGTGTAAGCATATACATGCAACATATAGGTATGTGCGTACGCCGTACGAACATATGCACGTGCACACACACATATGCACATGCACGTTCATTCACGCATGTGCACTTGCATACCTATATGTATATGCTTACACGTGGCTATAGATTCCTTGTACTGTATATGTATTTATGAGACAGGTGTGTGTGTGTGTGTGTGTGTGTGTGTGTGTGTGTGCACGTGCACACTCATATACACAGATACAGTAGAGATACTGTAATGATATGACAACATTAAGTAACATCTCTAATAAAGATGACGGGTGACAAACAAATTTTTTGGCTCAAGTGAAAAAGTAAAGTGGTAAAGGTAGAACCATTTGCATGTTCTTGGTACCTAGGGACATCTATGGATCTCAGGGAATGTATTCCCACATTGCTAATGAATACAGAAACATTAGACAATCAGAACAATTAGATGGGATTAGATTCAGACACTGATGTTAGAGTTGATTTATTTTTTCACAACGTAGGTGGTGTAGGAGTCAATGGGCCTCATTCACGAAGCAATATAAGAACAGATGTGACTTGCTCTTACATAATCAGTCACTTTGACCCGAAACCACATTTTGAGATGTATACACCAATGGAAAGAGGAGAATGTTAGCTTTCCAATGATACAAATATCATCTTTCTACTCCAAATATAAAGCGAGTTATACCCTACTAGCCTACATATCTAGTTAGGTGGAGTGAGACCAATAACTTCACCCTGAATGCTTCCAAAACGAAGGAGCTAGTCAACGATTTTAGACGTAGCAAGGTATCCCATCTAGCCATTACCATAAATGGCTCAGAGGTGGAGATGGTGAGCAGTTTTACATTTCTTGGGGTCACTATTTCAAATGACCTGAGCTGGCACTCTAATACCAGAACCATTGTTAAAAAGTCCCAGCAACGTCTTTTCTTTCTCACGAAACTGAAAGAGTTCACAAATAACAGGGTGATTCTACACAACTTCTATCGCTGTGTGATCGAGAGCGTTCTTACTTTCTCCTGTACTATATGGTTTGGTAACATCACAGACCAGGAGAAGAAATCTCTGAACAGAATTGTGCGTCTCGCACGCAAGACAATCGGGGTTAGCCTGCCAGCTCTAGAAGAGATCTATGGTGCCAGGCTGCTTTCCCGTGCCTCTGGCATTATCAACGACCTCTCTGGTCACCCAGCCGCAGGCCTCTTTGTCCCCCTCCCCTCGGGCAGACGTTACCGCTCGATCACATGCTCTACCTCTCGGTTTACTAAGAGCTTCTTCCCCAGTGCTGTGCGCAGCCTGAATAACTCCAAAGGCTAGTTTTGTATTTTATCCTATTTTGTTTCGGTGTGTTTATTAGTGTTATTAGTCAGGTTTGTGAAAGTGCTGTTTTTGTGTGTCTGTGCATCATGCACTTTGATTATATGCACTTTTACTGTAATTTGTGCCGGTATGCATTATGCACTTAACTATGATATGCACTTTTAGGGGATGTTGATATACATTTTAGCATTTGTCCTTTTATACTGTCTGTGTTTTTACATATTTTTCCTGTACTGTTTCTACTCTTCTCCTGTATTGGATTAGTTGTAGACACACAGTGTTTGCTCTGTACCTGTATTCCAATGTGGATTCGTCCATACATGGCAAATAAAATCTTTGACTTGACTTTTTTACTTTTGATATCGGATGTCACCAAAACATATTGTGGAGAATAAAGCCTTCAAAGTTTTCAATAAATTTTTTGACATTTATTCAATGTATTCACACAACTATTAACACAATACCAAACATGATAACATTGAAACCTTACCCAGGGGTGCCCATTTTTGCTTGCCTCTTTCTCTCACACATGCACACATACACCTGCACGGGCCACACCCGTGCACGCACACACACGTTATATTATAGAGCACCTGGATTAGCATGCTAACTAACCATGTTTCTCAACTGCCTAGATCGTCGCAGTGGACCAGGACGCGACGACACACACAGAGGGTCTATCAACAATCCGTAGCAAAATAAAGGATCTCAAGAGCACACCCCAGAGGTGTGGCATGGTGAGTGAATGTACAAATTCGTTATGCAAACACACACACACACACTCCCGTCTCACACACATACATACATCTCATAAACACATACAGTACAAGGAATGTATAGTCATGTGTAAGCATATACATGCAACATATAGGTATGTGCGTACGCCGTACGAACATATGCACGTGCACACACACATATGCACATGCACGTTCATTCACGCATGTGCACTTGCATACCTATATGTATATGCTTACACGTGGCTATAGATTCCTTGTACTGTATATGTATTTATGAGACAGGTGTGTGTGTGTGTGTGTGTGTGTGTGTGTGTGTGTGTGTGCACGTGCACACTCATATACACAGATACAGTAGAGATACTGTAATGATATGACAACATTAAGTAACATCTCTAATAAAGATGACGGGTGACAAACAAATTTTTTGGCTCAAGTGAAAAAGTTAAGTGGTAAAGGTAGAACCATTTGCATGTTCTTGGTATCTAGGGACATCTATGGATCTCAGGGAATGTATTCCCACATTGTTAATGAATACAGAAACATTAGACAATCAGAACAATTAGATGGGATTAGATTCAGACACTGATGTTAGAGTTGATTTATTTTTTCACAACGTAGGTGGTGTAGGAGTCAATGGGCCTCATTCACGAAGCAATATAAGAACAGATGTGACTTGCTCTTACATAATCAGTCACTTTGACCCGAAACCACATTTTGAGATGTATACACCAATGGAAAGAGGAGAATGTTAGCTTTCCAATGATACAAATATCATCTTTCTACTCCAAATATAAAGCGAGTTATACCCTACTAGCCTACATATCTAGTTAGGTGGAGTGAGACCAATAACTTCACCCTGAATGCTTCCAAAACGAAGGAGCTAGTCAACGATTTTAGACGTAGCAAGGTATCCCATCTAGCCATTACCATAAATGGCTCAGAGGTGGAGATGGTGAGCAGTTTTACATTTCTTGGGGTCACTATTTCAAATGACCTGAGCTGGCACTCTAATACCAGAACCATTGTTAAAAAGTCCCAGCAACGTCTTTTCTTTCTCACGAAACTGAAAGAGTTCACAAATAACAGGGTGATTCTACACAACTTCTATCGCTGTGTGATCGAGAGCGTTCTTACTTTCTCCTGTACTATATGGTTTGGTAACATCACAGACCAGGAGAAGAAATCTCTGAACAGAATTGTGCGTCTCGCACGCAAGACAATCGGGGTTAGCCTGCCAGCTCTAGAAGAGATCTATGGTGCCAGGCTGCTTTCCCGTGCCTCTGGCATTATCAACGACCTCTCTGGTCACCCAGCCGCAGGCCTCTTTGTCCCCCTCCCCTCGGGCAGACGTTACCGCTCGATCACATGCTCTACCTCTCGGTTTACTAAGAGCTTCTTCCCCAGTGCTGTGCGCAGCCTGAATAACTCCAAAGGCTAGTTTTGTATTTTATCCTATTTTGTTTCGGTGTGTTTATTAGTGTTATTAGTCAGGTTTGTGAAAGTGCTGTTTTTGTGTGTCTGTGCATCATGCACTTTGATTATATGCACTTTTACTGTAATTTGTGCCGGTATGCATTATGCACTTAACTATGATATGCACTTTTAGGGGATGTTGATATACATTTTAGCATTTGTCCTTTTATACTGTCTGTGTTTTTACATATTTTTCCTGTACTGTTTCTACTCTTCTCCTGTATTGGATTAGTTGTAGACACACAGTGTTTGCTCTGTACCTGTATTCCAATGTGGATTCGTCCATACATGGCAAATAAAATCTTTGACTTGACTTTTTTACTTTTGATATCGGATGTCACCAAAACATATTGTGGAGAATAAAGCCTTCAAAGTTTTCAATAAATTTTTTGACATTTATTCAATGTATTCACACAACTATTAACACAATACCAAACATGATAACATTGAAACCTTACCCAGGGGTGCCCATTTTTGCTTGCCTCTTTCTCTCACACATGCACACATACACCTGCACGGGCCACACCCGTGCACGCACACACACGTTATATTATAGAGCACCTGGATTAGCATGCTAACTAACCATGTTTCTCAACTGCCTAGATCGTCGCAGTGGACCAGGACGCGACGACACACACAGAGGGTCTATCAACAATCCGTAGCAAAATAAAGGATCTCAAGAGCACACCCCAGAGGTGTGGCATGGTGAGTGAATGTACAAATTCGTTATGCAAACACACACACACACACACACACACTCCCGTCTCACACACATACATACATCTCATAAACACATACAGTACAAGGAATGTATAGTCATGTGTAAGCATATACATGCAACATATAGGTATGTGCGTACGCCGTACGAACATATGCACGTGCACACACACATATGCACATGCACGTTCATTCACGCATGTGCACTTGCATACCTATATGTATATGCTTACACGTGGCTATAGATTCCTTGTACTGTATATGTATTTATGAGACAGGTGTGTGTGTGTGTGTGTGTGTGTGTGTGTGTGTGTGTGTGTGTGTGTGTGCACGTGCACACTCATATACACAGATACAGTAGAGATACTGTAATGATATGACAACATTAAGTAACATCTCTAATAAAGATGACGGGTGACAAACACATTTTTTGGCTCAAGTGAAAAAGTTAAGTGGTAAAGGTAGAACCATTTGCATGTTCTTGGTATCTAGGGACATCTATGGATCTCAGGGAATGTATTCCCACATTGTTAATGAATACAGAAACATTAGACAATCAGAACAATTAGATGGGATTAGATTCAGACACTGATGTTAGAGTTGATTTATTTTTTCACAACGTAGGTGGTGTAGGAGTCAATGGGCCTCATTCACGAAGCAATATAAGAACAGATGTGACTTGCTCTTACATAATCAGTCACTTTGACCCGAAACCACATTTTGAGATGTATACACCAATGGAAAGAGGAGAATGTTAGCTTTCCAATGATACAAATATCATCTTTCTACTCCAAATATAAAGCGAGTTATACCCTACTAGCCTACATATCTAGTTAGGTGGAGTGAGACCAATAACCTCACCCTGAATGCTTCCAAAACGAAGGAGCTAGTCATCGATTTTGGACGTAGCAAGGTATCCCATCTAGCCATTACCATAAATGGCTCAGAGGTGGAGATGGTGAGCAGTTTTACATTTCTTGGGGTCACTATTTCAAATGACCTGAGCTGGCACTCCAATACCAGAACCATTGTTAAAAAGTCCCAGCAACGTCTTTTCTTTCTCACGAAACTGAAAGAGTTCACAAATAACAGGGTGATTCTACACAACTTCTATCGCTGTGTGATCGAGAGCGTTCTTACTTTCTCCTGTACTATATGGTTTGGTAACATCACAGACCAGGAGAAGAAATCTCTGAACAGAATTGTGCGTCTCGCACGCAAGACAATTGGGGTTAGCCTGCCAGCTCTAGAAGAGATCTATGGTGCCAGGCTGCTTTCCCGTGCCTCTGGCATTATCAACGACCTCTCTGGTCACCCAGCCGCAGGCCTCTTTGTCCCCCTCCCCTCGGGCAGACGTTACCGCTCGATCACATGCTCTACCTCTCGGTTTACTAAGAGCTTCTTCCCCAGTGCTGTGCGCAGCCTGAATAACTCCAAAGGCTAGTTTTGTATTTTATCCTATTTTGTTTCGGTGTGTTTATTAGTGTTATTAGTCAGGTTTGTGAAAGTGCTGTTTTTGTGTGTCTGTGCATCATGCACTTTGATTATATGCACTTTTACTGTAATTTGTGCCGGTATGCATTATGCACTTAACTATGATATGCACTTTTAGGGGATGTTGATATACATTTTAGCATTTGTCCTTTTATACTGTCTGTGTTTTTACATATTTTTCCTGTACTGTTTCTACTCTTCTCCTGTATTGGATTAGTCGTAGACACACAGTGTTTGCTCTGTACCTGTATTCCAATGTGGATTCGTCCATACATGGCAAATAAAATCTTTGACTTGACTTTTTTACTTTTGATATCGGATGTCACCAAACCATATTGTGGAGAATAAAGCCTTCAAAGTTTTCAATAAATTTTTTGACATTTATTCAATGTATTCACACAACTATTAACACAATACCAAACATGATAACATTGAAACCTTACCCAGGGGTGCCCATTTTTGCTTGCCTCTTTCTCTCACACATGCACACATACACCTGCACGGGCCACACCCGTGCACGCACACACACGTTATATTATAGAGCACCTGGATTAGCATGCTAACTAACCATGTTTCTCAACTGCTTAGATCGTCGCAGTGGATCAGGACGCGACGACACACACAGAGGGTCTATCAACAATCCGTAGCAAAATAAAGGATCTCAAGAGCACACCCCAGAGGTGTGGCATGGTGAGTGAATGTACAAATTCGTTATGCAAACACACACACACACACACACACACTCCCGTCTCACACACATACATACATCTCATAAACACATACAGTACAAGGAATGTATAGTCATGTGTAAGCATATACATGCAACATATAGGTATGTGCGTACGCCGTACGAACATATGCACGTGCACACACACATATGCACATGCACGTTCATTCACGCATGTGCACTTGCATACCTATATGTATATGCTTACACGTGGCTATAGATTCCTTGTACTGTATATGTATTTATGAGACAGGTGTGTGTGTGTGTGTGTGTGTGTGTGTGTGTGCACGTGCACACTCATATACACAGATACAGTAGAGATACTGTAATGATATGACAACATTAAGTAACATCTCTAATAAAGATGACGGGTGACAAACACATTTTTTGGCTCAAGTGAAAAAGTTAAGTGGTAAAGGTAGAACCATTTGCATGTTCTTGGTATCTAGGGACATCTATGGATCTCAGGGAATGTATTCCCACATTGTTAATGAATACAGAAACATTAGACAATCAGAACAATTAGATGGGATTAGATTCAGACACTGATGTTAGAGTTGATTTATTTTTTCACAACGTAGGTGGTGTAGGAGTCAATGGGCCTCATTCACGAAGCAATATAAGAACAGATGTGACTTGCTCTTACATAATCAGTCACTTTGACCCGAAACCACATTTTGAGATGTATACACCAATGGAAAGAGGAGAATGTTAGCTTTCCAATGATACAAATATCATCTTTCTACTCCAAATATAAAGCGAGTTATACCCTACTAGCCTACATATCTAGTTAGGTGGAGTGAGACCAATAACTTCACCCTGAATGCTTCCAAAACGAAGGAGCTAGTCAACGATTTTAGACGTAGCAAGGTATCCCATCTAGCCATTACCATAAATGGCTCAGAGGTGGAGATGGTGAGCAGTTTTACATTTCTTGGGGTCACTATTTCAAATGACCTGAGCTGGCACTCTAATACCAGAACCATTGTTAAAAAGTCCCAGCAACGTCTTTTCTTTCTCACGAAACTGAAAGAGTTCACAAATAACAGGGTGATTCTACACAACTTCTATCGCTGTGTGATCGAGAGCGTTCTTACTTTCTCCTGTACTATATGGTTTGGTAACATCACAGACCAGGAGAAGAAATCTCTGAACAGAATTGTGCGTCTCGCACGCAAGACAATCGGGGTTAGCCTGCCAGCTCTAGAAGAGATCTATGGTGCCAGGCTGCTTTCCCGTGCCTCTGGCATTATCAACGACCTCTCTGGTCACCCAGCCGCAGGCCTCTTTGTCCCCCTCCCCTCGGGCAGACGTTACCGCTCGATCACATGCTCTACCTCTCGGTTTACTAAGAGCTTCTTCCCCAGTGCTGTGCGCAGCCTGAATAACTCCAAAGGCTAGTTTTGTATTTTATCCTATTTTGTTTCGGTGTGTTTATTAGTGTTATTAGTCAGGTTTGTGAAAGTGCTGTTTTTGTGTGTCTGTGCATCATGCACTTTGATTATATGCACTTTTACTGTAATTTGTGCCGGTATGCATTATGCACTTAACTATGATATGCACTTTTAGGGGATGTTGATATACATTTTAGCATTTGTCCTTTTATACTGTCTGTGTTTTTACATATTTTTCCTGTACTTTTTCTACTCTTTTCCTGTATTGGATTAGTCGTAGACACACAGTGTTTGCTCTGTACCTGTATTCCAATGTGGATTCGTCCATACATGGCAAATAAAATCTTTGACTTGACTTTTTTACTTTTGATATCGGATGTCACCAAAACATATTGTGGAGAATAAAGCCTTCAAAGTTTTCAATAAATTTTTTGACATTTATTCAATGTATTCACACAACTATTAACACAATACCAAACATGATAACATTGAAACCTTACCCAGGGGTGCCCATTTTTGCTTGCCTCTTTCTCTCACACATGCACACATACACCTGCACGGGCCACACCCGTGCACGCACACACACGTTATATTATAGAGCACCTGGATTAGCATGCTAACTAACCATGTTTCTCAACTGCCTAGATCGTCGCAGTGGACCAGGACGCGACGACACACACAGAGGGTCTATCAACAATCCTTAGCAAAATAAATGATCTCAAGAGCACACCCCAGAGGTGTGGCATGGTGAGTGAATGTACAAATTCGTTATGCAAACACACACACACACACACACACACACACACACACACACACACACACACACACACACACACACACACACACACACACACACACTCCCGTCTCACACACATACATACATCTCATAAACACATACAGTACAAGGAATGTATAGTCATGTGTAAGCATATACATGCAACATATAGGTATGCGCGTACGCCGTACGAACATATGCACGTGCACACACACATATGCACATGCACGTTCATTCACGCATGTGCACTTGCATACCTATATGTATATGCTTACACGTGGCTATAGATTCCTTGTACTGTATATGTATTTATGAGACAGGTGTGTGTGTGTGTGTGTGTGTGTGTGTGTGTGTGTGTGTGTGTGTGTGTGTGTGTGTGTGTGTGTGTGTGTGTGTGTGTGTGTGTGCACGTGCACACTCATATACACAGATACAGTAGAGATACTGTAATGATATGACAACATTAAGTAACATCTCTAATAAAGATGACGGGTGACAAACAAATTTTTTGGCTCAAGTGAAAAAGTAAAGTGGTAAAGGTAGAACCATTTGCATGTTCTTGGTATCTAGGGACATCTATGGGTCTCAGGGAATGTATTCCCACATTGTTAATGAATACAGAAACATTAGACAATCAGAACAATTAGATGGGATTAGATTCAGACACTGATGTTAGAGTTGATTTATTTTTTCACAACGTACAGTAGGTGGTGTAGGAGTCAATGGGCCTCATTCACGAAGCAATATAAGAACAGATGTGACTTGCTCTTACATAATCAGTCACTTTGACCCGAAACCACATTTTGAGATGTATACACCAATGGAAAGAGGAGAATGTTAGCTTTCCAATGATACAAATATCATCTTTCTACTCCAAATATAAAGCGAGTTATACCCTACTAGCCTACATATCTAGTTAGGTGTAGTGAGACCAATAACCTCACCCTGAATGCTTCCAAAACGAAGGAGCTAGTCATTGATTTTAGACGTAGCAAGGCATCCCATCTAGCCATTACCATAAATGGCTCAGAGGTGGAGATGGTGAGCAGTTTTACATTTCTTGGGGTCACTATTTCAAATGACCTGAGCTGGCACTCCAATACCAGAACCATTGTTAAAAAGTCCCAGCAACGTCTTTTCATTCTCACAAAACTGAAAGAGTTCACAAATAACAGGGTGATTCTACACAACTTTTATCGCTGTGTGATCGAGAGCGTTCTTACTTCCTCCTGTACTATATGGTTTGGTAACATCACAGACCAGGAGAAGAAATCTCTGAACAGAATTGTGCGTCTCGCACGCAAGACAATCGGGGTTAGCCTGCCAGCTCTAGAAGAGATCTATGGTGCCAGGCTGCTTTCCCGTGCCTCTGGCATTATCAACGACCTCTCTGGTCACCCAGCCGCAGGCCTCTTTGTCCCCCTCCCCTCGGGCAGACGTTACCGCTCGATCACATGCTCTACCTCTCGGTTTACTAAGAGCTTCTTCCCCAGTGCTGTGCGCAGCCTGAATAACTCCAAAGGCTAGTTTTGTATTTTATCCTATTTTGTTTCGGTGTGTTTATTAGTCAGGTTTGTGAAAGTGCTGTTTTTGTGTGTCTGTGCATCATGCACTTTGATTATATGCACTTTTACTGTAATTTGTGCCGGTATGCATTATGCACTTAACTATGATATGCACTTTTAGGGGATGTTGATATACATTTTAGCATTTGTCCTTTTATACTGTCTGTGTTTTTACATATTTTTCCTGTACTGTTTCTACTCTTCTCCTGTATTGGATTAGTCGTAGACACACAGTGTTTGCTCTGTACCTGTATTCCAATGTGGATTCGTCCATACATGGCAAATAAAATCTTTGACTTGACTTTTTTACTTTTGATATCGGATGTCACCAAAACATATTGTGGAGAATAAAGCCTTCAAAGTTTTCAATAAATTTTTTGACATTTATTCAATGTATTCACACAACTATTAACACAATACCAAACATGATAACATTGAAACCTTACCCAGGGGTGCCCATTTTTGCTTGCCTCTTTCTCTCACACATGCACACATACACCTGCACGGGCCACACCCGTGCACGCACACACACGTTATATTATAGAGCACCTGGATTAGCATGCTAACTAACCATGTTTCTCAACTGCCTAGATCGTCGCAGTGGACCAGGACGCGACGACACACACAGAGGGTCTATCAACAATCCTTAGCAAAATAAATGATCTCAAGAGCACACCCCAGAGGTGTGGCATGGTGAGTGAATGTACAAATTCGTTATGCAAACACACACACACACACACACACACACACACACACACACACACACACACACACACACACACACACGCACACACACACACACACACACACACTCCCGTCTCACACACATACATACATCTCATAAACACATACAGTACAAGGAATGTATAGTCATGTGTAAGCATATACATGCAACATATAGGTATGCGCGTACGCCGTACGAACATATGCACGTGCACACACACATATGCACATGCACGTTCATTCACGCATGTGCACTTGCATACCTATATGTATATGCTTACACGTGGCTATAGATTCCTTGTACTGTATATGTATTTATGAGACAGGTGTGTGTGTGTGTGTGTGTGTGTGTGTGTGTGTGTGTGTGTGTGTGTGTGTGTGTGTGTGTGTGTGTGTGTGTGTGCACGTGCACACTCATATACACAGATACAGTAGAGATACTGTAATGATATGACAACATTAAGTAACATCTCTAATAAAGATGACGGGTGACAAACAAATTTTTTGGCTCAAGTGAAAAAGTAAAGTGGTAAAGGTAGAACCATTTGCATGTTCTTGGTATCTAGGGACATCTATGGGTCTCAGGGAATGTATTCCCACATTGTTAATGAATACAGAAACATTAGACAATCAGAACAATTAGATGGGATTAGATTCAGACACTGATGTTAGAGTTGATTTATTTTTTCACAACGTACAGTAGGTGGTGTAGGAGTCAATGGGCCTCATTCACGAAGCAATATAAGAACAGATGTGACTTGCTCTTACATAATCAGTCACTTTGACCCGAAACCACATTTTGAGATGTATACACCAATGGAAAGAGGAGAATGTTAGCTTTCCAATGATACAAATATCATCTTTCTACTCCAAATATAAAGCGAGTTATACCCTACTAGCCTACATATCTAGTTAGGTGTAGTGAGACCAATAACCTCACCCTGAATGCTTCCAAAACGAAGGAGCTAGTCATTGATTTTAGACGTAGCAAGGCATCCCATCTAGCCATTACCATAAATGGCTCAGAGGTGGAGATGGTGAGCAGTTTTACATTTCTTGGGGTCACTATTTCAAATGACCTGAGCTGGCACTCCAATACCAGAACCATTGTTAAAAAGTCCCAGCAACGTCTTTTCTTTCTCACGAAACTGAAAGAGTTCACAAATAACAGGGTGATTCTACACAACTTTTATCGCTGTGTGATCGAGAGCGTTCTTACTTCCTCCTGTACTATATGGTTTGGTAACATCACAGACCAGGAGAAGAAATCTCTGAACAGAATTGTGCGTCTCGCACGCAAGACAATCGGGGTTAGCCTGCCAGCTCTAGAAGAGATCTATGGTGCCAGGCTGCTTTCCCGTGCCTCTGGCATTATCAACGACCTCTCTGGTCACCCAGCCGCAGGCCTCTTTGTCCCCCTCCCCTCGGGCAGACGTTACCGCTCGATCACATGCTCTACCTCTCGGTTTACTAAGAGCTTCTTCCCCAGTGCTGTGCGCAGCCTGAATAACTCCAAAGGCTAGTTTTGTATTTTATCCTATTTTGTTTCGGTGTGTTTATTAGTCAGGTTTGTGAAAGTGCTGTTTTTGTGTGTCTGTGCATCATGCACTTTGATTATATGCACTTTTACTGTAATTTGTGCCGGTATGCATTATGCACTTAACTATGATATGCACTTTTAGGGGATGTTGATATACATTTTAGCATTTGTCCTTTTATACTGTCTGTGTTTTTACATATTTTTCCTGTACTGTTTCTACTCTTCTCCTGTATTGGATTAGTTGTAGACACACAGTGTTTGCTCTGTACCTGTATTCCAATGTGGATTCGTCCATACATGGCAAATAAAATCTTTGACTTGACTTTTTTTACTTTTGGTATCGGATGTCACCAAAACATATTGTGGAGAATAAAGCCTTCAAAGTTTTCAATAATTTTTTTGACATTTATTCAATGTATTCACACAACTATTAACACAATACCAAACATGATAACATTGAAACCTTACCCAGGGGTGCCCATTTTTGCTTGCCTCTTTCTCTCACACATGCACACATACACCTGCACGGGCCACACCTGTGCACGCACACACACGCACACATTATATTATAGAGCACCTGGATTAGCATGCTAACTAACCATGTTTCTCAACTGCCTAGATCGCCGCAGTGGACCAGGACGAGACGACACACACGGAGGGTCTATCGACAATCCTTAGCAAAATAAAGGATCTCAAGAGCACACCCCAGAGGTGTGGCATGGTGAGTGAATGTACAAATTCGTTATGCAAACACACACACACACACACACACACACACACTCGCATACATACATACATACATCTCATAAACACATACAGTACAAGGAATGTATAGTCATGTGTAAGCATATACATGCAACATATAGGTATGCGCGTACGCCGTACGAACATATGCACGTGCACACACACATATGCACATGCACGTTCATTCACGCATGTGCACTTGCATACCTATATGTATATGCTTACATGTGGCTATAGATTCCTTGTACTGTATATGTATTTATGAGACAGGTGTGTGTGTGTGTGTGTGTGTGTGTGTGTGTGTGTGTGTGTGTGTGTGTGTGTGTGTGTGTGTGTGTGTGTGTGTGTGTGTGTGTGTGTGTGTGTGTGTGTGTGTGTGTGTGCGCATGTGCACACTCATATACACAGATACAGTAGAGATACTGTAATCATATGACAACATTAAGTAACATCTCTAATAAAGATGACAGGTGACAAACACATTTTTTGGCTCAAGTGAAAAAGTAAAGTGGTAAAGGTAGAACCATTTGCATGTTCTTGGTATCTAGGGACATCTATGGATCTCAGGGAATGTATTCTCACATTGTTAATGAATACAGAAACATTAGACAATCAGAACAATTAGATGGGATTAGATTCAGACACTGATGTTAGAGTTGATTTATTTTTTCACAACGTAGGTGGTGTAGGAGTCAATGGGCCTCATTCACGAAGCAATATAAGAACAGATGTGACTTGCTCTTACATAATCAGTCACTTTGACCCGAAACCACATTTTGAGATGTATACACCAATGGACAGAGGAGAATGTTAGCTTTCCAATGATACAAATATCATCTTTCTACTCCAAATATAAAGCGAGTTATACCCTACTAGCCTACATATCTAGTTAGGTGGAGTGAGACCAATAACCTCACCCTGAATGCTTCCAAAACGAAGGAGCTAGTCATCGATTTTAGACGCAGCAAGGTATCCCATCTACCCATTACCATAAATGGCTCAGAGGTGGAGATGGTGAGCAGTTTTACATTTCTTGGGGTCACTATTTCAAATGACCTGAGCTGGCACTCCAATACCAGAACCATTGTTAAAAAGTCCCAGCAACGTCTTTTCTTTCTCAGGAAACTGAAAGAGTTCACAAATAACAGGGTGATTCTACACAACTTCTATCGCTGTGTGATCGAGAGCGTTCTTACTTCCTCCTGTACTATATGGTTTGGTAACATCACAGACCAGGAGAAGAAATCTCTGAACAGAATTGTGCGTCTCGCACACATTATTAATATTTTTTTTTATTAGAAATGTTTTCCTCTGTAAAAAAATGCCAGTGAATTCTTTTTTTTTTTTCAAAAATGGCCAAAATTGACAGCTCTGAGCTCTGGCCTGCAGTAATCGCTGCTGTGAAACCTGTTGCAGAATTCTGCACAGGTTGACCCGGGATTAAATAAATAATAAATAATAGCCAATCAAAATAGGCTATTAACGTCATCTAAGCACGGTCCGTGCATTTAAACTCTTGCCATTGAATGGGGGATTGAATGATTGACAGCCTTGAAATACAATCAGAGAATGTTGCCATCTCTGCTGCTCTGCAGCTACACAGAGGTTGAATGATTGACAGCCTTGAGATCCAATCAGAGAATGTTGCCATCTCTGCTGCTCTGCAGCTACACGGGGGGGCTGCGTCTCCCCTCGCGGGATTGATTGATTGATTGAAAAAAATGTTGTCTTCAAAAATGGCCAAAATTGACAGCTCTGAGCTCAGGCCTGCAGTAATGGCTGCAGTGAAACCTGTTGCAGAATTCTGCACAGGTTGACCCGGGATTAAATAAATAATAAATAATAGCCAATCAAAATAGGCTATTAACGTCATCTAAGCACGGTCCGTGCATTTAAACTCTTGCCATTGAATGGGGGATTGAATGATTGACAGCCTTGAAATCCAATCAGAGAATGTTGCCATCTCTGCTGCTCTGCAGCTACACGGAGGTTGAATGATTGACAGCCTTGAGATCCAATCAGAGAATCTCTGCTGCTCTGCAGCTACACGGACTTCTTTATTACAATTTTTTATCTCCCGTCCTCCCCAATTTTTAAACTCACCAGCCACTACTGACACACACATTGGGGGATGTTTTATAAATATAATATAATAATTTGTGCTTTACCAAAAAATGTGGTCAGCAGCCTCCACTGGGTTGGAGTGTTATACTTCAAGAAAATGTTCTTTATGTTTGAATACCTATCCAGTATCTGAAGCTCATGCTCTGACCTTAGGTAGTCCATCACCTCCTTTTCTGCCACGTAGGTCTCCTCCTCTGGCTCGGCCTCAAAGGAGAAATATATTTTGATATTGTTATTTAGGGATGTGCGAGACTAGTTGACTAGTCTATAAACCAGACCTGGGCATTGTACGGCCCGCGGGCCGCATCCGGCCCGCGGGATGATTCTGACCGGCCCGCGAAAGATTACATGATAATAAAAAAAAATAAAAAAAAACCTTTTTTTTTAATTTTTTCTTTTCTTTTTTTTTACTTTTTTCTTTTCATGTCAACGTTCACACGCACAATATACGCTTAGGAGACATGCTCAGAAGATGTTGGTTCTCTTTGGATCCACCTACATATGTGAACAGACATTCTCAGTCATGACATTTACCAAGTCCAGGTACAGATCCTCTCTCACTGATGAACATCTGGCAGCTGTGCTTCGCATCTCCACCTCAGACATGCAACCTGACTTTGATGGACTTGTTAAAGCTCAACAGAGACTGGATTTCTCACACTGAATGAAACAAAAAAGAACTGAAGAACACTAAAATGTGGAAATATAACAAGTGAAATGGGACACTTGATATATTTTTTTCTTAAATGTTTAATATAGGCATGTAAAGTAAAAAAGGCTACAAAACGGGGACACTTTTCTTTACACAGTTCAGTGACATGTCTTGTTTATTTTTGCTATAAGATGATGTGATGTCTTTAGAAAGCTAAGAAAATCCTTGTTTCAATAGAAACAATAGAAACTCGTTATTAATGTTTCACATTTAGTTTATCATTTTGGAAATAAATTCTATTTGAATAAATGATATTTTTGAAAGCTAACCTCACCTTTTAATTGCCAAATAATAACATACACTCTTACCAGGGGTCAAAACAATGCCATTTACTGCTTTTTATATAGAAATAAAATGTATATTATGCATAATTGAGTTTGGAATTTTGGCCCGGCCCCCCAACATATTTTCAGTTGCTCATTCGGCCCCCCGGGAAAAATAATTGCCCACCCCTGCTATAAACGGTACTGCTCCTCCTATGCTATTATTATTATTTATTATTGTGTGCTACTGACAACCTACATACTGCAGTATGGTGTTCCATGTTCATGAATAGTGCAATGCAAAAGATGTTTAACTCAAAGGTGGAACATACCTGCACTATGGCATCTGGAAGGTCTGCAGTCGTCTTGGAGAGGGTGTCCTTCAGAGCGAGGGTCTTCTGCATCAGCACTTCAAGTGTGGGTAGTAAAGTTCCATAAGGACAGTCACCTTGTAAAATGTCCAGTGCTACAGTCAGAGGCTTCATGGTGGTGCAGTACTCATGCAGGAACTGGTATTCTGTATCTTTGAAGCAGGTGACTCCCACCTTGGTGCACAGAGTATTCAGCTCTTTCATGGGGATTTCTACGATTCTCTTTATGGCATCGTAAAAAGAATTCCACCCAGTGGATGTAGGTACAAGGAGCTTCCTTTTATTTACTTCCTCCACTGTCTCTGAAGCAATGGTACCCCTACTTGCTTTGGTCCACAGGGCTGTGCATTTAGCCGTGCTGCTTCTATACACAGCTTTGCTCTCTGCTTTGGATAACAAGTATTTCTCCACCTCATTTGTAGAAATGATGTTGATGGTATGAGAAGCACACCTGTAGTGCGGGGGGAGAGTCACCTCCTGGTCATCACTTTCATTCTCTGCTGAGAGGATTCCAGCCACGTCTAAAAAAGTGCCATCATCAGTGGGAATTGATAGGTTTAGTTCATTGATCTAGTAATATTTGATGTCAATATCTTATCTGAGCACCCATTGTCTCCCCACGATGCAGGCTGTAGGACCGTGGCTCTGTGTCTCCTTCCACACACACACACAGGGGTGTAGCTCCAGATTCTGGGCCCCATGAAAGAATGTATTTGTAGGCCCCCAGTGAATGCGAGCGCGTGTAGGCGCGCGAGCGAAAATTTTTGTGGCCATTTTTTTATTGATGAAAACGCATAATATGGTTTTTACCTATACATTCGGATCAGCAGTTCAGCACCTGCACTGTTGGTGGGTGAGCCTAGTAAAGGATGTCGCATTGCGTTCATCTTCAATGAATGGACCAATGCAATAGTCTACCAAAGCCCCCCCTCTCTCTCTATATATCTCACTCACACACACACACACACACACACACACACACACACACACACACACACACACACACACACACACACACACACACACACACACACACACACACACACACACACACACACACACTTCAGAAACAAGCATAGTATCAATGAGAGCATCAATAATACACCTGAGTGATGTCTAGTAAAAACATTTTTTTGGGGGGGGGGGGGGGGCAGTGCTGGGCCCTTGGAATCATCCTAAGCTACCCCCCCCCCCCCCCCCCCCCCCCCCCCAGCTACGCCCCTGGTTGGTGGTAATCATTTGCGGTACGGCATGTTATTTAAGCACTGGGACATCAACATTGAACATCAAATGCCCACCTCCCAATCCCCACAATAAATACATACAGGACAGTCGCATATAACGAGTGTCAGTTAGTGACGCCTGCTGAAGGTGTTTGACCAGCTTTAATACAAACCAGCAGGCCTTCCAGTACATCCAGAAATACACTCGCATCAGTCGTGTGGTTTTCTGATATATTCAGATTTCAAGAGGTTTATTTGTCACATACATACACAGGACGTATAGTGAAATGAAGGTGGCCATGCCATATACAAATAATAATAGAATAGACATGATAAAAAGTACTAAGATACAATACAATGCTAAGCTTACGAATGAAAAGGTAATGGTTCCTATATACACTACTATACAATATCCTCTACAATATACAGTTATACTATGTATACTAAACTATCCTAGCTATACTAACTATACTATACAAAAACATAGTTGTGTATTTCCTTTTTTTTTAAGCATTAATTCTTTTTGGATTACAGAAAATTATCACTAAAGTGCTATCTGTTGCAGCTGCACTGTTTTCCATGAAAATACCATATTTGGATAAGATACATTTCTCAAAATCTGAAAATCATTATTTAATAAAACACAGAAAAGGATCACCAAGTTACTCTGGATAGAAAACACCTTTACAGACAACATTGAGACAAAGCTTCCTGACACATCTCCATCCAAACTCTTGGAAGAACTCATTGAAATCTCATCTGATACCACCTGGAGAGCTAGTTTCAGAGTGTGGTGCTGAGTACCAAGTATTTCATGATGCAGCAGTTAAGGTGTTGATACCATTCAGCACCACATATCTGTGTGAAGCTGGCTTTTCATCCATGACAGCTCTGAAAACAAAATATAGGGCCAAGTTGAGCCTCGAGGATGACATGCGTGTTGCCTTGTCAAAGATCTCCCCACGTATTGACCGTATTATTAGCCAGCAGCAGCAGACCTTGCATTGAGCTCGAAATTTCCACTGAGTGAACGAGTGCTTATTTTCTGTATTTACTTTATTTTATTTTTTGAGAAATGGTAACTTGGTGATCCTTTTCTGTATTTAAAAGAAAATACATGATTTTCTGTTTGAGAAATGGTCACACTTATCCAAATATGCTATCTTTATGGAAAGGTGTGCAGCTGCAACAGATAGCACTTTAGTGATAATTTTCTGTAATTTTATTTAAAGAAATATGCTCTTTGATTTACTACTACAAGCAGTGTAATGTTAAGCCATTTAGATCTGAAACACCTGTTAATAATTCATTATATAGGCATATACACACAAATGTGTTTCCCGGTTTCTTAAATAAACATTATTTTGAAAGCAAGCACTTTTGTCATCATTGTAGCAAAAAAGACAGGACCGGAAAAGTCTTTATCGTATGTATGGGTGCCCTGGAATATTTTATTGAACACAGGGGTGCCTTGGCAGCAGAAAGGTTGAGAACCCCTGCTATAGATGACATTTTATGTAGAGAAATCTTTAAAAAAATATATATATTTAAAAAGAATATATATATTATTATATATATATATACTGAGCTTTCCGAAAGCTGTGGAATAAAACCATGGAGCTCGTAGGAGAGAGCGGGGGTTTAAAATGAATGAATGTTGAGCCTTGGTGTAAGTGGTTGTATATGGCTGTGGGGGTGCTGGTGACATCCAATATATTGTTTAATATAATATACTGGAAAAGTTACTATAGCTTGGTCGCGGAAGTGCCGATTGTCTCGGGATTGGTCTCTCCGTATTCAGGAGACTCGGGCCTATAAAAAAGGTATATTCGATCATGTCTCCTGCACCCCCACAGCTGTAGCTACAACCACGTATGTCAAGGCTTTCATCAACATTCATTAATTTTATCCCCCCGCATGCGGCTGAAAATACCTGAAGTGTTGCGGTGGTCTATTGCTCCCCCCCCAATTTTTTTTTATTGATTAACACTTTGGGTGCCGGCCAAAAATCCGGAAAATGACTGTGGGTTGCCAGGATTCCTGGACGATTCTAGCATATCTCATGATCTTAGCGGAGCTATTTCTATATTTTATATTATAACTATGGGGAAATGGTTGGGCTCATTTGAACACGACAAGTTGATGTACACAATGCAAAAAACCGTTTGTTTCTGCATGTCTTCGTTCGTTCACAATTACAAGTTAAAAAACGTCAACAAAAGATAAAAGTGGAGGTAAATTATTTAGAACAGAAGTTACAGGCACTTTTATGAAAGGTGTGCCGGCGGGGTGATAATAGGTACTGAACGTGTTATAAAGCAATTTAGACTGGGATGGATGGATGGATGGTTTGATTGATTGATTGTTTGACAGATTGTTTTATTGGTTTGATTGATAGAATGTTTTATTGTTTTGTTGATAGTTTGATTCATAGATTGATTTGTTTGATTGATTGATTACTTTGTTGGTCATTTGATTGATAGAATGTTTGATTGTTTTGTTGATAGTTTGATTCATAGATTGATTTGTTTGATTGATTGATTACTTTGTTGGTCATTTGATTGATAGAATGTTTGATTGTTTTGTTGATAGTTTGCTTGATAGAATGTTTGATTGTTTTGTTGATAGTTTGATTCATAGATTGATTTGTTTGATTGATTGATTACTTTGTTGGTCATTTGATTGATAGAATGTTTGATTGTTTTGTTGATAGTTTGATTCATAGATTGATTTGTTTGATTGATTGATTACTTTGTTGGTCATTTGATTGATAGAATGTTTGATTGTTTTGTTGATAGTTTGCTTGATAGAATGTTTGATTGTTTTGTTGATAGTTTGATTCATAGATTGATTTGTTTGATTGATTGATTACTTTGTTGGTCATTTGATTGATAGAATGTTTGATTGTTTTGTTGATAGTTTGATTCATAGATTGATTTGTTTGATTGATTGATTACTTTGTTGGTCATTTGATTGATAGAATGTTTGATTGTTTTGTTGGTAATTTGCTTGATAGAATGTTTGATTGTTTTGTTGATAGTTTGATTCATAGATTGATTGGTTTGATTGATTGATTACTTTGTTGGTCATTTGATTGATAGAATGTTTGATTGTTTTGTTGATAGTTTGATTCATAGATTGATTTGTTTGATTGATTGATTACTTTGTTGGTCATTTGATTGATAGAATGTTTGATTGTTTTGTTGGTAATTTGCTTGATAGAATGTTTGATTGTTTTGTTGATAGTTTGATTCATAGATTGATTGGTTTGATTGATTGATTACTTTGTTGGTCATTTGATTGATAGAATGTTTGATTGTTTTGTTGATAGTTTGATTCATAGATTGATTTGTTTGATTGATTGATTACTTTGTTGGTCATTTGATTGATAGAATGTTTGATTGTTTTGTTGATAGTTTGATTCATAGATTGATTTGTTTGATTGATTAATTACTTTGTTGGTCATTTGATTGATAGAATGTTTGATTGTTTTGTTGGTAATTTGCTTGATAGAATGTTTGATTGTTTTGTTGATAGTTTGATTCATAGATTGATTTGTTTGATTGATTGATTACTTTGTTGGTCATTTGATTGATAGAATGTTTGATTGTTTTGTTGATAGTTTGATTCATAGATTGATTTGTTTGATTGATTGATTACTTTGTTGGTCATTTGATTGATATGCCTGGCGCTAATGAACAAGTAAGTTATAACTACTGGTGTAGGTCCAGACAACATTATTATAAAATACAGAATACTTTACAATGCAGAAAACTTGAAACTTTGATGCCATGAAAATTTTTATTGTAAAATATGTTCAATAAACTGGGTGACAAGTCATCAGTACCAACCATTGTTGCTGTGCATTATATGCTGGTAACATTCACAGTATAGGATTATGGTAATTTACCAAGACAATACCTTATAAAAAGTGAACACTGTGATGATAACCAACCATTGTTTCAGTGCATTTAGGAGTTTGTTGGTAACATTCACAGTATAGGATTATGGTAATTTACCAAGACAATACCTTATAAAAAGTGAACACTGTGATGATAACCAACCATTGTTTCAGTGCATTTAGGAGTTTGTTGGTAACATTCACAGTATAGGATTATGGTAATTTACCAAGACAATACCTTATAAAAAGTGAACACTGTGATGATAACCAACCATTGTTTCAGTGCATTTAGGAGTTTGTTGGTAACATTCACAGTATAGGATTATGGTAATTTACCAAGACAATACCTTATAAAAAGTGAACACTGGAGGATAATCAACCATTGTTTCAGTGCATTTAGGAGTTTGTTGGTAACATTCACAGTATAGGATTATGGTAATTTACCAAAACAATACCTTATAAAAAGTGAACACTGGAGGATAATCAACCATTGTTTCAGTGCATTTAGGAGTTTGTTGGTAACATTCACAGTATAGGATTATGGTAATTTACCAATACAATACCTTATAAAAAGTGAACACTGGAGGATAATCAACCATTGTTTCAGTGCATTTAGGAGTTTGTTGGTAACATTCACAGTATAGGATTATGGTAATTTACCAAGACAATACCTTATAAAAAGTGAACACTGTGATGATAACCAACCATTGTTTCAGTGCATTTAGGAGTTTGTTGGTAACATTCACAGTATAGGATTATGGTAATTTACCAAGACAATACCTTATAAAAAGTGAACACTGGAGGATAATCAACCATTGTTTCAGTGCATTTAGGAGTTTGTTGGTAACATTCACAGTATAGGATTATGGTAATTTACCAAGACAATACCTTATAAAAAGTGAACACTGTGATGATAACCAACCATTGTTTCAGTGCATTTAGGAGTTTGTTGGTAACATTCACAGTATAGGATTATGGTAATTTACCAAGACAATACCTTATAAAAAGTGAACACTGGAGGATAATCAACCATTGTTTCAGTGCATTTAGGAGTTTGTTGGTAACATTCACAGTATAGGATTATGGTAATTTACCAAGACAATACCTTATAAAAAGTGAACACTGGAGGATAATCAACCATTGTTTCAGTGCATTTAGGAGTTTGTTGGTAACATTCACAGTATAGGATTATGGTAATTTACCAATACAATACCTTATAAAAAGTGAACACTGGAGGATAATCAACCATTGTTTCAGTGCATTTAGGAGTTTGTTGGTAACATTCACAGTATAGGATTATGGTAATTTACCAAGACAATACCTTATAAAAAGTGAACACTGGCTGATGATAACCAACCATTGTGTCAGTGCATTTAGGAGTTTGTTGGTAACATTCACAGTATAGGATTATGGTAATTTACCAAGACAATACCTTATAAAAAGTGAACACTGGAGGATAACCAACCATTGTTTCAGTGCATTTAGAAGTTTGCTGGTAACATTCACGTCACATGAACTACAGGGCATATCTTACTTGGTCTCTCGCATCGATGACTGCATTGTCCATTGATAAATGGATGAAGCGCCAGATGATCTGTGGACCAAAAAATATCCAATACATGCTTCCAAAGTATATAAATAATAGGCCAATGGACTGCATTAGAAAAGTGTGGTATGTTACCTACAGTATATACTTTTATAAACTGGGTGACTGTCAGCAACCATTGGTTCTGTGCAAACGGTAAAAATGAGGGGGGAAAAAGATAAATAAAAAAAAAACTATATACACACACAATGCAAATTATGAATGGAGTCGATACAGCTAGATCGCTAACATAACGTCTCATCTGCAAGTGGTCCAAACATGCCTATGCAATATCGACAACCGTGGCCCAAATACATGTGTTCAACGCATTTGTCTTGTACAGAAAACAGTGCAACTACCCATACACTATACTATACTATACTATACTACAATATACTATACTATACTATACTACACTATACTATACTACACTCAGCTAGCTATACTATGTACCGGTACACATGGTTCTGTCTGTATCACACAATGATGGATTATTTAGAAGTAATCTGTACTTCTGTGTGCCGGATTATTTAGAAGTAGTCTGTACTTCTGTATGACAACCAGTGTTGTGCTAGTTACTGAAAAATAGTAACTCAGTTACTTTACTAGTTACTTCATTTCAAAGTAACTTCGTTACTGTACTAGTTACTTACACCCAAAAGTAATGAGTTACTGTGAAAAGTAACTATTTAGTTATTTAAAAAAAAAAATATATATATATATATACTCAAAATCGGTTGATCAACTTGACAGTTTCCATTCACATCACCGAACTCTGCTAAGCAATGTGGTCTAGAGCGTTTCATTATATATTCCCTCCCCGCTGTATGTATATTTCTCTCCCACCCACCCACCCCCTCCTAATGTACAGTCCCCTCCCCATCATATGTATATACTCTGTCAGGATCTAGGGGTAACAGTACTGTATATTTGAATACCGCTTATGTCACAAATGTATCAGTACTAAATACCTATATGTCCCTATGCCATAAATGTCATGTATGTTGTGTATGTCATAAATGTCTATATGAATTGAAAATGGGGGACCCTGATGGAAACAAGACAAACGTCTTTCTCAGGTCTGCATCCCCTTAACAATTGTATGTATTGAGCCGTACTGTATTGTACCCATTCTGCAATCTGTTAAATAAAGTTTTCATTCATTCATTCATTCATCCATTCATTAATTCATTCATAACCATCTTGCAGCGTTGTTTAAGATATCAATCAAAGCATTGCAACGTTAGAATAGTTAGGATATCAATTGTGCATGAAAGGACTATATTTATATTGTTTGATTAGTATTATGAGATTCCCTGGCAGATTTCGTACAGTCAAAATCCGTTGATCTTGAGTTTCAGTGAACACATTGCACTCACCGTCACCAGTCTGCGGTGGTCGAGATGTAACGTTAGTCCAGTTGACTCCAGCAGCCCTTCAAACATGTTCTTTATCTCGTTTCCATGTTGTATATTAATTATCTCTCCAAGTAGTTGCTAAATGGTTTGTTAGTTCGTTATTATTACTGCGTTCTTATTATGTAGATTCATAGCGAGCGTCCTCTTGTTGTTTACTGTAGAGAGCGTCTATTTCTTTCAGAACGTCAGTGGCCAATCAGATACAATACTTTGTAACGCGTTAGTCCCAACACTGATGACAACTAATAAAGAAACTATTTAGAGAAATCCCTCTTTGTGTGGTACAGAGCGAAGCATTTGTCACGATGCAGGGGGACTTTGCACGATGTGCAAAAATATCTGGTCTCACTCCTGATGCCACGCCTACTGCAGACACGACATTTCCTACACGGTAGCTTTTTCTTCGGGGTGGCTTTGTATGCAACCATTACATGCTTCACAAAGCCACCCACTAATCTGCTCTGCGGGTCCCCCAGTGGGGCCCTAGGGTCGACACGCCCCACCTGCTCAGCCCCTGCCTCCTCCTCATCCCCACCCCCTGCCTCCTCCCCTGCCTCCGCCTCCGCCTCCATCTCCGCTGTCACCCCAGGAATCTTCTTCTCCTTACCGTCTGTGTAGGTCCGCGCCACAGCCCTGGTGAACCGGAAGAGGTTAGAGTAATGCCCTTGTGGGTGCTTTTTTTTGTACAAGACAAAAGCGTTGAACATACATATTTGGATCAGATACATCACAAACTTTTTGGTCCACTTTCCAGTCTTACGTGTAACCGGATAGTACGATATATTCTGATCCAGCTGATCGACGCCGTTCATGAATTTATTGTACTCCATGATTGATGATGGCTTGAGCATCTCCACCCTCAGCGCTTTGCCCTTCTTCTGCTTCTGCCACACCATCGCCTTTTCCATGGTGTCCTCGTGGAAGCTGCTGATGGTCTTCACGATTCTTTTATCGCGCCATGCCACGATCATGACCTCCTTGTTGTTGACCGCAATGCGCTCCCCCACACCGATGTCACGTTTGGTCATGTTCTTGATGATGGCTGGCTCGCCCCGGTGCTTCCTGAGGGTACCACAGACGTCGGTCCTCAACTGTCGGAGCCTGGCGGACATACGTACCGAGTTGTAGAAGTTGTCCATAAAGAGCGTATAGCCGGCCCCAGACAGACATCCAAGCAGACCGACGACCGTGTCCCCCAGGAGCGAGCCTTCCCGACAATATGGCTTAAATGAAAAGCAATATCCTGTGCGAGATTCGCACAGGAAGTAAGACTTGATACCATAGCGGGTGGGCTTGTTTGGGTTGTAGACCCGGAAGGTCAGGCGGCCTCGCCATGCCATCACCCCCTCGTCAATGGCGAGCTCGCGTTCAGGCTGGTACAGCTCCTTGCACCTCGCGTTTACATGGTCGACTACAGGGCGTACTTTGCACAATTTGTCTCTAACCTCCAGGGAAGTATTGTCCGCAAAGTGGAGGAATCGCCAGATCAATTGAAACCTGTTGCGTGGCATGGTCTCAGAGTAGTATGGTGTGCACATCATGTCGTCAGTGGTCCACATCTGGTCCACGCGAGGCTTCCGCAGGACACTGCTAAGGAAATTGAGTCAGAGGAACTTCTTCAGCTCCTTCAATGTGAGGGGCTTCCAAAGCAGTGCCCTGCTACTGGTTAGCGTGGGGTCCAGCCGGGCAATGGACTGCTCAGCGTAGAGGTTGGACTGGGCAACAATAGAGTTCAGAAAAGCATCTGTCAGGAACAGATCCATCCATTTCGCAGGCCGGTAAGATCTGAGTGCCATGGCGTCCTGGAGCAACCCCGGTTGGGCTGTGAAGGGGATCCTTTGAGGCACCCAGCCCTCACGAGACCAGGCATTCTCCTCTTCCTGGCGGATCGCAGCCCTGCTCTTCGCTCCTCCACGTCGCACGCCACGACCTGTCAATTATACAAATATACTATAACACCCCTACTGTAGACATTCATATGCCACGTAGTTACAAACTGTGTGAGTGAATGAGTGAGTGTGTGTGGGGTTCAGATGTCAGAGCTGGACATGGTGTGGGGGTCAGAGGTCAGAGCTGGAAGTGGTGTGCAGAGTGAGGCCAACTTACCTCTCTTAGATGTGCGTTTCCGCCCTGCAACGGGTTCCGGCATGTCCAGACTAGCATCCAGTTCTAGAATCACATGATGTAATACATTACACTAGGGCAACGTATTGTCATTGTATTTACCACCATCACCACCAGACCAGGCCCTGCAGCAGCCAGTCACCACCAGGCCCAGGCCCTGCAGCAGCCAGTCACCACCAGGCCCAGGCCCTGCAGCAGCCAGTCACCACCAGGCCCAGGCTCTAGCAGCAGCCAGTCACCACCAGGCCCAGGCTCTAGCAGCAGCCAGTCACCACCATGTACAATTACCTGCAGGAGTAGAATGTGATCCCATGTCGTTGCCAGTCCTCAGCGTCACTATCGGCAGGGTCTGCGCCAGAATCTGAATTGGATTAAATTCATTCAGTAAGTAAGTCTCACAAAACACAATAGTAATACATTTACACATACATAAATGTAGTTAGTACATACCCAAGCATGTTGGTGTATTGGCCCCGGATTCGGTTTCGGAGCCTGTGTGAACACAAAATAAATCAGCGGCCATTGTACATCAAAGCATGTACATGTGTGTGTGTTGTAATCAATGGAATTTTACATATGATACACAACCATGCATTTAAATATAGGCCTCACCATGTGCCCATGCCATTGTGTATGTGTGTGCTGTAATCAATGGAATTTGCATATAGAGGCCTCACCATGTACTGTGAAGTTCAAAGGTGTTGGAGAGGATTCATGCCTTTTGATCTTGTGTGTGTGTGTGTGTACACACACTGCACACACACACACATACACACACATCAAAGGGCATGGACACATGGTGAGGCCTGCATCTACACACACACACACATCCATGTAACTAAATGTAGACTGTTAAGGATATTCTCAACCTGTGCCTTAACTGCACTTTCAATACCAGTACCCAATAACAACAAGACACAATGTAATAACAGCTTATACTGTCTGCAGAACAGGAGCGTGTCTCTCGGTCAGAGCACACTGAAAACTTCCTGTTTCACAACCAGCTTTATTGAGCGGGGAAAGGACATGGAACAAAGAGGACATCACATGTTCATCAGGAAACATACAATTAATCATCTGAGACATGGCGCCCCCCATTGACCCTCTCGGCACATAGACATGTCTTCACATTAGAATGGAAAGTGCTTATTACAGCGGTTTCTGTTTAAGGAACTGGTTTACATAACTGGCCCCAGAGAGGTCCAGTGGGACTTCCTGCTTTAGCTCAGAGGAAGAAAGCAGAAGCGTGTGTCTGTCAACATTGAGACACACATTCTGACATTTAGAGACCTTATCAAACAGTACCTCAAAACTTAATGTATTCAGACATTTGTTGATAATAACAGATAGATCTAGTAATAACTCTAACATTTCCCTACTCTTATCACTAAATGGATGATAACATTTTAGTTTTTCCATTGGTAACCTACACCATAATTGTGGCAATACTGTAATTGCCGACCATTCTAAAAACATCTGTCATCATGTTTTTATCAGAGGGGGAATGCATGCAGTGGTGATTCCCTGAGCTCATTTATTGACCAGACAGTTAGTTAGAGCCGACAGCTACATTTCAAGCAACAGTTAATTAGAGCTGTCTGTCTGGGAGGCCCAAACTTTCATTGACCTTCCGTTAGCGAAATACATGTCTGTCACCAAAAGAGGAACTCCACTTTCTACCACGGTACGTGCATTTAACAGGAGACATGTTAGTATAGAGACATGATGAATTACAATCATAGATACATATAGAATCAGGCATAATGACTATAGTCATTCATCTGTCATTCATTTGCAGATAATTATCATCTTTCATCAACAGTGCCTGCTTTTCTTCAAGAATGTCATTTTTTATAGCACAGTTTCATCTACATTATACTCTGGTGGCTCGTCTGGATCAGCGTAGCCAAACAGTGGCATGAAGATATGCACTATCAATGATATGAACAATAACGCACATATAACCATTATTGTGAAACCAGTTATCACGATCAGCACCTGCTCCATTTTCTATATTTGTATAGGATTAGTTGTTTTCTTCACCAGGGTTGAGACGATCAGTTCCTAGCGAACTAACCCCCTTTGTAACTGGACTTCCTCCTATACGTCGAGATTTTGGCAGGAATTCAAGCTTGTATATTGTTATTGCGTGGATCCTTTCTTCTCTTTCCACTGAGGTAGGTGTGGTTTTAACAGCACGTGATGTGGTCAGGTGGTGTTGCCCAGTTGACTTCTTCGGAACACCTTTCACCAGCACCTGGTCATCTGGTTTCTGACCTGTGGGGGAGATAAGAACTCAGGCAGATCATTTGTTTCTTTGATCGTCTTGTTTTTCAAGCATTCTTTTCAAGTATTATTTGTGCGCTTTCACCAACCCAACACTTTTGGGGGCAATAAACACAGTGGTTTCAGTTTTTGTATTTATTACCAAGTGTGCGGAAGCACTGCTATTCACATGCACTGTTACGTCATGCTTTTAGAACATGCATCAATTATTATAAAGCAGTATCTTAGCTTCCCTTCCTTGTGAGTTATCTTTACACCAGATTTACACCAAAAGGATTATACAAAAATAATTTTTTTGTTATAGTTTTGGTACTTGGGAGCATAGCTAGAACATCATCACACATCATTTGTGATTCCATATGCTTTCAATGCTTTCATCAATCATCATAACAGCATTTGTGATTACATATGCACAACATCATTTGTGATTATATATGTTTTTCAATGCTTTCATCAATCATCATTATCCCTCCTGTTGAACCTATGGTTCCGCCCATGGTTCAATATATTGGGGGGACAGGGCCCGCTCGGCTGAGGGGCCTTTGTCCGAATACGCTGGCGATGTGGGGGGCGGGGTCACTAAGTGCCGCTGGGGCTGCCGCGGGGGCGTGCCACGCGCGTCACGTGCCTGTCGCGGCCAATCAGGCCTACCCCGGAAATGGAAACGGTTGCGGAACTGATACAGGCGGTCCGCCTACCCTGCTTTTTGATATATGGTGCGTGAATGTACACATTCGTTATGCAAACACACACACACATACACACACACACACACACACACACCAGTGGCGGCTCGCCACTAGGGGCGCTCGGGCGCCGCCCCCCCTGGTTAACCCTGGTTAAAAGAGAGATGAACAAGAAATATTTTTTTTTGTTTTTTGTTTTATAGCCCTATAAATAATATAAACATGTTTAAAATGAATAATATTTACTCATTTTAAGTATGTTTGTGTTTCCAATGCACAATATAACGTTAATAATATCAAATATAAATAATCGTTTTCCTGAACAAGTGACTCGCGTTCCGTTACCGTAGCCTCATTTCTCCTAGCCTTATTTCTCTCGTCTCGGGCTAGACGCAATAGCGCTCTGAGTGCGCGTGCACGCCGTGCACTGTTTCATCGCTGTATCCGTCGCAGCCAATCAGTGCGTAACGCGCTGTGCGTTGAAATATGATGTATTATGATGGAAGCCGGGCGCGATTTGAAGCGGTCTAAGCCAGCAGCCTTAGCAGCGTCTATAATTTCCGTAGCCGCATTTCGCAGAGACGCTCTCTGATTGGCCGACGTCAGTTTTTTTTTCGTAGCCGCATTTCGCGGAGACGCTCTCTGATTGGCCGAATCCAGTTTCTGTTGTAGCTGTTGTGTAACTTGTGTTGTTGTGATGCAGCTATTTGTCTTAGAGCGTGACGGCAAGTTCTTTCGACGGTTAAGCTTAGGCACTCTTTCAAAGTTGGTTAAGGTTAGAGTTTGTCTTAGAGCATGGCGATAGAACGCCAGGTAGTTTGCAGTCTGTTCGACGCGGAAATGGGCAAAGAAATCATCACAGTACTTGTGTTGTGTGGTGCTAACACTTGGCTAACAAGAAGCTATAATATGGCGGATGCAGTCTGGACAGTGGTCTGGATATACATCAACAGTCTGGGACTGTGGGACAGTGGATTATACACTTTATCAAGCCCTCCTGCCCTGGACGTTTAAACTAAACAGTTTCAAGTTTCAAGTTTCAAGTTTCAAGTTTCTTTAATAGTTGTCATACAGAAGTACAGAATACTTTCATACAAAATGCTTCTTACTGTTACGCTCCAGAGACTGTGCTAGACAAGATAGTATCAAATAACATAGTATAGCATGTAATTTAGAAGAAGAAAATGAGGTCACAGTGTTCGGTATAGACATATGTACAGTGAGTCTCTCTCTCTGCTCTCTCAACACAGCGATGCTGTGTTCCTGTGTCTCCGAGAAATGTGGCTACGGAAAGTATTGACGGTGCTTGCTGAGATGATAATAGCGCTTCAAAACGCGCTGCTGTGTTGTGAACTATAACATTAATTTCGCTGCTGCTGATGCATAATGTATGAATGAATGAATGGTGAGTTGTTTAAAATGACAACATATACATGTGTTAATTATTTTATTGGATTGATCCGAGAGACAGATAGAGAGATTGCTCCAGACAACGTGATAGACTACTGACATTGGCTACCGGAACGCACACTCTATTGCTAATCAATAATACTGATCGGCGTTCCCCGCCGCCCCCATTTCATCCATAGATGCTCTGTAATAGTCCGGATGCTACGCAGTTTGTTTTATTTCATTCGTATATATACAGCAGAAATGGCGTTTGATATAACGGCGCTAACGTTTAGCCTTTTTTGCAGCCTCCTGCAGAAAAGCCTAGGCGAAAAGCCCGATATACCTTATATTCACGACGCTATAAAAGAGAGACTCCGTCTTGACACAGTGAACATCGATCGGTGCAAATAACTCGAAAAAACAACATGATTTGGACGTATATACTATTATACAACCTAGAAATGGATCGGGCATTTCTCCATCCCATAATAGAAAAAATTCTGTTCCATGCTCATCTGCCAGCGGCGCGAGGAAGCCACGGTGAGTTGCAGCGTTATATTCTAACGTGTTCCATATAAACTGCTATGATGAACATATGACCCACACTGGATGAATCATCTAACGCTGCCCACGGAATTATAAACGACCCCCCGCCCATCCGGTCATCATCAGATGATACGTAGTAACTTCTAGAACTACGTGCAGTTGAAATTTTTTATCTGGCACAGATCGCTATCAAACTGTATTTCATCATGCATAATGCATTTAGGGCTCAAACACATACAGTACAAGGAATGTATAGCCACGTGTAAGCGTATACATGCAACATATAGGTATGTGTAACAATCCCATACTCAGCCCTCTGTTGGGCTGTGATGGGAGAAGAAACTTTGTAGTCCTACCTCCCTCCAGTCTCATGGCACCCTCTAGTGGGTATTATCAGATGGTCCATCAGATGGTGCAGGCGGCCATCTTGCCTGTTCTGATAAATGTAAATAATGTAATCAATTGTTTGTTTAATGTGATTTCATTATGTGTGTTGTCGTTGTTGACGTTCCCTTCCCTGGTGTGATGTTTCCTGTCAAAGGTCACGGACAGCGTGACCAAAGAATGATGACCTCTCGGACACCACAGGGGCATCGCCAGCAGACGTCCTCTCGTCCTACAGATATTCCTGTGGAACCACACTCCTCCCCCCCCCCCCCCTTCTAGATTCTGGTCCGGGCAACAGAATACTCAACGAAGAGACGAAGAGCCAAGATGGAGAAGACCTTACAACCCTGTGATGCCTTACTCTAGAAAACCTGAAAAATAAACATATATCTGTTTAAATATAAGTATGTATTATAAGCTTGATAAACAGAACGAGTATGCCTCTGATCTAAGCAAAGTCAGTGATTTAACACTATGGCGACCGGAGCCCCGCTGTGATTTAGGCCTCAGAGGACAGAGGATTGTAAACAAAGCGATGTACTTTCTAAGAGCTTTATATATAATTTATAGTATTGCTATCTGTCCATTCTCATTGTCACTTGAGTGCATAAACCGTGCCTTCATAATGGCTTAAAGAAAATAAAAATCCATCGGTTGGTTGTCATTTTATAGCGTCGTGAATATAAGGTATATCGGGCTTTTCGCCTAGGCTTTTCTGCAGGAGGCTGCAAAAAAGGCTATACGTTAGCGCCGTTATATCAAACGCCATTTCTGATGTATATATACGAATGAAATAAAACAAACTTCGTAGCATCCGGACTATTACAGAGCATCTATGGATGAAATGGGGGCGGCGGGGAACGCCGATCAGTATTATTGATTAGCAATAGAGTGTGCGTTCCGGTAGCCAATGTCAGTAGTCTATCACGTTATAAAACAATGTCCAATCCAGCTGTAATTTGGGGTAATATTATCCTACCGTCAGGCCATGTGATCGCCGGCAGCATTTCCTCATCAGTCATCGGATTCTGGTAGATCGATATGCACATTGGCTAATCATAAATCCCATTATTCCACGCTGTAAAATACGTTCGGCAAGCTGATAAAAGATGGAGGGTCTTCGTTTGGAATCAAGGCTCTATGATCCGCCCACAGGACTGTAAAAGCTATTTCTTTTAAATCCCCTAAATGATACTGCAGTGGAGCGATGGCGCCCCTAAGCGGATCTGGCCGGTACTGCATGTTTCGAAAATCAAATATGTGGAAAGATCCTGCAAGTCGATCGGGGACCTAATAAGCGTTATAAATATGGAATAAAACAATAACAACTCGTCACGAGTATACTCGTGGCTCTGGACCACAACGCATGGAATCGAAACACGTTTCTACTCGTGAACGGATGCCATAGTGTTAATGAAGGATGTCTTTTTGTATTCTCCCTCTTACTTGTGTAAAATGGTATAACTATATAACTATAAACCATATAACTGTAACTTGTATAACTATACTATATTTTATGGAATATACACTAAAGAGTGGAGAGAAAAACCTTTTGTTACTGCGGAGTGCTGTTGGAATGTGTGATTCCAGTGTGCTTTCCTCCCTCTGTACGACCTTGAGGCTTCAGTAAGAGATGCACTCTTCTTATTGGTCACCACGTTTAACCCTTCGGAAACTGCACTGTGGTTTAGGCTGGTAAAGCTATGCCTCCTAAAATGTGAATCGGAAATACAGAAATACCGGCTACAGGCTTTCCGGTTTCCGGGCACTCCCTGATCTGTTTATAGTCCCCAGCGAAACAAACAACAAGCAGGTCTGTCAGCCTGTCGAGGGAGGCGATAACGAGGTTGTTTCTGGGGGGAATACATTTTCATGAGCACCGTGTCGTGATTTCAGGGGCGGGACTTCCTACCTGATTCCCACTTTCGGCCGTAGTGCTTTACCAGGCTTTATCTCTCGAGATAAAGCTGGGAACGAGGTTAACTGTGGTTAGAAACAGCATGACGGAGCATTACGATGTTTTTAACGTTTGATGTGTAAATGATTAAAAGGCATTGCTAGTACAGGAGACAATGACCTTATAAACGGTGACTTTGTAAACCATTGTGTCTAGTGAGGTTTTTATAGTATAAGAGTACTTATACTCCCTTTAGCTTTGTCACTGTGTTTAAGAAAAATACTTATGGTATGAATACTTCTACTCAAGGGGTAGCCATGTAATTCCAGCCATGCATGCTGATTGGTGCTGTACTATCAAAAGGGGTGTGTAATTTTATGACGAAATCAGTAATATAAAAACACCCTGCAAAGCGAGGAGAAGACACTCTTTTTTTCCCCCTTGCTGCCTTTTTTTGCTTTAGAGATCCTGTGACTATATCTATAATAATTGTGCATTCTTTTGTAACTCTTGTATTTTCTAATTAAAACTTTTAAAACTGGATCTTTTCTTCGTGTTACTCCTCATAAATACTGGTAAACTACACTAGGATTCTATTTTTTTAGCATCTATTCTCAAAGCCAAGCGGTGTATGAAGCTTGAGAGAGACCGGGTTCCGAAGGAATGTCTCCCTCAGATGACATTCTATTTTTTTAGCGTCTATTTTCAAAGCCAAGCGGTGTATGAAGCTTGAAAATAATACCGGTGGAAGAAGGAATGCCTCCCTAAGATGGCATTCTAATTATTTTTTACATGTTAGATTTACAAAACTGCACTTGACGTTCAGCTCATCTTTCGAGAGGAATAATATATAGTATTATTGTCATTCGGGAAGAAACATGACGTAGAATATTACATTCAGTATATAGATGTTAGGTATACTGTGTAAAGATGTCTGTTTTTGCTCGAAGCTAGAGCAAAAAGGACAACATTTGTAATCTATTTCACTCACAAGCAAGGGGGTTCTCCTGACAGCAACTATTTTGTAATGGTAACACTATTGCTACACTCCCCAGTGACTATGGATTTTCCTAGGAAATGATTATCTGATGATTATCACTATTTGCTTGCTAAATAAAATTAAGACTGCAACTCTCATCAAGCTTAGCGACCTTGACGCGGGGGGACAGAGCGAGCATCAGTATCTCTGTATTCGACAGGCTTATCAGATTTGTGGGGGCCTGGAAGTTTCAGCCTGCAGGACGCTGTAGTGCTGGAACGGTCAGATCACCGGTTTATGGGTCTGTCAAACTGATCAAGAGATCCTGGGGCTTACATCATGGCGTCCCTGAGTTGGGCTTTATACTAATTTAATAGGTATTAACAGCGAGAGAGAATATGAGAATATGAACTGGAATAGCTGCTGTCAGGAACCTCTGGAGTAAAATTAATTACAGATTTGAGTTAAATATCACCCTACGGAAGGATCAGTCTCTCACACTCGAGTAGAAAGCTCTATTCGTGACTCACCCTACGGAAGGATCAGTCTCTCACACTCGAATACAAAGCTCTATTCGTGACTCACCCTACAGAAGGATCAGTCTCTCACACTCGAGTAGAAAGCTCTATTCGTGACTCACCCTACGGAAGGATCAGTCTCTCACACTCGAGTAGAAAGCTCTATTCGTGACTCACCCTACGGAAGGATCAGTCTCTCACACTCGAGTAGAAAGCTCTATTCGTGAATATCACCCTATGGAAGGATCAGTCTCTCACACTCGAGTAGAAAGCTCTATTCGTGACTCACCCTACGGAAGGATCAGTCTCTCACACTCGAGTAGAAAGCTCTATTCGTGACTCACCCTACGGAAGGATCAGTCTCTCACACTCGAGTAGAAAGCTCTATTCGTGAATATCACCCTATGGAAGGATCAGTCTCTCACACTCGAGTAGAAAGCTCTATTCGTGACTCACCCTACGGAAGGATCAGTCTCTCACACTCGAGTAGAAAGCTCTATTCGGGAATATCACCCTACGGAAGGATCAGTCTCTCACACTCGAGTAGAAAGCTCTATTCGTGACTCACCCTACGGAAGGATCAGTCTCTCACACTCGAGTAGAAAGCTCTATTCGTGAATATCACCCTACGGAAGGATCAGTCTCTCACACTCGAGTAGAAAGCTCTATTCGTGACTCACCCTACGGAAGGATCAGTCTCTCACACTCGAGTAGAAAGCTCTATTTGTGACTCACCCTACGGAAGGATCAGTCTCTCACACTCGAGTGGAAAGCTCTATTTGTGACTCACCCTACGGAAGGATCAGTCTCTCACACTCGAGTAGAAAGCTCTATTCATGACCAGACACAGTTGAAAGGAGGAGTGTTTATCGGGACTGTGTATATAAGATTTGCAGAAGCTAACAAGAGCTAATTGGAGGCTAACTAACCAGAGCTAACAGGAGCTAATAGCAGGCTAACTAGCCAGAGCCAACAGGAGCTAATTGGAGGCTAACTATCCAGAGCTAACAGGAGCTAATAGCAGGCTAACTAGCCAGAGCTAACAGGAGCTAATAGCAGGCTAACTAGCCAGAGCTAACAAGAGCTAATAGCAGGCTAACTAGCCAGAGCTAACAGGAGCTAATTGGAGGCTAACTAGCCAGAGCTAACAAGAGCTAATTAGAGGCTAACTAGCCAGAGCTAACAGGAGCTAATTAGAGGCTAACTAGCCAGAGCTAACAGGAGCTAATTGGAGGCTAACTAGCCAGAACTAATTGGAGGCTAACTAGCCAGAAGCTAACAAGAGCTAATTGGAGACTAACTAGAGCTAATTGGAGGCTAACTAGCCAGAGCTAACAGGAGCTAATTGGAGGCTAACTAGCCAGAGCTAACAGGAGCTAATATCAGGCTAACTAGCCAGAGCCAACATGAGCTAATTGGAGGCTAACTAGCCAGAGCTAACAGGAGCTAATAGCAGGCTAACTAGCCAGAGCTAACAGGAGCTAATTGGAGGCTAACTAGCCAGAGCTAACAGGAGCTAATTGGAGGCTAACTAGCCGGAGCTAACAGCAGGCTAACTAGCCGGAGCTAATAGCAGGCTAACTAGCCAGAGCTAACAGCAGCCTAAGTATGTCTCACAATCATTCCCACCCTCGGATGACGGATTGGGAGTTTTTTCACCCAGCAGAGGGTTAGACTACCTAGGAGATCTGGGAGAACACCCGGAGTCCCCTGAAACGTTTGCGGGAAGTGAGGAATTCACAGAGCCCGAGGTTGAACCCAACTGGGTACTCTACACGGACGGAAGTCAGCAAAAATGGGACAGAACAAAGGCAAAGTGGGCCTGTGTTCTAAAACACAAGGATGAGACCATCACAGGTGACATTCTATTAAATTAGAATAAAAAATTTAGATTCTATGGTATACATAAGAAAGTTTAGGATAAATTGCTCATTCTGGGCTGACCGGAGGTGCAGGATAGGATGGAGTTGTACGCGAAGGAGGTATCAAATACGTACCTTGTACGGCTCTTTAAGGGAGGGGGGATCAGGGGTTTATTTGTATATATGTATGTTTTTATGCTCGGCTCTCAACGGGACCTCAATAGTAGGATGTATATCCATTGTGAATTCGCACTCCAGAAGCATTACCAACAACTACAAAACAACATGTATAGATTATGGCTAGTTTGAATATAATGATCTGGAATACTGGGGGAATAAATAATCAACATAAACGCAAAAGCGTGCTCAAACTGATGAAAAACAACCAGGTTGACGTGGCTCTTGTGCCAGTCAGATTCAGGAGCTGTATGGGGAAGGAGTCTTTTCTGTATTCAGCAGCTATCTATTGGAATAGTCTGCCCAGTGAACTGAAAATCATAGACAATGCCGTTAGATTCAAGTCCAGCCTGAAGACATGGCTCAAAAGGGACTATACTTGACCTAGACACTTAGCTTAAGGCACCCTTGCATGTTGTATGAGTCTGTATGTATATAAATGTTAAATGGTATATGTGATGTGTTGTGATGTCACGTTTTGTATGATGCATGTATTAAGCATCACACTCCCCCACCCCCCTACAAGGACCACAATGGAAATAAGCTCTGAGCTTTTTTGAGTTTCATCCTTGGCAGTATATCCTGACTGTGCTCTTCTGTCACATGTTTATTTTTATATTGTCAAATAAAGTCATTCATTCATTCATTCACTCTTCTAAGCGAAACGCACATTTTAGTGGAAGACAAAGCTACGTTAGCGGACAACATATACCATAACATTAGTCACTCTTCCTTTGGAATGAGAACCCGTGGAGTTGCTATAGTCGTGAAACGGAAGTTGAATATTGAATTGAAGGGAGTATGGTCTGATGCAGATGGTCGGATAACCATAGCTAAAATTGTATACAGGAATAGGAAAATAGCGTTGGTAGCGGTATATGCCCCAAATTTGTACGAAGCTGATTTCTACACTACACTTACCAGAACAATGTTAGACCTTCCCGAAGACGAGGGGGAGATATAGATAATCTCCTACTGAGGAGAGAAGTATGGTGGATCCATTATCTTAAAACGATGGCACCAACAGGACTCAATGAGGACTTTGACATTAGACCTTATTTGTAAATTTAACTTATAGAGGGAGACAGTCAATGGACTTTGTTTTTGTTTTGTGTTTGTTTTTTTCATTTTTGTTTTCAGTGACTAACACTGCTGCCTATCTGTAAATGATGTGTTAATGTTGTGTTTAACATAGATATTTCTCTAATCTTCTAAAAAATGTCAAATGAAAAGAAATAGTTACTTAATCATGTATAGAATGTATCATGCAAATCTTGGGACCGCCCCTGATCACCAGGTGGGGCTGATATTCAATTTAGTTCACTTCCTGTATAAAAAGATGTCAGTGTTGTGTTGTCTTTATGCTTGTAGAAGACCAGAAGGGTCGAAACATTGCATCTGCCTTTTTGTCAATTAAACACCTTGGAACTACTAATGAGTTGCGAGCCCCGCTTTGTTTTATGACCTTCCCGAATACTCATTTATAATTGGTGCGGATTTTAATGCCATTTGGGATCCTGTGATGGATAAATCTTATCCCACCTTTTCCAACTAACAGAAAAATGCATCTAATGCGTTAAAGGATTGGTCGAAGAATACAGGTGTAAATGATCTATGGCGATCACTCAACCCCACAACCCGGAAGTACTCTTGTCGATCTGCAAGACATAACACACTTTCCAGAATAGATTATGTTTTTGCATCCCCGAGACTATTTGATAACTATGACGTGGAAATGGTACCCAATGCATTATCAGATCACTGTTATTTACTCCTAAAAGGATCATTTGGTATACTGTCATCCCGAGCCCCAAGATGGCGATTTAACTCAATATTGCTGAATAACAAGGAATTCATTACACAACTCAAAGAAGCTCTTTCTGTATTCCTACTGGAGAATGCAAAATCGGTGCAGGACCCCAGAATATTATGGATGTCGGTAAAGGGATTGATCAAGGATTTTACCGGGTGCTTTTCCTCCAAAATACGCAAGAATCGTTGCTCAAAACTGGCAGAGCTGGAAACGCTTTACTTTACGCTATTTTCTTCTTTACAATACAACTACTCGGTTCGACTGGAAACTCAAATTAATGTGTTAAAAAAAGAGATTAATGCCATTTATAAACAACAATCTGAAGTACAAATACGTAGCACAAGACAACAGCATTACTCTCAAGGTTCTAAACCAAGTCACCTACTAGCTATGCGATTAAGAGTCAATGCAAAATTTGCAGATATAACTACCATTAAAGCACAACAAGGACTTGTTACAGACCCTAAAAAAATCAACAAGACATTCAAAGAGTTCTACTCCAACTTGTATAAATCAGAAACAACCTTCGATCAAAACAAAATGGACACATATCTTAATCAAATTAACCTCCCTAAACTATCAGAGGATGACTCTAAACAGTTAGAAACACCCATCACACTAGATGAACTCAGGGAGGCCATATCTGAAATGCAAAGTGGTAGGGCTCCTGGAAGAGACGGTATCCCACCAGAAATGTACCTCTCATGTTGGGACGTAATTGGACCCCTATTACTTAATATGATTTTATACTCAATCAAGGAGGGGAACTTCCATAAGAACGAAAATATTGCACTCATAACAGTCCTCCTTAAAAAAGACAAAGACCCCACCGATTGCGGTAGTTATAGACCCTTAAGCCTCCTCGGAACCGATATCAAACTGTACTCTAAGGTATTAGCCATCAGACTTCAAAAGCATATGACGTCTTTAGTTCATCCGGATCAGACTGGATTCATAAGAGGCCGCTTGATCACGGATAATATAAGACGATTACTACACGTACTAGATGCCAGCAAGGATGACACCACACCTAAGGCGATGCTGTCCCTGGATGCGATGAAAGCTTTTGATAGGTTGGAATGGTCTTATCTATGGGCAGTATTAGAAAGGATGGGGTTAGGAAAAGGATTCATTGATATGATTAAAGTATTATACAAAGACCCATCGACCATGATTACAACAGGTATAATCACCTCCGAAATCTTTCCGGTATCACGCTCTTCTAGACAGGGTTGCCCTCTTAGTCCCGGACTATTCGATTTATCATTAGAGCCTTTAGCACAATATATAAGACAATCCCAATCCATAGAACCAATCGCAATCAAGGGCACACAACATAAAATTTGTTTATATGCGGACGACGTAATGCTGTTCATGCAAAACCCTAACACCGCAATGCCTCATCTTCTCAAGTTGATTGATGACTTTGGCAATCTATCGGGATTTAGGATAAATTGGCCAAAGTCGGCTTTCCTTCCACTTAATGCCCCTGCAAAAAATATACTCCTTCCAGAAGAAATACCAATGGTTAAACACTTTAGATGTTCGGGAGTTGAAGTATTCCCTACTATAAGCCAAACGGTGAAGTACAATTACATAAAAATCCAAAATAAGATCAAATACGACTTTGACAGGTGGTCAAAACTTAAAAACTCAGTACAGGCACGGGTATCAATAGTTAAGATGGATGTCCTACCTAGAATCAACTTCATTAGCTCAATGCTACCGTTACCCCCTCCAGATGGTTACTGGAAAAAATTACACTCTACGGCATACAAATTTATTTGGAATAACAAACCACCACGTATAAAAAGATCCACCGCACAGAGAAACAAAGCCGACGGAGGTATGGCATTTCCAGATTTTTACCACTATTTTAAGGCGTACACTTTAAGACCACTGACAACCTGGTTTGATCCCCAAGCATCAGTATCCTGGATAAATTTAGAAGTAAATATAGTAGCACCACATAGACTGCAGGACATAGTATACACCAAATGATCAATTAAGCAATGCAAATTGAAATTTGGCCCCATTATTACTCATGCGATCCGGATATGGCGTGAAACACAAAAAAAATATTCTAACCCACATAAATGGCATAGTCATACTCCCCTATTCAATAACAATGCACTCCTGATTGGAAAACGACCTATAAGATACCCTAAATGGGAAAAGCAGGGCATACACACATTAGGAGATGTTTTCAACAAACAGGGTTTTTGTAGATATGAAGAAATACATAAAAAATGTAATCTCACCAGTTCCACATATTATTTTTACGCACAGTTATTGTTATGTTTGAAGGCTCATGGAGTCCCATTAAGGATACCAATTGAACACCACAGATACCACAAATTCTTCTATGAAAAAGAGACATCGAAAGGTTTTGTATCAGATTTTTATCATCAAATTACTAACGTCCTCGTATGGAATCCTCCACCTAGACTCAGTCTGGAGGAGGGATATACCAGACCTGGAAATAAATTTTGATTGGCAAGAAGCCTGGGCAAAGTTCGACTTGCGTCACGTAACCCGGACCATCAACAAATCAATCTTAACTATATTCATAGGACATACCTGACTCCTCCTATGTGGGGCGGCGTGGCTCAGGGGTAGAGCGGGTCGTCCAATGATCGAAGGGTTGGTGGTTCGAATCCCGCTCAAGCCCATGTCCATCTCACTGCCGTTGTGTCCTTGGGCAGGACACTTAACCTACTTGCCTCGTATGAATGTGTATGCATGTGAATGAATGTTGGTGGTGGTCGGAGGGGCCGTAGGCGATGATTATTCGCCACGCTTCCGTGAGTCTGCCTCAGGGCAGCTCTGGCTGCAATTGTAGCTTGCCACCACCGGTATGACTGCGTATGAACGAATAATGGACTCTGTAAGCGCTCTGGGGTCACTGGGGTGTCACGAAGAGCGCTATATAAATCCAATCCATTATTATTATTATTATTATTATTATTATAAGATTGAACAGAATGGGACTTAAACAAGACTCCAGATGCTCCTTATATACAAATGGGGATGAGGGTACATTTATGCACATGTATTGGGATTGCCCACCAGTTAAGATATTCTGGAAAGAAGTGTCCCAGCAATTATCAAATGTCTTAATTCTGAATATACCTGTACACCCATCTGTATTGCTGTTGAATGATGTTTTTGAGTTTGCAGTCCCTATACAGCTAAAGAGATTAGTTTTATCTGGTATCACAGCGGCTAAAAAGCTGATATCATCACGATGGTTTCAACCGGAAAGAATGTGTCGGAAGGTTTGGATTCTTACATATCTCGATGTGATTTATCTAGAAATATCTACAGCAAGAATTTTAGGTGTCAGTGAATCCAAAATTGCAATGTGGTTAGAAGTGGTGGAGAGAATAAAAGCTAGCATATGAATTGTAGTGCCTGGTTAGGAGCGAATGATAATGGATGGATTATCCAAGTGGGGGTCCGGGGGGGGGGGAGCGAGCAAGAGCATATGTGTGTAGGGTATTAGATAGCAAGTATTAGGTGTATAATACATTTATTTAAATGGTGATTTCATTGGATGTGTACTGTTAATTAATGCTTGTATATCTAATTTTATGTTGTTATGTTTATGTGTATGTTTAAAAAATAATAAAAAAATTAAATATAAAAAAAAAGGATGAGACCATCAAAACAGCAAGTTCAATATCTCCATTATGTTCGAAATGTCAAACAGATCTGGGCACCTACTATCACTACTTTTGGGAATGTAAGTGTATATCCAGGTTCTGGGGCCAAGTGGCACGTGAGTTGAGCGACATTTTCAAGGTGAAAATAAAGAAGGATCCAGGATTTTTTACTGGGACTCCCATCAAAGGAAAATAATTTGACACCCTTACAATTCAAACTATTTGATAAACTTCTGCTTTCAGCCCGGAAATGCATTCTGATCAACTGGATTAAGGATAGGCCTCCATCCATACAGATGTGGTACAGAGTGATCTTCGGTGTGCTACCCCATGAAAGACTCTGTGCAATGCATAGAGGCAACGACGCTTCCTTTCAGGATGTGTGGGCCCCACTATTGGACTACTTTCCTGCTACAATTTCTCAGATCCTTCTAAAGGCCCAATGCCCCATTGTATGGACAGACTTTGGATAGAAGAAAATAATATATGTATATATATGTATGCCTACATGTGAATGGGCTCGAGGCAAGTGCAGTACTGTGCAGTGCCTGTCTGGGTTAGATTTCCTTTTTTTGCTTGTTTTTCTTTTTGATCTGTTTTTGCTGGCATGACGGCATAGATGAACTGGAGGAACCCCCCCCCCCCTTCTGTCCCAATGTGTGTTTTGTAATGTAAGTAACTGTATGTGAAAAATCTTTTAAAAAACCAATAAAAATATCAAAAGAGAAAACAGCAAGTGGCTGGACTGATGGATCTGCCCAGACAGCTGAAGTAACAGCCATACTGGAGGGCATAATAATGGCCAAAGGGAAGCACATAACGAAGCTACTTATAGCCAATACTGTTACAACGGAGGAACAGAAAACCTGTAGTACTGGGAAGCCAAAGGGTTTGAAACAAGCACAGGCAAGCCAATGGCCCATGGTAACCTCTGGGCCCTCATAGTGGAACAATTCAGAGGCATGAAAATAGCCTGGAAATGGCTAAAAAGCCATACAGAGGAAACCGGGGTCCACTACCAGGGAAACAAGGAAGTGGATACCCTGGCCCAAAAACGACCTAAGGTCGGAAGGCTACAACTCAAAAGACTGGCCTTAGTCATGCCCACAGCCTGGGGAGACAAAGGCACGGTGAATAATTATTATTATTATTATTACCAGATGACGAGGCTACTCACATGATCCGACAGGTACATGATAACCTTGGACATGTCGGAAGTAAGAGGATGTTGGTATACCTGAGAACGAACAACATTCTCATACCCAAAGCCAAACAAAGAGCGATAGAAGTCCGAAAGGCCTGTGACCAATGTGCGCTGGGAAGGGGGACAAAACCTGAACCAGTACCACCGGGACGAATAGCAGTACCTGTAGCAGGACTGCATTTTTCTGCCGACGTGTTTGGACCACTGTCAGAAGGGACAAAAAAGAAACACAAGCAGGGACTGGTGATAGTGGACAATGGGCCTGGTAGACTCAGAATGTACCCTATCCCCACTCCGACGGCTACAGTTATATGCAACTGCATATCACAGTTCCTGAGGGAAGAACCAAAGGCTGAATCCCTCAGGATGGATAATGCAACCTACTTCACTCACGGATCAGTAAAAAAACTGCTGGAGGAAGCGGGTGTAATGGCCCAATACTCTGTACCCTACCAGCCCAATACCAACGGGGTGGCAGAAAGAGCTGTACGCTCTATAAAGGATCAGATAATCAAGGAGGATATGTTGCGATCCTGGGATGAACCGACCTCCCTCCTGAGGATAGACCAAGCTGTGAACTTGGGAAGGGAGGATAAGAGATGTGTTACACTGAACTCCCCACGAGGGGAGCAGACCATGCCCCCGGGCGTGTTGAGATTAGGCAACTTGAGAGAGAGCAGTTACAATGCGCTACAATGCGCTATGGCAATGGGAACACAACTGTGAGGTTTCTGTCCTTGCTCTCTTACTCGCTCTGTTCCTTTAAACCACCTCGCTCTGTTTTCCATCTGTTTCTGTTAATCATTTCATTCCCCCATTCACACGCTTCTTCCCAGAGACGTCGTTGATTGGTTCTCTCCCGTCCACACGCTTTTCAATCACATCCCCCAGCTGTCACTGCTTGTCAATCAATCAATCCCGTATTATTTATACCCCGTTTCCCCACTCAAGTTTTGTTGGATCGTTTTGATATTTTCTGTTTGCATTCGCCGTTCCTGCTGCTGCTGTTGTTCCCTGTGCTTTACCTCCAGGATATCCAAGAAGCCTTCCTCTTGGACACCTTTTTCCCGTGGCGACGCGCTCGCTCCGCTGCTGTTCCAGCGCTCTTTACGCACAACGCCTGGGTGAGTTTTTTAATGACTGTCTTTGATCAAATTCCGTTTTCGTGTGTTTTTTATAACACTGAAGATTACCACCTTTTTATCAGACAGTCACACGCCTTTTTGATTGTTTCACTGGGATAATATTTTGACCTAACATCTCCCACTGTGTGTTTATCACACCGAAGATATTATCACATTGGATTGTATTTTGGACTTCGCTCTCAGTGTCTATTTTTGCACCGAAGATATTTTTCACTTGGGATTGTGTTTTGGAACATTGCTCACTGTGTGTGTTTACACGAAGATTAGTTCACTTGGATAACTTTTGTTTTTGGGTACAAGTCACCTCTCCTGTTCTCCTGCTCATTCTACCTGCACCCTGTGTTGACTCGCTCCCTCTCTCTCTCTCTCGGTCCCGCATCACCTCGGAGATTCTGCCGAGAGAAGTCTGCAGAGCGGCTCTGACGTCAGCATCTGCTACCCCCTACTACCACCTCGGGAGAAGCTGCAGAGCAGCTGAACATTTTCATCCTTGCTTGAATTCCTGTCTTGTTTAGACTCTTCCTATTCTATGCTGTTTTATTAGTCTCAATAAACAAGCCCCTGTTTTTGGCAACTCTGAATCCTACTCTCTTGTGTCGTTGCGTTTGGGGTCGGTGTCAAACCATAACATTACGATCCAACCAAAATGACGACCCCAGCCGACACAGAGAGGGTCAGAACCGCACTTGCTAATCAAGTCGAGTTGACCAGGGATCACAGTCACCAACTAGAGAGGGCTGCGGCTGAATGAATGAATGAATGAAAACTTTATTTAACAGATTGCAGAATGGGTACAATACAGTACGGCTCAATACATACAATTGTTAAGGGGATGCAGACCTGAGAAAGACGTTTGTCTTGTTTCCATCAGGGTCCCCCATTTTCAATTCATATAGACATATATGACATACATGACATACAGATAGTCAGTACTGCTACATCTATACATTTATGACATACCAGATTTGCAAATACAGTACTGTTTGTGATACAGAAGGAGTCAAGAAAAGGGAGTATATACATTTGACGTAGAAACTGTACATTGGAGGAGGTTGGGTGGGGGGGGTTGGGTACATTGGGATATTGACAACCATACTGGGTAATTTACATTGGAGGTGGTTGGGGGGGGGGGGCCGGGGGGCACACTGTATAAACAAGTAACACTGTACATTGAGGGGGGGGGGGAGGAGACACTGTACAAACAAACACAATTGTACATTGAACTATTGACAAAACCATACTAGGTAAATGACTGTACATTGGAGGGGGTTGGGTTAGGATATTTACAGGGGCCAGTGTTGAATTGCAGTCTCCCGTAGGTGTCCCTTGAGAGAGGTTTTGAAAGTGGGTAGTGATCCACATTCCTTTACAGCTTTGGGTAGGGCGTTCCACATTGATGTGGCATAATTGCGAAACGTGTTTAGTCCCTTATTTGAGCCGAATCTGGGTTTAACATGATTTGTGGAGCTCCCTCTGGTGTTGTGATCGTGGTATTCACTGACCTTTGGGAAGTATTTTGACATGTACATGGGTACCTTGGTCGTGTAGTGTATCTTGTAGACCAGGCCCATTGCAAGTTGTTGTACTCTGTCGTCTACTCTAAGCCATCCTAGGTTGTCAAAGTGGGCAGGGGTGAGGTGGGTTCTAGGAGTAAGGTCAAGCAGTAGTCTGACCAGTTTGTTTTGAGATGTTTGTAATTTTGTTTTTAGCGCCTTTGAGGTGCTTTGGTACCATGAGGTGCAAGCATAGTCGTAGTACCCCTGAATGAGTGCTCCTGCCAGAGTCTTCAGGGTGTTCTTGTTTACCAGAGAGGAGATCCGGTACAAGAATCGAGTTCGTTGGTTGACTTTTTTTATTACATTGGATGCCATTTTGTCACAGGAGAGATTAGCCTCTAGGATGGAACCCAGGTAGGTAATTTCATCTTTCCTTGTGACAATATTGTCACCCACTGTAACTGAGAAGCCGTCGGTCTTGCTGAGTTTGTTATTTGAACCGAAGAGAATGGACTCTGTTTTGCCCATGTGTAATGATAGTTTGTTATCAGCGAGCCATATGCAGATTCTGCCTAGTTCCGAGCTGAGGGTTTTTTCAACCTGTAACTTGTTCTTGTCAGAGACCAGCAGGGCTGAGTCGTCCGCAAACAGGAACAAGTTGCAGTCACAAGCTGACGACATGTCATTTGCATAAATTAGGAACAGTAGCGGTCCTAGTATGCTTCCTTGTGGAACACCACAGCTCACTGTGAGGGGGGGGATAGGGTACCGTTTACCTCCACCATCTGTTCCCTCCCCTCAAGGTAGGATTGCATCCAGCTCACTGATAGACTATCAAAACCAATTGCTTTTAGCTTGTCAATCAGAATGGAGTGATTGACCGTGTCAAAGGCCTTTTGTAGGTCCAGCATGACCATGCCGCAGTATTTGCCTGCGTCCACCTCTTGTTTGATGTGGTCATTCAAATAGAGAAGGCATGTGTCAGTGGAGTGGGATGTTCTGAAGCCAGATTGGAATTCGTAGATTAGATTTTTTTCCGCTAGGTACTTTTCGACCTGTTCGTAGACTATTTTTTCCATGACTTTCGAGATGGAGGTGAGAATAGAAACAGGGCGGTAGTTGCCTGGGTCTAATTTGCTGCCCTTTTTGTGCAGAGGGGTCACCCTCGCAATTTTGAAGTCCTTGGGGACGTGTCCCTGTTTTATGGAGAGGTTTATTATGTGTGTGATGATTGGTGTGATGGCGGCTGCTGAGTCTCTGAGGAATTTGGAGGGGATGTTGTCATGGCCAGTGGCCTTGTTAGGTTGGAGGGCGCTCAGTTTATTGAGTACCTCATCTGTTGTTACCATTTCCAGCTTGAAGTCGTCCTTGCGGACCCCTAGGTTTTTGTAGTAAGCTACTATGTGTTCTACCCCATAAAGCCCTGAGTGGGAGGGTAGTTTGTTTACCAGTGTTGTGGCTATGTTTGTGAAGAAAATGTTTAAGTAATTGGCTCGCTTGCGGTGCAGGATCTCAGGGAACAGGTCCTGCCTATTCAAGGGTCAATGGCCGCTCTGGCGGGACAACAATCCGGTATTCTCGCTCAGCTTCACTCGCTGAGCGACACCGTTAATGCTTTACTTCCCTCACATCCTTCAGGAGCATTCACCGCAGCCCCAGCAGATCCCGCACCTCGGGAACCCCGTCTCTCCGTCCCACGGCTGTTCGACGGCAATCCCGAGGAGTGTGCCACATTCATCATGCAATGTGAGTTGGTTTTCCGTCATCAACCAAGCCGTTTTACTGCTCGAGGGTCCCAAGTGGCTTATATGACGAACTTGCTTTCAGGCCATGCTGCCCAGTGGGTCACTTCCTCCTGGGCAATGGATGCAGATTTGTTTTCTCCTATCCAGACTTCGTGGCGGAGCTCCGCAGAGTGTTCCACCATCCAGCCCGAGGTCTGGACCCCGGAGCCCGGTTGGGGACTTTCCGACAGGGGAGCGGCAGGGTGACGGACTATGTCCTGGAGTTTCGACTGGCGGCGGTGGAGAGTGGATGGAACGACCCTGCACTTCGCCTAACCTTCTTGAGGGGGCTCAGTGACGCAGTCCGGGACCAGCTCGCTACCAGGGAGTTACCCGACTCCCTCGAGGACCTGTTTAGCCTCGTCATCCGCATCGACGGACGCCTCCTGGAGAGAAGGCGCGAGAGGACCCGACTGTTACCCCCTGAGGTACCCCGGATTCCCCGGACGCATGACGTCACTCCTGGACGCCCTGCCCTCAACACTACTGGTGGTGCAGAGCAGCTGAACATTTTCATCCTTGCTTGAATTCCTGTCTTGTTTAGACTCTTCCTATTCTATGCTGTTTTATTAGTCTCAATAAACAAGCCCCTGTTTTTGGCAACTCTGAATCCTACTCTCTTGTGTCGTTGCGTTTGGGGTCGGTGTCAAACCATAACAACAACCCGAACCGGGACGGAAAACATGTACGGATCCTAAACCCCTATGTCGCCCAGGTGACGACACCTACACATGTGGGCCAAGAGAAGGCCAGAGGGAATGCAAAGGCATTGTTTGCCAGACATGTTATATCGGCCATGTTATATATGCCTACCACTTGTATCTATTGCTATGTCCGCCTACTACAATCTCATGAGCTGTCTAACGCCTGTCCCGTCTCCCTGTCTCCCTATGACTTGCTGTCCTGGAGTGTTGACCGGAGTGTTGGACGTCCCGTGACGAAGGCCGGGAGGTTGCGACCCCCTCTGCGTGCCCCCCTGTCTCCGGAGGTCTCGTAGTGGTGACCGGAGTGCCGGATGTCCCGCGATGATGTCGGGGAGTTTGCGACCCTCTCTGCGCCGCCCCCTATCTCCCTGTCTCCGGCTGTCCCTGAGCAACGACCGGAGTGTTAAATGTCCCTTGACTAAGACGGGGAGGACGTGACCCTCTTTGCGCCGCCCCTGTGCCTCAAATAGATTCGCTATCAGCTCTATCTTTAATCTTTCAAAATGTTCAGTTGCTATCGCTATTAGCTCTATCTTTAATTTTTCAAAATGTACAGTTGCTATTGCATGCACTCATCTGTGTTTCACTACACACATGAGTGCATGCTTACCAACTGTCCGTCTGCAACACTACTATCACCAACATCTAAGAAGGGAGATCCCCCCTTGAATGGCCCTTCTAAGGTTTCTCTCCTCCACACTGCCTGTGGAGCTTTTTTCCCTATTGTTAGGTTTTAGTGAGTTTTTCCTTACCTTCGCGTGGGGTATGTCTGGGAGTGCTTGCATTCTTTCATTTATTTGCATTCATCTAAAAATGTTTGGACCTTATGGTGTTCTTGTTCTGTTCTTGACTTATTGTTATGTTTTCTTCTTGACTTGTTTAAAGAAGATCTGTACGGCCCATGGGGACATTAACGTGTGTTGTCGGGCCCTATAAATAAATTTGATTTGATTTGATTTTGATTTGATTTGGATGTGGAACCAGCTCCAGTGTGTCTGGCAGCTTAAAGAGTCACCAGCGCAATCATACAGGCAAAAAGCCCTGCTATTTTGATGGATGTGGAACCAGCTCCAGTGTGTCTGACAGCTTAAAGAGTCACCAGCGCAATCATACAGGCTGGCGTTGTCGGCAGGCGGAGTGGTTGCAGAGACAACTTCATCAGGAGATGCTAGCTCAGGAGATGCTAGCACAGCAGATGCTAGCTCAGGAGAAGCTGGCGCAGCAGATGCTAGCTCAGGAGACGCTAACTCAGGAGATGCTAGCTCAGGAGAAGCTGGCACAGCAGATGCTAGCTCATGAGAAGCTGGCACAGGAGATGCTAGCACAGCAGACGCTAGCTCAGGAGAAGCTGGCGCAGCAGATGCTAGCTCAGGAGACGCTAGCTCAGGAGATGCTAGCTCAGGAGAAGCTGGCACAGCAGATGCTAGCTCATGAGAAGCTGGCACAGGAGACGCTATCTCAGAAGAAGCTGGCGCAGCAGATGCTAGTGTAGTGGAAAATACACTTTATATGTATATGAATATGTAATATGTAACTGTATACTAGTGTCTTCAAGTAAAACTACATCTGTCACTGGCGCTGAGAAACAGGACAGGCGACAGGCATAATGACCCTCACATTCCTCATGATTAGTGTGTTTCCATTACAAGCGCAGTCCAGATGAGAACTAGATATGGAGTGTAAACATTTCCCAACACACAGACACACCCATAGCACCCAAGGGATGAACACAAGGGTTTCAGAAGACCACACACACACACACACACACACACACACACACACACACACACACATAGACACGCACACACACATACACTTTACGCACACACATAGACACACACACACACGTACACTTTACGCACACACATAGCCGTAATAGCCGTTACTTCAATAGATTGTGTGATATGTTGGATAGGGTTACTGAAGAAGACTGTGAATTGTATTTATTGGGAGATATAAATGTTGATTGGCTCTCAGATAATTGTTATCTGAGTACCAAGCTTAAATCCATTACAAACACCTGTGGATTATTTCAAATTATGTCTCTACCTACAAGGATATCTGTTAATTGTCATGGAATCACCACTTCCAAATGTATAGACCATATCTATACTAATAATCCTGAAATGTGTTCCATACCTGTGTCTATCCCAGTTGGCTTCAGTGATCATAATATTGTTGCTGTTTCCAGGAGAACCAAACTACCAAAGGGCAGGGCTAAAATTGTACTTACAAGATCCTATAAGAAATTTAGTGAGGAGGCTTTTCTTGATGATCTTGGTTCAGTTCAGTGGAAGGATGTGAGGTCTGTAGATGATGCTGAGGTAGCTCTAAATATATTTATGGATTATTTAATGACAATTGTGAACAAACATGCCCCTTTAAAAAAGTTCACTGTCAAAGCTAAATGTGCTCCTTGGATTGATAACTCTTTAAAGGACTTAATGTTGCAAAGAGATGAGGCCAAGAAGATTTCGTTTTTATCAGGTCTAATTGAAGATAGAAATCATTACTGTAAATTAAGAAACCAGGTTACTAAAATTAACAGATTAAGTAAGAGAACCTATTATAAGCAGAACATCTCAGAAAGCAGTAGGGACAGTAAAAAACTCTGGAATGTACTGAATGAAATCATGGGTAAAAAATCTGCCCTGGCTTCGTTTGTGGAATCAGAAGGTGGTATTTATCTAACTAAGCCTCTTCACATTGCTGATTATTTTAATGACTATTTTGTAAACAAGGTGTCCAAGCTTAGGCAGGGAATGGATAATACTGTCAATAACAACTCTGATGTGTTGATAAAAGAACACATTATGAAGGATAAAAACTGTGTCTTTGAATTCCAACAGGTGGATATTGTGACTGTGGATAGGCTATTGCGCTCTCTACCAGTCTCTAAATCCAATGGTAATGACCACCTGGATAGCAAATTGTTGAGAATAGCTGTGTCTCATATCTCTGCACCAATCTGTCACATTTTTAATAGGTGTTTAATCAGTGGCATGTGTCCTTTGTTATGGAAGGAGGGAAAGATCATTCCACTTCCTAAAGATGCTAAATTACCTTTTGGAGGTCCCAACAGTAGGCCTATTAGCATTTTACCCGTTCTCAGTAAATTACTGGAAAAAATTGTGTCTGAGCAAGTCCAAGCCTACTTTTCAGCTAATGACATAACAACTGTACACCAACATGCATACAGGGCAGGTCATTCGACCAGTACTGCTTTGACACAAATGTCTGATAGTTGGCTTTCAGCTATCGATAGTTCAATGCTGGTGGGTGCTATTATGTTAGACTTCAGTGCCGCATTTGATGTGATTGATCACAATCTTTTAATAAAAAACTCATTTGCTATGGTTTTAATAACTCAGCAATTTTATTTTTTAGGAGTTATTTGTCCTCGAGGTCTCAGAGGGTCTATTTTAATGGTGCTTTGTCAGGCAGTAGAGGGTTAGAATGCGGTGTCCCACAGGGGAGTTGCCTGGGGCCCCTCTTATTTTCTATTTTTACTAATGATATGCCTTTTTCTATTCATCAGGCTAGTCTGACTTTATATGCTGATGATTCAACCCTTTATTATGCTGCAGCTACAAACTCTGAGCTCAATCAGGTTTTGGCTGATGAATTGGACATTTTATATGACTGGATAAAAACAAATAAGCTGGTGCTTAACATATCAAAAACTGTTTGTATGCTTTTTGGGACCAATCAAAGATTGGCACGTAAACCTACATTGGTTCTACAAATTGCAGGTCAACCTATACATCAGGTTGAAAAAACTAAGCTTCTAGGCCTTTGGCTTGATAGTACTTTATCATGGTCTGATCACATAAACAAAACTGTTTTTAAAATGGGTAGAGCTATTGCTACTGCCAGGAAATGTGCACCATTCCTTCCATTTGCACTGTTTAATCAGATTGTTTGTGCTTTGGTTTTGTGCCACTTGGATTACTGTTCTGTAGTGTGGGCTTCTGCTTCAAAGCAGTCGCTAAATAGGTTACAAGTGGTACAAAATAAGGCAGCAAGACTCGTTCTTGGTTGTTCATATAGGACTAGTGTTGTTCAAATGCATGAACGTCTTAGTTGGAGGAGTGTTGAGAAAAGACTTTCTGCCAACCTTTTAATTTGTTTTCATAAAGTGATCACAACCCACAGTCCTAAATATATCACGGATAAAATAATTTACGCCTCAAATGTGCACATGCATTTTACCAGAGGGGCAAGTAGAGGGCAGATTATTCTACCCCATACAAACACTAACAGTATGCAAAGAACAGTTTTATATAGGGCTATCAGGGCATGGAATTATCTTCCAAGTGACATACGTGACATAAGAGGTGTAGCAAGCTTCAAAAATAAATTAAAATCTTACATGTAGCCAATATTGACAATGCTGAGATATGCAATATGTTACCGTTGATGTACATATTTAGATATAATATGTTTGTGTGTTAATGTTGTTGTGGTTCCTCGGTTGGTACGTCTTGCTATGTTGTGTTTCCTTATTTGGTATGTCTTGCTATGTTTTAATTGTATTATGTTTTAATTGCAATGTATATGTTGTAATGTTTTAATGTTGTCTCGGACCCCAGGAAGACTAGTTGACGTCTTGGCGTCAGCTAATGGGGATCCTTTGCTAATAAACAATAAACAAACATAGACACACACACGCACACACATTGACACACATACACTTTCCGATTTAGAGCGGTTATGTAAGGTGGCTTTTAATTAACAGGAAATATCAGAGAGAGACATTAGGCCACACACACATAGACACACATACACATACACACACATACACACACAACAGATAGTTAGACACATAACAGATACACACACACACACACACACAGACAGACAGATAGTTAGACACATACAAACACACATCACATACACACACACACACACAGTGACATCGCTACACACTTTCACACATTGCCATATATACACAGACACACACACACATAGTGTAAGTCTCACTGACCCACAGTGTAAAATGAATCTATTTGTTAGTGTGTGAATTAAGGAACTCAGGGATCGTCCTTTCCCACAGTCCCTCTTCTCACGTCAGGAAGTAAAAGCTAAATAAGGCAGCCTTGGGGAATATTTTGGATAAACAGTTATGGAAACAGAAGATTTCCAGTCACGAGCTTGGCAGTCAAAATGCGCATGCACAGACACCCAATGTCTTGTGCACGCAATTACGAATTTCCATGACGCAGGTTATGTGTCATAATGCAGTATAAAAGAGAGGATACTAGTTTTGGACTTTAGGATTTTCTGGGTTGTGTTGTTCGATGATCATCACTGCAATAAACCTTTTGTCCTCCACGGTGTTTCCGATTGAATCCTGTGTTCTGACGTGTCCTTAAATAATGAGCTATAAACGGACAGCTCTTATCTACTATACTAGCTCAGGAGACGCTAGCTCAGGAGATGCTAGCTCAGGAGAAGCTGGCACAGGAGACGCTAGCTCAGAAGAAGCTGGAGCAGCAGACGCTAGCTCAAGAAATGCTAGCTCAGGAGACGCTAGCTCGCATTTTGAGACACCTTAAAGGACTGGAGATCCCCGAAGGGGCCTCAATGGCCCAAATGATGGAAATAGAAGTAAGGACTCCCGGTCAAGATCCAGGGGAAAACATGGTGGAGAAACTAATCCCACAGGTGCGAGACGGGAGCATGTCTCTCACTGTTGCAGCAGAATCAGTCATACGTGGAGCACCTATGCAAGGATCATGCTTACTGCTTGAAAATCTATTCATAGGTGTCCCAGGGGTAACCTACTGGCAGCCAAATGCGCAGCATGGTCACGAGACCAGTTATGTACTGAATGTATGCTATATGACCAAGTCAAAATGCTTTCTCAAAACAGACACAATAAGGGGGAAAGGAAAGGGGAGAACCCGAGAGATGAGAAGGCTCGACCTCGGCCTCCCAAAGCCCAGCAACAGCCACCGGCTAACGCTAAACCGACCTACTCAAAAAACTACAAAAGGGGGACCTCCCAGGAAAGAACATGGAAAACGGAGACTTCCGACGCCAAATACCTATCTGCAGACGATTGGGCGGCACTAACCCCAGAGCAGCAAGCAGAGGTGAGGGCAAAAAGGGAGAAGTCCAAAACCCGGAAGGAAAAACATCAATAGTATCCTTACCTCCTGGGGCCTTGACACATGCCACTCAAGCCTGGGGAGAAGAAGGCCGGGTAACAGGGAGTCGGTTAACCCTCAATATAGATCCCCAGGAGAGGCCCCTGCTGAACGCTATTGCAATCAAAACGCAGGAGACTGGTGGGAAATTAACGTGTCAAGTAGGAAACGACCAATACCTAGTAGACACTGGGGCGGAAATCTCCCTGCATATAAATACACCCATTACCGGATCTATAGAAGTGGAATTGGGTAATGGGACCATCGCCCTCATGGGGACAGGAGAGAAACATGGGATATCAGGAGTAGTAGGACCACCTAATTCGGAACCCCTGTTATCCCTGAAAGACTTGATCCTACGGTACAAAAAAGAAAAATCTAGCACAGAGGGGAAAGTATTGTCCATGCCCAATCGTGACTTAAAAGGTCCACAGCAGGGAGTCTATGTCAAGTATATGAAGCCGGTGGACATACGGAAAGAAATGGACAAGGTTGTGGAAGAGTCAGAAAGTCACGAGAAAACCCTCATACGAGAAATACTCAAAAGAGGCTCGTATGCTACCCGCAAGACCGACGTGGAAAAGGTGGACCCCAAGTATACACACACTATAAAAGGGACCATACCACCGAGACAAGCACAACACAGGGTTGACCCCCTATGCAAAAAGGAACTGACGGAAACAATCACGGACACGGGAAAGTCTGTCAGCAGAGAATACCTGGATCAGGTAGCTGCCATAGGAAAGCCTGTGTCCCTGAGTCAGCTAGACTCTGAAATGGGAAAATGTGGCCACATTAGGACCCATGTGCCTGGCTATGCGACAAAAGCATCACCAGCTAAAAGGCAAAGCTCTAGAGGGAAAATACCCTAGGAATAGGAACATCCCCATAGAGGAAGCGGACCCAGCCTGAATTATTGTCAAGAGGTTCTGGGGCTTAGACCTGGAAAAAAGAGACCCCACCAAACACCTGGAAGTATTCCCCCAAGTAGAGGGTACGCAAGGGGTAACTCTGAAATGTCAGAATAGGAAGGGGAAGACCCCTTGTCTGCTTCTATCCATGCAGTAGCCCTTAAAAATAAGGGCTACGCGGGGATACTGACAATTACCATGCAGGACGTGCTGCCAGGAACAGACATCGAAACCCAAACCCGATTGCTCCTGGCATACTACAGGAACATTTTCAGACAAGCCCAGGACGCAGGCATAACAAGCCTAGTTATGACCCTGTTTGGAGTAGGGATTTGGCATTATGATGCCAATACATGCATATGGTGCTTCCTGGAAGCCTATCAGGAAATACCAGCTGCGTCAATGGCAGTGGTCTTGCTGATCCCGGATAAATACCAAGCAAACACGGTGCGCAGAGCTCAAATGGAAGCATGGCCACCACACTACTGTAATGGCTGGGGAAACCTGTTCGAGGAACCCTAGCCCACTATGGTCGGAGACCTCACACAGGTCATGAACGAGCTGGCGTACAGAAACCAGACATGGTCTGGTCCCTCTGGAACACCAAGGGAAGCAGTGAGTCACTCGCACCAGAGGGCCCAAACTACGTGGCCCCGGTCAGGACAAGGGAGGATATATGAGGAAACACCTGATACTCGGCCTCCAAGCCCGGAAAGAGAAGGCTCAGGGGGTTTCACTAACCCTGAAAGCCGTGAGCTCCACTCCACCTGTACAAGACACACCCACGTGGGGACAGCACGGGAACACGGTCAGGACTCAGGAGTTGGTCAACATCAGGGACAGATCCTGAATGTACCATGCCTCATAGAAACAGGCCGAGCACTGCCTGCTCCCACTCCATCGGCGTATTTAGACCACTATCACTAGGGCACGTGCCCTACTGATGATCATCTGTGCCCCAGTGATAAAAAAATAAAAAAAATAAAATAATTTTTTTTTTTTTTTTTTTTTTTTTAACAAATGTTTTTTATATTTTCCCTTTTTAACATGATCAAATGATCATTTAACATGATCAAATAATTATTATAATATTTTTTACTTCGCTTTGAAATATTATAGTGAAATATTTTGCACTGCATTTATCTTGTTGAAATCCTCCAACAGGCTCTTTTTTGTAAGTTGACTGGTTTACACACCAATAATACAGTGCAATAATAGAATAGTAGAATAGATAGTAAAATTATGCAATAGAATGGCCAGTGTAAAATAGTGCTACAGTACAATCAACAGCGGGGTGTATTAGAAGGCTATGGTGAAGAGGTACGTTTTTAGCTTATTTCTGAAAATATTAAGAGATCTAGCTTCCCTAATGTCCATAGGTAGTGTGTTCCATAACTTTGGTGCATAGTTAGCAAAGGCTGCATCCCTGATTTTTTTTAGACTGTGGCTTGGAACCTTCAATAGACCAGTAGTAGATGATCACAATGTTTATACTTTGTATATTATAAGGAGGAGGACCTTGAAATCAATTCTAAATGTTACCAGAAGCCAGTGTAGGTTACTTACTTGTAACTTCGGGTTTGATCCAAGGAGTAAGTTGCCCCATATTGCTCTGTAACATTTCTCTTTTTGTTATAGGACCGACTAGTAGGATTTCAGTTTTGCCCTCATTTAATTTTAGGAAGTTGTTCGTCATCCATTTGTTTATTGCTAAGAGACAGGCGGAAATGGAGTTTATAGCTGTGTGATCATTTGGTTCAGCGGAGATGTGCAATTGTGTGTCATCTACGTAACTATATGGAAACATACATTGTGCTTTCTAATGATGTCTCCTCAATGTTCAATGCAATGTTCAATGCAAGTAAAGCACTTTAAACTTTAAGTATGACTAAATGCTTTCTTGACTATATATATAGTAACTGTTCCAAAATGCATAGATTTCTATGTATTTTAGGGGTTTGGGGGGCTAGCTCTTTTTAATATAAATGTCAGATTGTTTTATTTATTTCATAGATTTCTATGCATTTCAGGAGTTTGGGGGGCTGGCTCCCCCAAATAATTAAATAACATAACCCTAACCTAACCCTAAAACCGAAATAAAGTTTAATTTTTTTTTTACAAAATCCACCCATTTTCGCCCACAAACCGGCCAAAACCAGCCAAATTTTTCTCGCGGTCGCGCTATGCTCTCCCGCTTCATAGTTTTTGGTGCCCTTCTGTGCCATACTGAAGTGCTGGGTCTAGATACGCCCCTGTCCCACTCCCATGTATATGGACCAGAGGGCTCCCAGCTCAATGAGAGTTCCCTCTGGACACGAAATGGGGGGATGTACACCCATAGGTGAGGAAAAAAGAGTCCCAAACTCAATAAGAGAACTCCCTAACCCTGAAACTGGAGAGTATAGATCCAGGGGACAACTTCCAACACTGGGGGGATCAAACACACCGATGGCTACATCAACCCCAGGGCGAGATTACTCCCTGCAGTGCATAAGCCCAGGACCACGTGTTCACGAGGAAGTGAGGCAAGTGAGAGCAACCTATACATCTCCCCATGGTGAACACTCTACAAGGTCTCACAGACAAACACCAGACATAACAGTTACTAACTACCCAGTCTGGACAGACCACTCTGATGCACCATGGTCAATTCTCACCTTCACTGGACCGGCATTGACGAACTATGATAGATGGGAAACAAGCATGGTAACAGCAGGAGGCTCTTACTACCGGAACCTGAGGAAACAGGTAATGGAAATAAGGACCAAAGAGCCCCCGAGACCAGGCAAGGCAGTAATCACCGAGTGTGATTATGATTTGTTTCACACAGAGAAAATTGTACATGTGACGCAAGACAAAGACTTACAAAATATAACTGAGACGGAGGAGGAGGATGACGACTGGATGGCTATGTGTGTGGTCGCGTCGGACCTTGCATTTGAACCCACAGATGGAGACCCTGTTAAATTTTTTTGACATTTATTCAATGTATTCACACAACTATTAACACAATACCAAACATGATAACATTGAAACCTTACCCAGGGGTGCCCATTTTTGCTTGCCTCTTTCTCTCACACATGCACCCATACAGCCGCACCCGTGCATGCACACACACGCACACATTATATTATAGAGCTCCTGGATTAGCATGCTAACTACAGTAACCATGTTTCTCAACTGCCTAGATTGCCGCAGTGGAGCAGCACGCGACGACACACACGGATGTTCTATCGACAAGCCGTAGCAAAATAAAGGATCTCAAGAGCACACCCCAGAGGCGTGGCATGGTGCGTGACTGTACACATACGCCGTACGCACATATGCACGTGCACACACACATATGCACATGCACGTTCATTCATGCATGTGCACTTGCATACCTATATGTATATGCTTACACGTGGCTATAGATTCCTTGTACTGTATATGTATTTATGAGACAGATGTGTGTGTGTGTGTGTGTGTGTGTGTGTGTGTGTGTGTGTGTGTGTGTGTGTGTGTGTGTGTGTGTGTGTGTGTGTGTGTGTGTGTGTGTGTGTGTGTGTGTGTGTGTGTGTGTGTGTGTGTGTGTGTGTGTGTGTGTGTGTGTGTGCACGTGCACACTCATATACACAGATACAGTAGAGATACCGTGAGTACATGGATACAAGATATCAGAATACGTGCCAGTGGAGGAATAGAAGAACAGTGACTGCATTGGAATTGTGAATGATATTAACTGTGTGGAGCTGTGGATTATCAGAACGGCATGCAGTAAGCCAGTAAACTGTGGAAGATTGGAGCGCAGTATTTTGGACGCTCCACCCTCTGTGAACTGCCTCTATTTTTTATCGTGTGGAGGATATATAATTGTGCATTGTGACTAACCCGCAAACGGGGGACTTTGCTGTTACTGACTTTGCTCTCCATTTCAGGCGGGAGGACATTACTATACGCCCTCGCTTGGAGTACACTAAAAGCCCCATTTCCGACAGAATGTTTTTAGCCCGAAGGCGTGAGGGGCTACGGGAGCGGAAGGGGAAGGAGTCCTTCCGGCCCTCACCTTCGGCCCCCGGTCATAATTAACCTTTTTGTATTGTTTGTAACTCAGCGCTTCCACTGCCCCAAACCTAGGTTAGGATATGAGAGGAGTATTCTAGCCCTGGTCATAACCCCTAGTGGTGAGCAGCACCCACTATCCTATATAAGCCCCCTTAGTTTGCTGTGTGACACCCAGTGTGTATTGACATAACATGTGTTCTCTATAATCATTTGCCGTGACTCCCCGAGATATGGTGTGAATATATATATATTTTAGGCTATTTGCAGTGAACTGTGTTTTGAGGTGTAGTGTGATTCTAGACTAGTTGTGTGATAGTCTTAGACCCGTGTGCAGTGTGAGTACTCTTATTCACGTGTGTAGTGCCTTAGGGGCGGGGATAGGTAGCGTGGGTGAGAGTAACAGCCTGGGGTGGGCCGTCAGGGCATAGAGCGCTTCCTCATTTTTAATTACCCTAGGCCTGGGGGCGTGGGCCTTTTAGCAATAGGTTAGCTAGTAATTATTTATGTAGAGTATAACCTTATATGTTAGATATCTATTTTCCTATAATAAAATCGTTCTTATTATTTCTTAAAGCATTCTCCCGTGTCTGTTTGTGTTTGTGGTCTTAGGGAAATTCATTGTGGTAGGTCAGCTGAGCCCTTTGGGAAGTGTATCTGTGCGTTTGCACACTTTAACCTTAGACCTGGATACTTCCCGTGGGGGTCTGGTGACACTTCCATCCCCTCATAAACTGTCCTCTGCTCATGAACTGTCCTCTGCTCATGAACAATCGTGTCCCGTTCATAGACTGTCCTCTGCTGCCATCTAGTGGACAATCGCTGCTAGTGCCGCTACTGCATGTACTCATGTTCAATCTGTCTATGTTCATTACTCTGTTCTCTGTCATGTTCTGTACTCTGCTCCCTGTGTTCCTGTTTCTGCGTTGCTCCCCCATCTAGTCTAACGCCATATCCCCTGTGTCTGTGTATCTATTGTTATTTAGTCAGGTCATGTTTTAGTCTGTGTTGTTCCCCAGCTGTGGCTCATTATCATTACCTCCTGTATATATACCTGCCTCTCCCTTGTTTCCGGTGTTGCGTCATTATCCTGTCCTGTATGCTCTGTACCCAGTCTCTCGTGATTACCCTGTGTACCTTGTTCTGTATCATTCATGAAGCTCCCGGTATCCTGTATCTCCTGTTCCTTCGCCGTGTAGCGTTTTGCACCGTGCGCCTGTTCCAGCCTAGCTGTGTTTAGTGTCTCATTTGTTTTCTAGCTTCCTTAGTTCATTGTCGTGTACCCTTGTTTGCTGCCTTTCTAAGTAAAGCCCTTTTGTTCCACACCTCGTCGACTCTCGCCTCCTCTCTCTGCTCGTCTCTGTTCCGTGCTTGGGTCCACACTTCCCCACGCCCTACACCACCAGATTCAAATAGTTCTGTGTGAAGGCATGTGGCACCATCTCTTTTTCCTAGTATTCACCCTTCTAACCTTCACAGAGTATGGCTCAGGGGAAGGGCGGGGTTCCTGGAGGCCCCCCAACCCAGGTCGACAAGCTGGACAACATGCTAGATAGCCTGCAGTCTGATCTCAACAAACTGGGTGTGCAGACTGTGGCCAAAAGAGTGTGTGGGGCCTGCTGTAAGCCCATCGTGGGGCAGGTGAGAGGCTTAAGCATCTTCATAAGATCAACAATTAAATTAAACGTCATCAGAATGTGCATGCCAAATGTGTATACAGTTTCTCTCTTTATGTGTAGGTGGTGACTGCCATGGGGCGCACGTGGCACCCTGAGCACTTTGTGTGCACACACTGTCAAGAGGAGATAGGTTCTAGGAATTTCTTTGAGCATGACAGGCAGCCCTACTGTGAGAAAGACTACCATAACCTGTTCTCCCCATGCTGCTACTACTGCAACACAACTATACTGGGCGTCAGTGAAACACATTGTATTTCACATCAATTATGCCATCGCTGTATCACAGCCTTCTCATGTCTGTTTTTCTCACGATATACAATCAAATGGGTTATTGTTTATGTTTACACTCTGCTTACACTGAATGTTCTTTTCTCGCTTGTACAGGAAGCAGTCCCGGCGCCATGGGCGGGCATTAGGGGGCCGGGCTCGCCCACTGAGTCAGCTGTGCCCACCCTGGTAAAAAAAAAACGTTTTTTATTTTTTTCGTTTTTTTTTTGTCAATCAAAGTCAACTATCCAAATCCTTAGTCGGGGACAGCCCTAGTGGGCACTGATGTCAACAACAACACTACTGAAGCTAGCACGGCACTCTGTGAGAATTCGTTTTCTACCCTCAAGAACGTCTTTACAGAACATCGCCTTAGTATGCTTCATCGACGCAACTAAGGCCAATTTAATTCAGTTGGCATTTGAGAAGGACTTAACAAAAAAGTTCAGGAATGAGTGGAGGGGCAGTGTTTTAAGAAGATTTCACTCTGTCCCCAAACGCCGCTTGCCGCTCTACTTATGATGGTGAGTAGCCTGTGGAGGAATTTTGTTTGCTTTTTTATGCACCTTATTTTTGTCAGTTCAGTTCAGTTTGTCAGTGAATTCAGAAGTGTTGAATAAATGGAGACTTTTCAAAGATATAGAATAGAATAGAATAGAAATGTATTATCCTGAGGGAAATTTGACACTGCAAATCACTCAACATTAAACATTTGGACAGAACAAGTCACAAATAAGAATAACAAAACAAATGGCCTAAGAATAGAATAAAATGAAATAGAATAAAAATAGAATAAAAGATACAGTAAATAAATACAGTAAAAATATACTGAAGTCTACAGTAGGTGTAATATTGCACAGTGCTGTTTAAAAAGTAAGAGTCCAGGAAGATGGTAATTGTCACTCTGTGCTCAGTGATGCAGTGAGGCACAGTGATGCATTGTATAGTCTGATGGCTGTCGGAATGAAGGACTTCCTGTGCCGTTCAGTGCTGCATTTAGGTAGTGTGAGCCTATAACATGCTCCTCTTGTCAGCCAAGTCTGTGTATAGTGGGTGGGAGGGGTTTTCCCTGATGGCCTGGAGCTTAGCAAGGTTCCTCCTCTCCGCCACCCTCGCTAGAGTCCAGCTCCACCCCAACCACGCTACTGGCCTTCTTTACCATCTTATCCAGCCTGTTTGTGTCCCCTGCTCTCAGTCCGCTGCCCCAGCAGGTCTGTTATATATATCCGTTCAGTCTGTTTTTGTATAAGTGAAAGTTCTTAAGATAGAGAGAAATTAGATTTTTCAATTACCTCTCTGCTGTTTAGTTCAGCACCGTGGGCAGCGCCAAGCAAGCCACAGCGCCGCTGTCCCAGCTGAAACGTATAAAAGGGAACCTGTGTTGAAAAACCATTGTGCCCCCCCGAGAACATTTTATGCCCCCCCACTAATTTGTTTCTGCAGCCTGGTCTGACAGGAAGTTGTGACGGCGTTGGACAGAACATGGCATCCTGAGCACTTTTTCTGCGCTCAGTGTGGCTCCTTCTTTGGCCTAGAGGGTGAGAGTCTTTCTGTACATTAATTGACCCATATCAATGCATTAACTAATAATTTTGATGGTTTTGAAATGTGTACTGTGTAGATTCAGCCACACACACAATTACATGGAATATGCAGATTATGCACGTAATTTTGCGTATTTGACATGGTCCAGCAATGCGGACCCTGTGGACTCGACCAGTAAATGACATGCTTTATACAAGGTAATTGTGTGTGGTTGAGTCTATACGGTATCTACACGGCCAGTGAAAAGGTATGGACCTATCTCAAACCCTGCCCTCTTTTCTTGGTCCTCCAATCACAACTTTGTTTCTCTGAGGGAAGCAAAGATTCTTGACCAGCTCTGCGCTACCATATTTATGGTGGAGTCTTACGGCGAGCCCCAGGGTTGTCTGATTCCAGCTCCCACTGATGTGCTGCTGGATGCACTGAGCGAGTGTGAGTGATGGTTTGGTCACTTTTCCTTCCTTTGATACCAGACAGGAGACAAACTTCAAAAGGGTTGGACTTGTGCCTTGTATGATCTTGTATGTCATGCTGGAAGCTGCCACGGTCATATTCACAGTGCAAGGGAATATTCTGCACCTCAGCTTGCACTCTCTTCACAAGCTTGGTGATAACTTCATCAGCGGCAGTGGTTTTATCTCGTTTTACCAGTTTGAGTGACTTACTCATGGAATGTCTAAAACCAACAATAGTCTGGCACCCTTCCACCCTCATGACAGCTACAGCATCACCATAAATGTCACACAAGTTAGATAGCATCTGCTTACTGCAGAGGTGCCCGGAGTTGGCTACATATATATCATGTAACTCTGACACTGTCCAGGTTGATGACTTGTCTGCATTAATGTGGTCAATGACAGCAGCTAAACAGCTACCAAACGGTCTGCACTGGGAACTTGCACTTGAGGAAACTCTCTTGAAGTAATCGTAGCACTTGGTGTGATACTGGGCATCAGCTGCATGCAGGTCCAGGACGGCATTTACCCGTAGAGCCACTTCCTCAGCCCATTGATCCTGGTGCTCATCACATTTAGACAAGATGATGTTTTTGAAGGATGGCATTCCTGGTATCTCAACAGTCTGGCATTGTTTCACTGGCTTCCATCTATCAGGGTGTTTGGTGTCTTTGGGTTTGCAAATGACACCACAAAACAGGCAGTTTAGAAAACTCAAACACACTCTACATTACAGAGCAATATGGATACATTGCCAGGATGTACATTTCGGACGGGCTGTTCACTATTCCAATGAAAACATGTATTTCCCATGTTATTGGTATCCTACATGAACTTGAATGGTATTTGCATTACCTTTTGAGTCTCTTTCTCTGCCTCAGTGCCTCAGATCTTTATCACACAATTCTACATTAAGGAGAGCAAAAGTACCATATGAATACTCTACAACAGGGGTGTCAAACTCATTTTCACAGAGGGCCACATCAGCATTATGGTTGCCCTCAAAGGGCCAAAGACAGTATAAATGTTAATGTAATGTAAAATAAATGTAGCTACTCATTTACATATTGTTAAACATGTTGTTTCTGTATTTATTACTTATTCAAGTTATACATATTGCATATGCATTTGCATAGATACAAGCTATGACATTAAGTTTGTTCAAAACCTTTTTGTCACAGTCAAGAGGGGCAGAACTAACAACTGTGAGCTGCAAAGAATGCGTGGGACAGATGTAGCAGATGTTACAAAAACAAATGGCTGCACACAACCTTGCAGAGGCCATACATCCAACTAATGGAAGATAGTTTAATTAACTTTAATTAACAGATTGCAGAATGGGTACAGTACAGTACAGCTCAATACACACAATTGTTAAGGGGATGCAGACCAGAGAAAGACTTACGACTTGTTTACATCAGGGTCCCCCATTTTCAATTCGTAATGAAATTGCTATTATGTGTCTGCATGAACACACAACTGTAACTGTACTCAAAAATAACAAAATAAGGGTTGTCTCAGTTCACAACTATATTGGTCAAGTTTTGGGTGGGACTTGTTTGCGTCCCTACAGCTTCTTATTCAATTGAGCGAGATGCTCGGTTATGTCACACAGCCAGCTTGCATCTGACAGTTCAGACAATATTTCTTCAACCCTTTGTTACCTATTCCGCCTGGATCTTTTTTGTATTTTGGGCTGTAAAATTGTCAAAGAATGTCTGAGGAGTAAGTGCTTTTGGCTTTTTTCCTTTGTTACTTCATCAATACCTCAGATGTTCAACACACATGTATGTGTAAGAATGTGTAATAACTAAGGCTGTCAAAGCTTTATTAACGCATTAACCCACAATTATTTTAACGCCGCTATTCTTTAACCCAAGATTAATGTTAAAAAAAAAAAAAAAAATTACCAGAGCTCTTGGGGGGCCACATCAAATGACATGGCGGGCCGCATTTGGCCCGCGGGCCATGAGTTTGACACCTATGCTCTACAATATTTAGAATCAAACTTGATGCTTCTCTGTGTGACGAGGGATAGAGCCTGGTGACACGAGGCTAGGTAATAACAGGTAATAATCACACATTCATGTCATGACATACATTGCTAACATGCTGTGCATTAACATTATTTACCGTCAGATGGCTAACGTTAACCCTAAGAGCTAGCTTACTACAGCTTGTGATCATATTATATTCAGTGTTTGTTATTGGATAGTAATAAAACCACAGTTTGTGTATCTGTTTCTTATTTTCTCAACTTACTTGCATTGAAACAACAATCCTTGAAAATTAAGGGTCTGTATTTGCTGCAGTTGCTCGTTGCCACAGTAGGAATGAGATCATGGTGCAAATTAGCCACTACTCACTTGGAAGTTTTGCGTTAACAAATAGCGCACTGAAGTCTCAGTAGGAACTGGGGTTCTGAGGAAATTTTATAACGTAACAGTCACATACAAAAATCCAATAGAGTTTCTAGTTGAACTTGTGGCAGCAAACTGCTCCGCTGCCAGGTGGACTCATGGCAGAGCTCAACTGCAGCAGTTATCCCAGTAACCAAGCATATAAGCGCCTCTAGAGTACCCCATTAGGCCCTCTACAAATTAAAGTTATTATTATTATTATCATTCTGTTTACAATTGAACATTCCATGAAAATGATCTGTAGTAAGTCAGCAAAACAAAGGAGATGATTGTGGACTTCAGGAGGTCGGGGGTCAAGGACTACAGCCCCCTCAGCATCGACGGGGCACCGGTTGAGAGAGTCAACAGCTTTAAGTACCTCGGAGCCTACATATCCGAGGACTTGACATGGACCACACACATTAACAGTGTTGTGAAGAAGGCACGACAACGCCTCTACTTCCTCAGGCGCCTAAGGAAGTTCCAAGTCAGCCAGAAGATCCTTAAGAACTTCTACTCATGTACAATAGAGAGCATCTTGACCGGCAACATCACCTCCTGGTTTGGGAATAGCACTGCACAAGACCAAAGCAGACTACAAAGAGTGACACGTTCAGCCGAACGCACAATTGGAGGGGGGCTCCCCACCCTCCAGAACATTTACTACAAGCGTTGCAAGGGCAAGGCTAAGAGAATCATTAAAGACTCCAGTCACCCGAACAACTGCCTCTTTGAACTGCTGCGGTCAGGCAAGCGATACAGGAGTCTCAAGGCGAGCACAGAAAGACTCAGAAGAAGCTTCTATCCCCAGGCCATCAGGCTGCTAAACGAACAATGAATGAACACTACACAACAACAACCACCAAACGCACATAGCACACACATCCACACGCACACACTCACTTTAAACAAACACACTGTAGCACCCACTCCACACACTTATAGCACACACCCACTTTAAACAAACACACTGTAGCACCCACTCCCCACACTTTATATTTATGGATGAAGGATTGCACTACAACTCGTACACCTTACTGTAAATTGTACCTAAAATTGTACCTCATCCCATTTCTGCTTTGCACTAGATAGTACTGTACATTAGTACACTGCATAGTATTGTGTATTGTATATTATATGGTAACTCAGAACATTGTACATATGTCTATACCGAACACTGTGACCTCATTTTCTTCTTCTAAATTCATGCTATATTATGTTATTATGTTATTTGATACTATCTTGTCTAGCACAGTCTCTGGAGCGTAACAGTAAGAAGCATTTTGTATGAAAGTATTCTGTACTTCTGTATGACAACTATTAAAGAACTTGAACTTAAATTCAGCATCTTCTGAAACATTTATAAACTGAAAACTTATAAAAAAAAATGGCACCAAAATTAGTAGAAATTTGGTAGATTCCAGTCAATATTGCAATTTTGAAAAAAGAATCTTCTCTTAAGTATCATAAATGGATTCAGCATCCTGAATAACCCCCAAAACAACTCCAACATTGTTGAAATTGATCAAGTAGTTTCTGAGATTTGTCCATTTAGGCGATTATGCAAATGTTGCTAATTGTGCAAATAAAAAAAGGTATCCAGCAGTTTCTGAGTGCTGGGGACCCGTACTATCCATATCCATCATAAAACGTTGGTGGTTCCGAAATTTCCGGGTTCACAATGGGGCTCTATGGGATGGCAAATAGACTATATCATCATTTTCATCCTCGCTTTCTTTAGCATCTCCATGACTGTCTTCATCATCATTTCTTTCCATAGCATCATCTGCATTTTCTCTTTCCTCCACTTCTTCACCATCTCTCTTCCTGATATCATCATTTCCCTCTTGAATATCTCCATCTTCATTGTCTGTACTGTCTTTATCTAAGGTGGAGCAAATAATATTTGTTTTATAATAGTAATATAATTGTACTGTATATAATATTCATACTGTAGCCTACAATGTTATAATTGTATTATAAAATAATATGTCATAGAGCACTACCTTGCCCGATTGGAATAAAAAGGGTCTATGGTTGGTCAATTAAAATGTTTAAGACACATTTGTCTGTCCAAAATAAGCATTATTGACCATGTTAGCACCAGCAGATTCTCAGTTGTTACAAACTGGCTCAAGCGCGCAACAAGAATGGGAAGACACAGGCACAATTTAAGAAATAACAAAGAATTTAATTAGACTAAACTAAATGAGCAGCCAATATATATGAGTATCAGTGTGTGTGCAGGGTGTGGATGTAGTGTATGTGCAGCATGAGTGTTGTAGTGTAAAACAAAGAACCAAACCAAATATGTGGGGAGTTCGCCGGAGATCAGAGGCAGCCTCTCTCTGATATCCTGTGCCTGGGACACACCGGCCCAGGTGTGCCCCAATTAGCTGATGAGCCTTCCCCAGCTCTGCTCTGCCAGCCAGAGCAGAGGAAGATAACACAATGTGGGGGAGGGTCGTCACAACATTAACTCTACAGCAGCCACCCAATGGTGTGTTTACCAAAGGAAATTACTACCACCTATTATTACCAACAATTACCTCTTATTATGTTGATTTAGTTTTCCTGAATTTGTCCATGCCTGTCTTTATATTGTATGTTCTCGTAGTGGTTTTTTTAATTGTCCCGTTTCTTTTTTTTGTTTTTAAACTTGTGAAGCACACATTTGTGCCGGGAAGGGTGCTATATGATGATTTATATAGTTTTAATTGTTTTTATTGATTGCCCTGTACTGTCTCTGACACAGACAATTCCGTCATATACTGTATGTGCCTCGCTCATTATACAATGACGATACAACTGAATTGATTGATATACAAATAAAGTTTTACTTACTTATTAAAATGTGTATTTCCTCCATGGAAGTTTATTGTTTATTTTATGGATCCCCATTAGTCTACACCCATGGGTGAAAGACTATTCTTCCTGGGGTCCGAATACATAACGTACAACATTACAGTACATTACAGTAATAAAAAAAACAATAAAAACAAACACTTTAGCCTAAGTACATTCTCAATATCTTTAAAATCTCACAAAAAAACACACATAGGCTCCAGCCACAAATACAATACTAACTAAATAAATCAGTAACTCAACTGTATTTCATTATTCATAACAGCATTTTTCAACTTTTTCTTAAAAGTAAATTTGTTGCTGATCATCTTCACAGGTATACAATTCCAGTATTACGGTTCTCTTAAGTGCATTTGTTCTTGGTAGAGGTAGAGTAAAATGACTCCTAATGTCTGGTGACATAGCCATGTCTAGTGTTGGTGGGTTGTAGTTCAACTTCTGACCACAAAGACTTAGGTTTACCAATTTTATAAATATGAAACAAAAAGGTTACAAGGCTGCATGCCAGCCTCTGATCCACTCTGAGTCACAAAAGAGTGGCATGCATTCCCCCAACACTGTGGTTCTGTAATAACACCGCTGTCGCTGACTAGCTGTCATTTTTACATGCCTGTCGATCTATATCGTGCCATAGTCCCTGTGGTCTACTACCAGGATTTAAATGTTATTTTATTCTATTCATGTCAATACCCCCAATTGATTCTATTTCATGATTCTATATCCACAACTTCGTTTTATATAGCGCCTTCGTTTTATATAGCGCCTTTCATAAAAAACCCAAGGTCGCTTTACATGGGGGGGGGGGGGGGGGACAAAAACATGGTGGGCAGACACAACAGTCAATGTAGGAAAAAATAGGTATGAGCTCCTAGTATCTCCTGCTGTCTGAAGAGGTATGAGCTCATAGTATCTCCTGCTGTCTGAAGAGATATGAGCTCCTAGTATCTCCTGCTGTCTGAAGAGGTATGAGCTCCTAGTATCTCCTGCTGTCTGAAGAGATATGAACTCATAGTATCTCCTGCTGTCTGAAGAGATATGCGCTCCTAGTATCTCCTGCTGTCTGAAGAGATATGAGCTTCTAGTATATCCTGCTCTCTGAAGAGGTATGAGCTCCTAGTATCTCCTGCTGTCTGAATAGATATGAGCTCCTAGTATATCCTGCCGTCTGAAGAGGTATGAGCTCCTAGTATCTCCTGCTGTCTGAAGAGGTATGAGCTCCTAGTATCTCCTGCTGTCTGAAGAGGTATGAGCTCCTAGTATCTCCTGCTGTCTGAAGAGATATGAGCTCCTAGTATCTCCTGCTGTCTGAAGAGGTATGAGCTCCTAGTATCTCCTGCTGTATGAAGAGATATGCGCTCCTAGTATCTCCTGCTGTCTGAAGAGATATGAGCTCCTAGTATCTCCTGCTGTCTGAAGAGGTATGAGCTCCTAGTATCTCCTGCTGTCTGAAGAGGTATGAGCTCCTAGTATCTCCTGCTGTCTGAAGAGATATGAGCTCCTAGTATCTCCTGCTGTCTGAAGAGGTATGAGCTCCTAGTATCTCCTGCTGTCTGAAGAGGTATGAGCTCCTAGTATCTCCTACTGTCTGAAGAGGTATGAGCTCCTAGTATCTCCTGCTGTCTGAAGAGGTATGAGCTCCTAGTATCTCCTGCTGTCTGAAGGGGTATGAGCTCCTAGTATCTCCTGCTCTCTGAAGAGGTATGAGCTCCTAGTATGTCTTAAGAGGTATGAGCTCCTAGTATCTCCTGCTGTCTGAAGAGATATGAGCTCCTAGTATCTCCTGCTGTCTGACGAGATATGAGCTCCTAGTATCTCCTGCTGTCTGAAGAGGTATGAGCTCCTAGTATCTCCTGCTGTCTGAAGAGATATGAGCTCCTAGTATCTCCTGCTGTTTGAAGAGGTATGAGCTCCTAGTATCTCCTGCTGTCTGAAGAGGCATGTGCTCCTAGTATCTCCTGCTGTTTGAAGAGGTATGAGCTCCTAGTATCTCCTGCTGTCTGAAGAGGTATGAGCTCCTAGTGTCTCCTGCTGTCTGAAGAGGTATGAGCTCCTAGTATCTCCTGCTGTCTGAAGAGGTATGAGCTCCTAATATCTCCTGCTGTCTGAAGAGGTATGAGCTCCTAGTATCTCCTGCTGTCTGAAGAGGTATGAGCTACTAGTATCTTCCACGTGTAGGGGGTTAACCCGTCCAGGTGTAGGTCTACAATCAATCCGGTGTCATTACAGTTTTTGAGACATCAATGTGCTAATGATCACAACAACAGTGGCAGCTGTTGGACTGGACATTTGAACCTATAAAATAATTAGGAGGAAACGACTTGGAAAAAAGCCCTTCGCCTGAAAGAGTTATAATCAAGGTGGTCACATGAAGGCATGACTGGGAAAGAAACAAGAAAAAAGCAATACCACTGTCACTTATGATTCATTGGACATGATGAATATCCCAATATTATTCAGGACACACATATCCCCCTCCGAGCTGCCAGATGAACATCATATCCTCTTTACAGTACCAAGGCATACGCAAATATGAGACTAGCTGGGAATGGCTGGTAATACAGTAGCTAGGATACCGAGTCATGTAAACACCGTGTCTCATTTACTGTTCCATCATTTCATCCAGATGTTGGAATACTCAGAATATGAAGATGCATACTACAGTACTAACACCTGATCCAGATAAGACCGTTAACCAGATGCTCAAGATATCCCAGATATAAATTCCTGAATAACGTATATCTTTAACCAGATGCTCAAGATATTCCAGATATAAATTCCTGAACAACGTATGTCTTGAACCAGATGCTCAAGATATAAATTCCTGAATAACGTATGTCTTGAACCAGATGCTCAAGATATACATTCCTGAATAAGGTATGTATGTAAAACACATTCACAGGACTGATTCATTCAAGAGGGCTTTAGAGGCCTTTTGATCACAATGGAAAAGTCCCTCAACCTGCTCCTATGTCCTCCCGTGTCTGTCCTACTCAAGACACTGAGCGGAGAAGACATTTCATCTTCCGGGTCCTGGGAGACGATCAAAGTTGATTCCACAAACATCAAAGGTTCTTCCTCCACAATCCGCAGCGCAGCATGCGTCCACACGGAAGATGAAACAGCAGTAGAGTTAGGAGTACCGCAGGGTTCTGTACATGGACTCTGTTTAATCTGATCTGTCATTTCAGAGTCACATTGTTGCTTCTCCGTTGTGTCTTAACCTAATGCTGAAAGATGAGAATGGAAAAAAACAAAAAAAACAAAGAGCAGTTAGCGTGTGTTCTGTGGAGTATCTAAAAGATAATAAGCAAGTTACAAATGCATACAAGTTCAAATCCACTGTAATCATTAACCACAGTCAATTACTTAAGCATTGAAGCACAACAACTTATTCAGTTATCTTATTTTATTTCTGTACACTACACAACAATATTGCAGTGATTGATAGTATTCCTGTGTTTATTTATTTTCATACACACTAGAGATTTAGCACATAAATAATATAATTATTCAACATAGTATTTCTATAGTGGCATATTATTGAAAGTCCAAAACAAATCACAGCTACCGGGAGTCGAACCAACAATGATTGTAGTTAATGGTGAGTGCTATCACCACTAGACTAAGCTACCCACCCATCCTGATACAAACACTGTATGATGATGGTTCATTTGAATGTTTAACGGTTATACTTTGGTTAGGGTTAAGGTTATGGTTAGATTAAGGTAACAGTGTGGTGAAGGTTAGGGTTAGGATTAAATGGATGGATTAGTTTAAAGTAATAGTGTGGTTAGGGTTATGGTTATGGTTAGTTTATGGTAACAGTGTGGTTAAGGTTAGGGTTTGGATGAGGCTATCAGAAAGTGCATCTCGGTAGTCTTGAGGTACTGTAAAGGCACTTGCCTCCCATGCGAGCGCCCTGGGTTTGTTCCCTAGCAGGAGAAATCAAATGTTTTCTAAAAACACTAAAAGTAAAGATTTTTTAAGATTTAAATATGTACTTATTTGTAATACGTACACAATGTACATTTTCGTAAATACATCAATATATTACTTATGGGTATAACATAACGTATAATATGTACCTTTTTCCTGTGGTCGATAAGTACTTTATTTACATAGTTTAAGCGAGATCGGGCTGGTGAGTGACATCACTGGTCATTATATAGTTTACACCAGTGGTCACCAACCTTTTTAAGCCCAAGATCACTGACCTCGGCCTTGGTAAACTTTACACTATCTTTCTCTCAGATCAAACACAACTTTGGAAAGCAGTAATTTCTAGTAAAACCAAGGCTACCATTTCCCTGCCTACAGAGGTAAAATATAATGACTGCTTGATAACTGAAGGTAAAGAGATTTGCCTAGCCTTCAACAGCCATTTTGCCCAAGCTGGACATTTGTTTAATGAAGTAGACTGTGGGGCGCTAATAAAGGTATTTTTATACCTTTTATTAATAAAAATAAAAGGTAAATGGAACAACTCATTAACAACATTAACCACTCCAGCCCGATACCTCCAGAACCTCCTCTCCCCTCAATCTCACCTCCAGGACCTCCTCTCCCCTCAATCTCACCTCCAGGACCTCCTCTCCCCTCAACCTGCCTCTAGGACCTCCTCTCCCCTCAATCTACCTCCAGGACCTCCTCTCCCCTCAATCTACCTCCAGTACCTCCTCTCCCCTCAACCTGCCTCTAGGACCTCCTCTCCCCTCAATATACCTCCAGGACCTCCTCTCCCCTCAATCTCACCTCCAGGACCTCCTCTCCCCTCAATCTACCTCCAGGACCTCCTCTCTCCTCAATCTACCTCCAGGACCTCCTCTCTCCTCAATCTACCTCCAGGACCTCCTCTCCCCTCAATCTACCTCCAGGACCTCCTCTCTCCTCAATCTACCTCCAGGACCTCCTCTCCCCTCAATCTACCTCCAGGACCTCCTCTCCCCTCAATCTCACCTCCAGGACCTCCTCTCCCCTCAATCTCACCTCCAGGACCTCCTCTCCCCTCAATCTCACCTCCAGGACCTCCTCTCCCCTCAATCTCACCTCCAGGACCTCCTCTCCCCTCAATCTACCTCCAGGACCTCCTCTCCCCTCAACCTGCCTCTAGGACCTCCTCTCCCCTCAATCTACCTCCAGGACCTCCCCTCCCCTCAATCTCACCTCCAGGACCTCCTCTCCCCTCAATCTCACCTCCAGGACCTCCTCTCCCCTCAATCTACCTCCAGGACCTCCTCTCCCCTCAATCTACCACCAGGACCTCCTCTCCCCTCAATCTACCTCCAGGACCTCCTCTCCCCTCAATCTACCTCCAGGACCTCCTCTCCCCTCAATCTACCACCAGGACCTCCTCTCCCCTCAATCTACCTCCAGGACCTCCTCTCCCCTCAATCTACCTCCAGGACCTCCTCTCCCCTCAATCTACCTCCAGGACCTCCTCTCCCCTCAATCTACCTCCAGGACCTCCTCTCCCCTCAATCTACCTCCAGGACCTCATCTCCCCTCAACCTACCTCCAGGACTAAAATGTATTATTATTATTAACTCTCTCTCTTAGCGGAGGCTCCCGAGCAGCGCTCCCTCACCGCAGGGCACGGAGCAGGTGCACACGCAGGGGGCGCAGCGGGAGAAGAAGCGCTTCCAGCCCGTCTCCTTCTTCCTGCAGCCGTCGATGCCGCTGCAGCCCTGCTTGGGAGGCCCGAAGTAGCTCTTGTCTGCGCAGGTGGAGGAGCAGGTCCCACTCAACTCCTTCTCGTTGATATCAACGCTCCCTCGTTGACACATTCCTGAGAGAGAGAGAAAGAGAGAGAGAGAGAGAGAGAGAGAGAGAGAGAGAGAGAGAGAGAGAGAGAGAGAGAGAGAGAGAGAGAGAGAGAGAGAGAGAGAGAGAGAGAGAATTTACAATGAATGGAAGCGGACAGTGCCGGTCTTACAGCTTACCGTCTTCTCCAGAGAGAGAGACAAGAAGATAGATACCAGTTTCCTCTACTGTGCGTCCAGTAGAAAGCTATCTGGCTGCATGTTAGCCTAGCTTAGCACAATGAATGGAAGCGGACAGTGCCGGTTAGCCTAGGCATTGTCCAACTAACACCTCTCCCGAAGGCTAACCGACACTGTCCGCTTCCATTCATTGTGCTAAGCTAGGCTAACGTGCAGCCAGATAGCTTTCTACTGGACGCACAGTAGAGGAAACTGGTATCTATCTTCTTGTCTGTCTCTCTGGAGAAGACGGTAAGCTAATGTCCCAAAATGTTGGCTTGTTCCTTTAACCCTTTCACTGCCACACTACCAAACGGTTAACCCTTTCACTGCGACAACACACAGAAGGGTAACCCTTTCACTGCCAGACGACAGCAGGTTAACCCTTTCACTGCCACACTACAGAAGGTTAACCCTTTACTATCACACTACCGACGGTTAACCTTCTGTAGTGTGGCAGTGAAGGAGAGAGAGAGTGAGACTCACTGAGGCAGGAGGGCTTGGGGGTCCAGAGGCCGTTGGACTGGCAGGAGCGGACGGGGTCTCCCACCAGCTGGAAGCCGGGGCGGCAGGCGTAGCTCACCACTGAACCCGCCAGCCAGTCACTGCCGCCGCGCACCCAGCCGTTATAGTCCACGTCAGGCCGCCCACAGCTCACTACCACACACACACACACACACACACACACACACACACACACACACACACACACACACACACACAAAACACACGCACACACACACACACACACAAAACACATGCACACACACAAACACACACATTTGTTTGTGTGAAATATGGGGACATTACATAGACTTACATGCTTTCTGTAACTAACCCTAACCTTATCTCTAACCATAACCTAACCCTAACCTAATCATAACCATAACCATAACATTTACATTTAGTCATTTAGCTGAACGCTTTTATCCAAAGCGACTTACAAGTTCTGTACGACAAGTCACCAGGAAGGGCACAACTCTTATCAGCTGAGTAACAATGTTCATCAAAGTGTTGAGTGCTACAGTAAGTGTTAAGTGCATGACAGTAAGGTTAGTTAGGGTTAGACTTTTTTTTATTTATTTTTTTCATTTCAGATAATGGTTGAAGAAGTGCGTAACCTAACCCTAACCATAACCTAAGCATAACCTAATTTGTGTTATGGGGACACCCAAATGTGTCCCCATAATGTTTTTGGTACCCATTGCGTGAGTGTGTAAACAGGTCAGTGTCCCCTGTAGTATACACTAACACACGCACAAGTTAAAAAAACACACACAAGTGAATCCATCTTTGTAGAGACAAAGTTTCATCACAGATTTCTTGTTGTGTTTCAGTATCTTTGGTCTAACCTCTGCACAGGGAGGGACTTGATTGTTTCAGTATCTTTGGTCGAACCTCTGCACAGGGACTTGATTCTGTTCAGTATCTTTGGTCTAACCTCTGCACAGGGAGGGACTTGATTGTTTCAGTATCTTTGGTCTAACCTCTGCACAGGGACTTGATGGTTTCAGTATCTTTGGTTGAACCTCTGCACAGGGACTTGATTCTGTCAGTATCTTTGGTCTAACCTCTGCACAGGGACTTGATGGTTTCAGTATCTTTGGTCTAACCTCTGCACAGGGACTTGATGGTTTCAGTATCTTTGGTCTAACCTCTGCACAGGGACTTGATGGTTTCAGTATCTTTGGTCTAACCTCTGCACATGGACTTGATTGTTTCAGTATCTTTGGTCTAACCTCTGAACAGGGACTTGATGGTTTCAGTATCTTTGGTCTAACCTCTGCACAGGGACTTGATTGTTTCAGTATCTTTGGTCTAACCTCTGCACAGGGACTTGATGGTTTCAGTATCTTTGGTCTAACCTCTGCACAGGGACTTGATTGTTTCAGTATCTTTGGTCTAACCTCTGCACAGGGACTTGATTGTTTCAGTATCTTTGGTCTAACCTCTGCACAGGGACTTGATTGTTTCAGTATCTTTGGTCTAACCTCTGCACAGGGACTTGATTGTTTCAGTATCTTTGGTCTAACCTCTGCACAGGGACTTGATTGTTTCAGTATATTTGGTCTAACCTCTGCACAGCGACTTGAAGCCGAACCAGCAGCATTCAGAGTCTCCACAGCGGTCCCTCTTCAGTTCCTGGTGTTTGCCTCTACAGCCTCCTACGCAGATGGGGGCCGTCCCGGACCAGTAGATGTCCTCCATGTAGTTGGGCAGGAGCGTCCATTCTGTCTCGCCTATAGGCCACGGGGACATCACATTTACATTTAGTCATTTAGCTCAGTGGTTCCCAAAGTCGGGGTCGCGACCCAAAGGTGGGCCGCGAGCAGCCACGGGTGGGCCGCGAGATGATTTAAAAAATAAATAAAAAAAAAAATAAAAAAAATAAAAGATTTTTTTTTTTTTTTTTTTGTCAGGCCACTGAACTTAGAAGCAGGCCAGGACAGTGTTTCTAGTTGTATTCTAAAATTCTATTATATTGTATTCTAAAATGTGACTATATGGTTTTATATTAACTTAATAAATAAACAAAAACGAAAAAATCTACTTATTTCAACGAACATTTCAAACTAAATAACAGATTATGCACATAAAACGCTGAAAACAACCAAAGCAACAATAGTATTTTAATGAGACTATTATTATTATCATTATTATTTTGCAACAAGTTAGCCCTCTCATAAATAGCACATATAAATGAATAACTAACTTGAACTAACTTAATAGGATTGAAGTGATATTTGGCTTAAAAAATCGGTCGCCTGGCAAAAAAAAATAAAAAAGCCTGACGATGTGCATTGGGCCGCGGCTCTCTGACGCCTTATTTTCTGGGCCCTGGCCTGAAAAGTTTGGGAACCCCTGTTTAGCTTAGGGTCAATAAGATTGTTTTCCAAAAATAGCAATGCCTTGTCTTATAGGGACTGCTACCTTTTCTTGAGCTGTAATTAACACAACACAAGGATTCAATTGATTGGTTGATTGAAAACTTTAATTAACAGATTGCAGAATGGGTTTTTGATTGATTGATTGAACATTTTATTAACAGATTGCAGAATGGGTACAATACAGTACAGCTCAATACACACAATTGTTAACCCTTTGGTTGCCGAAAACGTAGAGCTACGTTTCTGTTTCGTTATTTCTTTTATTCGCTATTGCCATTCATAATCCATCGAGGCACCTTGTGCATGCTGTACTGAATGTGTCTGAGATCGCAGACGGTCAATACCGCCGCCTAACGCCTTGCGGCCGGTATTGCACATCATTGGAATCCCTCTGGCTTGGGCTGTGCATCGATCTAAGAAGTCCGGTCCGGGTTTTTCTTCTTGGGCATGGGGAGCGGTTATAACACACAGTTTGGGGATACTGGAGCACCGTGGATTCATGTGTTTTGGTTGATACACGTTGGAAAGACAACCGTGATCAATATTTGGATCAATACTGAAACGAATTGCAGGTCCCGTAAATGTAAATGGATCCTCCTAAACCAGTGCACCTTTAAAGAGAGTAGTAGAGTCCTGGTCATATCATAATGAAACCACCCTTACAAAAAAAGCATCATGGTCATTTGAAGGCAATTTCAGTTTCACCATGGTATCGGCCATTGTATAAATAATTTACCAAACTTTCTCAGCCGAACTATAGTAAATCTTTCAGCACCTACTCCCCATGCGCAGATTGCCCATGGAGTCTTTCTGGATTGTCCAGAGATCTAGGTTTATCAATCTGCGCATGCAGAGTTTGGGGAGTAGGTGCGAAAAAGTTACTATAGCTCGGCCGAGAAAGGATCGACTTGGAACTGGTCTCTCTGTGTTCAGGAAACTCAGGCGTATACAAATCTATTGGATAATGTCTCCACCCAGGGGTGCGTTGGTGATTTCAAAGCTGGTTGCACTGTGTTTTAATGACGCCATGCGCATAAATGTTCCCTCGCGTGTGCACAGACTAAAGACAATGCCTAATTGCCTGTACGAATGGAATGTAACACATTTCATTCACAAGTTTTGTGTGAATGTATCTGAGAACGTATTTGAACACAAAGACCTGCGCTATTGTTATGCAAAGTAGCCAGGTGGGTACTTAGCGAGTTGGCGCATCAGTCCAGTGCAGAGCATTCCTGTGTGCACGCAGGTGCACATCCGTGCATGTGTGTGTGCGTGCTTCTGCTCCGAGCCGGTTGCTCGGCGTGCAACTCCGTCCCATGAGCAACGCACCCCTGTCTCCAGCACCCACACAGCCATAGCTACAACCACTTAATAATGTCAAGGCTCTCATCCACATTCATTCATTTTCAATTTCTCCCCCCGCTCTCTCTCCCATGAGCTCAAGGTAACGCGGAAGTGTAGTGGTCTATAAGATGCCCAAGCGGTCGCACTAACCAGCTGAGCTAAAGAGTCCGACCCGTTAGTAGGTGCTGGTCGACTGCGAGTCTGCGACAGACTCGTTAGTAGTCTACACACCATGATCGTTTTTTAAAAGGGCCGACAGTCAAAGATTCAGACATCGGCATCGGCAGATATTTACCGCTATCTTCCTCTTCTTCGATCAACACGGGCACCTGGGCGGACACCCCGTGCAAGGACCCCAAGAACAACAACAACAGTGCGTATAATCTCATGGTGGACCCGTCTTCTGTTTACCAATCACTTTACCCCTAAGAAGCAGGTTGATATATTCCTCCCATCAGAGAACTCGGTGCCCATAACGTAGTCCGTCAGTATCCTGTCCGTCACTCCTGCTGTCCATCACGCCTGCTGTCCGTCACGCCTGCATATTTAATTTGTATCGAGGCTGTAGACCAGGGTTTCGAGGGTCAATATTCCCTTGTTTTTGTGTACAGGTTCCCCCCCCCCCGACTGCCGAGTCGAGGCTGAGGAGAGCAGTGAGCACTGCTTATACTAAGCTCTCTGCGGCTATAGGCTAATCTTCTAAACTACAGACAGGCACGTGCTCAGACAGGACCCACGGAGGGCTCGAGCCCCTGCCCTTTTGCCCTCGAGTTGAAAAGTGCCCTTTTTTGGCTGGTGTTCATTGTATTATATTATTATAAATTTTTATAATAATGGGGAAATCAAATATGAAGAGTAAAATGTATAGTAGTATCCACAAAAAAAAGACAACATAAAAGGTACCCCGCCCCCCATTCCTCGCTAGGGAGTCCAGCTCCACCCCAACCACGCTACTGGCCTTCCTGACCAGCTTATCCAGCCTGTTTGTGTCCCCTGCTCTCAGTCCGCTGCCCCAGCAGGTCACAGCGTACAAGAAGGCGCCCGCCACCACCGACTCATAGAACATCCTCAACATCCTTGTACAGACATTGAAGGATCTCAGCCTTCTGAGGAAGTAGAGTCGGCTCTGGCCCTTCTTGTACAGTGCCTCTGCGTGTTTTGACCCGTTTAGTTTGTTGTTGATGTGCACACAGAGGTATTTGTACTCCTCAACCATGTCCACATCGACTCCCCTGATGAAAACGGGGGTCACAGGTGCACTCCTCCTCCCCAGCTCCACAACCAGTTCCCTGGTCTTCGCCACATTTAGCTGCAGGTGGTTTTTATCGCACCATGTGACAAAGTCCACTACCAGTTCCCGGTATTCCCTCTCGTCACCGTCCTTTATACATCCCACTATCGCAGAGTCATCAGAAAACTTCTGAATGTGGCAGGACTCTGACCAATAGTGGACCGATAGTGGAAGACTATCTGCCCGTCAGATAGTCAACAACCCAGGACACCAGGGGGGCCTCTACCTGCATTGCCTCCAACTTCTCACCCAGCAGCCCAGGCCTTATGGTATCAAAAGCACTGGAGAAGTCAAAGAACATGACTCTCACAGTGCTCCCCGGCTTGTCTAGGTGAGTGTAGGCTCGGTTCAGCAGGTAGATGACAGCATCCTCTACCCCCAGTCGGGGCTGGTAGGCGAACTGGAGTGGGTCTAGGTGGGGTTTGATCACCGGGCGGAGTTGCTCCAGGACTAACCTCTCCATGGTCTTCATTATATGAGAGGTTAGAGCCACCGGCCTGTAGTCCTTGGACGTGCTGGGACGTGGGCACTTAGGGACAGGGACCACACAGGAGGTTTTCCACAGTGTCGGGACTCTCTGCAGCCTCAGGCTCATATTGAATATGAGCTGGAGCACATCACACCGGTCCGTCTGAGGAAGAGATGTAATGGCAGGGGCTCAGGCCAAATGGATGAGTCTTAAGTGGATTAGCTTGTGGACCAAAGCGCTCTCTCCCTCTCTTTCTCTCTCGTCTCTCACACTCCGCTCTACACACAGTTGGGGATTAACAAATTACAATGTGGTTACAGTAACCCGATTACACAAGATGACTAACTGTAATCCGTTACAGTAGAGGTAAAATAAATAATTTTTTATAATGAATGCAGTAATCAAAATAGGATAGTTTTGAAAAACCAGGGCCCTCATTTATCAACGTAGCGTACGCACAGATATGTGCGTAACCCGTGCGTACGATCATTTCTAAGCAAAGTGTGGGATTTATCAATTTGAACTTGTGCTTGACTTTGTGCGTATATTTAAGCACAGGTCGGACCATGCGTAGATGGCGCCCGTTGGTAGAATATATTATTACAACAAGGAAATAAGCTTCTGTGCATTAGTCTGGCATGTTCTGTATGAACCGTAATTCATTATAGTTCATTGTAAAATAGCAACAGTAGTGTAATTATGGTCAAAACCCTATAAATAGCATTTGGAATAATAGGTCTTTATCTCCGAATGAATGCAGCATGGTTTATATAGCGTTATCGGAATATACGGGGTGTACTGACTGACTGCGCTCCGCGTAACTCAACTTGTTATTATTTTGCGCACAGACCGCAGAAACACAGGAACGTTTTGATTATATTTAAAAGGCTTTACGTTAAACGAAACAAGATCCTCTCTTTCCCTGGCAGAACATTACCCTCGTTATCACATGAGAGCCTTTGGTTATCTCCCATGAGCCGTCTGTTTTCTGGACCCTAGCTTTCAACACAACCTCTGGCCTCCTAGATCTGTTCCCTGAGTGAGGGACGCCATCTGGATACCCATTTAGTCTAGCTAACTAAAATGTTGACACTTGGCATAAGATCAGGTCAGAAGTAAGAATAGACTGTTATTTCATAGCAACACTCTCTGATTTAAGGTCCCATGTGAACGTAGACCTACATACTTGAAAACTCTACCCAAATCCTTCATAAACAACGCAAGAGGGAACACATGGGAGGAAGTGGACTTTGCAAAGGTTTTCTGACGTAAGAAACTCAATTCAGCTTGTAGATTAGGGACCAATAACAGAATACTCTGATGCATACATGCCATGCTACATTATGCTGGTCAATTAATGTAAACAAAACTGTCCAAAACCATTTCGAAAAACAACTTTGCAAAAGATTTGATGATGTAAGAAGTTTATTCCGCTTGTCGTTGGCCAAACGAGACACAGCCATCGATTCTTTGTTGGAAATAGAATGTAGACAAAACCATTTTGTTCCTCTGGAGACCTCTAGTTAATTCCTCTAGAGACCTCTAGTTAGTTCCTCTGGAGACCTCTAGTTCGTTCCTCTGGAGACCTCTAGTTAGTTCCTATTAGTTCCTATATGAATTGAAAATGGGGGACCCTGATGGAAACAAGACAAACGTCTTTCTCAGGTCTGCATCCCCTTAACAATTGTATGTATTGAGCCGTACTGTATTGTACCCATTCTGCAATCTGTTAAATAAAGTTTTCATTCAAATAAAATAAAGTTTTCATTCATTCATTCATTCAATCCTCTGGAGACCTCTAGTTCGCTCCTCTGGAGACCTCTAGTTAGTTCCTCTAGAGACCCTGTAGTTAGTTCCTCTGGATACCTCTAGTTCGTTCCTCTGGAGACCTCTAGTTAGTTCCTCTGGAGACCTCTAGTTCGCTCCTCTGGAGACCTCTAGTTAGTTCCTCTAGAGACCCTGTAGTTAGTTCCTCTGGATACCTCTAGTCTAGAGACCTCTAGTTAGTTCCTCTGGAGACCTCTAGTTAGTTCCTCTAGAGACCCTGTAGTTAGTTCCTCTGGATACCTCTAGTTAGTTCCTCTAGTCTAGAGACCTCTAGTTAGTTCCTCTGGAGACCTCTAGTTAGTTCCTCTAGAGACCTCTAGTTAGTTCCTCTGGAGACCTCTAGTTAGTTCCTCTAGAGACCTCTAGTTAGTTAATCTGGATACCTCTAGTTAGTTCCTCTAGAGACCTCTAGTTAGTTCCTCTGGAGACCTCTAGTTAGTTCCTCTAGATACCTCTAGTTAGTTCCTCTAGAGACCTCTAGTTAGTTCCTCTAGTTAGTCCCTCTGGACACCTCTAGTTAGTTACTCTAGAGACCTCTAGTTAGTTCCTCTGGAGACCTCTAGTTCGTTCCTCTGGATACCTCTGGTTAGTGATACCCCTTTAGTATCATTAAAGTCTTCATCCGCCACTTAACATAACAAATCGCAGGGTCGGAATGTCGCAAATTAAATATATAAATAAAACGCTAAGTTAATTGTAAACGTGCAGTAGTACTCGATTTAAATGTCTGGTTTAGTAAAGGAAAAAACAAACAAAACGCCATTAAATCAGCTTCATTCATATCGACAGGATTGTGACTATATCACCTAATATAGGTTTCCATTTTCAAGATACGTTATAGCTTTAGGGATAGAATTAACCTGGTGAAGCCTCATATTTAATATGACCTGTCATTTAAAATAAGAGTTAATCATGGTGGCAGATGAATAGAACATTATTGAACGATTACAAAAAGAAGGAAGGACATACGTATGCTGTAGGTTTGATGTTGTTGACCAGCACTACTGGCCACAGCTTCGCACTCTCGCCAGCTAACTAACTAGCTAGCATAGGCAATCATACAATATTATTACAGTGTCAATTACTGTGAGATATAATGATATACGTTGACGATAATCATGATCATCACAATTTCGCCCATATCATCCAGCCCTAGCAGTAACAGATGTTTATTGGCCTTGAATTCCAAGCACAACAAACCCAGTAAGCGCCAAGGGAACTATAAAAGAAGGAAGGGTCATTCCGTCACTGTGTGGCATGTGAACGCATGTTGGTGTCAAGTTCGTCCAACATTGAGTTGAATGGGATCAGCCATCTCCTCGTTTATGACCCGTCATATTGACATGGCCTAAATGTTAACTAGCCAACATTTGATATATTGGTTGGTTGATGTATATTTCCTCAGATAACTGATATATTTAGAATTTTAATACAGGCTTCAATAGAACTGACACAAAAGTATGACACCAAGCAGAGCATTAGAACGATGGCAGTGTTTCTCATTATGCATTCAGCGGCGGCGCAGCACCGCTGCTCTGAACTAGACTACCCCCAAAGTGCTAAAATATTAAATAATAAAAATATATATTAATTCTTTTTTTTGTATCATTACATTTGGGCTGTGGGGGTGCTTAATGTCTGAAGTAGTTGACTGAAGGCTTCTTGTCCTCTGCGAAAGCATGCAATTGGTCCACTGATGGATACATCTTGATATTCGTCTAGTGTGTTCATCTTGACATTTACCCTGATTACAACTACATTGCAAAAAAAAATGTATCTTATCAAGTGAAAATATCTTGTATTTATTTTGGTACAATAAGTCCAATATTGAGTAGAATTATCTTGAATTATCTTATCTCACTGGCAGATAATTGAGCTTATTTCAAGTTTATTTTTCTGATTTTGGTCAATTTAATCTTGTTTTAAGAAAACAAGATTAACATTTTCTTAACTTAAAACAAGATTAAATTGACCAAAATCAAGAAAAAATGATTGAAATAAGCAAAATTATCTGGCAGTGGAATAAGAATTCAAGAAAATTCTACTGAATATTGGACTTATTGTACCAAATACAAGATATTTTCATTTGATACGATTTCATTTTTTGCAGTGTACAAATATGCAGCTACCTGGGCCTCCAGAGCACTTCTAGTGTCAGCGGTAGGGCTGGGCGATTATTGCTAAAAATGTGAATCACGATTTTTCTCTAAGAATTGAGATCACGATTCTCTCACGATTCGTATTTTTTCAATAAAATCATTTAAAAAGTAAAGTAAAAAAAATTAAAAAGTTTAATAAAAAAAAAATCGTCATAACTTAGAAATGAGATTGCATAAGTCTATGAATCGAGATTTCTTTTTCGATTAATTGCCCAGCCCTAGTCAGCGGACACACCAAAAACATCCTAGCAAATTCACACGCACATGACTCCATGAACATGAACAATTCTAAGGTAGTTTTAAGTCATTTCTCCGGCAGCGTGCGCTAATATGGATTCCGGCAGCAGAGCACCGTTGTTGAATTTTTTTTCAGGGGAAACACTGGATGGTATTTTGATGTGATGACTCTTCCTTCTTTTATAGTTTCCTTGGTATAGAACACTGGTGTTCTGACGTGACGACCACTCCTTCTTTTATAGTTTCCTTGGTATAGAACACTGGTGTTCTGACGCGACGACCCTTCGTTCTTTTATAGTTTCCTTGGTATAGCATGCTGGTATTCTGACGTGATGACCCTTCCTTCTTTTATAGTTTCCTTGGTAAGTGCCGGGTATAAAACGTGTTTTAACATTGCATAAAAACCTATGGGTCTGCAAGAAGCAGTTGCATGGATCTACAAAGGAAGGAATCTCTGTCTTCGTGTGTGTGTCTGTATCCTTCGCCTATCTCGGGAACCGTTTATCAGATCGTCTTCGCACTAGGCGCATGTACCGCTGAGGACCAAGGGGAGGGGCAAACAAAATAATAAAAAATTTATAAAAAAAAATCTACATAAAGTGAGAACTTCTCAATTATTTGGGAAGACAAAATGACCTGTACAAATCCAAAGAATAACGATTTGAAACCAAAAGGGCCAACATTACGCTTAGAGGAAGCTTCTTCGTATGCTAAAGGTGGTGGGAGGGTAGGAGCACCACAGACAAACAGATAATTTCCTGTTTCAAACAAGAGCTCCAGGGATCTCGTTTTTCATGTTCTATATTCAACACTAAAGATATATCATAATTAATTTTTGACTTTGGTAACACCTTATAACAACACAGGGCACACAATAATATCTGCAAATGATTTATAGATCTTTTTAGATTGTTTTACAATCATTTGTTGAACATGAACATAAATGGAGGTACAGTATAGTAATTTTTTCATATCCATTTAAAAAAAAATATAATAATAATTTCACCTTCACCAAAAGTTGACCTTCACTTGAAATGATCATCTATCCCCGTCAGCCACAGTCTGCAAAAGTACAGTCACTGTGAGGCCTGAAAAAAGGCTCAAACAGCGTCATGGAACAGTCAAGGTGCTAAAGTGCGTCTGTGTATACGTGTGTGTGTGTCTGGCTGAGAGTTGCCGTAGCAACCGTGTCCTCCTGCAGCTGCAGCATCATCACGGCATCATCGTCCCCCGCCTGGGACAGGCCCCCGGCCAACACGTAGAGCACGCCCTCTCCCAGGTGCTCTCCCTCTACGCCGACGACACTCTGCTCCTCTTCAGTCCTCTGCTCCTCCTCCTCCTCCTCCAGTAACAACCCGTGCAGTTCCACCTGCATCTCCGTGGGCGCCGCCGCCGCCTCCTCCCCTAGCCTGAGGTCATCGTCGTCCTCCTCCTCTTCCTCCTCTTCCTCCCCGTCCTCCTGCCTCTCCCTCATCAGCTGCTCTGTCAGCTCCACGCTCTCGTAGCGGATCAGCTGCAGCCGCATGAAGCCGTCCTCGTGCTCCTTGTACCTTGTGGAGAGGGAACAAAATGGAACCGTTTCGTCAATCGTTCTTCCCTCATTGTCCACTTAGTTGGCATTCTTGAACCAAGATATGAGATGCCAAGCAGACCTTGTTTAACTGGTCAGTGGTGTTATACCATGGCCTGGGTGAATACTCGATTCTGAAAAGCGTCATGCAGGTCCCGTTTCATATCATTAAATTGATCTCCGAGAGACAGCCCCTTCTCAATCTAGCACCAATTCCACCTCACACACAGAGAGAGGGGTGTGTGTGTGTGTTCGCCACACTATGAGGCTATGCTAAATTATAGGTAATCTCTCAGTGTTGTGTGTGTTGAACGAACACCTGGCCCTTTGCACAAATTATATTTTGGGAAAGGGTGAATTTGGAGTTTTGAATAAAATTCTGCACGCAAAGAAAAGTTCTGCACATGCGGTCATTAGTGATACCCTTGTATTCGTTCGGTATACAGCCGTACTGCGCCTACGGTCCAGTACTGAAACGGTTCGGTATGGATACGTGTAACTTTACACCCCTATTGGCTGGAGGGGTGATTATCTTTCAATATACTGCCTGGCTAGAGCCTCGTCTGTACAAACATGCATATAATCCTTTTACATATCTGTAGATACTATATATCTGTACATACGATATTTATATCTGTACATATGCCTTATCTACTCTTACTAGTTACACTGCTGGCCAGTGTGACTTACTTCCATAGAGTCTTTATACCTGTATCACTGTACATATTAATACTACAACTCTGTACATACAGAACATCTGATTTAGCACAATTACTCAGTAGTACTAATTTATATATTTTATACACAGTTTAATCACCTGTACATTGTATATTACTATTGCACTTTACGGTCACATTTGCACTCTGGTTGGATGCCAAACTCATTTTTTTGTACTGTACTTTATAATGACAATATATTTGAATCTAATCTAATCTAAATACAGTTCAAAATGTGTGTTTCTGTGTGTTTCTGGCATAAAGCCCTGAAGGCAAAGTTCTGTCATGTGACTGGATTCCCTTCACTTATCACGGCACACCGCATTCCCGCAATTCAACTCCCAACAATGACAACGAGGCTACCAAATGACAAAAAATAAAAGGTTATTGATTTGAGGACAATGAGATGTCTGCCTAGCAACTAGCAAGCCAGTCTTTTTGTCAAACATACCGTCAGATCACGTTTGTTAACCATAGGCACAGTTATACCATAAAGTTAGCTTTCTGGGTCATCGTCACTGGCGTCAGTCAGGTGACAGGTGGTTGTCAAGCAGTTGCTAGGGTGGCGCAGAGGTACTATAATTAAAGTCAGCAGTGAGCAAAGCATAAATAACATATTTCTTTATTTTTTATATAGAACATGGCACGTATTTTTGTCTTTGCTACATGGCCATGGTATAAGCAGGAATAATACACTCCGATGTCTGTGATTATTGAAAAATAATGCTATATTATATTATAATCATATTCATATTATTTCATCTCCTGACAGCCAGGGGGAGTAATACATTTCCTTCGGTCATGACATGCTTTATCAGGGGGTGTGTCTTGGATGGGGATGTGGGGGACTGGCTGTTCCGGGGGGGTTCACATGCTTTCGAGCAACACTGTACTTATTTTATGCCTATTCTTATGTCTGCACTTTATTCATTGCTTTTATTATGTCAACTGTATGCCAATTCTATGCTATTTGCTGTGAAGCACTTTGAGCTGCAATCCATGTACGAAAGGTACTATATAAATAAAGTTATTGTTATTATTACCTTTCGGACGGGACAGTCCCAGGCTGAACGACGCCAGGACCCCGGAGCTCACGGATCGAAGAACCAGGCTATCGAAGACCTTCTGCCTACGCTCCAGTCTCTCAAGTGAGTCGACTACAGCACTGTGCAGCGAGACCCCTGTGTGCATCGGCTCGGAGCGCCCTGCTGACGAGGCACCCGACACCCGTACCGCCGTGGGTGGTTCCCAAGGTCAGGGAGGCTGTGGCTTTGTCGTCCCAGACGACACCTCAGCTAATCCAGGTATTAATTTGGTCATTGCTTAATAGCCTTATTGTAGACCTATAGAACAGATAGCGGGGCACGTCGCATTGATTGTTGGCTAATTTAGGAAGGAATATAATCTGAAGGTTTTTAAATTGAATTTCTCTGAATAAATAAAACCCAGACAAACACCTGTGGTTCATATTACAAACACCTGTGCTACATAGAACAAACACCTGTGCTTCATAGAACAAACACCTGTGCTACATAGAACAAACACCTGTGCTTCATAGAACAAACACCTGTGCTTCATAGAACAAACACCTGTGCTTCATAGCACAGACTCTCCGCTCGGAGATCAAAGAAAATAATGTGTAAGAGAGTGCCTGACCAGAGGACCAGCACTGATGATGCTGACCACCAGCCCCCAGGCTGAGAGCACTGATTATTAGGGCTGCACAATTCTTGCTAAAATGTGTCACGATTTTTCTCTCTAAGAATTGAGATCACACGATTCTTATTTTTTCAATCAAATCATTTATTGCACTCTCTTAAACAGACAACATAACATATCAAAGTGCTTGACTTAAACATATGAAAGTGCTTGACTTAAACATTATGAAAGTGCTTGACTTAACTTAAAAGTCTCTTGTAACATACAAAATAAAAATAACTCAAGTCAGAATCGTCATCATTTAAAAAAGTTAAGTAAAAAGTAAAAAAAATAATAAGTAATTTTTCTTTTAATAAAAATAAATAGTCATAATTTAGAAATGAGATTGCATAGGTCTATGAATCGAGATCGCAACTTTTTTTCGTGCAGCCCTATCACCAGCCCCCAAGCTGAGAGCACTGATGGTGCCGACCACCAGGCTGAGCGCACTGATGACTAGGATTGGGTACCGTTCATACGCTTACCTAAACCTGGGGTGTCCGGAGGGCCATTTGAACTGGTGCTTCTTGCGCAGGTGGCCGGTGAGGTTGTTGCCTCTGGTGAAGCACTGTTCACACACATGGCACTTGTAACGCGCCACAAAGTCCCCCTGGTGGCAGTGAGAGAGATCACATCTTAAAGACACATGACATTAAAAAAAATAAAATAAAAAAGATTTAAATAAATATATATATTTTTTATAATTTTTTTTTTAATATTTTTCCATACTGGCATTTTTAGTATAGAAAGTGCGTTGAAAGTATATTTCCACCCATACTGCATGTACTTTTCGGAGAGTACGCTTTTTATGTACCAATTCAAAAGCACAAGTATACTTACTAAATATTTACCAAATGCGAGTTGTACTTAACTTTAAAGGGGAACTATTTTACTTTTTCTTTCACTATTTGGGCACTTTTACACAATTCCTGTGAGTCTATGGAACACCTCTGTAATATATATATTTTTTTTTATTCATTGTTTTGTATTTCTAATCAAGTCCTCAAAAACAGCATTTTTCTACCTCAAGATCTCGAGCTGTTTTGAGCTGATGTGGACTGGGGTGCAGGTGCAGGTGCCTGAGGAGCCACATTAACATGCAGCAGTGACTATATGACATCACATATAGGCACATTTTCAAACGACTCAGTTCAGTGAGGGTGAATATTGTGAGAGGAGAATTGGAAGAATGCGCCAATATGAGAATTTTGAGACATAGATCATATTAATATAAGTTCACATAGCTAGGAAACAATGCTAAACACTCAAAAAGGCCATTTATAAGATAGTTCCCCTTTAACAGAGTAGTAAAACTAAAAAGTACAACTTCAGTGGTTTAAAATTTCTGAATACATAAGACGTATACTATAGTATACAAAGTACACAAAGAAAATATACTTAAGTATAAAAAAAAATGTGTAAAACAAAGTGAGTGTATTCAATGAATGTAGAATGGTGGGTTAGTGTTGAATAGTCATTGAGCATCCTGATGGCAGAGTTCAAAACTTGTAATCCCTATCCGATTGGATCAGATTTGTATTAATTCATTTCAACTCATTATGAATTGAAAATGGGGGACCCTGATATAAACAAGACGAAAGTCTTTCTCTGGTCTGCATCCCCTTAACAATTGTGTGTATTGAGCTGTACTGTACCCATTCTGCAATCTGTTAATAAAAATGTTCAATCAATCAATCAATTGTTATGGAAATGTTATCTATGTCAAGTCAAGTCAAGTCAGGTAAATTTTATTTATATAGCACATTTCCAGTCAGCGGCAGCTGGCACCAAAGTGCTTCACACAGGCAAGTTGATAAAAACAAAATAATGTGATGCAAGATATAAGATTAAAAACATAAAGCAATGAAAGTAATAAAAACTAAATAATATGATGCAAGATATAAGATTAAAAACATAGTAAAGCAATGAAAGTAATAAAAACAGGTAGGACACAGTAAAACAAAGAGGATAGAAGGGCCAGGGGTCTAGTGGTGATTAAGTGGGGGGGAAGGCCAAGGAGAACAGGTAGGTTTTTAAAAGTGATTTAAAAGCCTGTGCGGTCTGGGCGGTCCGTACGCTGAGGGGGAGGCTGTTCCACAGTCTAGGCGCTGCGGTGGAGAAAGCTCTGTCTCCCCTAGTCTTGAGCCTAGTTCTAGGCACCACCAATAGCAGCTGGTCAGCTGATCTGAGGGATCGGTGGGGGGTGTGGCGGTGCAGGAGTTCGGACAGATAGGGAGGAGCCGTGCCATTTAGTGATTTAAAAACATTTAGGGCTAATTTAAAATCGATCCTAAAGCGGACAGGCAGCCAGTGGAGCGAGGCCAAGACTGGGCTGATATGTTCATGTTTTTTTGTTTTGGTGAGGAGGCGCGCGGCTGCGTTCTGCACCAGTTGTAGGCGGCGAAGCAAGGATTTGTCGATGCCCGTGTAAAGGGCATTGCAGTAGTCGAGGCGAGTGGTGACAAAGGCATGTATCACCGTCTCTAGGTTACTTTGGGAGAGGTATGCATTTGTCTTCGCCAGGAGTCTAAGGTGGTAAAAACAGTTTTTGACTACGGCGCTGACCTGTTTGTCAAATTTAAAATTGCTGTCGAAGATGACCCCGAGGTTCCTGACAGAGGTGGAGAGGTTTGGACCCAGGGGACCAAGTGCGTCAATGAGAGGGGTCGGGGGGGCACTATTAAAAACAATGACCTCAGTTTTCCCTTCGTTTAATGTCAGGGAGTTTTCAGACATCCAGCACTTGATTTCTGCCAGGCAGTCAAGTAGTGGTGTTATTGATGTTTTCCCTTGGGTGGGTTTTAAGGGGAGGTAGACCTGCACGTCATCGGCGAAGCAATGGAATAAGATGTTATGTTTTGCCAAGATCTGGCCTAGGGGGAGTATATATAGGAGGAAGAGAGTGGGACCCAATATCGAGCCTTGGGGCACACCGCAGGTGAGGGGGGCCACAGAGGAAGTGAAGTCACCAAGTTGGACAGAGAAGGTCCTATTACTTAAATAGGACCGGAACCAGTCTAAGACGGGGCCTCTAAGGCCTACGTAATGCTCGAGGCGAGCTAAGAGGATGTGGTGATCTACCGTATCAAAGGCGGCTGTGAGGTCAAGGAGTAGTAGTAGGGATGAGTTACCTGCATCAGCAGCTGAAATCAGGTTGTTTAAGACACGGAGGAGGGCCGTTTCAGTGCTGTGTCGTGGTTTAAAGCCAGATTGGAATTTATCATGGATGTTGTTGTGTTCAAGGAATGATTGTAGCTGTATGTAGACTATGCGCTCCAGGATTTTTGATAAAAATGGTAATTGTGAGATGGGTCTAAAATTGGCAAAGACAGAGGGATCGAGGTTGGGCTTCTTTATCCGGGGCTGGACCACAGCATGCTTGAAGGCAGCCGGGACACATCCAGTGCTGAGGCAGGCGTTTAGTAGAGGTAATAATGCGAGGAGGACAGGGTCAGGTACTTCCTTTAGGATGCGCAAGGGGAGTGCGTCTGAGGGGCAATTTGTTGGTCGCAGGTGTTTAATGGCATCAGAAAGGGAGGAGAGGGAGACCGGGGCAAACTGGTCAAAAACAAGCAGGCAGTGGGTGGGGGGGGGGGGGGGGGAGGGGGGGGGGCAAGGGGGGCAGGGGGGAGAGAGATCTAAGGGCAGAGACTTTGCTGATGAAAAAGTGTTGGAAGGACTTTGAACAAGGCCTGGGGTTTATTTGAATTTGTTATGTCCATCTGTGTAAATCTCTCTACAGCTTGACTAGTTTAATATGACCAACTAGTAAACTAGTCTTGACTACAGCAGACACTAGGCTACAGTTCTGACTGCCGGCAGTGTTTTCCTTTTTACCCCCTTGAATGCCTCCACCCTCTTCAATGATAGCGCTCTCATATTTGTGAACGCATAATCTATGTCTTAAATTATGGCTATGTGTCTAATCTGGCCATCGCTTATCAATGACTTGTTTGCAGTCAACATTGTCGAAACGGATTGTTTTTTTTTTTTTTTTTTTATCGGTTCGTTTCAGTTTTATAGCATTTAGAAAATTGCTCGTTTTTTGAAAGTTTCAGGAAAATATAAAGATTCCGTGATAAACAGCCTTTACTGGAATACACAAAAAACTGTAATTTTTCTGCCTATTTATGAATCGTTTTCAAATAAACTCTAGATTATTGATAGTATATGTGTACTTACCGGTATGCACGCTAGAGAAGCGAGCTGAAAAATCAAATCTCTCATTTCGGCATGAACAAACGACATATAGCGTCGTTGGCATTGATTGAAAGTGTTAAGAACTCCACGACAGGGGAAAGATGACTTTTGACCTAATCTTTTCCTTTCCTAGTGTGGGAGCAGTAGAGCAAGGTTATTTTCCCACTCCAGTTAGAGACATAATAATAACAGCCTAGCCAAGCAGATTGTTTATTCATTTCTCCCTCTGGGCATATATTGGTTATCCTTTCCATGATATCTGGATGTCTAATGTACGTCATTTTCATGTGTATTTAATCGTATGTCTGACCAGGGCTCTGTCTCACTTCCTGGTCAGATACTTGTGTGCACTCTAGTTCTCTGATTAGGAACTAAGCATTTTCATGTGTGGCCACAGATGAATAAATCTATGTTCATTTTTTATACAGCTTGACTCAGAATGATTTACTGCCGCTCATCCTTTGTTCTTATAGTAATTTCCACAACACAATCAATAGGGATTCAATGTTTTGAACTCCTGGGCCCTGGGGATAGAAGCTCCTTCCGAGTCTCTCTGTACTGGCCATGAGACTCCGGTAGCACTTGCCTGACCGCAGTAGTGCAAAGAGGTAGTTGTCTGGGTGGACACAATTTATTCAGCCATTTTTCATTTACTGTCCAAGAACCATCCCTAAATATGTTTATTCTATCATCCCCAGGACTCACTTAATCTGCAACCTGCAGAGGATCACTCCGGTTTACAGTCTGCTTTTTGAAGAGTAAACTCACAAATCGATGTACGTTTTGTGGTATGATAGTAGAAGACATTTCACATTTCATTCCTTTCATTTCAGACATCGATTGAAGAAGTGCGTTTTTAGTCGACGGCGAAAGATTGTAGTCATGTTTCGGCTGTCCCCCGACTGGTGGGAAGTTCGTTCCACCATTGTGGAGCGAGGACAGAGAATAGCCGGCTTCTCTCCCCCAGTGAAGGACATAGTGGTGCACGATATATCGTCCGTATATGGTCCTTTTTTTTTACACATCTTTTTTAACATGTTTTAGTCCTAAATTGTTTCAAAATATCAGTAATTTCTGAAAATAAATTACAAAAGTAAAAAAAAAAAAAAAGAAAAAAAAAAAAAATGCGTTTTGGAAAATAGCTCTTTATTTGATTATCATAAAAAAGTGTCGTCTATACAGAGATATTGACATCGGTAAATATCGGTATCGGCCAGAACAGCAATATTAATATCGGTTATCGGTATCGGCCACAATTTTCACATCGGTGCATCACTAGAAGGACACCTACCTGGTGTTCTTTCTTGTGGTGCGTCTTGATGGTGCGGAGGGTCCGGGACAGGAAGTCACAGCCGGGGACCTCGCAGCGGTAGGCCGGCTCGCTGCTGTGGGTGTCCAGGTGTTTACGCAGGTCGATCAGATTCTTACAACTAAAAATAAAAACAACATCAAATTCACAGTTAGTCACTTCTTAGCCGACGCTTTTATCGAAAGCGACTTAGAAATTGTGAACAAGTACAACTCTGGCAGCTCGGAGTTACAGCTCTTAAAATTCAAACCTCTACTGCAAGGGTGCAGTATCGTTAACGCCTCGTTAACAGCACTGCCAGGTTAATGGTGCATGATTACTGCAGTAGCAGAGCAGAGCTCAGAGTCCTGAGAGCCGTTCTGTACGCCTAAATCATACTCTGACGTCAAAGTGGTTGCGAAGGTTGCGGCGAGCCTGCAGAGCTCCTGCAAGCCTATCGGCGACGCCTACATGCAGGTGGCCAAAAATGTAGCGTCAAATCGACGCAAGCCGACATGAACAGCGCAGAGCTGTGATTGGCCGCTGCCCTGGGCCGGGCCCGACTTACTTCTGTATTTACCATTTATCATCTCGGGAGCTCGGTTGGAGCGTTCCATTATCGATCATGATTAACTACATTACAAACATGGACCAAATCGAAGAAAGAGCGGCAGAGGAAGTCCGAAAATATTACCATTTGTACAACACAATGCAGCACAGCCACCTAGTGGTTCAGCGGTGTACTGCAACCCACGTGTTGAACTGACGTGGAAGTCGGTCTAGCTCGCACACACAAAATATCGGTGACAGCCACCGTTGAAGCATATCTCAACCTTAAGTGATAATGTTAGTCAAATAGTCTCAAACTTGGGTGTTACACTCCGAGTGCATAGTAGTATAGACATATTAGCATGATGGGTAGTAGTATAGGGAGAGTAACATAGTACATAGTGGTAAAGTACATAATAGTAGTCAATAGTAGTGAGGGTGAGAGTTAAGAAAGCAGCATCTCAATCTTCTAAGTGATGTATTATCAGAGTCTATATGAGGAGATGGATCACTGTGGTGGTTTTGAAGGGGAAATCTATGGCGGTGACAACAAAACTACTCACTAGTTGCTACAACAAACATTCTCAGAAGATAATTAAATACGATGCGATTTTGTGTCGATTAATTTACTGCATCTTGAGGTGAAATGTGAGTTTCAGAGACGTTTTAAATTAATCGTGATCTCTGCTAAAAGGCTGGGAATCGTGTGGCGAGTGGTTGCCATGGTAACTAAGGACTCTGCGGCAGAAAGCAACGAATGACACAATGTGTAGAAGTTAAAGCTGCTATAGGCAACATTCGGCCACTAGATGTCGCACTAGAGCACCAGCATGTCATTCAACCAATCAGGTGCATTCCACGTGGGGAAATGGGAAGTATTGAGGGGATACATGGACGCAAACATTCATTTTGGACCCCCCCAAAAAAAGAGAAAAACAATTATAAATTCATTAATCAATAATTGAAAAGCAATGCTTTTATTTATTATTACACTTTTCTCACCTGTAGTCGCAGTATTCATAGCTGTACGGACGCTCACCTGTAGTACCAGTATTCACAGCTGTACAGACGCCCTCACCTGTAGTCGCAGTATTCACAGCTGTACGGACGGACGCTCTCACCTGTAGTCGCAGTATTCACAGCTGTATGGTCGCTCACCTGTAGTCGCAGTATTCACAGATGTACGGACGCTCTCACCTGTAGTTGCAGTATTCACAGCTGTACGGACGCTCTCACCTGTAGTCGCAGTATTCACAGCTGTACGGACGCTCTCACCTGTAGTCGCAGTATTCACAGCTGTACGGACGCTCGTTGCTGTGGCGGAACTTGATGTGGTTCCGCAGGGAGGAGGGTGACGGACAGGTCATGTCACACAGCGGACACTTGTAGTGGTTTACTTCCAATGAGAATGAGGAAAAGTAAAAAGAAAAAAAGAAAGAATAATAAAAGTTTTATACTTATTTTATGTCTGCACTTTATGCATTGCTCATTTTATGCCTGTCTTTTTTTGCTGCTGTGAAGCACTTTGAGCTGCAATTCTTGTATGAAAGGTGCTATACAAATAAAGAGTATTATTATTATTAATAATAAATACTGCTCATCACCATTTAACATGGTGAAGGGACTGACCATGGGTCCTCATGTATATAAAGACAGTATTTAACATGAAGGGACTGACAGTCTGTCCTCATGTGTATAAAGACAGTATTTAACATGAAGGGACTAACAGTCTGTCCTCATGTATATAAAGACAGTATTTAACATTAAGAGACTGACAGTCTGTCCTCATGTATATAAAGACAGTATTTAACATTAAGGGACTGACAGTCTGTCCTCATGTATATAAAGACAGTATTTAACATGAAGGGACTGACAGTCTGTCCTCATGTATATAAAGACAGTATTTAACATGAAGGGACTGACAGTCTGTCCTCATGTATATAAAGACAGTATTTAACATTAAGGGACTGGCTGTGGGTCCTCATGTATATAAAGACAGTATTTAACATGAAGGGACTGACAGTCTGTCCTCATGTGTATAAAGACAGTATTTAACATGAAGGGACTGACAGTCTGTCCTCATGTATATAAAGACAGTATTTAACATGAAGGGACTGACAGTCTGTCCTCATGTGTATAAAGACAGTATTTAACATGAAGGGACTGACAGTCTGTCCTCATGTATATAAAGACAGTATTTAACATGAAGGGACTGACAGTCTGTCCTCATGTGTATAAAGACAGTATTTAACATGAAGGGACTGACAGTCTGTCCTCATGTGTATAAAGACAGTATTTAACATGAAGGGACTGACAGTCTGTCCTCATGTGTATAAAGACAGTATTAACATGAAGGGACTGACAGTCTGTCCTCATGTGTATAAAGACAGTATTTAACGAAGGGACTGACCATGGGTCCTCATGTATAAAGACAGTATTTAACATGAAGGGACTGACCATGGGTCCTCATGTGGTCTCTCAGTAGTCTCTCTGTAGCGAAGCGCTTGGAGCAGTGTGAGCACTGAAACCTTTGACCTAAAGACATAAAAACACACAACGTGAGGGAGCTTCAAACATGTTCCAAAACGACTCAACAAAACTCATGTCCCGCACGCCGGTTACCCCTCTGTGAGATCCTTATTCCGTACAGCCTCGGTTGATGCGCGCATGCGATTTTCCGTATGAAAACAGCGGAGATGAGTTTGTTTGGGTTATTGTTGTGGAAAATGTGTATACGGGGGTGGAGGTAGGAAAGGGGTTAGTCTTCCCACGATATTACAAAGCGATAATGGCCGCGAGTTCATCGACAAGGTGGTTAAAGGGCTGATGCAGAAATTAAGTATAAAACAGCGCCTTTCCTGTGTCTATAGTCCCGGGTCGCAGGGAAAGGTGGAAAGGGCCAATCTGGTCATTAAAAACAAACTGTTGAAAATCTGTATGCAAACTAAGCTTAACTGGATTGATGCTTTGCCACTTGCTCTGATGGCTATTAGAAGCAGCGTAAACCGCCAAACACAGCTAACACCGCATGAAATGCTTACAGGCCGCAGCATGCCAGCACCGCCATTTAGACACCTGGCTAGGGGCCCGGCATTAGATATTTTTTAGCAAGATCTGAAAAAATATCTTCAGCAAGTGACTAAAATACATGAAGCTGTGTTTCGACAGGGGCAGAGAAAGGAGAGAAAGGGGGTGAAGGAGGCGGAGAAGGAAGCCACCAAACCGAGACTGATCCCTGGGGACCTGGTCTTCGTAAAGGTCCACAAGAGAAAGTGGTCATCACCCCGGAGAGAGGGCCCGTACGAGGTGATCCGATCGACTGGAACGGCAGTCCAAGTCAAAGGATCAGCGACCTGGTTCCACTTCAATCACTGCATAAAGGCCAGCGGCGATCTCTTGGGGGATACAATCGATCGCAGTTATGCAGAACCCGACATGGAGGGTCCGAGACGGCAACTGGAAGGTGCAGTGCCTGCTGATGCTCCCGCAGATGTTGGCAGCAGTGTGCGGACGGTCGGCCGGGCACAACGACGTCATTGAGAACCGTCACGGTCGACCCGTCCTTGAGGATGACGGGTTTGAGTGGGTAGGAGTCCCACGGGGTCCCGCTCAGGCTCAAGTACCGGCAGGCTTTCATGACCAGGCTCAGAATCAGGCGCCCCCTCTGCCCTCCATCGAGGAAGGGGGGGAGAAGATAAGACTACAACCAAAAGGGGTGTTTCCCGTAGGACCGCAAGGGCATGTTTTTGATTTTGACCATTCCCCCGTTACAGGCGGGGATACTTACCATTATACTAACGAGGATCGGGTTGTGGGGGTAGATAGGAGGGTTGAGCCTGTCCCGAACCAATCACAGGGGACAGGGGTGAGGGGAAAAAGGGAGGTCAAGGACACTGAGTCGGAAGAGGTGGGGGGACAGGATATGTTCCAGAGGACAGCCGGAACGTTGAGGGACTCAGTGGGCTCACTCTGGGCCAGGTTGAGGGGTTTGCTTCCTTCCGGGGAACAAGATGGGGGCGACTATGACTATGACGAGGAAGACCCGGAGGCTGACCCGATGTATAGGGCGGCTTTAGGGAATGAGTGGTTTAAGTGGGTCCAGTACACGAGCGCGCAGAATCAGATAGAGGATTGTTATGTCTGCTCCAAGGCACGTCCGGATAGGCTGCTGGTGAAGGGCACGAAGTTCAGTTGGGCTCAGTGTGACAGGGACGCAGAGGCATGGGAGGGGCCCCATAATAGTCGCCCTTGGTGCGAGGCAGAGTGTTTGGGGTTTCTCGGCTCTAGTCGTTTTAAGGCGGCAGGAAACGTCACGGATTTCAAGGATGTCACTATGCGGGAACGTTGTAGGAAATTGGATGTACGTGCGCAGGGGGTAGCGACGGGGTTGCCAATACCCAGAGGTGTCAAACTATGGCTGACCAAGGATTTCGAGTGCTTGCAAAAGGAGGGGACCCGGGACGTAGGGGAGGTGGCAGAGGGGCGGTGCACTACTATTTGGAGCATCACGACTAACTGCACGAAAGAAGGAAAGTGTGGACACGGGGTCGTGTTAAAGGGAGTGGATACCAACCCACGGCCTGTAACTTGCCCTTTTCATGTCCAGGATATGGCACTGGCGGACCAATACTGGCTCTGCGGCGGTAGGAGGTTGAGGAATACACTTCCTTTAGATTGGTCAGGTAGATGTGCCCGGGTTCAGGCGATCATGCCAATGGTGGTCCTACCATTATCAGTGACGGAAGGACCTTCTGAGTCTCCTATCTCTCGAACGAAGCGTAGCTACAAGGCAGACCCAAGGGTGTATCTGGACAGCATAGGACAGCCAAGGGGCATTCCAGCCGAGTTCATGGCTAAGAATGAGATTGCGGCAGGGTTTGAGTCTATTCTGCCATGGATATCGGTCAATAAGAACACCGGGTGGATCAACTATTTGTTTTACAATCAGCAGCGGTATCTCAACTACACCGAGGAGGCGTTGGATGCAATGGGGGACCAGATGCACGCGACCAGTACGGTGGCGTGGCAGAATAGACAGGCTCTGAACTGGTTAATGGCGGAGAAGGGTGGAGTCTGTTCCATGTTTGGACAGTACTGCTGCACATTCATTCCGACGAATGTGGGGCCAGGGGGAAAGTTCTCCGAGGCCATGGCTAAGCTGAAGGATTTGAGGGAGGAGTTGAGGGGGAATTCTGGCCGGAATGAAGAATGGTGGGGGAGTGGGGTGTTGGAAAGATTGGGACAGTGGGGAAGCATAGTGATGCAGACGGGGATATCCATTGGGGTGGCAGGGTTGATATTGGTTCTCCTTTTCTGTTGTGGTATGCCTCTCTTGGGTAGGCTGGTAACTTCACACGTAACGAGCCAAATGCTGATGGTGGGACAGAAAGAGATTGAGCCACAAATCGGGCCATGTCCTCAGCTTTATGCTGCCTTAGAGGGAGACGAGGGGATAGAGGATTAGGGGTATGGTGAGGTAGGGACATTTTCTTTTTGTTGGTTCTTTCCTTTAAGAGTGACGGGGGATGGTCTGAGTGCAGTTTTGTTGGTTTATTCCTTTAACTAGGAGTTTTAGTCTGATTTTCTAATGATCCTTCGGCATAGAGATTGCAACCATTGAAAATCATTGCATTATTTTTTATTTTTTTATTATTTTTTGTTTATTTTACTCATGGTCCTGGTCAAACCGGAATGGGAAGGGGCATCGGCAGAGTGTCGGTTCTGAGCCTGAGGAAGCATTGAGAAGAAGTGTTCTGGGGATCGGTTCTGGGGACTGGAGGGACAAAGGGGGGGGCTAACGCAGTGGGCAAGATGGGCACCTCCCGTCGAAGATGGGGGGACACGTGGTGAGGTCGGTACCAGCGCCTCCCGTCCAGGCATGGGGACATGCTTCTACGGGGACTGGAGGTGTGGCGTGGTGGTTGCTGTATTGGCAAAATGTGACTTTTGGCAATACGGTGAGGAGACTATGGCGTGGGCATGGAAGGGGGGCTGAGCGATGGACACTGGGACTCAATGTTATGGAAGAGACAATGTCATTTTTTTTTGGGAGGGATGTTCTATGTTTAGTTCTGACGGTCAACTTCTCCTTTCCCTGATGAGAGTCGCGGTTTCCGGCCGGAACTGTGGCTCATTTGGTAAGCGGTGGAGGTTGGGGGGATTTGTCTGTCAGGTTAGGATTATAAATTGGGGTATTTTGTTGATGTTTTATTATTACTCTTGTTTGGAACGGTTTTGTGTTTTGGTTTAGATTAGGCATTTAAACTTTTATTGTATAATTGTGGTTTCTCGTTTAGTTAGACGTTCACATTTTCTTGGTTATATGATTTGGGTGGGACTAGGGATAGCCCCAAATGGGGGAATGTTGTGGAAAATGTGTATACGGGGGTGGAGGTAGGAAAGGGGTTAGTCTTGACTAGTTTAATATAGGTCAACTAGCAGGGCTCAAAGACACTAGGGCGACAGTCTGGCTGATGTTCTTAAAACAGCCTCAAGATAGGCAGATGGACATTTCAGTACATCATATCGTGTGCTCTAATCTTGTGTCTTTTCTCTCTTTCATACATACACAGCACACACACACAGACACACAGACACACACATACACAGCACACACACACAGACACAGCACACACACACAGACACACAGACACACACACACACACAGACACAGCACACACACACAGACACACAGACACACAGTCACACAGACACACACACACACACACAGACACACACACACAATACACACATACAATACACACACGTCTGTACACAGACGCACACACACACAGACACACACACATACACACACACACACACACAAACACACACACACGCACACACATCTCACTAAATCTTTATCTCTCTTCGATGGTCTTAATGTTTTACATCATATCGTGTGTGTACATCATATCTTGTTTATCTCTCTTCGATGTTCTTAATGTTTTTATCTAAATCTATGTTCTTCTTAAAGTCTTTATCTCTCTTCGATGTTCTTAATGTTTTTCTCTCTCCGATGTTAAATCTACGTGTCATACGTCATGTCATATCTGACATGATAGGACACGTCATCATATCTGTCATGGGGGGGCAGGACTGAGAGGGGATTTAGGGGACAAGCAGAGGGATTGAGGGGGAGAGTGTTTTTTGTTCAAGCTGTGGTGATCCTCTGCTCGATCCATAGCTTTTGCTGTTAAGAACTTCTTTTCCTAAATAAATTACCTACTTGTTAAAATTGGAACTATCGTCTCCTGCTGTGTTAAACAACCATCAGCCACAACATTATCAAAAGAGGTATTTATTGCGTTGCGACTTGAAGCTTGTTTTAGCGTGGATGTGTTCTTACCTCAACGACGTGGAGGTGTGCTGGCTCTTTCACGTTACGTGGTGTTCTTGTTTCCCATTTTCCTATTTTATTGTAGCTCTTGCTGCGGTCAAAAACCGCCTAGGCTGCGTGCCTTGCATACCAGTGTCGTGTCTCACTAGCACACCAGCCCCATGGTTAAATTTGTGTTCACCCGCTCAGGTGCTGCAATCATCTGTTCAACATTGGCTGGACCTGACACGCCTCCACATTGTCAAGGCAACACGCATCCAAATCATACCAGATAAAAGATGTTATCAATCAAGTTAATTTCCAATCATTTTCCAAACAATATTGCTTCATATTTAACTAAATAAATAATAAGTACTGAATCTGGCTCCAACACCCTCCATTTGCTCATGCGGTCTGACCTTCCATGGCGCTCTGCCGCTTGAGGTGGTCGAAGAACTTGGTGTTGTTGGCGTACATGCCCCCGCAGCCCGGGCACGCCACCAACTTCTCTTGCGTGTGGCTGCGCAGGTGCTCCCGCAGCTTGGGACGTCCTTTCACCGTGGCCTCGCAGTCTGGTTCACATTCATTCAGAGAACCGGGGTTACAAGTCTGGGCCAAAACCTCACGCCACAATAACAGCTTCTTCTACGCCTCATCAACGAGGCTCAGGACCCCCACAGACACCCCCCCCCCCCACACTGTTACATTAACACACCCCTACTGGACTATATACTTGTATATACAATCAAAACATACTTGTTCATACTTCACTGTTCATTGTAGTGAAGATTGATTATAATTTAAGCAAATTCCAAGCCGTTCCTCGATAATTCAGAATTCCCTGTTAATATCAAAATTCTGTGAAATCCTCTGCGGTTCCGCGATCGCAGATTCCATAGGGCCCTATTTTAGGGCGAGAATTCTGTTTCAGTGGCAAAAACAATCGTGCATATCGCACGGCTACGGTCAATGGTCTCTAACTACACACCCTCAAGACCCCTCCACTCTGATACGACTAGATCCACAAAGAATGGATTGCACGGAGCAAGTTGCACCCTTACTTACAATTCATTATGAATTGAAAATGGGGGACCCTGGGTACAATACAGTACGGCTCAATACACACAATTGTTAAGGGGATGCAGACCAGAGAAAGACTTTAGTCTTGTTTACATCAGGGTCCCCCATTTTCAATTCATAATGAATTGTAAGTAAGGGTGCAACTTGCTCCGTGCAATCCATTCTTTGTGGATCTAGCCCATATGTCTTCTGGCCGCCTCAGATGCACTCCTATCCGAGCTCCGGGGGGTCATCAAGGAGACGCCGCATATTCTCGGTCCTCGCTCCACAATGGTGGAACAAACTTCCCACCACAGTTAGGACAGCTGAAACCTGACCAATCTTTTGCTGTCGACTAAAGACACACTTCTTCAATCAATATTTGAAATTAATAAAAATCAATAAATAAATACTAACCATCTTACTGTCCTCTACCGTCATGCACTCTTCCTAATATACTATAACATACACTCTACACTGTAGCACTCAAGTTTGAACACTTTGATGAACATTGTTACTCAGCTGATAAGAGTTGTACCCTTCCTGCTGACTTATCGTACAAAACTTGTAAGTCGCTTTGGATAAAAGCATTCAGCTAAATGACTAAATGTAAATGTAACAAGCTCTTTTTGTGGACGTACTTGGTGGTAACATATACCTTTGTTTACACTGTTAAGTTCTCATATTTTCATATTCAGAGTCAATTATATTGTTTACACCGTTTAATTTTTTCTCATATTCAGATCCAATTGTATTGACTATATATTTATGTCTTCTACTATTACCCTGCCCGGCTGTACCTACCCTCCCCCCTCCCCCATGCTGCTATGACGCCCGAATTTCCCCAAGGGGATCAATAAAGGAATATCTTATCTTATCAAATAAAAAAGTTTGAGTTCAGTTGAAACGGCGAGTTTCTCTAGTAACTCACGCCCATCCCTACAACACATTTCTCTGCATCCATAATAAACAATTGATTACTTATACTAGAACTGCTTTAACCCTTTCACTACCACACTACAGAAGGTTAACCTTTCACTACCACACTACAGACGGTAAACCGTCTGTATTGTCGCAGTGAAAGTGTTAACCTTCTGTAGTGTGGTTGTGAAAGGGTTAACACTTTGTCGTGTGGTAGTGAAAGGGTTAATAAGGTGACTTACCTCTCCAGCTACAGTGTATCAGACATTCAGAGTCACCAGGTGGCAGATCAATACAAAGACTGTGCATCTCCACATGTCGATAGAACCACTCGGGGTTCTCATAGGGGGATTGCTGGGGGGGGGAAAAAGAGGTTACACTATTATAGGCAACATCCTCATTTTAAAGACTCAATTACAGTATGGATGGTTTTCTTGTAGATTCGGCATCTATGGTGTTTTCTTTTTTTACCTCTGAACTTGGAACTTTCTCAGTCCATCAGAGCAGAAAATGGAATAAAATCTTTGGGATAACATTTTTCAGTTTATATTTATATGTACGTCATACACTCTGCCATTGACTTTATATGTATGTAGGTTATACGCTCTGCCATTCAGTTTATACGTACGTTATACGCTCTGCCATTCCGTTTATATGTACGTTATATGCTCTGCCATTCAGTTTATATGTATGATACACTCTACCATATGTTTGACTCAACTGTTAGACTTTTCTTTTTTAAGATTTTATTTATAGCATTTTCAGCTTTTTTGGTCAACGCAGGACCTTTTGGCCATGCAGGACCGACAGAGGAGAGAGGGTGAAACGGGAGGAGAAGAGGGGAAGACATGCGGCATATGGCCACCGGGTCGGGGAATCGAACCCGGGGAGACCGCTTTGCGACTCAGCGCGCTATGTGGTGTGCTACTGGAGTGCTACTGGAGTGCCCCGACTCAACTGTTTGACTTAACATGATGCACTAACAAAACAAACGTTTCAAACACTGCAAGCGGTCTGCAGACAGTTTTTACATAGACCAAATACAATGACCTGTATAGGAACAGTGTCTGTATTTCCCCCAAAAGCAGGTGTGACACATCAGTTTGTAAATGGTGCATTTATATAAACAGCTTTTATCCAAAGCGCTTTGCAATTTTTTGTTCCTCACATTTTACCCATTCACTCACACATTCACACACCGACGGCGGAGGCGATCATGCAAGGTGCCAACTGCCAACCTGCTCATCGGGAGCAGTTAGGGGTTAAGTGTCTTGCTCAAGGACACTTCGACACGCTGCCTGGGAATCAAACCGGGAACCTTCCGACCACTGTCGCTCTTTGTGCCGGTTTATGCGGACGTGTGCGTCTCAGGACTATACGTTCGTTCACCGTTACCTCGCAGGCGTCCCACAGGCAGGTGAAGTTGTCGGGCAGCTCGGGGACGATGTTGCGGTTCTGGAAGCCGATGGAGCAGGCGTGTGCTGCGCGGGGCTGGCCACTCAGCGCCTGCTGGCCCCACTGCTTCAGCTTGGTGTGGTAGCAGTGGAAGAACACGTGGCGGCGCAGCTCCTCGGGACCCTCCACGGAGCAGAAGCCACAGTCCCTCCACAGGCAGCTGTGCTCCCCTGGGGGCGTCACATTACATTCAGTCAATAGCAATTCAGTCAATATCTTCAATGTATAATCTGAAATTATTATTTTTCTATATATATATATATATTTGAATTTCTTTTACATTTAGCTATTTAGCCGACGCTTTTATCGAAAGCGACATTACAATCAACTGTTTGTCTTAATTCGAGTCACATTACATTCAATCAATATCCAGCATGTACTGTAATGCTGTATATACCATTAGGGTTGGGCACCGAGAACCGGTTCCTAACTTCCGGAAGTAACATATTTGCATTTCGATTCTTAAAAAGAAAAAAAAAAGGGGGGGCAGGTGGCGCACGGAGATTACGTTCGTCACCAACACCGGGAGACACTAGGATTCGCCTGTTCGAATCCAGCTCCCGGCGTTGCTATCAGCTTGGCTGTCCTCTCACGCTGATACAATTGGCTGTATCAGGGGGTGGGAAGCTGAAGGGTGGGTCCTGGGCGTTGTGGACAGCGACCCCTACAGTTCGGTCGGGGCGCCTGCTCAGCGAGGGTTGGATCTGAGGAGAGATAGTGTGGCCTCCCACACGCTACACTCTCCCCGGTGAGAACCTGCGCGGCCAGGTTGGCCTGCGTCGGAGGAAAGCATGTGACAGTCTCCGGTCTCCCGGACCAACAGTAGGGGAAAGTACGCAACAACCAGGAAGGGTGGGATGGGAGAAAAATCGGGAAAAAGGAGGGGAAGAAAGATAATAAAAAAAATAAAATAAAAAAAAATAAAACGTTTGTTAATTAATACCCTAGTTACAGTACAGCAACCAAATTAAAAACTGTATCAAGTCAACTGACAATGTGAATAGTATGAAAAAAATTAAAAGCTGTGACCTGTTTTGACCTGCACCGCAAAGAATCGGAATCGAGAATCGTTTAGAACAGGAATCGAAATGGAGAATCGGAATCGGAATCGTTCAAATCCAAACGATGCCCAACCCTATATACCATTATTATATATTTATTCTCACCCGTCTGTACTTACCTGCACACAGTCCCTTACTATATCTATATCTGTAGTACATATCCTACTCTTACTAGTTACGCTGCTGGCCAGCTGAGTAACAATGTTCACCAAACGGTGTTGAAACTTGGGTGCTACAGTGTTGAGTGCATAATAATAATAATAATTATAATAATAATAATAAAATAATAATAATAATTTAGGACCTGCTCCGAGGTCATCAATTGGCACACATGCGATGCATGCATGCAATTCGTATCTGCGATTAACCCATCCCGTCGTCCTTCCCCCCCAAGGGCAGCCGGGAGCAGACAGGCGTCAACATGAGCCGCGCCAGGGGACCAATCCAAGTGCTCCTGTCCGTCTTCGTCAAGGACGCCACAGCGTTAGCGATCTTGTTGTTGTGCATGTTTTTCCATTGGGTTTATCTTATCGGGGGGGAAACCCTTGCGAGCACGGGGAGAACATGCAAACTCCACACAGAAAGGCCTGGGAGATACCCCACCTGGGTAACTGGCATCATGGAAACCTGGTCCCCAAGCGGGAATCGAACCCTGGACCTTCTTACTGTGAGGCGACAGTGTTAACCACTACACCACCGTGCCGCTAGTAGTAGACATATTAGCATAGTAGGTACTGGTAGTAATATGGGCAAGGAAGATTATTTAGTGGCAAGGTGGATAATAGTAAAAGACAGTACGATGGTTAGTGTTTATTTATTTATTCGTCTTCTTCATTTCAGATATTGATTGAAAAAGTGTGTCAGCAAATTGGTTGGGTTTTGGGCTGTCCTAACTGTGGTGGGAGCAAGGACAGAGAATAGCCGGCTTCTATTTTATATATACACACCTTTGTACCATCTTTTACTATCATGCACTTTGCTACCAAGTAATCGTATTTGCCTATATCACTACCTAGTACCTACTAGGGGTGTAAAGGTACACGTATTCCGTAACCGAACCGTTTCAGTCTGTACCGTACCGAACGGCTGTGTAGTGTACCGAATTAATACAACAAGTCGATTATTCATTTCAATATAGAATATTCATCGACAGCCCTACAACAAGTACAATTAGTTACTGCACACTACTACATCACCCCTGAGTGGAACATGGAAAGGCAAACTTTCCCCCACTGTACCAAAAACCTGTACCGAACCTTGACTTCAAAACCGAGGTACGTACCGTACCGTGGTTTTTGTGTACCGTTACACCCCTAGTACCTACTATGCTAATACAATACCTCTATACTACTATACACTCAAGACTGTAGCACCCAAGTTCAACACTGTTGTTCATTTTACAGCACAATCAGTACAATGAAAACTATTTTGGCTTCCAACCAGAGTGCAAATGTAAACCAAATCTAAATCATTTGTAGGCACTGAACCAAATGTAAGCCTAGAATATGTTTGTGAACAAAATTGTGGGCCCTGCCTTTGTAAACGGCAGCAATGAAAACAGTAACTTTTCAGGATTTCTAGCTTCAAACACTGTTTACAGGGATCCAATTTTCCTCTGAAGACAGTTTGTTGAAAATATACCTTAGAAAGTATTCACTTCCCTGACTCTGACTGTACTTGTGCTGTATAATGACAATACATTTGAAATCTAACCTAATCTCACAAAACTACATAGTACACGTTTAAATTGTAAATTCCAGTGGTTGAGATAGACAATCGACCCGTTAGGCATTTATTGTCATATGCCCTACACGCCAAGCTGGTGAATAAACAGTTAAATATGGACTAAAAACCTCTGGGAAAAGGAGGCTTGGGACTGTCCGTGGTGATTTTTTATTTGTTTTGGAAGACGAGTGGAATAGATCAAGTGTCCTCCACTCAACAGGTTGCTACAGTTTTTTTGCGACTCTGTATATGTACACATAAACAACAGTACTGTATATTTGTAGATCTGGTATGTCATAAATGTCTAGATGCAACAGTACCGTCTACCTGTGTATGTCATGTCATGTTATGATGAATTGAAAATGGGGGACCCTGATGTAAACAAGACGAAAGTCTTTCTCTGGTCTGCATCCCCTTAACAATTGTGTGTATTGAGCCGTACTGTATTGTACCCATTCTGCAATCTGTTAATACAGTTTTCAATCAATTCAATCAATCAATTAACAGTCCCTGTTGTTGACACGGCTACGTCACACGGGGTCCACCTGTTAGTGACAGACTGGTGACAGCCAGGAGCAGTGTGTAGGACTGTGGTTTGATTGATTGAAAACTTTATTAACAGATTGCAGAATGGATACAATACAGTACGGCTCAATACACACAATTGTTAAGGGGATGCAGACCAGAGAAAGACTTTCGTCTTGTTTACATCAGGGTCCCCCATTTCATTAAAGTTATTAATTACCAATATATAAAAGTTATATTTTAACGGCAAAGGGAACCCCATCGTCAACTCCAAAAAGAAAACTACCAAGAGAGAGTCACCTAGTGGCGCCCCCTCGTCCTCTTCCTCCGACAGGTCCAGTGCGCTCATGTGCGCCTCGACGTGCTCGCAGAACTCCTCCATGCGACCGAACGCCTCCTCGCAGGAGCCCCACTCACACTCCAGCTCCAGTGGGACGTTCCGCTTGGTCGGTGGCATCTGAATGAATGAATGAGAACTTTATTTAACAGATTGCAGAATGGTACAGTACAGTACGGCTCAATACACACAATTGTTAAGGGGATGCAGACCAGAGAAAGACGTTTGTCTTGTTTACATCAGGGTCCCCCATTTTCAATTCAGTGACATTTATGACATACACAACATACATGACATGTATGGCATAAGGACATACATGACATACAGGTATTTAGTACTGTTACATTTGTGACATATACGATATGCAAATATACAGTAGTTACCTCTCCCCTTGTTGTCAAAAGCTGCGTACAGTTAGGAATGCTTTAACGCAGGTTAGACAGACGACCACCAGTGGCAGCTAACGTTAGCTAGCTAGCTAGCTGGATCGAGAGCTTTTTGTTACCAACACGTTTTATCACGCTCTCCATTAGACCAATGTACTTCCGCGTTACATGGAGCTCGTGGGGGGGGAAGGGAGCGCGGTTGTTCCTAAAAAGCCGTGACGTTTTGACACGACCTGGCATCCAGTTGAAAAACACGCGAAGATTCATAAACGTAACATAAACAAAACAAGCCTCCTCCCCAGTTGAACCGTTGGCCAATCACGAGAGCGCGTGTGGGAGTGTGTCGCTTAAATGAGCCCGACGAAAACGGTGAATGAGACATAATAGTTCCGCGCATGCTGATTGATTGATTGATTGGTTGATTGATTGATTGATTGAAAAGTTTATTAACAGATTGCAGAATGGGTACAGTACAGTACAGCTCAATACATACAATTGTTAAGGGGATGCAGACCAGAGAAAGACTTTCGACTTGTTTACATCAGGGTCCCCCTACTTGATTGATTGATTGATTGATTGATTGATTGATTGATTGATTGATTGAAAACTTTATTAACAAGAGGGGTGGGTGGAGCCTAGGACACCTAGCTCTGAGTTTCGTAAAAGTCAGTCAAAGCTTACCAAAAGCACGAGCAGTGAACTCCAAGCCCACGTGACTGAACTCAAACTAGAAAGAAACAGACTAAGAAATGACGTAAACTCCATGATAAAAACTGCAAAAAAAATTTCATCAATGACAAAACTGAGGAAAACAAAAATAAACCATGTGAACTTTGGAAATTACTCAATAATCAACTAGGCTGCAGTAAAAAACTTAAAACCAGGTTCTCAAACATAAACATAAAGACGGACAACACGCTCATCACAGACAAACTGGATGTAGCCAATTACTTAAACACTTTCTTCACAAACATAGCCACAACACTGGTAAACAAACTACCCTCCCACTCAGGGCAGTATGGGGTAGAACACATAGTAGCATACTACAAGAACCTAGGCGTCCACAAAGACGATTTCAAACTGGAAATGGTAACTACAGATGAGGTACTCAATAAACTGAGCGCCCTCCAACCGAACAAGGCCACTATGACAATATCCCCTCCAAATTCCTCAGAGACTCAGCAGCCGCCATCACCCCAGTCATCACACACATAATAAACCTCTCCATAAAACAGGGACACGTCCCCAAGGACTTCAAAATAGCGAGAGTAACACCCCTGCACAAAAAGGGCAGCAAATTAGACCCAGGCAACTACCGCCCTGTTTCTATCTGTAACCGGTTAATATGTCCCTCTTGTGAATTTCGCCAAAACACCCTTTTTTCATTGTTTTGTTTATTATTATTATTTTATTACCAAAAGTCTTTTGTTTTGAAACATCGTCACTTCCTGCCGAAGTGACGTATTTCCCCTCACGTCGCTCATTTCTGAGCGTGCGTCCCTCTCGCGCCAGTTTCTCTCTGGTTGTTAAGAGAACCAAGGCGCCATCTTGTGGCCAAAAAGGATAAGACCAGACATTGATTCCTGTGTTATTTGGGTTTTCACAGAGGGTGAATAAACAACCTGATATCCAGTCCTGCCTGATTCTTGACAGTACACCAGAACACAACGCAAGCTAAACCATCGGGTTACATTGGTGCCGTCGACCTTCGGATTCTCTGCCATCGATGTCGTCTCGATCGCCGAGGGAAGCTGAAGATCGCCTTCGTCTCAAGTTGGTCACTCTTGGCCGTGTGGGGCATTTTGAATAAGGTTTAAAAAAAAAAAAAAAAAAAAAAGGAGAAAAGGAGAAAAGGCTGAAAAAAAAGGAGAATAATTACTTTAAAGTGTCAAATAGGAACATTGGATTATTGGATATTGTGTGACTATATATATATGTACTTATGTACGCATGATTTTTATTTTTGTATAGTTCTTTGAATTTCTCAATTGGCATGGAACCAGCAGCTAACTCAGAAGGGGCTGGGGTCTCTGAAGGAGAGAGTTTATCTGGGGTGGGCTTTGGGAGAGGTTGGTTTTTGGGTGAAGAAGGCCAAACGCCTAGGGTGGGTGGGTTGCAAACCCCACGGTTTTGTTCCACTGGTGACCAGGTCCCCCGGTATGAATTGCCAAGCCCACAAACAGCTTCTCATGTAGATGAAGGCCAAACGCCTAGGGCGGGTGGGTTGCAAACCCCACGGTTTTGTTCCACTGGTGGCCAGGTCCCCCGGTATGAATTACCAAGCCCACAAACAGCTTCTCACGTAGAGTTGAGTGCTCTCATCTCAGAGTTGGCCAGTCAGATTGGTCAGTCGATTGCGACCCAGTTACAGGGTGACAGGGGTGTTAATAGGTCCATGTCAGCAGAGAGCCCTAAATCGGGGCAGAGAGCCCCTGAGTTGAATTTGTCAGGTGTAAAGCTCGTCATGCAGTCCGATGTTAAGGAGCCACCAATTTTCAGGGGCGATGGCAGTGATAAATACTCCGTTCGTGAGTGGGTGGAAGTAATGGGGGTATATCTTATAAAGAAAAACACACCGAAACACCAACAGTCACAAGAGATACTGTCTAAGCTAATGGGGGGGGCGAAAGATGTAGTGAGAATTACGCTACGACACAACCCCACACTCGACCCCATTAAGACTCCCGACCTGATCTTTGACATTCTGAAGCAGCACTTCGGTGAGCTATCCTACTCATCCATGCCCATGGCTGACTTTTATAATATCAAGCCACTGCAGCGGGAGGGAGTGATGGAGTACTGGGTGAGACTGAACAATGCCATTGATATTGCAGACGAGTGTCTAAAGAGGCAGGGGCGTAGTGTGGAGGATCCAGGACGTGAAGTGTCGATGATGTTCATCAAGTACTGTCCAGACCCGGTCCTTTTTAACAGGCTCAGCATCAGAGCGGCTGAAGAATGGTCGACCAGCGAGGTTCAGGAGCGCATCGACAGCCACCAGCGTGAGCTCAGGTCATCGCAAGGCCGTTCTCAAGCCCCGCAGATACATGTACTGAGCCACACCCAGACGGCCATACCACAGCACATGGAGAGACCACCGCCAGTGCATGTCAGCACAGCTTCACATCTCTCAGCTGTCTCAACTGCGGCAGCATACGATGTGCCATCGGTCTCAGCACTAACCCCACAGCTTTCGCCCACAGCAGCCCAGTTCATTCCGGCTCCAACAGCCGCTCTCACTCCACAACTTCCCCAGGTGCTAATCGCCCCTCACCCGGTACCAGTGGCCACTGCTCAACCTGTTTTTGAGCCAGGTCATCGCCAGCCGGCTCCGGGCCTCACTGCAGAGGCCGACGTAGATGGCATGCGTGCTCTATTCAGCCTCTTGGGTCGCATGATGACACAGCAGAATGTGCAGGTGGCAGCCCATGCACCGGCACCGGCCCCGCCAAGACAGTTTGCTCCGGGTCCTTTTCAGACGAGGAACTGCCGGGTCTGCGGTGATACCGGCCACTCCACGCTCATGCACTGCAGGAGAGAGAATCTGTGCCTCTCATGCTTCACTCCAGGTCATTGGAAGAGAGACTGCAACGGGCGTGGACAGAGGCAGTCAGGTCAGGGCGACCCCAGTCGGGATCAGCCTTCGGGAAACTAGAACACCCACACTCAGAGAGGGGCAGTGTGGGGGGTGGACAGCAGACCCTCAGTGAAGATGAGTCAAGTCTCGAGCTTCTCTATGTTAACACCTGTTCAGCCATGCCAGAATGCGAAGTCGTGGTTCAAAGATCAGCAGAGGTGCCAGCTTTCAGTGAATTGTTCTACACTCAGGTCACAGTGAATGACAGAGTTGGACTGAAGGGCATGATTGATTCAGGATCCATGGCTTGCACCCTGAATGAGGAGGCAGAATGTAAGCTCAGAGAAGCTGGGGCCCTAGTGGGAGAACCTCAGTCAGCAGGAAGGATTATGCTGGTTGGCTGTGGAGGAAATCAGACCCACCCCAAATACATATATGACTTAACACTGACCATCTACGGAGTGAAATGCTTCGTCCCTGTTCTAGTGGTCCCAGGTCAGCGCGATGACCTCATCATCGGATCAAACGTTCTCAAGCACCTAATGAGTGTCATGAAAGGTAGTGACACCTACTGGAAACTCATATCTGCGGCAGGCAAGCATTCGCCGCCTGATCATGAGCAGTTCTTGGATATGATGTCATGTACCACCAGATGGAGGGGAGACGAGGCCCCCGACAGGATCGGCACTGTGAAGTTACCCCATGCCATCACGCTGCTTCCTCAACGCGAATACCTGGTGTGGGGCAGGCTGCCCAGCAATGTGCCAGTGTCTCCAGGAAGCACGGTCATCGTGGAGCCTTGCACCTCTAAGGCCAGACCGAGAGACGTGCTTGTTGGGCGGGTTATCACGCCAATGTGGGGAGATCGGTGGGTGCCTGTGAAGATGACCAACCTCTCACCCAGACCAATCACCCTGAAACGCAACTCCAAGGTCGCAGATGTCTCACCTTGCCTTGCGGTGGAAGACCTAGACATCCAGCAGGGCTCCTGCACGAAGGAGGCAGGAAGGCCAGGACAGGGTATCAGGCCGGCTGCTACAGATACCGACCTCAGGGACAGGCTCTCCACCCTCGGATTGAGTGCCCTCGACATCGACTCGTGCCACGCCAGCTTCCATTCTAAGAAGGAGCTTGTTGAGCTTGTCGAAGAGTACCAGGATATATTCTCCAGGCACTCACTGGACTGCGGCAAAGCAGAGGGGTTTGTGCATCGCATCCGCCTGACAGATGACCGGCCGTTCCGCATGCCATACAGGAGAGTGCCCCCTGCCCACTATGAACATCTCCGGCAGGTGCTCACAGGGATGGAGGAGATGGACATCATCCGCAAATCCATCAGCGAATATGCATCTCCCCTCGTCATGGTCTGGAAGAAGGATGGTGGGCTGAGGATTTGTACAGATTTCAGATGGCTGAATGCTCGGACTCTGAAGGATGCCCATCCGCTTCCTCACCAAGCCGACTGTCTGGCAGCTCTCGGAGGCAATGCCTTCTTCAGCACAATGGACCTAACCTCCGGGTTTTACAACGTCCCCATGTGCGAGGAAGACAAAAAGTACACTGCCTTCACGACACCGATTGGCCTGTACGAATACAACAGAATGCCACAGGGACTCTGCAACAGTCCAGCTTCCTTTATGCGGATGATGTTGGATATCTTTGGCAGTCTCAACTTCACCAGTTTGCTCTGCTACCTGGATGACCTCCTTGTATTTGGCCCCACCGAAGAGGAAGCCCTTAGCAGGCTGCGAGTGGTCTTCCAGAAGCTGAGGGGCAGTAATCTCAAGCTGAGTCCGAAGAAATGTCATCTTCTGCGGGAGTCAGTCAAGTTCCTTGGTCACGTAATCGACCGGAGTGGTGTTGCTGTGGACCCAACAAAGGTGGATGTGATTTCTAACATGCCAAGGGAGGCCGTAATGGAGGAGGATGGCTGCACTCCCTCCGTGAAGAGGCTTAGGTCCTTCTTGGGCATGGTATTTTTCTACCAGAGCTTCATCCCTGGATGCTCCGCCATCGCCAAGCCTCTGTTTGCCCTGACAGGGGGCCAGAAGAGGAAGGGCCGTGGTGGAAGGAGTGCCGGCATGTTCAGGAAGTTGACCGCAGCAGACTGGAGTCCTGCATGTGAGGAAGCCTTTCATAGGCTCAAGAGGGAGCTCCTCAGCTGTGCTGTGCTGGCTCATCCAGACTTTTCGAGGCCCTTCATCTTGTCTGTCGATGCATCTCTGGACGGACTAGGGGCAGTCTTGTCACAGCTACCCGCTGGAGAGGATAAGGCACGCCCCATCGCCTTTGCCAGCAAAAGCCTCAGCAAGTCGCAGCAGAGATATCCCGCCTATCGTCTTGAATTCTTGGCTTTGAAGTGGAGCGTTACGGAGAAGTTCAGTCACTGGCTGAAAGGGCACAGCTTCACGGTGTGGACTGACAACAACCCACTCACCCACATACTGACGAAGCCCAAGCTTGACGCCTATGAACAGCGATGGGTGGACAAGTTGTCGGCCTACAACTTCGACTTGAAATACATCCCAGGTCCAAAGAATGTTGTTGCGGACGCACTCAGCCGTGACCCCTTCACTTCTCCCATCAGCAGGCGTCTCATTCAGGAACCCTACAGTAGCTTGGTGCATGAAGCAGAGGGTGAAAAAGCTGGCAGAGTGCAGGATGCTTTCAGGCTTAGCATCCAGCATGTTCAGGTGGTCCAGGGATCTGAGTCCGCACCGGACATGGCTGGTTCCTGCGGCTCCTCTGAAGTAAGGGCTGCCCTGCTGCATCACAGTGACTGGACGGCTACTGCAGAGAACAGGGCTACTTGCCTCGTTCACCAGGTACAGCAGCTGCAACCTGCTGGTCAAGACACCTTGCCTTCATTCACCTTACGTGAGCTGGAGGATCACCAGCTTCAAGATTCTGCCATCGCCGGTGTGCTGCCATTCGTTGTCCGCAAGCGACGTCCTTCCAGGCGGGAGAGAGGTGGTATAGATGCAAGGTCACTGGCTGTGCTGAAACATTGGGAGAAGCTCAAGGTCCGAGACAGTGTCTTGTACAGGGAGACAAGAGACCCAGTAAGCAAGATAAAAAGACTTCAGTTGGTGCTGCCGGCAAGTCTGATGGACAAGGCGTTGGAGGGAGTGCATGATTTGGCAGGACACCAAGGTCGGGCCAGAACCCTCCATCTGGCAAGGCAACGTTTCTTCTGGCCTAACATGGAGAGGGATGTGAAGGAGTATGTTCGGTGCTGTGAGAGGTGTGTGCTTGCTAAGACTCCAGAACCTGCAGCAAGAGCCCCGTTGGAGAGCATAAAGACCTCAGCTCCCATGGAACTCGTCTGCATCGACTTCTGGTCAGCGGAAGACAAGAACAAGAACTCTGTTGACGTGCTTGTGATAACTGATCACTTCACGAAAATGGCACATGCCTTCCCATGCAGAAACCAGACGGCCAAACAGATTGCCAGGAAGCTGTGGGACGGTGTTTTCTGTACCTACGGGTTCCCTGAGCGCATTCACTCAGACCAGGGTGCCAACTTTGAGAGTGAACTGGTGTCCGAGCTGCTGCAGTTGTCTGGTGTGGCCAAGTCTCATACCACCGCCTATCACCCCATGGGCAACGGGGGCACAGAGCGGTTCAATCGCACCCTGGGAAATATGTTGCGAGCACTCCCTCTCAGAGCCAAGCAAGAATGGCCTCAACAGATCCAGACGCTGACCTTTGCCTACAACGCAACCGTCCATGAGACCACTGGCTATGCGCCGTTCCACCTGATGTTTGGGCGTGTGCCGAGGCTTCCGGTGGACGTTGTATTCAGGTCTGCCCTGCATGATCCCGTTGTGGTGGATTTTAGCAGCTACTCTAAGACCCTCCAGACTTACCTGTCTGAGGCTGCCAGAATCGCTCAACAGCACACCGCCAAAGAGCAAGCGCACCAGGCTGGTCAGTACAATAAGAAGGTCAAGGGCGTCAGTCTACAAGTTGGGGATCGTGTGCTGCTGGCCAACAAGGGAGAACGGGGCAAGAGGAAGCTAGCTGATAAGTGGGAGCCTGTGGTGTACACTGTTGTCGAGAAAAACCCCAAGCTTCATATCTACAAAATCTGTGATGTCTCGGGCCGGCAGAAGGTCGTCCACAGGAACCTGCTGTTGGATGTCAGTTTCCTCCCTGTTCGGGATCGACTGGAGGATCAGTATTCAGACATCTCATCCGATGCTGGTGATCTCAGTGGCTTGGACGACGAGTCTTCTAGGGAGCGGACATCATCGTGGGTCCTGTCTGACTCAGACCGAAATGAGGATGGAAGCACAGTGGCAGATGTCGTTGACTCGCCTCCCTCTGATCACGTGGATGACGCACTGACTGACACAGCCTCCACTCTGGCCAGTTGTCCACTTGATTCTGAAGAGACACAGACTGTCCCTGTTGTCGACTCGGACATGCCACAGACCTCTGAACACAGACGTGACAGCCCTCAGCCCGACCTATCTCAAACCTTTAGCAGCCGACATGACAGACCACTCTCAGGGTTGCCCGAGCATGATTCTGTCCAAGTTCCGATTGCGGGTGGGGTAGTCACAAGGGCGGGGAGGATGGTCAAGCCAGTCAATAGGCTCATAGAGAACATGGTTCAGAAACCTGTTAATTGGGGTCTGTTGCCGCCTCGCAAGGCATGGTGTGGCATAAAGCTTTAGAGTCACTTCATACACATATTTATAAATGGGACCGATAGGACGCTGTCGCATATGAGTGCCTGGGGATCGGGTGTAATGGGGTGTAGACTGCACCTCTATGTTCTTGAAGGGTTGGGGGTTTGATCAACCTGTAACGCCTTTTAATCTGTTTTACGGATAGTTTTTTTTCAACTGAACTCAGAGATTAGATCTTTGTGTTGACTGATCCAGAGGGGTAGAATTGAGCGGTGTCTTATGCGCGTCCTTAGTGTTGAAGTGCAGCTTTGGTGCTAGGTGATTTTGGGGAAATTCGGGGGGGGTGAATGTAACCGGTTAATATGTCCCTCTTGTGAATTTCGCCAAAACACCCTTTTTTCATTGTTTTGTTTATTATTATTATTTTATTACCAAAAGTCTTTTGTTTTGAAACATCGTCACTTCCTGCCGAAGTGACGTATTTCCCCTCACGTCGCTCATTTCTGAGCGTGCGTCCCTCTCGCGCCAGTTTCTCTCTGGTTGTTAAGAGAACCAAGGCGCCATCTTGTGGCCAAAAAGGATAAGACCAGACATTGATTCCTGTGTTATTTGGGTTTTCACAGAGGGTGAATAAACAACCTGATATCCAGTCCTGCCTGATTCTTGACAGTACACCAGAACACAACGCAAGCTAAACCATCGGGTTACATATCCTTACATCCATCTCGAAAGTCATGGAAAAAATAGTATACGAACAGGTCGAAAAGTACCTTGCGGATAAAAATCTAATCTACAAATTCCAATCTGGCTTCAGAACATCCCACTCCACTGACACATGCCTTCTCTATTTGAACGACCACATCAAGCAAGAGGTGGACGCGGGCAAATACTGCGGCATGGTCATGCTAGACCTACAAAAGGCCTTCGACACTGTCAATCACACCATTCTGATTGACAAGCTAAAAGCAATTGGTTTTGATAGTTTATCAGTGAGCTGGATACAATCCTACCTGGAGGGGAGAGAACAGATGGTGGAGGTAAACGGTAGCCTATCCCCCCCCCCTCACAGTGAACTGTGGTGTTCCACAAGGAAGCATACTAGGACCACTACTGTTCCTAATTTATGCAAATGACATGTCGTCAGCTTGTGACTGCAACTTGTTCCTGTTTGCGGACGACTCAGCCCTGCTGGTCTCTGATAAGAACAAGTTACAGGTTGAAAAAACCCTCAGCTCGGAACTAAGCAAAATCTGCATATGGCTCGCCGACAACAAACTATCATTACACATGGGCAAAACAGAGTCCATTCTCTTCAGTTCAAATAACAAACTCAGCAAGACCGACGGCTTCTCAGTTACAGTGGGTGACAATATTGTCACAAGGAAAGATGAAATTACCTACCTGGGTTCCATCCTAGAGGCTAATCTTTCCTGTGACAAAATGGCATCCAATGTAATAAAAAAAAGTCAATCAACGAACTCGATTCTTGTACCGGATCTCCTCTCTGGTAAACAAGAATACCCTGAAGACTCTGGCAGGAGCACTCATTCAAGGGTACTACGACTATGCTTGCACCTCATGGTACCAAAGCACCTCAAAGGCACTAAAAACCAAATTACAAACATCTCAAACAAACTAGTCAGACTACTGCTTGACCTGACTCCTAGAACCCACCTCACCCCTGCACACTTTGCCAACCTAGGATGGCTTAGAGTAGACGACAGAGTACAGCAACTTGCAATGGGCCTGGTCTACAAGATACACTACACGACCAAGGTACCCATGTACATGTCAAAATACTTCCCAAAGGTCAGTGAATACCACGATCACAACACCAGAGGGAGCTCCACAAATCATGTAAAACCCAGATTCGGCTCAAACAAGGGACTAAACACGTTTCGCAATTATGCCACAACAATGTGGAACACCCTACCCAAAGCTGTAAAGGAATGTGAATCACTACCCACCTTCAAAAACACTCTCAAAGAACACCTACGGGAGACTGCAATTCAAAACTGGCCCCTACAAATGTCCTAACCCAGTTGTACAATAAAGACCAAGCATGGCTTTGTCAGTATTCCAACGTACCCAACCCCCCCCACCTCCAATGTACAGCCCCACCCAACCTACCCAACCTCCTCCAATGTACAGTTTCTATGTCAAATGTATGTCAGTATTCCAATGTACAGTGTGTCCCCCCCTACCCAACCCCCCCCCCCCCCCACCTCCAATGTACAGCCCCACCCCACCTACCCAACCTCCTCCAATGCACAGTGTCTATGTCAAATGTATATACACTCTTTTTCTGGATTTTTTTAGTATCACAAACAGTACTGTATTTGAAAATCTGGTATGTCATAAATGTATAGATGTAGCAGTACTGTCTATCTGTATGTCGTGTGTGTCATATGATGAATTGAAAATGGGGGACCCTGATGGAAACAAGACGAAAGTCTTTCTCAGGTCTGCATCCTCTTAACAATTGTATGTATTGAGCTGTACTGTACTGTACCCATTCTGCAATCTGTTAATAAACTTTTCAATCAATCAATCAAACTGTACAACTGTACAAGCAAAACTGTACATTGGAATATTGCTCACACATGGTTCTAGTCAACGTCATGGTGGTGCCTACTGTACTGATTGATTGAAAACTTTATTAACAGATTGCAGAATGGGTAGAAGTATAATACAGTACGGCTCAATACACACAATTGTTAAGGGGATGCAGACCAGAGAAAGACTTTCGTCTTGTTTACATCAGGGTCCCCCATTTTCAATTCATCATAATAGCCAGAAGAAAGTCTTGAAAGTTCTGAATTAAAGGTAGAACATGTAATGGTGCCAAAGACAAACCTCTAGTTAAAAGAACCCAGCTTGGTAATTGCACTTTGTTTTTTGTTGTGGTCTGATGTGTGGGGGATAGGGGAAGGGTTGCTATTATTGCTGGCCTATCACACCTCAGGCTCTGCCAAGAGTGGTTTGGAGAAATGCACTGTATAATAAGTCACCAAACTCCAACGCATCAGAACAAAACAAAACAATGTAAACTAATTGTGATACCAAGCAGGACACTTACACCCTGATCGAAGACAGAACTATGTAGGTTTGTATGTGGGAGGCAAGCTACCGAACTTCAAGAATCACATTGGTTTCAGAGAAACATAACATAGATGGTTTCTGGAGCCAACTAGCCATGCAACTTGAAGATTGTCAAAATTGACAGACTGACATATCTCCTCAAACATTTTTTGATGACCCAGCAACATTTATGTTGGGACTCTTTTCTCATTTAGTACATTACACTTTGTAAATGGGAAATGGTGCATTTATATAGTGCTTTTATCCAAAGCGCTTTACAAAGTTCCTCACATTCACTCACACCGATGGCAGAGGCAACCATGCAAAGTGCCAACCTGCTCATCGGGAGCAATTAGGGGTTAAGTCAAGTGTCTTGCTCAAGGACACTTCGACACACTGCCCGGGAGGAGCGGGAATTGAACCAAGAACCTTCTGATCACCAGACAACTGCTCTACCTCCTGAGCTACTGTTGCCCCTATGAGAGTAGTCTATTGCATACGTTTAATGACCTCAGGCTTCAGATCTGTTCTTTTAGCATGTTCTTACATTTGGTTGTTACAGCCTTGTAAGTAGGCCCACGTTGTATTTGGCCACATTTTCATTAACCACTCACACATTTATTATAGAGTACAAAACAATCCTTTTCTTCAGGTTAAATGACACTGGAATGAGACCACTACCAAGTTGATTCACTTTTCTTTTTATTCCTCAAGCATTCCATTTCTTCAACGAGCGTGCTAGTCCAGTGTCAAACGACCGTGGCTTCGCATTGCTTCAGGACATTTAGGTTTTTTGTCTTTCAAAAGAGCAAAAGAAAATTACATATTTAATTTCAGTGTTCAACATTGTTCATAAAAACACACCCATATAACCGATAATACAGAGAGAAGTAAGAACTATAGCTGCTGTCATGTTTCTAGTTCACGACACCTGCACCTTCACCAGAATTAACGCAATGCCCCCAAACGGTGACCTTTAGGCAAAGGAGCCCTGCTTGGCGTTGCACTTTGTTTACACTTTTTGTTTTGGCCTGATGTGTCCGACCTTCATCACAGGACAGACCTGAAACGTTGTAAATCAATAAATATCTCAGCAGTAAGCGAGATGGCGTGCGGGAGTTCTATTGTTTTCAGGTTGCGGCTTCCTCCAACACATTCAGGTGTGCAGAGACTTTTTTCAAAATAGTATCTGCAGAAAATAACTAATAAAAATTATTTTTCAGTAACGGTAAAAGATTCTTAAAAAATAAGGATTTTTGTATCAAGGCAAGAATGACTCGGAACCCACATGTCAAAAAGACCAGTATGGTCCTTTAAGCAACTTATTGTATTGCAAATTTCTCCAGAACTCTCTTGGTAGAACTTGAGGTGTGGTCAGCGACAGCAACAGCAACCCCTCCCCCATGTCCTCACTCAACCCCTCCCCCCACTAGGGCTGACCCCTATTAGTAGAATAGTCTACTAATCGATCGAATGGAGCCGTAGTCGACTGCCAACCTTAGTCGAATGCAATTTTTTAAAAATTATATATATATATTATTTTATTTAAAAAAAAATTATCATTATTTCCAAAAGAAAAGAGGCATAGAAGCGTGGCTAACGCTAATGGCGCGCATACCAGATGCTAACTGCCTAAGAAAACAGGCACAGAGGCACTGAAAGAGGATTTCACCCATCTAATGAACACACTAGACTAGACAAATATCAAGATGTATCCATCAGTGGACCAATTGCATGCTTTCGCAGAGAACAAGAAGCCTTCCGTCGACTCCTTCAGACATTGAGCACCCCCACAGCCCAAATGGAATGATGACAAAATAAATATATATATTATATATATATTTTTTCATAGTCGACTAACAGTCGACTATCGGCTCATTTCGTCGACTACAAGTCGACTATACAAATAGTTTCTTTTTCTTACCTAGAGGTCGCTGTTTGGCGGCATTACAGATTCTACCTTTAAGTAACTACTAGGCTAATCACAGTTAAGATCCTTGTGATCTCACATTCAACTTTACACCCGTGGTGTGAGGTTACTCTCACTGATGGCCTCAGAATGAGCCTGGCTTCCTCCTGTATCGCTGCATATCACAATAGTACAATTACCATTCAGCGCTCAATTGTCAATTCAAATGTTGAATATAGAAAAATACACATGTCCCAAGCGCTGCACGCTGATTTCTTGAATCCGTCAAATGCGATGTCGGAGCATACTTATTCCACCATGCCTTTTATTTAACTTCGGAACGACACGGTTAAGGCAATATTTCACATTGGAAAGACTGTTTAAATTTTTTTTGCGTAGATGAACAGTCAAAACACCAATATTGGCTGCTCTGGGCACCTGTAGACACCCCTTTGCGAAACCTTAAATCAAATACTACACATATACTGCACCAACGAGACAGAGGAGACCTGCGTCACGTCCAGGGTCTGACTTCTTCATAAGTTGCCTGATTGCATTTATTAATATTCAGAGCTATGGGGAGATAAAAGACAAAAGCGGGGCGACAGCGGATACCAAGAGCAGCTAATGTTGGAGGTTGACCTGCTGGTTCCCGGCTGTATTATGTACCGCTACGCATTGCTAGCTTCATATCACAGCTGTATATGTACCGCAATTCTTTGCTAGCTTCATATCACAGCTGTATATGTACCGCTACGCATTGCTAGCTTCATATCACAGCTGTGTATATGTACCGCTACGCATTGCTAGCTTCATATCACAGCTGTATATGTACTGCTACGCATTGCTTGCTTCATATCACAGCCGGGCAAATTAACATAGATTGTAGGGATGCTCGATATTGGCTTTTTTACCGATACCAATATACCGATATTGTCCAACTCTTAATTTCCGATACCGATATCAACCGATACCGATATATGCAGGGTTTCCCCCCCAAAAAACTGAATAATTTCAAGTAATTAACATTACATATCTCTTGTTGTGGAATTAACACAACATTATGCATACTTTTGACAATAAATAAAATCAGAATTTGTTCTTACTTGCTTGCCTGGGTAAATAAAGGTTCTAGAAATGTAAGAAAAAAAAAGATTTGAAAACCGATACCGATATTTTCCGATATCACATTTGAATGCCGATATCGGCCGATAATATCGGACATCGAAATTAACTTTAGATCTCTTTAAATCCGGGCCACTTATTTGTCAAACACTGGACCAACTTCTCAAAATTTCAATAGTCTGTCTTATTTTCTGGGCGCTCCCATGATGAATCAAATGCGACTTGTAGTGAAATGAAGATGTCAAGACGAAAACATTTGAGATGTTGGACTAATTCAACAACTTCTGGGTAAGCGTTTGACAAATAAGTGGCCTGGATTATATGTTTAGGTAATATAATAATATAATATAATATAATATAATATAATATAATATAATATAATATAATATAATATAATATAATATAATATAATATGCTTCTGAGTAAATAAAATAAAATTACATGACATACCGTCGCCCGTGAGATCTAAAGTTCACTTCAGTCTATGTTAATTTGCCCGGCTGTGATATGAAGCGAGCAAAGTGTAGCAGTACATATACAAGAGGTTGACCAGCTCCCAACTCTTACAGAGGTGTGTGTGTATGTGTGTGTGTGTGTGTGTGTGCGCATGTGCGGTACAAATGTTTTATCAAAGAGAAATGTTGCTTTAAATCTGGAACAGTCTTTTGTTGTGAAGTGACACCAAGGCAGAAGAGTAACAGGCAAAGAGAAAGCCATGGAATAAAAAGACCAGGAGTCTGTGAGGTCATTATTCCACGACAATATGTCCTCATAGCCTAGTCAGTCAGTCGGCCTTCTCTCTGCGCTCCTGATGACGTGACCTAGACGTCGTAGAAGAGGCGGACCAGATGATAGCGGATTCCAAAAGCCACCACGCTTCCCAAGACCTGGGTCAGAGACAGGTATTAATGCCAGCCATTGAAGTCCTCACAATGTATTATTAGGGTATCCGCAGGTTTTAACAAGTTCAATCTAAGACCCGTTAAGACCTTTTAATTTACATTTAGAGCTAAATGTAATACCAATTTCACAACCATATTAGCAAAAAAAGAAAAACACAAAACAACACTGAACTGGCGGCTGCACTTGCGTGCCAATTTAAATTCTCACGTGTTCCATACAAGCTCTCGCCAGACGCACCAAGCTCCTGGTAGTCCAGCAAAAAACAACGACTTGTATACAAAAACATTTAATATATTCAATATTATTTAATCTCCCGACAGCCGGGCTGCCCCCCAAAAATGTAATACCTGTGCAAATTAAATGTAAGACTTTTGAATACCTTTTAAGGCCTTAAATTGAGAATTATGAATTTAATACTAATGAATACCCCGCAGATACCATCATTATCCAATGTACCTTTTTCACAGGCTACGTCCCAATTCAAAGTACGCTTACCATTCGTAAAGTATGTACATCATACTACATACAGTTGGAGCTTACCGTTCAGTACATGGGGTGCAGGATGTGTGACATACCAGGGCTTGACAATCAGCTACATTTTAACTTTTCAAATGCACTGGGCCATTTATTAAAATAAAAAAAGTATTTACCAAAAACACTATGCTGATTTATTTTGCGCATAATCTCACACACAACCAAAAACTCTAACCAGCTTAGCTTGGATATGGCCACCAGTGATGTCATTGACATTGAATCCTTGTGTTATCCCAGCTCCATGAAATGATGTAGATGAAAGAATAGCAACACCTTCTCTTATAGGGACTGATACCTTATCATTTCATTGAGCTGTAATTAACACAAGGTTTCAATGTCCCACGATGACATCACTGGTGATCATATTCAAACTCATTTACTCTCAATAACCAAGCTAAATTAACGTGAGCAAAACTGTTTTGTTTTTGAACGTGTGCGAGTGAGATTATGTGCAAAATAAATCAGCATTGTTTTTTGGTGAAGTGCCCCTTTAATATATTTCTTACATTGAAGGGTCCTCATGGTACGAGCCCAGGTTGCGCTTCATACCTTGCTTTTTGGCCCATAGAAAAAGCCAGTTATAAATGAATTGATTTCATTACTGTCATTACTGTGTCCTGACATGCTTTGTCAATGAATTCTTGACACAGAGAAATTAATATGCACCAAATATCCAATAATACTAACTATGCTAGTTAGTTAGTGTTCAAAACCACTAATATAAAACCAACTTCACTGTAGTTCGTCACATGGATAGTTGGTGTTCTCAACCTGGGGGGAACCTCTGCTGCATTTACAGTAGATTCACTTTTAAAAAGAATCTTAAATTGTTTTTAAATTGTTTTTAACACTGTAAAGTAATTTTTTGTTTTTGTTTTACACTAATGTAATTTTAGCTATATTAATTGTTACAGTAGGTTCATTATGCATTGTGTGTACTGACTTTTAATAATTTTGTTTTTTGCAATAGTGATTGTTTTTGTGTGTTTTTTTGTGTGTGGACCCCAGGAAGACTAGCTGGTTGCTATCGCACCAGCTAATGGGGATCCCTAATAAAATCAAATCAAATCAAATCAAAACACGGTTACCTGTATGAGCAGCATGACGCTGGTGAGGTTTCTCTCGCGAGTGGGACCCAGTTACCTGTATGAGCAGCATGACGCTGGTGAGGTCTCTCTCGCGAGTGGGACCCAGTTACCTGTATGAGCAGCATGACGCTGGTGAGGTCTCTCTCGCGAGTGGGACCCAGTTACCTGTATGAGCAGCATGACGCTGGTGAGGTCTCTCTCGCGAGTGGGACCCAGTTACCTGTATGAGCAGCATGACGCTGGTGATGTTTCTCTCGTGAGTGGGACCCAGTTACCTGTATGAGCAGCATGACGCTGGTGAGGTTTCTCTCGCGAGTGGGACCCAGTTACCTGTATGAGCAGCATGACGCTGGTGAGGTTTCTCTCACGAGTGGGACCCAGTTACCTGTATGAGCAGCATGACGCTGGTGAGGTTTCTCTCACGAGTGGGACCCAGTTACCTGTATGAGCAGCATGACGCTGGTGAGGTTTCTCCCGTGAGTGGGACCCAGTTACCTGTATGAGCAGCATGACGCTGGTGAGGTTTCTCCCGTGAGTGGGACCCAGTTACCTGTATGAGCAGCATGACAGTGGTGAGGTTTCTCTCGTGAGTGGGACCCAGTACTTTCAGCACCAAGTTAATCAAGGTCATGTTGTTGCACTCGATGAACTCGTCGTCTCCCTCCTGGTCCCGCCGCACGTCCAGCAGCCTCAGTAGTTCTGCCACCTGTTGTTAAGAAAAGTATCACGTGAAATCAAATGTGTCTTAACTTTGCTTTGCTGTCAGGCGACATGTTTCTCCAGACTTTACTTTAGCACTTCTACGAGTACCAGTACCAGTAGTACCAGTGGTGCCAGTACAGGAAGTGGGAATCAAAGGCAGAAAGGACATATCGGACCACCTGCAGCTCAAAATTGTTGAGGATATAGTGTCTGCATTTCACTAGAGGTCTTCTCTCCTCTCTGTGACGTCAGTTCACTAGAGGTCTGCTCTCCTCTCTGTGACGTCAGTTCACTAGAGGTCTGCTCTCCTCTCTGTGACGTCAGTTCACTAGAGGTCTGCTCTCCTCTCTGTGACATCAGTTCACTAGAGGTCTGCTCTCCTCTCTGTGACGTCAGTTCACTAGAGGTCTGCTCTCCTCTCTGTGACATCAGTTCACTAGAGGTCTGCTCTCCTCTCTGTGACATCAGGTCACTAGAGGTCTGCTCTCCTCTCTGTGACATCAGTTCACTAGAGGTCTGCTCTCCTCTCTGTGACATCAGGTCACTAGAGGTCTGCTCTCCTCTCTGTGACATCAGTTCACTAGAGGTCTGTTCTCCTCTCTGTGACATCAGTTCACTAGAGGTCTGCTCTCCTCTCTGTGACGTCAGTTCACTAGAGGTCTGCTCTCCTCTCTGTGACGTCAGTTCACTAGAGGTCTGCTCTCCTCTCTGTGACGTCAGTTCACTAGAGGTCTGCTCTCCTCTCTGTGGTGTCGCCTGGAGGAATGCGGCTGAGTTACATGTCCGATTATTAGACAGAGCGATAGGATTGAGGTTGAAAACCTCAAAATGCTCCTTTAAAATAAATAAGCAAACACACATTAACACTTTCAGTGCCAGGGACGTCATATCTAGTTTTATTAGCCCCCCCACTGAGTGCCGATGACGACAAATATCGTTTTATTAGCGATCTGAAATCATAGTTCATCAACCGAGTCTCCCGTTGGTACAGCAGCCCCTACAGGAGCTCAGAATGGAAAAAAGCGCCCCCTATCGTCTATCCCTGTGTAACTGCAGGTCAGTCGCTTAGACTGACCTGGGATCTGTAGATATGTAGGGGCGGAGCCAGCTGGTTCCTTGTGCTCGCAAGAAGTCTGATCAACATGGAAGTCATCGCGGGACGGGAATCAGCCTGGAATATATATTTACAGCAGCCAATACTCAATCAATAAGCGTGATCGATATTTGGAATGGCGATCAGGAATTGGAATGATCTTTTTGGAGAACATCTGATCCGAGGTAAGGAATCTATTTTACCAGTCTTGGGATAATCAGAGTTGTATTCGCTGAGATCTCAGCGTTTGCCCTATGTGTGATGTGTCTCTGTGTGCGCGATCGCTGATGAGGAAATAAAATAATCGATTTTTCAGATCGCCTCTATAGCGCGCATACGTACACATATACTATCGATAATCTAGCGTTTATTTGAAAACGATTCATAAATAGGCCGAAAATTTTCGTTTTTGTGTATTCTAGAATATACCACTAGATGTCTTTTATCATGGAATCTTTATATTTTCCTTGAAAACGAGGGCTTTTCAAAATGCTATAAAACGAAAATGAACCGATAAAAAAACAATCCGCTTCGACAATATTGACTGGAAAACGAGTCATTGATAAGCGACGGGCAGATTAGACACATAGCCATAATTTAAAACATAGATTAGGCGTTTTCAATGCTAAAATTGAAGTGGGTCGCGGCATTCAAGGAGGTTCCGGGGCACCGAGCTCCGGCACGGAAAGTGTTAAAGGGACATTTCACAATTTTCTATAAAAGCGTCAGCTTAAATGACTAAATGCAAATGTACATTCATATGCAGTGGCTTAGCTTCACCGTACCTTTACAATGAGGTCTCCTAACTTCGAGAGATCCTTCCTTTTGAATTTGGAGTAGCTCATTCCCAGCTTGCCCGTGTTGGGATTCAGTCTTCACAGGCGTCAGGTCACATTGGGAGGTAGAAAAGAAACATGCAGACAGTGAGGTTACATAATCACAAGACACGACTGATTTAAATGTCACCAAATTAAAAGGTATGCAGTGGAGTTCTTCACCACTAGTTGATGAAATTGGCACTATAGAGCACAGTAGGATAAAAGAGGTCCCTAATTGGGTTAGTAGAGTTAGTAGCTTCTGTCTGATTGTGTAGATACTGAGGGTAGTAGGGTTAGTAGCTTCTGTCTGGTTGTGTAGGTACTGAGGGTAGTAGGGTTAGTAGCTTATGTCTGGTTGTGTAGATACTGAGGGTAGTATGGTTAGTAGCTTCTGTCTGATTGTGTAGGTACTGAGGGTAATAGGGTTAGTAGCTTCTGTCTGATTTTGTAGGTACTGAGGGTAGTAGGGTTAGTAGCTTCTGTCTGATTTTGTAGGTACTGAGGGTAGTAGGGTTAGTAGCTTCCCTCTGATTGTGTAGATACTGAGGGTAGTAGGGTTAGTAGCTTCTGTCTGATTGTCTAGATACTGCGGGTAGTAGGATTAGTAGCTTCTGTCTGATTGTGTCGGTACTGAGGGTAGTAGGGTTAGTAGCTTCTGTCTGGTTGTGTAGGTACTGAGGGTAGTAGGGTTAGTAGCTTCCCTCTGATTGTGTACCTACTGATGGTAGTAGGGTTAGTAGCTTCTATCTGATTGGTCCTTCCTTTTAAATTTATAGTAGCTTATTATTATGTTTGGATTCAGTATCTACACAATCAGACAGAAGCTACCAACCCTATTACCCTCAGTACCTACACAATCATACAGATAGGTACTGAAGGATTTCGGACACAGCAAATGACTCATGGCTCGTCTTATAATTCTACGCGATACACCAGGAAGGTTCCTGTCCAACCATCACCAGCTCTATATTTGTTATTATTTTTTTGCACCATTTCAGCAAAACAGTAAAAACATTGACCATGACAAGGTGCCGAGTAGAGGCAAGATACCCAGATGGGCCTATACGGGGGGCTCAACTCATTAAATCATTGGATTAAAGAAAATACACAAAAACAAAAGTAAAGTGAAATAAGTTCATAAAACAATTTTCATAATATTAAGATAATAATAAGATAATAAATAATAATAATAATAATAATAATAATAATAATAATAATAATAATAATAATAATAATAATAATAATAATAATAATAATAATAATAATAATAATAATAATAATAATAATAATAACAATAATAATCAAAGTAATAATAATAATAACCAAAACAACAACATTAATAATTAGTCTAAACAAATTAACATGAAACTGTAAAACAAAGTGACATTAATGGTTGAGATTGAAGCTATTCATTTAACAATGTATATTTAAGCTTGGATTTGAGTGATGAAATAGATGAGCACATTTTTATTATGGAGGGTTTTGAATTCCAAATAGTAGGACCTCTAAATCTTATACTGAACTGACCTAATGTTGTGCGGAAGAAATTACGATGGTCCATCTGAAGGCACTGTACCTGGGCAGGCGATGTCTGGGACAGGGGACTATGTGGAAGAGCTGAGGCAGCGAGTAGATGAAGTTGACCACCTGAGGAATGAAGAACAGCAGCATGGTTTTGCTGAAGTGCCCCAGGATTCCCACAACGGCGAAAGTCATTCCTGCGAAGTAGCAGAAGGTGTCTCCCACAAACACTGACGATGGGTACCTGGGTGGAGATGTTGTTGTATGTTAACATAATATATATAATATTATAATGTAATATATCATATCATATCTTATTACATGGCGTTTTCACATTCGCCGAAAATGCTTGCTTGTGATTGGTCAATAGCGCTCGTCAGAGGTCCGATATTACTCGATAACGGACCTCTGTGGAACAATAATGACCGCTGTGCGCAGCTGTTCGCAATCAAGGCCACTGACACACTGCATCAGTGCAGCCAATCAGACACACCTGCTGGCTGCACTGACAGCGGAGTGTGTGTGACGATGACAGTGGAGCCAGAACAGAACTGCATCTGCATTTGATCTCGTCTTGTCGATGTAAAATGAATTAGGTATATTGTTAGTAAGTTAGCCATGTAATACGCGGGATAATGTATAGCTATACTCGATCATTGTCGCAAAATAATTGACCTTCACTGATGTTTAAAACACCTCGGCGCTGCGCCTCGGTATTTTAAACTCCGTGTCGGTCAATTATTTTGCGACAATGACCTCGTAGCTATACATTATCCCTTACATATCATATAGCTTATATAATATAATACACAGTAATATAACATAACACACAGTAATATAATATAGTACAGTATACAATACTATAATATAGCTAATATAAATATAATATAATGTAATACAATATAATATAATATATGTTAATATAATATATATTAATATAATATGAAGGGAAACTGGTCTTTATTCTTTATTAAACTGCCTTACATTCTGAGTCAAACTTACCAGTTGTGGTAGAAAAGTGCCAACGTGGTGAAGAAGAATGGAATCATGAAGTAGAGGGAGAAGACATGGTCGTCACGGTAGTCTCCTGTAAGATCACATGACCAAAACATAAAGTAGAGGGAGAAGACATGGTCGTCACGGTAGTCTCCTGTAAGATCACATGACCCAAACATAAAGTAGAGGATAAGACATGGTCGTCATGGTAATCTCCTGTAAGATCACATGACCCAAACATAAAGTAGAGAAGATATGGTCGTCACGGTAATCTCCTGTAAGATAAGATAACATGACCCAAACATAAAGTCTCAAACACAGACATTTTCTGAATATTGCAAAAGATAAGGATTCTTTGAGTGTAGAAAAAGATAAATGATGATTTGCATTCAGGGTAGAAAACTAACTTTTTTAAACTAACTAAAACTTACCATCCACTTTTGTCATTATACCAGCCATAGAAGATAATAATAATATTAATGCTACTACTACTAAAAATTATAATAACAATAATACAGCTATTAGTAGTAGTAACAACAACAATAATAATATAATCATAATCATCATCATCATCATCATCATCATTATTATTATTATAAGAATAGCAACAGTAGTAGTAACAACAACAACAACAACAACAACAACAACAACAACAACAACAACAACAACAACAACAACAACAACAACAATAACTATTTATATAGGACTTTTCCAAACAAAAGTTACAAAGTGATTTTTGGAACCTTAGCTATATTTCCTACTTACCAACGCTAATGTTGATCAGTAGAGTCCTTTCTCTGCACAATCCATGCTGTTTCTCATGCTAGCTCTGGATAGTTAGCCACAAACCAATGCAAAGTCAATGGGGTCAAGTTCCTGTCTGTACAATCTGAATGAGGCTCACTGGAATTTACTCTATGCTGCACACAAAGTAGATTCCAGTGAGCCTCAGTGAGCTTGTACAGACAGGAGCTCGACCCCATTGACTTTGCATTGGTTTTGTGGCTAACTATCTGAAGCTAGTATGAGGAACAGCATGGTTTGTTGTGGCTAACTATCTGTAGCTAGTATGAGGAACAGCATGGTTTGTGGCTAACTATCTGGAGCTAGTATGAGGAACAGAATAGTTTGTGGCTAACTATCTGAAGCTAGTATGAGGAACAGCATGGTTTGTGGCTAACTATTTGAAGCTAGTATGAGGAACAGCATGGTTTGTGGCTAACTATCTGGAGCTAGTATGAGGAACAGCATGGTGTGTGGCTAACTATCTGGAGCTAGTATGAGGAACAGCATGGTTTGTGGCTAACTATCTGGAGCTAGTATGAGGAACAGCATGGTTTGTGGCTAACTATCTTAAGCTAGTATGAGGAACAGCATGGTTTGTCTAACAGACACACACCACTCAGCTCCAGCAGGTTGAAGATGATGATGGAGGCGGAGATGAAGAGGGCTTGTCCCGACTCGATTCCGTTGATGCCCGCCAGGATGTTGATGGCGTTTGTGCAGAACACTGCCAGCATCCCCATGTAGACGTAGTAGAGGGGACCTGCAGGAGAGACCAGCATCTTTAGACCTGCAGGTTCGAGCTCTCGAGACACAGGACACGTTGTTTTATGTCCAAATATCACATGTCCTCCAGAACGATAGGATTAAAGGGGCACTTCGTCAAAAAAACAATGTCATTTTGCACATAATTAGTTTGCACATAATCTCACAAACATCCAAAAACTCGAAACAGTTTCGCACACATTCATTTGGTTAGAGACAGTTATTGAGAATAATTTTGTTTGAATATGAACACCAGTGATGTCATCGGGGGACATTGAATCTGTGCGTTGTGTTGATTACAGCTCCATGAAATGATATCAGTATCAGTCCCTATAAGACAAGGTATTGCTATTCTTTCATCTACATCATTTCGTGGTGTTCAGATTCAGATGCCTTTAATAAGCCATATGTGTAACATTGGTATGTTTCGGCATGTTTCGGTAATTGTTTCGTGCAGTGAAGGATTAATAATTTGAATAAATATATATATATAAAGTGTATGAAGTGTAAAGTAAAGTGCAGTAATTAACACAACACAAGGATTCATTGTCCCCGATGACATCACTGGTGGCCATGATCAAACAAATTTTACTCTCAAACTAAATGAACGTGTGCAAAACATACTTCTTGTATGTGTGTGAGATTATGTGTAAAGTTAAATCAGCATTGTTTATATATAATAATAATAATAATGAACTTCCTGTCGTTTCCAAACGACCACCGCGGAGCAGCTCACCCAGGTCTAGGACTCCCCCAGGTCTAGGACTCCCCCAGGTCTAGGACCATAGATATATATAGAACACTAGATAGCTTAAGGCGGAGTCACCAGCGTCGCTGAACCGCCGCCATCTTGCCCCAGTCAGCCTTGAGTGAGGGTGAGTGATCTGCACAGACAAAAATACTCATAACTCGCTGAAATATTGACGGATTTACAAACGGTTTGGTTTATTACAAGCATTATTAACGTGGCTATGATTCAAGCGGTTTGTAAAAAAACATCTTAATTTTTTTTTATATATATAAGTATGCAGTATCATAACTACATCTTTGATGTTTATAGCAAACCAACCCGTTTGAAAATCGGTAAAGAATTGAGCAATCTATGGTTATTTAAATAGTACATGCACCATGGACATTAATGTTATCAGTAGCTGAGCTGCCTGGGGCAAGATGGCCGCCCTATGACGACGTCGCTCTCCATTGGCCGGCAGCGCGGGTAAGCTATCTAGTGTTCTATATAATATGTCTATGTCTAGGACTCCCCCAGGTCTAGGACTCACCCAGGTCTAGGACTCCCCCAGGTCTAGGACTCACCCAGGTCTAGGACTCCCCCAGGTCTAGGACTCCCCCAGGTCCAGGACTCACCCAGGTCTAGGACTCCCCCAGGTCTAGGACTCACCCAGGTCTAGGACTCCCCCAGGTCTAGGACTCACCCAGGTCTAGGACTCACCCAGGTCCAGGACTCACCCAGGTCTAGGACTCACCCAGGTCTAGGACTCACCCAGGTCTAGGACTCACCCAGGTCCAGGACTCACCCAGGTCTAGGTGCAGCAGGACTCACCCAGGTCTAGGACTCACCCAGGTCTAGGACTCACCCAGGTCTAGGACTCACCCAGGTCCAGGACTCACCCAGGTCTAGGTGCAGCAGGACTCACCCAGGTCTAGGACTCCCCCAGGTCTAGGACTCACCCAGGTCTAGGACTCACCCAGGTCCAGGACTCACCCAGGTCTAGGACTCACCCAGGTCTAGGACTCACCCAGGTCCAGGACTCACCCAGGTCCAGATGCAGCAGGACTCACCCAGGTCCAGGACTCCCCCAGGTCTAGGACTCCCCCAGGTCTAGGACTCACCCAGGTCCAGGACTCACCCAGGTCCAGGACTCACCCAGGTCCAGGACTCCCCCAGGTCTAGGACTCCCCCAGGTCTAGGACTCACCCAGGTCCAGGACTCACCCAGGTCTAGGTGCAGCAGGACTCACCCAGGTCTAGGTTCAGGCCCAGCAGGGCTCTGAAGGGCTTGGGCACCGCGATCACCGTGTTGCCGAAGTTGGTGAAGTAGACCATGAGCAGCGGCAGGGAGGCCACGGTGGGGAGCAGCAGCTTGTGTCTCCAGCGCAGGTTCAGCACGTCGTCCGCGAAGCCCAGGAAGATCATGCAGCAGATGGCCAGCAGGGCGCCGATCAGCTGGACAAACTGGTGAGAGGGAAAACACACACATCGGACACTGAGTGTTGTTGGCCAGAAAACACCTCTCCCCCCCGGGAGCTTTAACCCCTTCACTGACACACTACAGAAGGTTAACCCTTTACTATCACACTACCGACGGTTTAGTAAAGGGTTAACCTTCTGCTGAAGTGTGGCAGTGGAAGGGTTAACCTGCTGTCGTGTGGCAGTGGAAGGGTTAACCTGCTGTGTATTGTCGCGGTGAAAGGGTTAACCGTTTGGTAGTGGGGGAGTGAACGGGTTTAAGCTAGGCTAGTGGTCCGTATCCGCTCGACAGCTCCCTGGTACATTTCAGCCAATCCTTGCTGCAAGCAGCTTGTTGATGTGATACTGGAAAACAATAACATTAATAATTTAAAACAATAATGGCTTTTAAGTTGAATTTCCCTCGGGATAAATAAAGTATTTCTATTCGATTCCATTCTTGATCATACTTTTTGAAGAACAGAGCAGTTATTTTATCACTACAATCCTATAAGACAGGGCTCAGCGAGATAGGAACCGCAGGTAGAGATGAAAAGATCAAGATATAGAAGACGTAGAACCACCTTTAATGATTAAAAACTAGACAAAGTTTCAACGCGACTGGGTCTACATCAGGTCTCCAAGAGAAACACTCAACTCATTGTCAGTAATTCAGCTGGTTCTGTGACTGGTTCTGTGCAGGGTCTGCTCTGTGGTTCTGTGACTGGTTCTGTGCAGGGTCTGCTGGTTCTGTGACTGGTTCTGTGCAGGGTCAGCTGGTTCTGTGACTGGTTCTGTGCAGGGTCAGCTTGTTCGTTGCAGGGTCAGCCGGTTCTGTGCAGGGTCTGCTGGTTCTGTGCAGGCTCTGCTGGTTCTGTGACTGGTTCTGTGTAGGGTCAGCTGGTTCTGTGCAGGGTCAGCCGGTTCTGTGCAGGGTCTGCTGGTTCTGTGACTGGTTCTGTGCAGGCTCTGCTGGTTCTGTGACTGGTTCTGTGCAGGGTCAGATGGTTCTGTGACTGGTTCTGTGCAGGGTCAGCTGGTTCTGTGACTGGTTCTGTGCAGGATCTGCTGGTTCTGTGACTGGTTCTGTGCAGGGTCTGCTGGTTCTGTGACTGGTTCTGTGCAGGGTCAGATGGTTCTGTGACTGGTTCTGTGCAGGGTCTGCTGGTTCTGTGACTGGTTCTGTGCAGGGTCTGCTGGTTCTGTGACTGGTTCTGTGCAGGGTCAGCTGGTTCTGTGACTGGTTCTGTGCAGGGTCTGCTGGTTCTGTGACTGGTTCTGTGCAGGGTCTGCTGGTTCTGTGACTGGTTCTGTGCAGGGTCAGATGGTTCTGTGACTGGTTCTGTGCAGGGTCTGCTGGTTCTGTGACTGGTTCTGTGCAGGGTCTGCTGGTTCTGTGACTGGTTCTGTGCAGGGTCAGATGGTTCTGTGACTGGTTCTGTGCAGGGTCAGATGGTTCTGTGACTGGTTCTGTGCAGGGTCAGATGGTTCTGTGACTGGTTCTGTGCAGGGTCAGATGGTTCTGTGACTGGTTCTGTGCAGGGTCAGATGGTTCTGTGACTGGTTCTGTGCAGGGTCAGATGGTTCTGTGACTGGTTCTGTGCAGGGTCAGATGGTTCTGTGACTGGTTCTGTGCAGGGTCAGATGGTTCTGTGACTGGTTCTGTGCAGGGTCAGATGGTTCTGTGACTGGTTCTGTGCAGGGTCAGATGGTTCTGTGACTGGTTCTGTGCAGGGTCAGATGGTTCTGTGACTCCATAGACGTTGTTCATCTTCTATTGTCTATAGAAATGGATATGGACCAGCTAGCCTAGCTGTTGGCCAGAAACACCTGTCCCTGAGTTTAAGCTATAGGCTAGTGGTCCGTATCAGCTTTCATTCATTTGTGCTGAGCTAGCATGCAGCCGGATAGCTTTCTACTGAACGCACACAGAGAGGAAATTGGCATCTACCTTCTTGTCCGATTCTGGAGAAGACGGTAAAAGCGTGTTTCCCGTAATGTTGGTGCGTTCCTTTTAATTATGAGAGAAATTACACACTGCCGCTTTAAAATAGAATAGAATAGAAATACTTTAATCATCCCGAGGAAAATTTGGCACTACAAATCGCTCACAGTAAACATTTAGGTAGACAAACAAATCACGAATAAGAATAACAAAAGATTGCCTAAGAATAAAGAATAAAATAAGCCTAAGAATAATAATAATAATAATAATAATAATAATAATAATAATAATAATAATAATAATAATAATAATAATAATAATAATAATATTAATAATAATATCACATAAAGTACGGTCCGGGATTCACATTTCCTATGTAATGTATGTACATTCTAATATAAATATACAGTAAAAATATACAGAGATCTACATTAACTCATTCAGCGCCGGGCCTATATGATCAAATTATGGCTAGCACGCCAGCGCTTTAATCAATGGGAGGACGGGGAAATTTGCGAGTGCTTAAAATATATCTTAAATTATGGCTATTGGTCTAATACACCTGTCGCTTATCAATGACTTGCTTGCAGTCAACATGTACGAAACGGATTGTTTTTTCATCTGTACATTTCCGTTTTATACTGTTTTGAATATGAGTATAGTTTGAGGTGGTGCAGTGGGCAAGGCGCTCACCACCAATGCAGGAGACGCTGGGTCGCATTGCTATCAGCTTGGCTGGTCGTTCATACTAATACAATTGGCAGTATTAGGGGGTGGGAAGCTGATGGGTGGGGATCGGACATTGTGGACAGCAACTGCTACAGGTCGGTTGGTGCGCCTGCGCAGCAGAATCAGGAAGCGACGGGGGCGGCGTGCCCTCTAAACGCAGACCCCCGACGCTGAGAGATTGCGCTGTGCAGGTGAAAATATGCGACTGCTGCTTCCTCGAGTACCGGAGGGGACGCATGATGTAAGGCTTAGTCCACATTGCAGCCGGCTTGTGGGAGGCATGGCCTAACAACGTTCGAGACAGGGGAGGGTAGAATTGGACGATACGAAATTGGGATGGGAGAAAAATAGAAAATGGGAGAAAAAAGTAAATAAAAAAAATAAAAAATAAAGATCTAGTAATTCCAGAGAAATACACGATAATAGCCCTTTAGTGGAATACACAAAACACGTTGTCATTTTTCGGCTGATTTATGAATAGTTTTCAAATAAACGCTAGATTATCGATAGTGTATGTGTCCTTATGCACGATACAAAAGCGGGCTGAAAAATCGCTTATCCGTGCCTTGCTCAGCGCCACCGGCACGCACACACACAGACACGTTGTGATCGCTATGAAAAAAACATCTGATTAACCCAAGACTGGTAACATAGAGTCCTTACCTCACATCAGATGTTATGCAAAAAGATTAATCCAATTCCTGATCGCCATTCCAAATATCGATCGTGTCCATTGATCCAACGTTATAGTCCAAAACACATAATCCACGCTCCCCAGTCAACGTGGTACAATGATACTGCATGCCTGAGAAGCAAAACCCGGACCGGACTTTTTTTTTTATGCACAGTCCCAGCCAATCCAATCCAATGATCCGGGAGACGATATTTGCCCTTTTGCGAGCTCAGACCCATTCCCAACGATAACATCAGGTTGGATGGATGAAAATGAATGGATATCGCTAATAAAATAAATAACGATTAAAACCTGACTATCGTCGTGATTGGCGCTCAAGCGTCGGCGAGTAAAGCCTACTATCATCGTGACTGGCGTCCAATGAGTTAAGTGTACTGTAAGTGTAATATTGACAATGTTGTTTTGAAAGTAAAAGTAGATGGTAACAGTCACTCTGTGCTCAGTGATGCAGTGAGGCACAGTGATGCATTATAAAGTCTGATGGCTGTCGGAATGAAAATACACCACTACATCCATCAACCCACCTCGTTGTGAGGGAAGCCCGCGCACTGGTCCCCCACGAAGCAGCTGAGGAAAGGCACTGGGATGAAGCAGAAGAGGATGATGAGGAACACAGTTCCACTGATGACTCCCTGGGACTCTGGGCTACAGAGAGAAGGCGAGAGAAGGAGGGAGAATTAAAGGCAAGAACAGCAACCTCTAGGCAAAGGAGCGCCCCCTATTGGTACTGCACTTTATTTCCATTTATTTTTGTTTTGGTCTGATGTGCGGGTTGGAGTCCAGGGGAGGGGTTGTTATTGCTGAACACACCTCAGGCTCTGCCAAAAGAAATGCACACTATAATAAGTTACTATATAGCTATAAAATATTAAGATAAGATATTCCTCTATTGATCCCCTTGGGGAAATTCAGGCATCATAGCAGCATGGGGGGGGGGGTACAGGTATTGGCAGGGTAATAGTAGAAAGACATAAATATAGGCAATAGAAATATAGTATAGTAGAAAAAGTAAAAAATAAGCAGTATAACAATATAATTAACTCTGAATATAAGCATATGAGCAAAGGTGCAGATGAGGGTACGTATGTATGCCCTATCAGTTATATTATACGTTACAATAAATATGGAACACTTCAAATCTGAATATATATATAATATGAGTAAGTAAAGTATACAGTATACACAGGTGCCCTAACTGGCATGCAATATGCCATACGCTATATACGCTGTAGTCCGTGCAGTTTAGGTGAGACAGATACACTTTGTGATTATTCCCTGACATTCCTAGTAGTTCTCGAGTTCTGCTGCCGTTAGCTCTCCGGCTGATGGCAGTGGTCCCTGCCCACTGTTGTGGAGCCTGATGGCACGAAGGTACGATTATTATATTATAATTATATATATATATATTATTATAGCTATATAGTAACTTACTATAGTGTGAACCTGAGGTATGGCCTGCAAAAACTGTACAACCCACACATCAGACCAAAACAAAAAAGTATGAACAAAGTTCAATACCAAGACTAGGGGCTATTTTGCAGGTTAACCCTTTCACTGCCACAGTGTGGTAGTGAAAGGGTTAACCTTCTGTGGTGTGGTAGTGAAAGGGTTAAAGACCTGTATTACAGCATTTCATGATTCAAACCTTATTTTATGACTAGCATAACTTAACCCTTTTTTTTTTTTTTTTTTTAAACTTTAACTTAGCATAGTCAGTATACTCATACACCCAGTTCAATCACCTGTACATTACTATTGCACTTTACTGTTACATTTGCACACTATTTTCGTTGTACACTGTACTTGTGCTGCATGATGGCAAAGATACATTATTAGAATCGAATCTAAATTGATATAGTGGGTGAACCTAAGTGAGGCAGTGACAATATACTTATCTTAAGTTACTCAAACCACAAATCTTTGTTCATTGTGCTTTTTTTTCTTTTCTTGTCAGGTGACACCAACAATAGACAATGATGAATGAGACCAAGGTTAAGAAAATACTCACACTTCCCTTTTAGACATTTTGTTCAAATCCATGCCATACAACCTGGCTGCGATGAAATGGTCTTTGAACGCTGGGATGAGTTTCATCGTGGCCATGCACCCGAGTGCGGACAGAAAACAGTTGATCACAAGCGGTAGAACAGGTATCGGCGACATGTTTCCAGATTGTATTTTAATAATCGCTAATAAGTTTCCAGATTGTATTTTAATAATCGCTAATAACATGAGCTATGCTATTCTGACAGATCGGCGTAATGTCAGCTGGATATGTAAAGCTAACGTTAGCGATGTTTATGTCACCGCTCGGCCGACAGCCGTTCGCAGTGTCCTCTACGAAACGAACATTATATACATAGACATCGTGGATATGACTTAACTTTATCGTTACACGGGTGTACGAAAAGAAAACGCGTCCATAGCTAAATCACAACGATAATCCATTATACCAGACGAGCGATCTTGTTTCTGGACGGACGTATTATGATGACGGACAAAGTTACACGTCTTGTTTACAGACAGGGAGGGAGGCGTGAACAGCCATCATGAGTTATACCTTATTTCTATTGGCTTAGTTGCCTACACTGTTAAAGTCTACGTTTCAGAATACAATGGGGCTTAGCTGTATATTTAGGTTATTGTATTGTAAGAATGTTTATTTGTATAACCTTACATTGAAACGGCATTAGGAATATTGATTGGATTTAGATAAAGTCATTGAACCGTCTTATTTGTCATAAAAGAATGAGCAGTTTGGCACTGCGGTCAAGTGAGCCGTCTTTTGCTTTTGCGTGGTCAAATCAGCCGCTCTTGTTTTTCGAGTGCGCGATTAGTTCCAGGTTTACGGTAATGCATTAAAACAAGCCTGGGACGCTGTTGTAATGAACCGACGTGACTTTTGAACACAGTCTGATTGATTGATTGATTGAAAACTTTATTAACAGATTGCAGAATGGGTACAATACAGTACAGCTCAATACACACAATTGTTAAGGGGATGCAGACCAGAGAAAGACTTTCGTCTTGTTTACACCAGGGTCCCCCATTTTCAATTCATCAGGAAGTAGATCTTACAGAAATACTTAATATGACATTGAATGCGCATCGAATCAATAGGACGTTTAGTCTAATCAATAGGACGTTTCGTATGTGCAGTATTATTGAACATCGAATCAATAGGACGCGCAGTATATTCGACCACTAAACTAAAGCTACAGACAATTCCACAGAGGAACACTTCCGGTGAGGATTTCAAAGTAAAGGATGGCATGTGGTTCATTTCTATTATTTCATAAGTAGTTTATTACACTGCCATGTTTGTACTTAATACTTCTCAAGACTACTTGCACAAATAATATTAACTACTTTTACTGTGTATTTTGAGTAATTTGAGTTTCAAAGTCCTTTTTATAGAACAATGAGTATTTTCGACTAACTTTGATGTGGGATAAAAAAAGATTTTCCCATAAGCACTTTATGAAACTGCCATGGTTGTACTTAGTACCTCTTAGACTACTTGTACAAATTATATGAAATATTTTTACTGTGTACTTTTTGAGTAATTTGAGTTTCAAAGTCCTCAGAATCAGCATTTTCGACTAACTTTGATGTGGGATAAAAAAAGATTTTCCCATAAGCACTTTATGAAACTGCCATGGTTGTACTTAGTACCTCTTAGACTACTTGTACAAATTATATGAAATATTTTTACTGTGTACTTTTTGAGTAATTTCAGTTTCAAAGTCCTCAGAATCAGCATTATGGGAAGAATTGTTTTTATCCAACATCAAAGTTAGTCGAAAATGCTGATTCTGAGGACTTTGAAACTCAAATTACTCAAAAAGTACACAGTAAAAATAGTTCATATAATTTGTACAAGTAGTCTAAGAGGTACTAAGTACAACCATGGCAGTTTCATAAAGTGCTTATGGGAAAATCTTTTTTTATCCCACATCAAAGTTAGTCGAAAATACTCATTGTTCTATAAAAAGGACTTTGAAACTCAAATTACTCAAAGTACACAGTAAAAGTAGTTAATATTATTTGTGCAAGTAGTCTTGAGAAGTATTAAGTACAAACATGGCAGTGTAATAAACTACTTATGAAATAATAGAAATGAACCACATGCCATCCTTTACATTGAAATCCTCACCGGAAGTGTTCCTCTGTGGAATTGTCTGTAGCTTTAGTTTAGTGGTCGAATATACTGCGCGTCCTATTGATTCGATGTTCAATAATACTGCACATACGAAACGTCCTATTGATTAGACTAAACGTCCTATTGATTCGATGCGCATTCAATGTCATATTAAGTATTTCTGTAAGATCTACTTGTGAGACTGTGTTCAAAAGTCACGTCGGTTCATTACAACAGCGTCCCAGGCTTGTTTTAATGCATTACCGTAAACCTGGAACTAATCGCGCACTCGAAAAACAAGAGCGGCTGATTTGACCACGCAAAAGCAAAAGACGGCTCACTTGACCGCAGTGTTTTGGCTCCTATATATTGGTTAGATATCAACGAATCAGCTTGAATTTTCATGGATCTGACATTTTGCACATACACTAGTCTACGGATAAAGATAGAATTACTTGGATATTTAGCAGAACCAGTAACTTAAGTAACTTAAGATAAGTATATTGTCACTGCCTCACTTAGGTTCACCCACATCAATTTAGATTCGATTCTAATGTATTGCCATCATGCAGCACAAGTACAGTACAACGAAAAAAAGTTTGGCATCCAACCAGAACCTGTGGAGAATCTCTTGGTTGATTGATTGATTGAAAACTTTATTAACAGATTGTAGAATGGGTACAATACAGTACGGCTCAATACACACAATTGTTAAGGGAATGCAGACCAGAGAAAGACTTTTGTCTTGTTTACATCAGGGTCCCCCATTTTCAATTCATAATGACATTTATGACATACAGATATACAGTACTGATACATTTGTATACACGATATGCAAATATACAGTACTGTTAAATTTTTTTATTATGTCTTATTCTTGTCTCACTGTTTTGTCCTGTTTTGCACTCATTTATTTATTATTATGTTATTCCTATTTGTGAAGAAAAAAAATCATGTACTGTAATGTCGAATCACGTTCCATTTGTATACAATATGGTGAATAAAGTAATTTTAATCTGAACAGAGATCCTAACAGAAAATATATACATATGAGGGGGAGGAGACTGTAGCTACATTGGGAGGGGGGGTTTGGGGCAAGGTGCAAGCGAGGGGGGTTTGGATATTTACGGGGGCCAGTTTTGAATTGCAGCCTCCCGTAGGTGCTCTTTGAGAGTGGTTTTGAAGGTGGGTAGGGATTCAAATATTTTTTTCGGCTGTGGGTAGGGTGTTCCACATTGATGTGGTATTATTGCGAAACGTGTTTAGTCCCTTGTTTGAGCCGAATCTGGGTTGAACATGATTTGTGGAACTCCCTCTGGTGTTGTGGTCGTGGTATTCACTGACTTTTGGGAAGTATTTCGACATGTACATGGGTACCTTAGTGGTGTAGTGTATCTTGTAGACCAGGCCCATTGCAAGTTGCTGTACTCTGTCGTCTACTCTAAGCCATCCTAGGTTGTCAAAATGGGCAGGGGTGAGGTGGGTTCTAGGAGTAAGGTCAAGCAGTAGTCTGACCAGTTTGTTTTGTGATGTTTGTAATCTTGTTTTTAGTGCCTTTGAGGTGCTTTGGTACCATGAGGTGCAAGCATAGTCGTAGTACCCTTGAATGAGTGCTCCTGTTAGAGTCTTCAGGGTATTCTTGTTTACCAGAGAGGAGATCCGGTACAAGAATCTAGTTTGTTGGTTGACTTTTTTGATTACATTGGATGCCATCTTGTCACAGGAAATATTTGCCTCTAGGATGGAACCCAGGTATGTAATTTCATCTTTCCTTGTGACAATATTGTCACCCACTGACCACTGTAACAGAGAAGCCGTCGGTCTTGCTGAGTTTGTTATTTGATCCAAAGAGAATGGACTCTGTTTTACCCAGGTGTAATGATAGTCAGCGAGCCAGTTGCAGATTCTGCCGAGTTCTGAGCTGAGGGTTTGTTAAACCTGTAACTTGTTCTTGTCAGAGACCATATGGTTCAATGGAATTCTAAGAGTATATATATTATATGCACAGTCCCTGCTAAATGTTCTGCTTTTTGTTTAATTGAGAAAGTGGTAAGCAAATTGGGGGGGGGGGGGGGGGGGTAAAAAATGTCAGTAGATAACAAGATGTGCTTGGGAGCAGAAGAGAAACCCTACTTGAGAAACTGGAAAGAGAAACCCTACAACAACCATGTCGATGTCAGTGCTATTATACTGCAATTAGAAACTGGCCCCGGTAAATGTCCAAACCCCCCCTCCTGTTACGGTCCAACCAAGTGGTCAAAAGTGGCAGTACCCCGGGACAGACAGACACAGGAAACAGATGATAAATAAACCAGATTTAATAGAACTATACAACAGGAGAAAACTGGGGAATAAACAATACTATCCTAACAGGGCCTAAGTGGGGGACATGTGTGTGTGCCAGCAGGGAACATGTGAATTCAGAATAACCTATGTGTGTGGATGCGTGTGTCTAACATGTAAAACTAATGTGGTGTAAAATGTAAATGTGTCAGGCTGTTGTTCGTTTGCGTGTACTAGGGCTGTCCCCGACTAAGGATTTGTATGGTCGACTAGGATTGGCCAAAATGTGCCGTTAGTCGACTATTGGTAAAAAAAAAAAAAAAAAAGTATAATATGTTTATTTTTTTTTATTTTTTTTTATCATTCCATTTGGGCTGTGGGGGTGCTTAATGTCTGAAGGAGTCGACTGAAGGCTTCTTGTCCTCTGCAAAAGCACGCAATTGGTCCACTGATGGATACATCTTGATATTTGTCTAGTATAGTGTGTTCATTAGATGGGTGAAATCCTCTTTTAGTGCCTCTGTGCCTGTTTTCGTAGGCAGTTAGCCTCTGGTATGCGTGCCATTAGCGTTAGCCACGCTTCTATGCCTCTTTTCTTTTGAAAAAAATTATAATTTTAATTAATATATATATATATATATTTTTTTTTATTATATTCGACTAAGAGGTTGGCCAGTCAACTATGGCCCCTTTTGACCGATTAGTCGACTAATCGATTAATAGGGGTCAGCCCTAGCGTGTACTAACCAGTCCGGTAACAGAGGATGGGGAAATGTCCGAGTACAAAGTCCATTCGTGGGTCCCCGAGACGCCAGTTGGAGAGTGTGTGCGAGCAGGAAGCGAAACAGTGTTTTTATATATATATATATATATATATATATATATATATATATATATATATATATATATATATATATATATATATATATATGTAGCATCCTGAATATTCTGCTAAGTATTCAGAAGTGCTGACTAACTTGTTACTTCCCCTGTGTGTATAAAGTGTGATAAACAGTGTTCCTTTTGATATCTCGCCCGGACTACTAATGATGCGAGGTGCTCCTCTTTCTCTGGCTTCGATATGGATCACTAACATGACATTGAAGCATCTTTCTCCCTTTCTGGAGTGGTCCTATAGTGGGATCAGTTGCGGTTGCCAGCAGGGGGCAGTGGTGGCAGGTGGAGCGGAGGAGAGAGAAGCAACGAGCGAGAGATGATTACCTGGAGGGCGGAACACAAGGAAGTCCTCTTTGACAGTGAACTCGGACGTGAGCGGTCGCAACGGGCGTGTGCTCTGGACGAGCCCCGTTTGAAGAGTCCCGTTGAAGAGCCCCGTTGGAGAGCGACGGGTGATAGAGAGTACTTGCTAGATAACGTGTTATCCTAGAAGTACAAGCGATAGTGAAGTGTGTGAGTAAGCGATACGGAAAGAAGAACCAACGTCCATAGATAACGTGTTATAGTAGCAGTGTGAGCGGTGTATTAACATGCTGCTAACGGCTATAGTGATAAGTATATCACCAGGCGAGCGTCGCTGAAGACCGGTGGTGCATACAGCCACGTTGCGTTAGTAGTACAGACGATAGCAGGAGGGTTCACTAAGACCCACAGTTTAGCTGTGTTTAAGGTAGCCAAACAGTTTAGAGCGCGCCAGCCCAGTCAGCAGCCCGCAGTGGACGTCTCATCGACGCCGCAGAGGACGCCTCTCCCACCAGCAGAGGTCGCCACAACACAGCACGCTCCTCCAGTTCCACCACTGCCCATGCTGTCTACCCCAACCCGCTGGCTGTGCTCGCGGGATCGCCCGACGCCATCTTGTCACCCGGACGAGGGGTGGTGAGAGTGGGTCCGCCATCTTGGCTAAGTACAACGGTACCTTGTGTGCCCACAACAGTATCCATTCGAGCGAACGCTAACGACCAGTGTCTAGGGGTACCCCAAACATTATAAGCCGGCTTTAGTGTAGGTTTTATTTGGTAACGTGGGCCCACATGTAAATGATTTCTTTTGTATTTGTGAATCACTGTGACGTTCTTGAATTCCCATTGAACTCCTTACCATGTGCCTGGGTCTTCCCCTAATCCAAGCGGGGTTTACTATTAATGTATTGAGCACGATGTGCCTATGTTGGGAATAGTGTTCCCCTATAATACAAGTGAGAGCACCCGGTGCCTATGTTAATGCATGCCATATGAACCACATAAAGTATAACTTGTAACTGCTAATTGACCAGGCTTATATAAAGGAGAAGTAAATGGGAGCACAGTGTGAGTGTCTATTTCTGATCATATGCTAACCTTGTTGACCGGGTAAATACTTGTGACTGTGGTATATTTATTTAACCCTTCCACCCCATTCGCAGCATATTCGTTAAGGGTCTATACAGGTGGTCAAGGAAGGGTACTGCTTAAAGGGAAGCCCAATATAACTATTGAACTGACAGCCACCGGGTGTGGGAGGGCTAACGGAGGTACTGGGGGAAGTGAGAGTGTGTGGGGAGCTACTGCTGACTGCCCTGGAAGGCGAGGAAGACCAGAGTACCACCCCCCAGGTTAGTAAATCCTGGGCCCCATCCGCTCCTGCTGCCCGCCCTCCAGAATGACGTTCCGGGCCCAAAGACGGGGGTGCAGATAGATCGAATTCTACTGTATCCTGCTACCAGGTGGCTGTGTATAACTACTCCCATAAGCATGGATAATCCACCCTTCTCCATATATTTTTTTTTATTAACCTTTATTTACCCAGGGTATAGGTTCGCTGAGCTGATGCTTTTTTTCAGGAACGCCCTGCTTCACATTCACACAGTTCCAATCCATTCACACCTGGGAGCTGCCCAGTACAACCACAGTCTGACACCGTTGGCCACTGAGCAACTCCACTGGAGCAGTTGGGGGTTAAGTGCCTTGCTCAAGGACACTTCAGCGGTTGGTGTTAAGGGGATAGGTGAGAGTTTTATTAATTCACTTCCCCAGCCCTGTGGTCCGGGGGATCGGTGTTAATCCGAGCACAAGGGGGTATCCTTGAAGGAGAGAGGAGAAGACAATGCCGGTTAGCAAACGATAAAGACGAAACAAAACACCGGGGGGAAAACAAAGTAATAAAACCCAGTTAGTCCAAGACACGAGGAATACTAATGCAAAGATTTAGAAAATAGGCTTCTTGGTAAAACTAACCACAAGTGATCAGTGTACGAACAAGCACTGAACGACGGGCTGTCGGGCTCTTTATGCTGCCGGTGCTTCTCCCTCCGCGTGCGTCCCCGCGTGCGCCCAGCTGCTCCCAATCGCGTCTGATTAGACTCGATGAGTTGGGACGAGGTGGGAGTCACAACGCCCCCCACCCAACTCCCTCCAATGTACAGTTTCTTCCCCTTCGAATGTATATATATATATATTTTTTTTTTATGATCTCTTTCTCTTAAACAGTACTGTATATTTGTATGTCTTGTATGTCATAAATGTCTTGATGGAACCTAAATGTTTACTGTTTATTGTGAGCGATCTGTAGTGCTGAATTTCCCTTGGGATAAATAAAGGATTTCTATTCTATTTCTATTCTGTTCTATTCTATTATTGTTTTAGAGTATATAAACATCAAGCTACTGGCGCAGGACTTGCTGACATGTTACCAGGGGGCTGTCAGCCATAATGACTCATCTTTCACAGCCTCATCAATGGCTGCAGTAAAGGCCTCAAAGACAAATCATCCAAGATCATCACAGCATATGTTTGGCCGCTAAACACACCGGCGGGGCATCTGTTAGATCTAGACCCGTCCATAGAGCTGCCAGGCATATGATGGATTTGGGTGGCGTTTTCTTTTATTATATAGGTACTATTATCCCTTTCACTACCACACTACAGAAGGTTAACCCTTTCACTAACACACTACAGACGGTAAACCCTTTCACTAACACACTACAGATGGTAAACCGTCTGTAGTGTGGTAATAATAATAATAATAATAACTTTATTTGTATAGCACTTTTCATACAGAGGTTGCAGTTCAAAGTGCTTCACAACAGTAAAAAATACAGGCATAAGCGAGCATACAAATTTAAAATGTAAATACAAAGAGAGGTAACTTGTTAGCAAGGTTAGGCAAATCACAGTTCTTCAGCAATACAAATAATAAAATAGAATAGATTAGTAGTAGTGAAAGGTTAACCTTCTGTAGTGTGGTTGTGAACAGTGGTGCAGTCGTAATATGGGAACTGCCCAGACGCCACTGTGAGGATTCACCTGTTCCCTGGACCTTTTTTCCCTGTCTCCTCACCTCACCAGCCCCCACCCTTGTGAGAACTTTTCCCTGCTTCCTACTCTTCACCAGCCCCCACCCTTGGACTTTCTTGTTCAATTACCATCACGCAGCTGTCATAGTTTGTGATTAGCGCCCCTGAGGGCTTTATATACCTGGACCTCCCTTCCAGTCCTGGTTGGGTCGTTCTGTATCTGTGTCTGTGTTCATGGAGTTCTGTACGTTACCATCCTGTACGTTACCATCACCTGCCGCGTCTCCGGCGTGAGACGACGTGCCAGCCATCACCACCTGTCGCCGTTTGCCTGGAGTGGGACACCGTCTTCGCTCTCTAATTCTCTACGGGAGGTTTTCCAGTGTTCCCACTCCAGATGTCAAGCCGGCTCGCCATCGCTCCCGATTCCACGGGAGGAAGGCGTCTCTTCGTGATCCTCGTTCCTGGGGTGAGGCTCGTCGTCGCTCCCTAGTATTCCACGGGAGGACGGCGTGTGCCCATCCCGTTCCCCTTGGACCTAGGCTCGTCGTCGCTCCCTAGTATTCCACGGGAGGATGGCTTGTTCCCATCCCGTTCCCCTGGGACCCCCTTTGTTCTGCGCTGCCCGTCTGCAGCATCCGAGGAGGATCTCCGTGCCCCTGTCCCCGTGCCAGGCCTCCGCCGTCGGGCTCCTGTCCCCGTGCCAGGCCTCCGCCGTCGGGCCCCTGTCCCCGTGCCAGGCCTCCGCCGTCGGGCCCCTGTTCCCGTGCCAGGCCTCCGCCGTCGGGCCCCTGTCCCCGTGCCAGGCCTCCGCCGTCGGAACCCTGTCCTCATCCCTGTAAGCAGCTCTGGCCCTCGCCCTGTCCAAGGCCTTAACCCTGTTCTCTGTCCCTGTCTCCAGCCCGCCTCTCCGGGCCTCTGTCCCTGTCCCCCTCTCCAGTGCCCCTGGTCCTGGCCCTGACACTTAGCCCTGGTCCTTAGCCCTGGCCCTTAGCCTTAGTCCCTTAGCCTGTTCGCCTCTTAAAGGCACAGTGCCGCATTTTCCAGATTTCCTTGTGTCTGGTGTTTTTGTGTTTTCCCTTAAAGGGACTGTGCCGCTTTTTGTTATGTAATAAATAAATGCCCTGTTTTGGCTTACTCTCATACCTGTCTTGTGTTGTGCGATTGGGGTCGGTTACAACCCATAACAGCCACGTGCACGCGCGCTCCCATGCACGCGCATACATGTTCCCTCACTTGCGCACAGAACAGATGATTATTATGCATAACAATGTTTTAAATGTAATTGTAGTTACAATTTCTTTAATTGAATTAACTTAAACTAGAAAAGTAAATACAAACTAAATTAACAATGTAACTTAGTTTACAGAAGGACAGTTTCCTTCTGAAGCACAGCTTAATGTCTCATCCTTCCAGTCGGGACCACAGATCAAGCAAACCCCCACCAATTGGTACAGGGCTTGTATTTTGGTTTGGCTCTTCTCTTCTTTGTTATGCTATCGGTATCCTATTATTATGCAAAGTCTAGGTGATAAGTGCCGGCCGGGTACTTGGCGCCGCAACGAGTCCAGTGACAATTGTAAACGCATTTTTGTGTGCGCGCGTGCCGTGCACATCCGATTGCGCGTACTTCTGCCTCAGTGAACTACTACGACGGCGTCTAACCCCGTCCTACCACCACTGCATCGCTGGTTGTGAAAGGGTTAACCTTCTGTAGTGTGGTAGCGAAAGGGTTAACCTTCTGTAGTGTGGTTGTGAAAGAGTTAACCCTTTGTCGTGTGGCAGTGAAATGGTTAACCTTCTGTATTGTCGCAGTGAAATGGTTAACCCTTTGGTAGTGTGGTAGTGAAAGGGTTATACAGTGTTGTAGTACTTGAGTCCGAGTCCAGGACTGATTTTCAGGACTCTTGACTCGACTTGGACTTGAGCACTAATGACTCGGACTTGGACTTGGACTCGAGCATTGACTGCATTCGGACTCGGAAGGTGCAGACGAGGACTCGGGCGTACTTGTTAATTGATAAATACAGTTATTTGTTTTAATTTATTTTTGTAATAGGCCCTAATCATTTGGCATGAGATATTGATGGCTAGTGCATTTGTTTGGCTATTGTGTCACAAAGTAAATAAACTCCCTTTGAAATGGTGACCGCTGTGTCATTTATGTTTAATGTAGACCTTTTTGTATGTCAGCTCTTTGACTGCCAGAGTGGAGTGGACTCAACCTTGATGACTTAGACTCGGACTCGGACTAGGGTAATGGGGACTCGACTTGGACTCAACTCCTTCTTTGGTGACTCGGACTCAAACACTGGGGACTCAAGACTCGACTCGGACTCGAGATTTAGTGACTCGACTATAACACTGCTATTATCAAGTGTATTTTAGTTAGACTAGACTAGATAGGTGTCCAGATGAGATGACGTCTCTCGCAGGGGGAACAAGTCTAGGAGGACCGAGGTTGTGTTGAAGTTTAGGCGCCAGAAAGGGAGATACTAAGTAAGGAGAAATGGTCATAATATGGAGGAGAGAGAGGATCGAAAGGTTATCCTATAACCTAGTTATATGAATACTGGCTGAGCGTCTCGCTCTTTGCCATTATGAGATATCTCTTATCTCCTAGCACATAATGTGCTCACGAAACAACAAATGCACTCACATGCATGTGACCAGGCCACGCCCCTGCGTCCCACTATATGACACCGTACATGGTCACACTCCACCTTCCTCAGAAAGAACACTGAAAACTAGGGATGTCCGATATTATCGGCCTACCGATATTATAGGCCGATATCGGCATTAAAATGTGATATCGGAAAATATCGGTATCGGTTTTCAAAAAAAAATATATATATATATATATTTTTTTACATTTCTATAGAAATGATGTCCGATATTATCGGCCTACCGATATTATCGGCTGATATCGGCATTAAAATGTGATATCGGTTGATATCGGTATCGGAAATTAAGAGTTGGACAATATCGGTATATCGGTATCGGTAAAAAAGCCAATATCGAGCATCCCTACTGAAAACCCATCCAAGGGACCTCAGGGGGCTAAGAGCGAGACGCTCAGCCAGTATTCATATAACTAGGTTATAGGATAACCTTTCGTTATATTATCATACTGGCCAATCGCGTCTCGCTCTTTGCCATTATGAGATATGGGGCAGAGCAGACACGTGGCCCGACAAGTGTACCCCCTGAGGGCCCGTAAGCCCCAACCAGGGAGGAGGGGAGTCTCGTCCACCCACCCGTCCTAACGAAGGGGGGGAGGCAGTCAACTCCACCAAAGTGCGAAAAAGGGGGAACCAGACACCCCTGAAAACGCACAGCACAGGCGGGACCACGTGTGACACAGCACCCTGTGGCACACACCCACACACCCCTGCTAGCCCACCAAATGGTGGGACGCAGGAGAGGTCCCAGACCTCAGAACCACCTGGGAGACAGAACCCCCAGTCATGTCCACGAGGTAAAACTTAACGAAGGGACCCGGGGAGGACCAGGAGGCCGCAACACAGATGTTCTCCACCGAGGCCCCCCCTAACAGGTGCCCCCAGGGGGGACCTGTCCAGCCAACGTGTAGCAAAGGGCAATGCCCTCGCACAACCAATGTGACAGGCGCTGCTTGGACAGTGCCTTACCTGCCCGAGGGCCACCTTAACACACAAACAGTTGATCGGAAGCCCTGAGATCCTGCATCCGACTGGGGTAAACCCCCAGTGCACGGACAGGACACGACAGATGAAGGCTTGCCTCTAACTGTGAGGAGGCGGATGAAACGCCTGAACCACAATATCCCTGGAGCGAAAAGAGCTCCAGATATTCTTTGGCACGAAGACTGGATTAGGCCTCAGAGTCGCACCGCTATTGGCCCGAATAGACAGGCACTCAGGCCGCACCAAGAGAGCACATAGCTCACCCACGCGCTTAGCGGAGGTGATGGCCAGAAGGAACGCAGTCTTAAAAGACAGCTGCTCCAATGGCGCTTGCTCAAGAGGCTCAAACGGGGCCTCTGACAACCGGCCCAGGATCAGTTGGAGGTCCCAACTCGGAGACAGAGAATGTCCCACAGGCTTGAGACGCCGAGCGCCAAGCAGGAAACGTTTCACAAGAGGGTGGCTGAACATCGTACCGCCCCCAAAACCCACATGACAAAAGGATATAGCTGCGGTGTATACCCTCACTGTCGAGCCCGACAGTCTATTCAGGATAGACTGGAGGAAGGACAGAACAGCGTCCAGGGGGCAGGACACCGGATCCAGGCCCCCAACCTTACACCACTCTTGAAAAGCACGCTACTTACCCGCGTAAACCGCGATAGTGGATGGAGCGCACGCGTTCCGGATGGTGTCGACCACAGTAGGGTTAATACCCATCCCCTCGAGCCTCACCCTCTCAGCAGCCAAACCTTCAGCGGCTGCCCCAGAACAGGGAACAGACACAGAGATCCGTGTGCCTGAGAGAGGGCCCGCGGCGACCATGGAACAGGCCACGGCGGGGCTACCAAGAGCTGGATCAGGACCAGGAACCACACAGCCATGCCCCGGTCCGGCGTGATCAGGATCAAAGTCCTGCGCTCCCGACGTACCCACTCCAACAGCTGAGCTATCAGGTGTATGGGGGGGAATGCGTACAGAATCCCGGGCGGCCACGGATACATCGAGAAGGCATCCACCCCCAGGGGAGGATTGTCCTCCCGACTGACCGAGAACCACAAGGGGCACTGGTGAGACTGTCTGCTCGCAAACAGATCCACCGAGGCCTCCCCGAAGCGGTCCCAGACCTGTCTGACTATGTCTGGACGTAGTCCCCACTCGTCGGGATGAGGACCGCCCCGCAACATCACATCTGCGCCCACATTCTCCTTGCCAGGGATGTGGAGCGCCCTCAGGCTGCACAGATTGAGAGACGCCCATAGCCAGAGCTCGACCGCCGCCCGGTGCAGACGGATGGAGCATACTCCTCCCTGTCTGTTGATATACGACGCTGTCGTCGTGTTGTCCGTCCTGATCAACACGTGCTCGCCCACCACCAGGTGGCCGAACTGCTTGAGGACCAGAAGGACCGCCTTCAATTCCAACACATCGCCGTCGCTCTGAGAGAGTTGCCCTCATGGGCCTTGAGCTTAGAATCTAGCCCAAATTTCCTGTGAGGAGGGAAGATCGGGATGTGAAAGTATGCATCCTTCAGGTCTATGGAGGTGAACCAGTCTCTCACTCTGACAGAGTTTATCAGGTGTTTGACGGTCAACATCCTGAACCGCCTCGCCACAATCAGCCGATTGAACGCAGACAGATCCAGAATAGGTCTGACACCTCCCAATTTCTTGGGCACCAGAAAATACCGGGAGTAAACGCCACGCATCGCGTCCTCCTTTGGGACCACGACGATGGCTTGCTTTGCCAACAGAGATTGGATCTCGTCGGCCAGAGCTGTCACCGCTGCTGACCCTGACAACAGGGTCTGTACCAAACCTGAAAACGGAGGGTGGGGTTGTGCAAACTGCAACACAAGTCCCCGCCTCAGCGTTCTCTCCATCCACCTCGACATATGGCACTGTTGTAGCCATATGTGATGATAATCCCAAAGCGCACCCGCCGCCACTTGGCGCTGGTCCGCCAGGAACCGTAGATAGGAGGCCCGGTCCCACCCGCTGTGCGTTGCCAACCCTGGACTCGCCAACCACGCGAGCAGGGCGTCTCGCGCAGCCGAGATATCGCACCCTGACACTACCAACGAGGAAATCGCACCCAAGGGGGGACCCCGACAGAAAGGGCCGGTTTGATACGGGGGAAGCTGACATCACACTGGGTGACATAAGCTCCCCCACTGAACATCTCCCCGGCATGTACTGCTGAGGAAAGCCTGCTCTGCAGCTGGACATGCAAGGCGTGTGGTCCCCACACTGCCCGATAGGGTGGGTTCCTACACACCGTAGCCCTGCAGTGATGTTACTACTCCGGCCGTGGGAGGCACTAACGTGATACCTGGCCTGGCGAGGGCGGGGCTGGGGGAACTCACGCTGTGACCCCCTGAGCCTTCGTCGTTGACAGACACAACACCAGGCTCAGCAAACACAGACGCAGAACGTGTGGCGTGGGAGCCGCTTGACAGCACAGCATTCTCATAGGCAGACCCAGGCCTAGACAGCAACTGGGTGTCAGCCCCTGTCCCCATGAGAAGCAAAATGTGGGGCCGCTTGCGCTTCGTTGAAGGCATGCGGCCCGCAGCCAAAGGGGACAAATCAGAGCCTGTATCCCGCTGGTGTTGGGGGGGGGAGTGACCGGAGAGCGAGCTAGACACAGCTAGACGGCAAAGTTTTTTTTGGGGCGTGCTCATCTAATGTAGCCGATCCCTCGGCCGCCAAGGCTGTCGGCCTTGTGATCACCTGTTGTCTTTGTGTCCAGGGTACCTCAGGCGGGGGAAACATGGCCGCTGGTCGGGGGCCTCGCCACAGTCGCTGGCGAGGCCGCGCCCTCACCTCTGGCTGCGTGGTGTGAGGCGGTGTGGGGCCTAGGTCAAATACCGCCCACGCTCCTGCGGAAAGACCAAAGAGTCCCTCTGCGGAGAGGGGAGCCCTGAGGAGGAGAAGCCTTTTCTCCTCCTCAAAGGAAGACTGCTCCAACCAAAGATGTCTGTGAACGAGCGTTGACAGCATCCTAGTCCTCCCTGCGGTTATAGCTTGCGACTGCGTTAAAAGCTGTATAACCTCAAAAACACGCGCAATGTTTTCGATGTCGGCTGGCCCTAAGGCCCCCCTACCCGACACCATTGTGGACAGAAAAGCAGCCAACTGAGCAATGACACTGGTCGCCGCTAAATTCCATCCTGCGGCGGTATACACTTCATCAGCCCATACAGCCACCTGCCGGGCCGACTCGCCCTCTGGCGTCGGCTTCCGGGTGGGACACCGTTCAACCATGCCAGGGCAAAGGACCGATGCTACCTGGCCCTCTAGCCACGGCACACCTGCCTTGTGCCCTGTTGTCAGCCCATCCACCCGTATAAAGAACCTTGGTGTAGTCCTTGACGACTGGCTGAACTTCTCCGCTCCCATAGCTGCAACGACCAGAACCTGCAGGTTCCTCCTGAGCATATCGTGCGGTGAAGGGAACGGCTCCCGCCTACCTCTGGTCAATGGTCTCTAACTACACACCCTCAAGACCCCTCCGCTCTACATCCTCTGGCCGCCTCAGACCCACTCCTATCTGAGCTCCAGGAGGGTCATCAAAGAGAAGCCACGTATTCTTGGTCCTCGCTCCACAATGGTGGAACGAACTTCCCACCACAGTTAGGACAGCCGAAAACCCGATCAATCTTTCGTGGTCGACTAAAAACACACTTCTTCGATCAATATCTGAAAGGGGGAAAAAAATTATAATAATAATGTAAATAACATTCTTACTGTCTTCCTATCATGCACTCTTCCTACTATAATAATATGTCTTTACTACTATGCACTCATCACTGCAGCACCCAAGTTTCAGCACTGTTTGATGAACATTGTTACTCAGTTGTAAGAGTCGTACTCTTCCTGCTGACTTGTCGTACCGAACGTATAAGTCGATTTGGATAAAACCGTCAGCTAAATGACTAAATCTCAAATGTAAATGTAAAAGCGTCAGCTAAATGACTAAATGTAAATCTATCGGTCGTCCTCGGATATAGACTATAACTAGACATTAGGGGTGTAACGGTACACAAAAACCACGGTTCGGTACGTACCTCGGTTTTGAAGTCACGGTTCGGTACGGGTTTTCGGTACAGTGGGAGCAAGTTTGGCTTTCCATGTTCCACTCAGGGGTGATGTAGTGTGCAGTAACTAATTGTACTTGTAGGGCTGTCAACGAATATTCTATATTGAAATTAATAATCGATTTGTTAAATAAAAAATAAAAAAATTATTATATTAGATTGTGAAAAAAACAGCCCCGGTGGGCGGTTGTTAGTGGTTAACATACCATTGTATTAGTTCGGTACACAGCCGTACTGAACGGTTCGGTACGGATACGTGTACCTTTACACCCCTACTAGACATCATTCTGGTTAATCTGAGACAAATAGCCTATAGAGGTTATATAAATCTAGTCTTATTGAACTGACTTTTTCGGTTGTTCTATAGCTTATTTGCTCAACTGTCGCAAAACCTGCATATACAGTACAGTAATACAGTAATTATTTTTACATATCTGTAGTGTAGATACTATAACGTACATATCCCTTACCTACTCTTACTAGTTACGCTGCTGGCCAGTATGACTTACTACCATAGTGTATTTATACCTATATCACTGTACATATGAATACTACTATTTTTTTTTTTTTTTTGTATTTTTTTTTTAATAATTTTTTAAACATAACATAAAATTAGACACACAAGCATTAACAGTAAACATCCAAAGTAAATCACAGGACTATACATTCCATTTGAATCAATATAAATGTAATTTACGAGATATATATCTAATACTTGCTATCCAATATATGCTCTTGCTCGCTCTCCCCCCCAGGACCCCCACTTGGATAATCCATCCATTTTCATTCGTTTCTAACCAGGAACTACAATTCATATGCTAGCCTTTATTCTCTCCACCACTTCTAACCAGATTGCAATGTTGGTTTCACTGACACCTAAAATTCTTGCTGTAGATATCTCTAGATAAATCACATCGAGATAGGTAAGAACCCATACCTTCCGGCACATTTTATCCGGTTGAATCCATCGTGATGCTATCAGCTTTTTAGCAGCTGTGAGACCGGATAAAACTAGTCTCTTTAGCTGTATAGGGGCTGCAAACTGAAAAACATCATTCAACAGCAATACAGAGGGGTGTACAGGTATGTTCAGAAATAAGAATTCTGAGGGTCACTTCTTCCCAGACATATGCATAAATGTCTAAGTCCCATTCTGTTCAATCTTATAGGAGTCAGGTATGTCCTATGAATATAATTAAGATTAATTTGTTGATAATCCGGGTTGCGTGATGCAATTCGAACGTTTGCCCAGACTTCTTGCCAATCAAAAATATGAATACTACTCTATAGGCCTACATACATCTGATTAGCACTATTACTCACTAGTACTCATTTATATATTTTACATCCAGTTTAATCACCTGTACATTGTATATTACTATTGCACTTTACTGTTACAAATTTGCACTCTGGTTGGATGCCAAAGTTATTTTCGTTGTGCTGTATAATTACAATACATTTTTAATCTAATCTTTAATCTACATTTTTTACTGAACTGTCTTTTTACACAACCAGGAGATGGCGTAAAAGTCTACACCTTAGGAGTCCAGTCTACCAGAAACACAAAAGCAGAATGAATAGCCAGTAGAAGTAGAAGAACATAGGATTAGGTTGTCTGTCGATCAGTGGCGGACTGGCCATCGGGACGTTCGGGACGAATCCCGATGGGCCGGAACCAAAGTGGGCTGGTCCAAAAATCTTTTTTTTTTTTTTTTTTTTTTTTACTTTTTTTTTTGGGCCAGTGTGTGGGCCACTAATGTGGGCCGGTGTGTGGGCCAGTGTGTGGGCCAGTGTGTGAGTCAGTGTGTGGGCCACTAATGTGGGCCAGTGTGTGGGCCGGTGTGTGGGCCGGTGTGTGGGCCACTAATGTGGGCCAGTGTGTGGGCCTGTGTGTGGGCCAGTATGTGGGACGGTGTGTGGGCCGGTGTGTGGGCCAGTATGTGGGCCAGTCTGTGGGCCGGTGTGTGGGCCAGTGTGTGAGTCGGTGTGTGGGCCACTAATGTGGGCCAGTGTGTGTGCCGGTGTGGGCCAGTATGTGGGCCGGTGTGTGGGCCGGTGTGTGGGCCAGTATGTGGGCCAGTCTGTGGGCCGGTGTGTGGGCCAGTGTGTGGGCCGGTGTGTGAGTCGGTGTGTGGGCCACTAATGTGGGCCAGTGTGTGTGCCGGTGTGTGGGCCAGTGTGTGGGCCAGTATGTGGGCCGGTGTGGGGGCCGGTGTGTGGGCCAGTGTGTGGGCCGGTGTGTGGGCCAGTATGTGGGCCGGTGTGTGGGCCGGTGTGTGGGCCAGTGTGTGGGCCAGTATGTGGGCCGGTGTGTGGGCCGGTGTGTGGGCCAGTGTGTGGGCCGGTGTGTGGGCCGGTGTGTGGGCCAGTGTGTGGGCCGGTGTGTGGGCCGGTGTGTGGGCCAGTGTGTGGGCCAGTGTGTGGGCCGGTGTAGTGTGTGGGCCGGTGTAGTGTGTGGGCCAGTGTGTGGGCCGTATGTGGGCCGGTGTGTGGGCCATTATGTGGGCCGGTGTGTGGGCCAGTGTGTGGGCCGGCAATAAAACAATAAACAAGTTGCATAAACTAAATCAGATTAAAAATGATCACAGTTCTGGTTTGCCTTAAGATGCAGTTTAAGATGTATGTAGGGCACTCTCTAATCACAACTGGTAGGCTATTCCAGTAGTTACCACTTTTAACAGAGAACACAGTTTTTGCAATGGTAGTATACCGAAAAGGCACCTTACAGTCCCCTCTACTGATGGCCCTGGTGGTAATGCCAGTGTCTGCTTTCTGTTGGATGAACTCATTCAATTGGGGAGGGGCAAGTCCATGCAGAACCTTGTACATGAAGCAAGTATATTTGAAAACTTGGAAATTCTCGAAACTTAGCATGTTATGTTTTTCTAAAACATTACAGTGATGAAATGAAATTGGTTTCCTATCAAATACTTTTATGGCTTTTTTGTAGAGTAATTTTATTGGTGTAAGAGTAGTGACATATGAAAGAGACCAGTTGATAAAACAGTACTCGATGTGTGATAAAATCATTGAATGCAGAAACATCCTTGCAGCATTAACTGGCAGGCAGGGCCTGATCTGCCTGAAGTTTTCGATGTTAAACTTGACTGTGTTTGTCACTTTCTTCACATTACTTTTTGAAGGTCAATGTAGAGTCCAATGTGACCCCAAGATACTTGAATTAATGTACAATGTCCAGCTCCGCCTCTCCCAGAAACACATTAGAGTGAGTGACCTCTACTGGTGACTTTGTGAACATCATACACACTGTTTTCTTGGTGTTAAGTGAAAGACATGCTTTTGTTAGCCAGTCTTGAATGAGACATGAGACATCAGTGAATGAGATTCACGTTTCCTCCCAACCGCGAGTAGGCCTAGAAGCGCAGAAATGGAGAATGCAAAAAAAGAAAGGGTGGAGCTGAAAAAGCTAGAATTGCTAGTAAAAGACGCAGAACAATGTTCTAAAATTACAGACATGTTTAGTAGAGGAAGGGCTGGCGTTAGAGTAGCTGCTGCTGCTAATGATGATGAAGTTCAAGTGGAAGGAACCAACAGTAACATGACAGGTGCGTGCAGTAGCCTAGTGCATATTCTACTGTTGGTGTGTGCCGGTTCATGAGGGCTAGCTAGCCTATACTAGTTCTTGCAGTGATTTCAGTCATTCTATTACAAGACAATGTGCTTTCCGTATTCCTGATTCCTTACAGCACGTGGACGTAAATAGTCGTGACTCGTGACGTTTTTTCTCTGACTAAAAGTTTAGTTAGCAATGTTAGGACTAGTGCCCACCACAGCATCAGAAGCTAAAGTGCTAACCTAGAGAACCAATCAGAACCTAGGACGGGCTGAAAATTAATTGGCTACTAATATTATAATAGTAAATACTCAAATAAAATACTATATGTTCCCTTTCAAATTTTCATGTTGATATAATATTGGTAATCTAATTGATTGAATTGATTAGTTGCCATTTTACATGCTTAAATAAGATGTACCTTAGAATTCCCAACAGTTAGCCATGTTCTCGATTAGTCTCATCTACATGTTTGTAGATAACCACAGCTAACTAGCTTAAGCTAACAACTAGGTCAACTACTACCCCGTAGTTAAACAAATGTGATTGCATATAACAGCTAACTGCTACAGCTAAGTTGGTAGTTAGCCTATTCCATTAATGTTGAATGTATTTATGAAGGTTGTTGATGGTGGTTGGCGCTGAATAGCAGACATGATTCCGTCAGTCTGCCACAGGGAAGCTGTGTTTGCTGATGCTGCTCACGACCACCAGTAGCGTATGACTGTGTGAGTGTGAATGCTTGATGGTTTCTGTGAAGCGCTTTGTGAAACAATGCTGATATACAGTTAAGAATGAGTAATTCGCTTTTGGTTTTTAAGAAAATGGTTTGTAAAGCTATTTTTGAAAACTACAAGGGTGAATAATACTGTTTTTTTTTTTTGCTATTTTCTTTTAGAATACTGTTTTGGAGTCTTAATTTTTTAAATTTTTGTTAAGAATATAGGACAGGCATAGGCTATATAAGCATTGCTTCAGTCTGTACCTTCTCAGTCACTGTAAAATCAAATATTGTTAAATGATGGTGTATATTGTATTGTGTGAGATGATGACTGAATAAACTACTACTACTACTACTACTACTACTACTACTACTACTACTACTACTACTACTACTACTACTACTACTACTACTACTACTACTACTACTACTACTACTACTACTTTGGGTGTTTTCAAAAGGCTGAAAAACGCTGTATGAATTCAAGCCATTATTATTGATTGCTGATGTTCTTCTTATGCAGTTGACTCTGAGGAAAGAGAGAGCGCCCAGTCCAGCACAGCTGACCCTGAGGGGAGAGAGAGTGCCCAGTCCAGCACAGCTGACCCTGAGGGGAGAGAGAGAGCCCAGTCCAGACAGACAGACAGACACAGAGAGAGAGAGACAGAGAGAGAGACACAGAGAGAGACACACAGAGAGAGGGAGAGACACAGAGAGAGACACAGAGAGAGAGAGAGACACACACACACACACACACACAGAGACACATACACAGAGAGAGAGAGAGAGAGAGAGAGAGAGAGAGAGAGAGAGAGAGAGAGAGAGAGAGAGAAGAGAGAGAGAGAGAGAGAGAGAGAGAGAGAGAGAGAGAGAGAGAGAGAGAGAGAGAGAGAGAGAGAGAGAGAGAGAGAGAGAGAGAGAGAGAGAGAGAGAGAGAGAGAGAGAGAGAGAGAGAGAAAACAAGCTCTTGGAATGGGTGTCTGGGAGGAAGTGGGGGGTCTTTCGATGTTGATTAAACGGCAAGCAACTAATGTCATGAGTGCCACATTAAAGGACAATAAATCCAATCTAACTGAAATTGTGTAGCACAGACCTTTTCTATGGATCAAAACCTCAATATTATTATGGTGTAGTTAATACTTCATGTATCCTTAATCCCTAGGCTAATGAGGCACTAAGATGTTAGTAAAAAAAAAAAACATATGCCAATGACAGGAAGTAACGGTATATGTATGTGTGTGTCTCTGTGTGTGTGTGTGTGTGCACTGTGCATGAGTGCACCTCTAGGGGCGGTGTGTAGATTTGGTCTCCCTGATGTTGACTCCTTAGCCACAGCCTTGGGTTGTTTAATACTGGACAAGTGTTTCATAACGGCCGTTGTGTGGGCCGGTTTCGGGGCCGGTGCGTGGGCCGGTGTGTGGGCTGGTGCGTCTGAATGTCCCGGGCTGAATTTGTGTCCCAGTCCGCCACTGTCTGTCGTCGGTATGCGTCCCGTCCAATGGAAGGTTTTGTGAGAGTTTCCAGCCCACTGGAGTGAATAGTGAATAGTGATAGGGGGGGGGGGGAGGCGCTTGAATGAATGTTGATTCATTTGTAAATCTGGTATGTCACAAATGTCTAGATGTAGCAGTACTGTATGTTGTGTATGTCATAATATGTTATGATGAATTGAAAATGGGGGACCCTGATGTAAACAAGACGAAAGTCTTTCTCTGGTCTGCATCCCCTTAACAATTGTGTGTATTGAGCCATACTGTATTATTGTACCCATTCTGCAATCTGTTAATAAAGTTTTCAATCAATCAATCAATCAATCAATCAATCAATCAATCAATCAATCAATCAAAGCCTTGACGTAAGTGTTGTAGCTAGTGCTACGGCGTACGCCCCGCCCCTTTCCCCTCCCCTCACGAGCTCCATGTAACGCGGAAGTGCAGTGGTCTCCCCTGCGTTATTTTTTCCGTAGCCGCATTTTGCGGAGACGCTCTCTGATTGGCCACTTCATGTGACATGTGCGCCCAATCGTGTGACGCCTGTTTCTACACCGGTTAAGCTTAGGCATTCTTTCGAAGTTGGTTAAGGTTAGAGTTTGTCTTCGAGCAAGGCGATAGAACACCAGCCCTGATTCCAAACTCTAACCTTAACCAACTTAGAAAGAGTCGCCTAAGCTTAACCAGTGATATAACTAGGCGTTAGGTAGTTTGCAGGCTGTTAGACCCGGAAATGGGCAAAGACACAGCCCGTCACGCGATTGGGCGCACATGTCAGTGGCCAACCAGAGAGCGTCAGTCAGTGGCCAATCAGAGAGCGTCTCCGCAAAATGCGGCTACGGAAAAAAATAACGCGTCTCCCCTCACGAGCTCCATGTAACGCGGAAGTGCAGTGGTCTCCCCTCACGAGCTCCATGTAACGCGGAGTCTCCATGACTCCATCCCGTGTCGACGCCGCACGGTAAACACCGTTATTAACGTCATGTGTTCTGCGCGGCGTCACGTCAGACATTTAGCCACACGCCTCTGGATAAAGAGACAAGCGAGAAAACCTGAATTATGATGATGGATCCTGAGGTATGTAAACACCTCAATGTTACCAAGTTTAATTCACCGCTGTGTCTTTCCGTCCTTTTTATACATAGGTCAGTTTATATGGTAATGCATATTGATACAGATATAATATATCTCGAGGATCTGCAAGCACAAGTGTGAATGTATAACATTAATAATGAGACATTAAACGGGCGGCTATTTGCCATGGTATCTGGAATACTTTGTGTGCATGTGGATATTCCGTTTGTGATTATTATGACTCGGAGCTGTTGTTGACACACACGCACACACACACACACACACACACACGGTCTAACGGTAGTCGGCTCCAGTCCGCACAGCTTCATATTACCGACTCCTCTCATTCGATGCCATCATCACTGACAGGAGCCGCAGCTCGGACCGTTCAAGTTAAACCGGTAGGTATTTTTGTGTCTATAAATTGAGATATTAAATATTTGCCCTTCCTTCCCAAATGTTCGCCTTCCAGACGTGGACAGCATCGTGTCATGCATGCTACGTACTACTGTAGTATAATCTACGTCCATTTCCAATGCGCTGCCTGCTACGACTCGAGGTGCCACACAAATGTGACCTAGAAAATATGCTAACCAGTTCAAGGCAGCCGTGTTCAGCGTCTATAGTTCTATGTGGTGTGTGCCGTTCCTGTGTCATTGCACATTGGTGACCCCATGGATGAAGATACTGACTGTCAGTCTGTCACAGTCTGACTGATTGACTGGCTCTCTCTGCTGCAGCTCGCCGGCCCGGCTCTCTCCCCCCTGACGACCGTGATGCTATGAGAGAGAGGCCCAGGAAGGAGACACCCATGGAGCTCCTGCAGGACCTGAGCTGGCTGTGTCTGGTGGGGCTTTTCCTGGCCTCCCTGATCATCGTGCTGGTGTGGTTGATCCAATACTCGCTGAGTCTACTGCGTCTCCGGAGAGGCAAGCGGGCCGCAGCCACCACCACCAGGCAGACCCCCTTCAAGCTGTCCCACCGGACCCAGACGGGAGGCGTGTGGGGGGTCCTGCTGAAGCTGCGCTTCGGCTGGGACGGGGGTCCGGCCTCCGAGGCGGGGGTCAAGGGTCTGCTGGCCTCGCTCTTCTCCTTCAAGTCGTTCCGGGAGCACTGGCAGAGAGCGTGGGTCCGAGCCCTGAATGAGCAAGCTTGCAGACAAGGGGTGAGTTGGTCATTTAAGCACTCTCTCTCTCTTTCTTTCTCTAAGCGATTATAATGGTTTTAGTAACAGAGGTGGTGGGAATCCTGTAAAACGTAGTCGTAGAATGGAATAATACTACGTGACATACTAAGCCCTCATGACGACTTAGATGATGGTCTTAGAAGAGCACAGCCAAGGTGCTGTAAGTGTGTTTTTGTTGTTGTTAAAAAGAATAGCTCTGACTAACAGCCATCACTGATATAGATTGTCTTGTTTTAAGCAAATGTGTCCTTGAAACAAGTAAAATAATCTCCCAGAGCAGTAAGCAAATTTGACTTGGCAATATTTCTTGAAATAAATAGTATTTTCTGTTTACTGCAGAGCGGAGGGACTGGGAGGCCCATATTACTGACCCATGTTACTGACCCATGTTACTGACCCATATTACTGACCCATGTTACTGACCCATATTACTGACCCATGTTACTGACCCATGTTACTGACCCATATTACTGACCCATGTTACTGACCCATATTACTGACCCATGTTACTGATACTGACCCATATTACTGACCCATGTTACTGACCCATGTTACTGACCCATATTACTGACCCATGTTACTGATACTGACCCATATTACTGACCCATGTTACTGACCCATGTTACTGACCCATGTTACTGACCCATATTACTGACCCATGTTACTGACCCATGTTACTGATACTGACCCATGTTACTGATACTGACCCATGTTACTGATACTGACCCATGTTACTGATACTGACCCATGTTACTGATACTGACCCATGTTACTGACCCATGTTACTGACCCATGTTACTGACCCATGTTACTGACCCATGTTACTGACCCATGTTACTGACCCATGTTACTGACCCATGTTACTGAGCCATGTTACTGAGCCATGATACTGACCCATGTTACTGATACTGACCCATGTTACTGAGCCATGTTACTGATACTGACCCATGTTACTGATACTGACCCATGTTACTGATACTGACCCATGTTACTGACACATGTTACTGTTACTGACCCATGTTACTGATACTGACCCATGTTACTGATACTGACACATGTTACTGATACTGACACATGTTACTGATACTGACCCATGTTACTGATACTGACCCATGTTACTGACACATGTTACTGACACATGTTACTGATACTGACCCATGGTGCTGATACTGACCCATGTTACTGATACTGACCCATGTTACTGACACATGTTACTGACCCATGTTACTGATACTGACCCATGTTACTGATACTGACCCATGTTACTGATACTGACCCATGTTACTGATACTGACCCATGTTACTGACACATGTTACTGACACATGTTACTGATACTGACCCATGGTGCTGATACTGACCCATGTTACTGATACTGACCCATGTTACTGACACATGTTACTGACACATGTTACTGATACTGACCCATGGTGCTGATACTGACCCATGTTACTGATACTGACCCATGTTACTGACCCTTGTTACTGATACTGACCCATGTTACTGACCCTTGTTACTGACCCATGTTACTGATACTGACCCATGTTACTGATACTGACCCATGTTTCTGATACTGACCCATGTTACTGATACTGACCCATGTTACTGATACTGACCCATGTTACTGATACTACTGACCCATGTTACTGATACTGACCCATGTTACTGATACTGACCCATGGTGCTGATACTGACACATGTTACTGATACTACTGACCCATGTTACTGATACTGACCCATGTTACTGATACTGACCCATGTTACTGATACTGACCCATGTTACTGTCCCATGTTACTGTCCCATGTTACTGAGCCATGTTACTGAGTCATGTTACTGTCCCATGTTACTGAGCCATGTTACTGATTGATTGAAAACTTTATTAACAGATTGTAGAATGGGTACAGTACAGTACAGCTCAATACACACAATTGTTAAGGGGATGCAGACCAGAGAAAGACTTTCGTCTTGTTTACATCAGGGTCCCCCATTTTCAATTCATAATGACATTAATGACATTATGCAACATACAGATATATATATTTGAACAAGAAGGAGGGCTGCAGGCAGCGTCTTTGTGGTGTGAATCCATTGTTTCTTTAAAGGTGCTCTTGGATAAGGGCAGCCAGTTGAATAAAAATAAGGAAGTTCCAGGCACTCTTCTTGTATATAAAAAGGGCAAGAAGGCCGATAGAGAGGCCGAAACATGTTGGTGTTTTTTTAATGGTTCTACAATGAACTAAGCTATTTATTAAAGCCTTTTTTATATACAAGAAGAGTGCCTGGAACTTCCTTATTTTTTTACAGATATATATCTTGACATTTCTGACATACATGACATACAGTACTGTTACATTTGTGACATACAAGATATGCAAATATACAGTACTGTTAACCAGAGATCCTAACAGAAAATATATACATACGAGGGCGAGGAAACACCAGGAGGGGGTGGGTGGGTGGGTGGGAGGGGGGATTTGGACATTTACGGGGGCCAGTTTCGAATTGCACCCTCCCGTAGGTGCTCTTTGAGAGCGGTTTTGAAGGTGGGTAGGGATTAAAAATTTCTTTTACGGCTGTTGGTAGGTAGGGGGTTCCACATTGTTGTGGCATAATTGCGAAACGTGTTTAGACCCTTGTTTGTGCCGAATCTGGGTTGAACATGATACACTCTATATCCGTGATGGCTGTTGGGGAATGTAGAGCTATTTAACACATTATTTTAACAAAACAAAATAACACACCACTTCCAGCACCTTGAGCTCACTGAAGAGACGACACACGTGCAAATCGCTTCTCTAAATAGCTTGCGCGCCGGAGGGAGAAGTGGTTTGATGCGTGTGTCCACCAGCATGTGGGCAGTTCAGCTACTCCTCTGCAGAAGGTGTGGGTGTGTAGTGAGTGTTGTAACGAGCGGGAAGGAAGGGGGCGGCGGGGCAGGCCGCTTGTATAACCGCTCGGCAGCAGCGGCAGCACGTGAAGAGAACAGAGATGAGGAGACAGTCGCCAGCGCGGAACCATCACCCACGTCTTGTAGGGAAGACAAAACTCAGCGCAAAAGTCGCAAGTAGTTCAGCTACATCAGGAAAGGATGCTTGTTCCCTTCTCGAGAGGAACTAGTTCGACCATGCTGTTACTTATAATAATCATGTGTTGATGGTCAGCATGGCAGCCTGTCTCAGCCATGCTGTGTACCTACGGTAATCATGTGTTGATGGTCAGTATGGCAGCCTGGCTCAATCCATGCTAATATTTATAATAACCATGATATGTGTTGATGGTCAGCCCGACTGATACTGGATTTAGTGGAGCATAGGCCAATGGAGCATAGGCCATCTACGACTGTTCTCCATCCAACACGGCTTTGGGCTGTCCTTTCTGCCTCCCCCAGCTGGTTCCTTGTCTCTTGAGCTCCGCCTCAGTGTCCCGCCTCCAGGTGTTGTTAGGCCGCCCTCTCTTCCGCTTCCCCTGGGGATTCCAAGTCAGGGCCTGTTGTGTAGTACTGGTTGCCGGTTTCCTCAAAGTATGGCCTATCCATCCCCACTTTCGTCTCAGGATCTGCTTCTGAAAAAAATAAATGATATATCGGCCGATATTCTTTATATATAGCCTATATGAATTGATATTGAATCAAAACCTTGTGAATCAAAATAAAATAAAATCTGGTAATCTGTGCTGAAAGCCAGCCCCTAATGAATGGTAGCATTAAAGGAAAACAAAATACAAATACAATTAAATAAATATGGAATGGAGACACGTCTTCATTCACTAGCTAATTTGCTGATGTCTTGCCGCCACAAGGACTAACAGACAACAGGTAAATATGAGTTTTCAGTTGTATGCTGCATTTTGTGGCTATAAAAGGTTTGTTTATGTTGGTAATGTAAAAAAAACAAAACACTAACCGTCATACTGTCTTTTACTAGTATGCACTTTGCTACTAAGTAATCCACCTTGCCTATATTAGGCTACTACCTACCTACTATGCTAGTATGTCTACTATGACTGTAGCACTCATGTTCGACACTGTTTGACGAACAATATCACTGACCCTTAGCTGCGAGAGTTGTATCCTTCCTTCCAGTCAATCAATCAATCAGTGGTGTAGTCTAGCTTTTTGCTGGGGGTACACTGTGATTATTGGGGGGGGGGCCCAAGTAGTGTTGGGGGTGTGGCCTAAGCCAGGTAGGGCAGCACTATTTCTGACAGAAGGCCATTGAGGCGTAACTCTAATAATAATAACAACAACAACAACAACAACAACAACAACAATAATAATAGATATATAATAATACATGCATCCACACATAACTGAGAGCATTCAGTAATTGATTGATTGATTGATTGATTGAAAACTTTATTAACAGATTGCAGAATGGGTACAATACAGTTCAGCTCAATACACACAATTGTTAAGGGGATGCAGACCAGAGAAATACTTTTGTCTTGTTTACATCAGGGTCCCCCATTTTCAATTCATCAGTACATATATGACATACATGACATACAGATAGACAGTACTGCTACATCTATACATTTATGACATACCAGATTTGCAAATACAGTACTGTTTGTGATACAAAAAGAGTCCAGAAAAGGGAGTTTATACATTTGACGTAAAAACTGTACATTGGAGGAGGTTGGGTGGGGTTGTGTGGGGGGGGGGGGTTGGGTAGGGAGGGGTTGGGGGGGGAAACACTGTACAACTGTACAAGCAAAACTGTACATTGGAATATTGACAACCATACTATGTAAATTATATGAAAGCCAATTACCTTTCCAGCTTTTCCAGCTGGGGAGATTTAAATGCTTTGGACTTTGCAGAGAGGGTACCCCATGATTATCGGCATTTTGCAGGCAGTACACTTGAGTCTCTCCAGTGTACCTCTAGACTACACTACTGCTTCCTGCGGACTTGTTGTACACAACTTGTAAGTCACTTTGGACAAAAGCGTAAATGACCAAATGTAAATGTCCACAAAGCTGCTTCTCCACCTACAGATCAAACCCGATAAGCGTGTTTGATGAGTTACACCCCACATCTACTGTATGTGGTAAACCACACATTCCCCCGCGAGCAGGAGACACGGCATCAAACTCACGGGCCGTCCTTGGATGTAGCGTCTGTCCTCTCCCATTAGTCTCCTCTGCTCCGCGTTGGAGGCGGGAGGCAAAGGTCCCATTTCTTTATTTAAAACTCTTTTACATTTACATTTAGTCATTTAGCTGACTCTTTTATCCAAAACGACTTACAAGTTCTGTATGACAAGTCATCAGGAAGGGCACAACTCTATCAGCTGAGTAACAATGTTCATCAAAGTGTGTTACAGTGTAGGTTAGTTTATTAGGACAAGTGCATGGCAGTAAGGTTAGTTAGGGTTAGATAACTTAAAAAAAAAAAAAAAATCAGATAATGGTTGAAGTGCGTCTTTAGTCGACGGCGAAAGATTGGACGGGTTTCGGCTGTCCTAACTGGGGTGGGTAGTTCATTCCACCATTGTGGGGCAAGGACTGATGACACTTGGTAGGAGCCGTGTATCAAAAGCAAGAGTCATCCACACCGACCGTCAGATATCCCTGTGATCACAGGAAGAGGCCATGGATTCTCCATGGATATTCATTTCCTAGTCATTGAAAACTAATCAAAAACAGACTAGACACAGCGGATCAATGTAGCACTGTAAGCGCTGTATTGGGGGGCGACAGTGGCTCAGGAGATAGTGGTCGTCCTCCCAGGCAGCGTGTCACTTAACCCCTAATTGCTCCCGATGAGCAGGTTGGCACCTTGCATGGTCACCTAGCTGTTGGCGTGTGAATGTGTGAGTGAATGGGTAAAATGTGAAAAAAAAGAAAAAAAAGTGAAGCACTTTGGATAGAAACGCCATATAAATGCGTTCTCCATTCCAATGGATTTCCAAATCCATTTAAGCTCTCTGCAGATATTGGGCGTCATTATGTAAAATGTTCGGTGTCACCGGCAATACCGGTGTTGTCATGAGTTTATTAGTCATGGGAAATGTCACATCACCACGGCAACCCTAGCGCAAAACCAAAATCTCAATTTGCTCATTTCGAACAAGAAGAATGCTCTTGTGGAATGGGGGTTTGATTGATTGATTGAAAACTTTATTAACAGATTGCAGAATGGGTACAATACAGTACAGCTCAATACACACAATTGTTAAGGGGATGCAGACCAGAGAAAGACTTTCGTCTTGTTTACATCAGGGTCCCCCGTTTTCAATTCATCAGGAGGTGAGGCTATAATGTTCAAATGCAGCACAAATCAGGCTTGTTGTGGTCACCTTGTGTTTCTAGGTAGGCAAGAAGGACACTGCCATCTCGCCAATTTTGTCTTTGAACTTCCTTGTGACACTATTTAGAAAGGTAGCGTATATGTTAGCACTCAAAGTCTGTCAATTTTGAATGAAAAACACCAAGTCCCTTCTTCTGATATCTTTGTTGTAAGGATAGTGAGCTAGCTTAACATGTGTGTGCTTCTACACTAGCTAGCATCTTTATCATGAAGTTCAGCTACAGGAAATAAAGAGACCATGGCATGGGATATGGTTATGGTTGGGGTTAAGCTAAAATACAGGATTGTAAACAACCTTTTTGGCTTCGCAGCTTGGCTAAATAGTGACGACCCCCATTCGAAACGTCCTTCCAAGTGATGGGATCTAGACATTATTACCACGTGTAAGCGAGCTGGGCTCTGTTGTGGCTAGACTACACCCAGCGTTTTCAGTTGAACATTGTCAATATATTAACATTCATCTGGAAAACATGCCCATTAGCCATGTGTGGAAACGGGTCTCGATTGACAGGCCTACTTTTGTCCCCCATGCTCGCAAGATCAATAATTGCAAACAGGCAAAACAGCCTCTTGAAAGGTTGGACCCTGGAATTAATGAACAACTGATCGCATTTGAAAGACGATCTGTGAAGGCGATATGGAAAATTAGCATCACAGATTATGATGTCAATACAGTGACATCATACTTCACAATGACTTCTCGTCTGTTAGAGGCGGTACACACAATCAAGTGAAATCGAATCAGGTGTGATCAGTGCTGATACCCAGCCCTGGGTAACATGCAGTTATGTTATAAATAACATCAAACTGGCCTAATGGCTCCTGAAGGTTAACATGCAGTCATGTTATAAAGAACATCAAACTGGCCTAATGGCTCCTGAAGGTTAACATGCAGTCATGTTATAAAGAACATCAAACTGGCCTAATGGCTCCTGAAGGTTAACATGCAGTCATGTTATAAAGAACATCAAACTGGCCTAATGGCTCCTGAAGGTTAACATGCAGTCATGTTATAAAGAACATCAAACTGGCCTAATGGTTCCTGAAGGTTAACATGCAGTCATGTTATAAATAACATGTTATGTTCTCTGTCTGTCCGTCTGCCTGGTTCCGTTTTCTTTGTCCTGTCCATTTATTCATATTCTTTTTTCCCGTCTGCGCCCCGGACCGATGTAAAAATTGGCTGGGGGGCACATTATAAATGCAAATATATCATATCATGTCATATCAACATCAAACTGGCCTAATGGCTCCTGAAGGTTAACATGCGTGATTGGCGCAGAATGAGTTAACTATGAAGTGTAACAACAATACTTGGAGGTAATTATTCAGTGAACCGCTTTGAAATATATATACCGGTATATATATATATTGAAAACACAACGTATCGAATCATGGGATCAAATAAATAATTGCACCGTGAATCGATTTGATCAAATTGGATCATTGAATGGTAGCCTGATAGGTCACTGTAGATTTCCCCCATATCCTGCAGCGTGAAGGGTACTGCACAACAGATGTCCTTGAGGTACAAGAATAACCTACTGAACTTAACTGTGTGTGTGTGTCCTTGTTCTTGTGTGTGTGTGTGTGTGCATGTCCTTGTTCTTGTGTGTGTCAGTGTGTGCGTGTGCTGACATGGGTATGGGAGGGGTTATATGAGGTTGAAGAGGACAGGATCGTGTCGTGTCCCGGGGCTGGTGTTGTGTACTGGCTGGACGGACAAGACTCTGATAGTGAGTGACATGGTGTTGGGGACAGTAGCCCCCCTCCTCCTCCTCCTCCTGAAGCTGTTACTGCAGAAGGAGAAATGTGTGGCTCATCCCACTGACCAGTAGGAATAATGTTCAGTTTTGTGGTAGATAATCCCGAAAAGAATAAGATAAATAAAATGTCTGGACATTTTTAGCATGGTGTTATTCACTGTCAAAGATGCAAAGAAAAATCATAATTTATATTCTCCTTTTTGTTTCATCACAATTTACTCAAGCCTAGTAACAGACACAATATTTCTGACACTGGGAATACATTCCCTGAGATCCATAGATGTCCCTAGATTCCAAGAACAAACAAATGGACCTTGTAGAAGTGGAGCTGTAGGTATGTATTTTTAGGCAGATTTTTCAGAAAATAGGGCTAAAGAGGTTAACACAACCTATAGAGGTTAATGGATACACAAACATCATGTAGAATATGTACTTTTACTTTGAATGAATGAATGAATGAAAACTTTATTTAACAGATTGCAGAATGGGTACAATACAGTACGGCTCAATACATACAATTGTTAAGGGGATGCAGACCTGAGAAAGACGTTTGTCTTGTTTCCATCAGGGTCCCCCATTTTCAATTCATATAGACATATATGACATACATGACATACAGATAGTCAGTACTGCTACATCTATACATTTATGACATACCAGATTTGCAAATACAGTACTGTTTGTGATACAGAAGGAGTCAAGAAAAGGGAGTATATACATTTGACGTAGAAACTGTACATTGGAGGTTGGGTGGGGGGGGTTGGGTACATTGGGATATTGACAACCATACTGGGTAATTTACATTGGAGGTGGTTGGGGGGGGGGGGGGGCGGGGGGCACACTGTATAAACAAGTAACACTGTACATTGAGGGGGGGGGGGAGGAGACACTGTACAAACAAACACAATTGTACATTGAACTATTGACAAAACCATACTAGGTAAATGACTGTACATTGGAGGGGGTTGGAATGATTGGGTTAGGATATTTACAGGGGCCAGTGTTGAATTGCAGTCTCCCGTAGGTGTCCCTTGAGAGAGGTTTTGAAAGTGGGTAGTGATCCACATTCCTTTACAGCTTTGGGTAGGGCGTTCCACATTGATGTGGCATAATTGCGAAACGTGTTTAGTCCCTTATTTGAGCCGAATCTGGGTTTGACATGATTTGTGGAGCTCCCTCTGGTGTTGTGATCGTGGTATTCACTGACCTTTGGGAAGTATTTTGACATGTACATGGGTACCTTGGTCGTGTAGTGTATCTTGTAGACCAGGCCCATTGCAAGTTGTTGTACTCTGTCGTCTACTCTAAGCCATCCTAGGTTGTCGAAGTGGGCAGGGGTGAGGTGGGTTCTAGGAGTAAGGTCAAGCAGTAGTCTGACCAGTTTGTTTTGAGATGTTTGTAATTTTGTTTTTAGCGCCTTTGAGGTGCTTTGGTACCATGAGGTGCAAGCATAGTCGTAGTACCCCTGAATGAGTGCTCCTGCCAGAGTCTTCAGGGTGTTCTTGTTTACCAGAGAGGAGATCCGGTACAAGAATCGAGTTCGTTGGTTGACTTTTTTTTATTACATTGGATGCCATTTTGTCACAGGAGAGATTAGCCTCTAGGATGGACCCCAGGTAGGTAATTTCATCTTTCCTTGTGACAATATTGTCACCCACTGTAACTGAGAAGCCGTCGGTCTTGCTGAGTTTGTTATTTGAACCGAAGAGAATGGACTCTGTTTTGCCCATGTGTAATGATAGTTTGTTATCAGCGAGCCATATGCAGATTCTGCCTAGTTCCGAGCTGAGGGTTTTTTCAACCTGTAACTTGTTCTTGTCAGAGACCAGCAGGGCTGAGTCGTCCGCAAACAGGAACAAGTTGCAGTCACAAGCTGACGACATGTCATTTGCATAAATTAGGAACAGTAGCGGTCCTAGTATGCTTCCTTGTGGAACACCACAGCTCACTGTGAGGGGGGGGGATAGGGTACCGTTTACCTCCACCATCTGTTCCCTCCCCTCAAGGTAGGATTGCATCCAGCTCACTGATAGACTATCAAAACCAATTGCTTTTAGCTTGTCAATCAGAATGGAGTGATTGACCGTGTCAAAGGCCTTTTGTAGGTCCAGCATGACCATGCCGCAGTATTTGCCTGCGTCCACCTCTTGTTTGATGTGGTCATTCAAATAGAGAAGGCATGTGTCAGTGGAGTGGGATGTTCTGAAGCCAGATTGGAATTCGTAGATTAGATTTTTTTCCGCTAGGTACTTTTCGACCTGTTCGTAGACTATTTTTTCCATGACTTTCGAGATGGAGGTGAGAATAGAAACAGGGCGGTAGTTGCCTGGGTCTAATTTGCTGCCCTTTTTGTGCAGAGGGGTCACCCTCGCAATTTTGAAGTCCTTGGGGACGTGTCCCTGTTTTATGGAGAGGTTTATTATGTGTGTGATGATTGGTGTGATGGCGGCTGCTGAGTCTCTGAGGAATTTGGAGGGGATGTTGTCATGGCCAGTGGCCTTGTTAGGTTGGAGGGCGCTCAGTTTATTGAGTACCTCATCTGTTGTTACCATTTCCAGCTTGAAGTCGTCCTTGCGGACCCCTAGGTTTTTGTAGAAAGCTACTATGTGTTCTACCCCATAAAGCCCTGAGTGGGAGGGTAGTTTGTTTACCAGTGTTGTGGCTATGTTTGTGAAGAAAATGTTTAAGTAATTGGCTACATCCAGCTTGTCTGTGATGAGCGTGTTGTCAGTTTTTATGTTTATGTTTGAGAATCTGGTTTTAAGTTTTTTACTGCATCCTAGTTGATTATTGAGTAATTTCCAAAGTTCACGTGGTTTGTTTTTGTTTTCCTCAGTTTTGTCATTGATGAAATTCTTTTTTGCAGTTTTGATCATGGAGTTTACGTCGTTTCTTAGTCTGTTTCTTTCTAGTTTGAGTTCAGTCACGTGGGCTTGGAGTTCACTGCTCGTGCTTTTAGTAAGCTTTGACTGACTTTTACGAAACTCAGAGCATTTTTTGTCTCTGGTTTTCATAGCGGCCAGTATTTCGGAGTGCATCCACGGCTCAGCGCGATTTTTTACCCTGGTGGTTCTTAGGGGGGCCATGTCGTTTAGTATTGCTGAGAATTTGGTTTTGAAACCAAGCCATGTTTCGTCAACCAGTGTACCATTGAGTTCATCTGACCAGTCCAGACTCTCCAGTTCAAGGTTGAAGGCCTCGCTAGAGTAGGTTTTGAGGTCTCTAGATGTGACTGTTTTGTGGCAGCCAGCCTTTTGTTTTAGTTTTTTTCGGGTACAGAATATCATATAATGATCACTTAACCCACATGCTATAACCCCTTTATTTGAGATCTTGGACTTGTCGGAGGTCAGAATGAGGTCAATGGT